>NC_081358.1:10840891-11472453 GCF_030684315.1 Stegostoma tigrinum
CTCTTCATTTTTTACTGATTATCAATTCTTTTTCTTAAAGCCATAAATGATCGTTTCTTCAGTGGAAGAGATTTTGTGTAATTCTTCTCTCTAATGAGTTAAAATCCCAATTTAGGGAGAGACAGTGATGTAATAGTACTGTCACTGGACTAGCAACCCACAGACTCGAATAATATTCTGTAGTACCCTGGTTCAAATGCCACCATGGCATTTGGTGGAAATTGATTTGAATTTTTAAAAAGTAGAATTAAAAAGTCAAAGATGACAATGTGACCATTGTCATGTAAACCCATCTGGTTCACTAGTGTCCTTTGGGGAGAGAAATTTGCCATTCTTCCCTTGTCTAGCCTGCAGACCCACACAGTAGTTGATTCACACCTCTCAGGTGTATCAAAATGGTTAACAAGTCTCAAAGGAGCAAAAGTGTTTGAACTAACAGATATCAAACTAGGCACTAGAAATGGCAACACAAGAAATGGCAACACAAAACCAGGTAAAGTTATCCTTACCAATATTTACTGAGAGATTAGTCAAGCAACAACGTGATATAGTCAAAATCACACAGTTGTACCTTCCAAGCAATGTCCCTGACATCATTGTCATGCCTGAATATGTCCTGACCCAGTAAAGAAGGCAGCACAGCGGTTGGGAGGGAATTACCCTGTGGGTCCAGTGCGTTGACATGTACTGCATGAAGTCTAATGGCGTCAGGTTAAGGCCATCACCTGCTGATTAACATTTTCTTAATACCTTGCTGATCAATCATGCTGTTCCCAATTGAGCACTTATCGCAGGAAGCACTAAGGATGACAGTGAGATAGAGTGGATGGGTTTGGATTTGTCCATCACAAGAAGTGATTTGACAGTATCTCTACTGACTGAACCATTCTATTCTGAAATACGTAGTTACTAGACTAAGCCTGCAGCAAATTGTGAGAGAACCAACAAGATAGAAAAAATCTATTTGACTTTTTCCTCTCAAATCTCCCTGTCACAAATGCATTGGTCCATGTCAGTATAAGTAGTAGTGAGTATAGCACAGGTCTTGTGGGGATGATATCCTGTAAAGCATCTCGAGACTGGATATCCATGAGGTCATCATTAGCAGCAGAATTGTATTCAACCACAACTAGCAACTTGATGGCCAAGCATATCCTCCCACTCTACTATTGCTGTCAAGCCAGAGGATCAACCCTGGTTCAGTGAAGTATGGAGGGGAGCTTGCCAAGAGCAGCAGCAGGCATATCTAAAAATGAGTTGCCAATCTGATAAATCTACAAGACAGGACAACTTGCATGCCAAACATCATAAGTAGCAAGTGATGGATGGAGCTAAGGATCAAAAAATTAACTGTTTTGATTTAAGCTGTGCTGTCATAGAGTTACCTGCCACATTCTGCTGTGAATAATGGTAAATAATTGAACAACTCACTGGAGGAGGAGGCAGTATAAGTATACTCATTCTAAATGATGAGGGAGCCTAATATATCAATGCAAAAGATAAGACTGAAGCATTTGCAACAATCTTCCAACAAAAATGGTGAATGGCTGATCCATTGCAGTCTCCTCTGAAGGACTTCAGCAGGCACTGGATTTCGCATAGTCAATAATACCTGACAAAACTCTAGTAATAATATTGAAAACTTGTGTCTCAGAACTTGCTCAGCCCCTAGACAAACTGTTCCAGAACAGCCGAAACTGGCATCTACCTGGCAATGTGGAAGATCTTCCAGACACATCCTGTACACAAAAGAAAAGGAAAAATTCAACCTGATCAATTACTGTCTCATTAGTAAGGTGATGGATGAGTCAACAATGATATCAAGTAAATCTTGATCTGCAATAACCTGTACACCAATGCTCAGTTTGAATTATAATAGGGCTACTCGGCTCTTGATTTCATTTCAGCCTTCGTCCAAACATGAACGAAATCTTGCAGTCAAGCGAAAGTGATACCAAGGATTTATTTGACAGTACATGACATAAGGAACCCTCACAAAATTGGAGTCAACTGAAATTAGAGGAAAAAGATTCTATTGGTTGGAGTCATACCTGGCACAAAGCAAGATAGTTGTGGTTGTTGAAAATTAAATACCTCTACCTTATGACATCATAGTAGGAATTCCTCAAAGTAATGTCCAAGACCAAACTATCATCAGTTGTTTCATCAATAACCTTCTTTCCATCGTACGGTCACAATGTTATGCTGTGTTCAGGATCATTTCTGATTTCTCAGGTGCTGAAGCAGTCCATGTCTGAATGCAGCAAGACCTGGTCAATGTCCCAGTTTGGGCTAAAAACTCTCTGCAGTCATACCTGGCACGTAGGATGGCGGTTGTTGGAAGTTGGTCTCTGCTCCATGACATTGCTGCAAGAATCCCTCAGGATAGTGTCTTAGGCCTCAACCATCTTCAGCTGCTTCATCAATGACCTTCCCTCCATCATAAGGTTAGAAGCTGGGATGTCACTGATGATTGTACAGCATTGAACAGACCTCTCCCACTTACTGACGCAGTCCATGCCCAAATGCTGCTATTGAGTGTCATGGTGGAATGATTCACGGTTGTGAATGTAGTGCCAATCAAGCGGGTTGCTTTGTCCTTGATGGTGTTGAGATGAGCTGCACTCATCCGGGCAACTGGGGAGTATTCCATCATACTCTTGACTTTTGCCTTGTAGGCGATGGATAGGTTTTGAGGAGCCAAAAGCTGAGTAACTTGCTGCTCTTGTAGCCACTGTATTTATATGGCTAGTTCAGCTCAGTTTCTGTTCACTGTTGACCCCAAGGATGCAGATAATGGGGCTTTCATTGGCAACATGATTGACTGTCAAGGGGCAATAGTTAGATTATCTCTTATTAGAGATAGTCATTGGCTGACGTTTGAGTGGTGCAGATGTTACTTGCCACTCTTCAGCCTAAGCCTGTATATTGTCTAAGTCTTGTTGCATTTGAGCATGGACTGTTAAAGTTTTGAAGAATCATAATCGGTCCTGAACATTGTGCAGTCATCGGTGAACATCGCCACTTCGGACCTTAGGATGGACAGAAGATCGTTGATGCAGCAGCTGAAGATGGTTGGGTCTAAGACACTACTGTGAGAAACTCTGCACGGGTGTCCTGGAATTGAGATGACTGACCTCCAACAACAGCAACTATCTTCCTATGTGCCAGGTATGAATCCAGTCAGTGAAGAATTTTCCCTGATAGCCATTGATTCCAGTTTTGCTAGGGCGCCTTGATGCCACACTTAGTTAAATGTGCTTTAATGTCAAGGACTGTCACTCTCACTTCATCTCTGGAATTCAGCTCTTTTGTCCATGTTTGAACCAAAGCTGTAAAGAGATCAACAGATGTGTGGCTCTTGCAGAACACAAACCAGGCATCAGTGATCAGGTGCTTTCTGTAGGATGTGTTGTCCTGCTGTTTTGTACACCCTCTAATTTGATAAATAAATTGTGACAATAACTTCAATTGAACTAACCTTTCCACAATATATTGTTTTCAATGCCGTTTGCATAGTACTAGTGATTTTGTCAATGCAGACAGTTTCTTCATATAGGAGGTATTACCTGTTTAAACAATGTGTTTGTATATATTTGCATCTTCTCATCTGTTAAACCACAGTGATGCTACTTACAGTAGTAAAATCTGTAATTATCTGGTGGTATTCAATGACTTCAAAATATCTGTGCTCTGTTTCTATCTGTGGATGGCACAATTGTACCATTAGTCAATAGTAGATGGCATCATGTTCCTTTAAATGAGGTGATGTGAAAAACATTGAGCAAACATGAGCCAGTCATGAAATTCTGTATTTGTGATAGTAGACGACCAACATGTCAATTGGAGAGCAAACCCTTTATGTCATCTGTTACATCAGATACAGTGAGTAACCTGTGAGATAGGTCTGAGAGTTGAGTCAACTTATGCTGATGTCACTGGTCAGTGAGCAGTGTGCTAGCGCTACTAAATCACGCATTTGAATAATGTCCCAAAATCGGATATTTAAGACAAACCAGTCACTATCTAACAATTAGCAACTGGTTCATTCAATAGTACCAGTATCACAGTTATTTTCATTAATACATACACAGATTGCAAGCCAACTCGTGTTTCTTTTCAAAAGACAGTATGTTATCCCAATAATAAAAATTTCCAAAACTATGAAATATGACAGATCTGAGTTGCTGAAGTGATGTGACCTATAAACAAGACACGATTGACATGTTTTCTTTCGGTACTAAATGTTTCCATAACATGGCATCATCACTCCTCATCCATCTTGAATTAGTTCCTTCGAGAAATTTATGTCCATATCAAATTGTCATTATTTATGATATCTGAAAGTACTTCACAACTAATTAAATGCATTTAATAGTAAAGCAATATACTCCATGGGATCATATAGTACTGACAAGTCCCTTCGCCCATCGATACTTCACTGACAAAAAACTACTCAAAATCTACACTAGTCCTACTTGGCAGCATTTGTCTCATAGCCTTGAATGTTATGGTATTTCAAGTGCTCATCCAATCACTTTTTAAACGTGGAGAGTTGGAAATTTGAAATAAAAACAGTGTGTGTAGGATCAGAGAAACAGAAATAGAGACAGAAAAATATTTTAAGTCAATGACCTTTGTGCATAACTGTGTAACTCACCAAGTATTTTGTGATGTATGCTCATGAACATGGGAAACGTGCAACTAAAATATTTGTGCGTGCGTGTACTGCATCGCTTTTAAATAAGCATTTCATATATTGTCAGATGCAAGACTATTATCGAGGCACAGGCCACAGTTGCAGCCCAAGCACTATCTGTATAGGTGTGTCTATGTATAGAATAAATCTGGTACATGTGGGATGGGCAAGAGATCTAAATTAAGTTCCTTGGTTGGCAAATCATAATTAATGATAACTTGTTACACTACTTTGGCTAAGTACATTTTATCTGGAAGCCTCTATAAATTCAGCATGCAGTGAAATTGGCAGAAGTCCAATAACATGAAGCCCGAAGAAGAGTGACCATTGTACATATGTCATTCTTTTACGTGCAACTACATTGTAAATAATTATCCAGCAGATCTACGTGTGCCTTGACAATCACCGTATGATTAAACCCGCTCCTCTTGTATCAAGAAAAGAAAATTCAGATGACTCACGGTGTCTTGTATATTGATCACGATAAATCCAGGTCTTCATGAGGTTCAGTAGCCAATCTTCCTACCCCCCGTCCACCTCGAGCATCCATAACTCTTAAAAGCAACATGGTTCTATTGACATCTGCCGTCTCCTCCAAAGAACTGTTCTTCATTCATGAGCTTAGATGCTGAACTTTGGTAAGCTATTCAACCACACAAGGGCACTTTCTTGCAGAGTCCATAGAGCATTGACCAGGAGCGAAAATGTTGGTTGAATCATTTGTCACCACCCAGCTCAGAGACTGTGGCCAAATTGTGTTTAATAAAGACCAATAAATGTACCAGGACCAGCTGTGGCTATTACGTTGCACAGTGAATATATTCAGGCCACTCCAAAGTACATTATTATGATGCCAACAGAAATGAACTGTTGCTATATCCTCTGTTCAGCTCTTTAACCTGTATGCACGAGGAATTGCCCTGCAGGAATTACTGAAGTGCAAACTATTTTACTGATCTCATTGCACATATAAACATCTTTCTCCACACCTCCCCCCCCCCCCCTCCCCCCAGCCCACACCATTACGATTGTGCAAGTCAAGCAGTAAAGTCAACTGCCCAAGTGAATCAAAAGTCACCATTATCCCAGAGGACCAAAAGCGCCTGTCTCATTCACGATAAAGGACTGGTGGTGAATATAAACCTGAGGAATATCACACCTCGAGCAAAGGAACCACTGAGAAGATGGTGTCTTAATGTTGACCTCAGCCAGTATAGGAAATAACCCTTTATTGAAGGCATAAATCTGCTGTGTAAAGTAGCTGTCCAGCCAACTGAACAGACTGAAACTTTGCCCACCCCACTTGCCTGGTTACTTCTGAGCAGTTTCATTGGTGTAGAACTCCTCCTTGTACCTTCAGGCACAGCACTTAAATATTTAACTTATCTCTGTACCTGTAAATGTATTTAAATTCATCCAATCCAACAAACTTTCAATTACTTCCTAATTGTTCCATGCATGGGATTGCCATTCATGCCTCTGTCCTACAACATCAAACAGGTTGTGTATCTTTAACCAGATAAGTGGTAGCTTTTGCAATGTCACAGGAAGCAAACAAAAATACTGCTGCACTCCTGTAATTTTGAATACCTGTATTTGCTAGAGTATTTATGCTTGGATCCAACTAGATGATAGTTTAAGCTTCTAAACTTTAACTGTTTAACTCATTGCCGCCTGTTACTTTAAACCAGTATTCTGTATTTCATCTGCAGCAAGCAGTCAACATGCTCTTGGACAATGAAGATAAAATTTCAGTAAGTTAGAAATCCTTTCAGTTACAACTTTGCCTTTTGTTGAACGCACAAACTTAAAAATTAAACTACAGAAAAGAAAATGACTTGCATTTGTACAGCACCTCCATAATCTCAGGAGGTTCAAAGCTCTGTACACCCGATGACATACTTTTGGAATTGTGGCACAGCGGCCCAGGGGTTAGCACTGATTGGTTAGCACAGCGCCAGGGATTCATTTCTACCCTCGGGCAACTGTGTGTGGAGTTTGCACATTCTCCCCGTGTCTTCATGGGTTTCCTTCAGGTGCTGCAGTTTCCTCCCACCATCCAAAGATGTGCAAGTTAGGTGGATTGGCCATGCTAAATTGCCCATCGTGTCTAGGGATGTGTAGGCTGGGTGGATGAGCCACGGGAGATGCAGGGTTGCAAGAATAGGCTAGGGGGTTAAGTCTAGGTGGGGATAACCTTTGGACTTGTTGGAGCAAATGGCCAGTTTCTACACTGTAGGGATTCTATGAAATTCTATAAATCACTGCTGCAGTGTAAGAATATGAGTAGTGCAATTGAGAAATACGTTGGAGCAGTGTTTAATGAACCAGAATTGACTGAGCTCAGAGGTAGACTTCTTACTTACCAGATTGTTATTACTTCTGATTAATTTTTATTTTGCTTTTCTGTTGAAGATTGACAAAGTTGTGGAGGAACTGAAGGATCAACCAGAACTGCAGCATGTGGTTAGTTTTTCTCCTATGCATCATTCAAACATTAAACATCTCTGTTCTAAGTTATTGCTTTTGATGGTATTGAATTGTATTTGTAGATAAAGTAAAGTCAATTGATATGGGTTTGCTGCTGCAAATTTATGATCTTGTTCATCAACAGTAAACAGGAAGGGGAATATTGTTTTTGAAAAGCTAATGGTAAAGCAATGCGCTTTAGAAAGCAACATTTGGATATTCATATTTAGCAAATTCATGTTTGATTTATGCATCAATGGTTGTGAATTTGAGGGTGCATACATGAGGATCAATGGTCGGCACAACATTGTGGGCTGAAGGGCCTGTTCTGTGCTGTACTGTTCTATGTTCTATGAATAATATTAGTGTCAATACTGTTAGATTGATAGTCTTATTTAGTCCAATTGGTGTTATAGCAAACAGACCATACTAAGTGAAATGAAGTGAAAGTTGCCATAGTTCCAGGGAATCAAAGGCTGAAAAACGAGCTGGTGATGAGGTTATCTAAAGGCTTCAGGCAAGCGCAAAGTTGAGAAGGCAGGGCCTCCATGTGACCTCAGCTGGTCCAAGAAATTGAACTTGCCCCATCGGCACCACTCTGTATCACTAACCCACTTTACATCCAATTGAGCTAACCAACCCTACATACAAAACGAATAATAAGCCAGAATTAATACATAATCAGACAGTAAGAAAGCATTCTTCAACCAGAGACCATGATGCAATAAGAATTTGACATCTCGTGTGAGGAGAGGAATCTCACTTGGTTCAAACTCACATAACTCTGACTTTGAATTAATGAGGCGCATGCTGAACATGTTAAGCTGGACTTACTGAAAACAAAAGCGGATGTTATTTAAAGTGTTATGTTGTACAATACAAGACCGATGTATGACCATAAAGAAATAATGTTGGACTGGTACAATCATTGTCAGACTCAGTGCAAAACTAAAGTGTCTGAAACAAATGGCAGAAAATTTGGTCATCTGGCAAACTTGGAGAAATATTGAAAGTAATACAGGGACACTCAGAAAACAATAAAGATTGCAAAAATTGATATATTAGTTTGCAATTAATATAAAGAGCAGGGTTAAAACTGTATATGATGTGTTATGACTAGGCAAGTTTGACAGAATTTTAAAGTTTGTACTTTTTAATCTGTCTCCATAATGAAAATGGAGGATAAGATACCAGTGACGGAAGGGAAACAAGATATATCAGGGTGGAAGGCTTTACTGGATCCATCAGTTTTTACAAATAAGTATAATTAACAAAATAATAGAAGATGAATCAATCTCCAGAATCTAATGAATTCTGTCCCACAATTTGATTTGGGGACTATGCCATTAGATTAGAAATTTGTCATTCCGTTATTTAAGTAGCTGGAAGAAAGAACCCAAGAAACTGTAAGCCTTTCCATTTTAACATTGATGACAGAAGCTGCTGGAATCTGTCATCAATGTAGAGAGCCTGAGTGTTTGAGAAAAATGGGAGTTGATCTTGCGAAACTAACTCGCTAATCTAGTTGAACTTTGTAAAGATCTCTAAGAGGGCAGGTAAAGCAATGTCTACAGTATTAGGTATGCGGACTGGAAGAAGCCGTTTTGGTAAGATTACATATAAACAACTATGAGAGAACACAGAAGTGGAAGTAACCCTCTGACTTGGATTTGAAATTGTTTGGGAAGTAGGAAATAATGGGAATAAAAGATATATACTGGGCTTGGTGAGATATGACAAACGTAGTTCTCTAGGAATCTTTTATGGGACATCAACTTGTCTCCATATTTATTAATGGCTTAAATGAAATTGTAGGCAATTGTATATTCCTATTTGTATACTAAAGAGTCGTACATTACAAACGTAGTGGCAGGAAGTTGTAATGGGGCATAGCAGAGTTAAATAGTGCAAATGGACATAGGAGACTGAAGAAATTTGGCATTGTTGTGCTTACTTAACCGTTGAGTTGAAATGGATGGACAAGAGCAGGTTGTTGATGATCTTTACTTCTGGGAACTTGACACTCTTGACCATCTCTGCCGCAGCACCACTGATACAGACAAGGGTGTGCCCTCCACTCCACTCCCTGAAGTCAATGACCAGCTCCTTCATTTTGTTGGAGACATTGTTGCTTTTACATCATGCCACTAGGCACTCAATCTCTTTCTGTATTCTCCGTCTTCATTGTTTGAGATTCGCCCTACGATGGTGGTGTCGTCAGGAAACTTACAAATGGAGCTGGGGCGAAATTTGACCGCGCTATCATGAGCCTGCAGCCTTGCAGAGCACTGGTGTTGAGGATAATGGTGGAAGATGTATTGTTGCCCATTCTTACTGATTACGGTCTGTGGGTCAGCAAGTCTAGGATCCAGTTACAAAGTGGGGAGCCAAGTCTTCAACTTTAGAGATGAGTTTGTTTGGAATTATGATATTGAAAATGGAACTGTGGTCAATAGGCAGTAGCCTGATGCAGGTATTCTTATCCAGATGTTCCAGTGGTGAATGCAGGGCCAGGGAGGTGGCATCTGCTGTGGACCTGTTGCATCAATAGGTGAATTGCAGTGAGTCAAGACAATTTGGTAGGCTGGAGACTAAAGAGGAGATAAGTCATAAATTGTCAATTTTAGTAAATCCTAAACTTTTTTAAAAAATCACCACATCTTACAACTTCCCCAAGGTCATTGTCCAGTATTAGTTTCAGCTGTGAGCTGGGCCAAGCTGTTTTCCTCCTTGCAGGCAGAGCTGAGTGCTTTTCCAAACAGTAACTTATTGACTGAGATGCAGAGTTTGAAGTATGCTGTCACTTATACCTCTTGTTGATCCTCTGAAGGTCAAGGAGCAAATGACTTAGAATCCCAGAATTATAAATTTAACTAACTCAGCCGGCTCTCGGGGCCAAAGTGTTAAAGACAGGCATTTTGCATGCTGATGGCCCATCTTTTTGGGCTAATTCTAAGGTCATTATGTTAAGTATAGCTTTACCCCTGTCAATAGGGGGTGGCATGGTGGCTTAGTGTTTAGCACTGCTGCCTCACAACTAGGGACCTGTTTTGATTCCACCCTCGGGCAAATATCTGTGGAGTTTGCACATTCTCGCCATGTCTGCATGCATTTCCTTCTAGTACTCTGGTTTACACCCACAGTCCAAAGAAGTGCAAATTAGGTGGTTTGGCTGTGCTAAATTGCCCATAGTGCCCAGGCTAGGTGGATTAGCTGTGGGAAATGCAGGTTACAGAGATAGGATAGGGGAGTGGGTCTGGTTGGGATACTCTTTGGGGGGTTAGTGTGAACTCGATGGGCTGAATGCTCTGCTTCCACACTGTAGGGTTTCTATGTGAGGTAATGCACCTTGGAAGGTCTAATCCAGATGGAAAATATACAGTAAATGGCAGAACACTTGTGAGTACTGACAGGCAGAGGGATTTGAGTGTACAGTTACACAAGTCACTGAAAGTGGCAATACACGTGGAGAAGGTATATGGCATGCTTGCCTTCATCAGCTGAGGTGTTAAGTTTAAAAATTGGCAGGTAATGTTGCAGCTTCATAGAACCTTAGGCTGCATTTGGAATATTGTGTTCAATAATGGTCGCCACACTACCAGAAGGATTGGTAGCTTTGGCAAGGGTACAGGAAAGATTTACCAGGATGTTGCCTGGTACAGCAGGCATTAGCTCTGAGGTGATGTTGGAGAAACTTGGGTTGTTCTCACTGAAACGCTGGAGGTTGAGGAGCGACCTGATAGAGGACTACAAGATGAAGAAGGGCTTGGACAGACTGGATAGTCAGAAGCTATTTTCCAGGGTGGAAGAGTCAGTTACTAGAGGGCATAGGTGTAAGGTGCGAGGGGCAAGGTTTAAAGGTGATGTACGAGGCAAGTTTTTTTTACACACAGGGTGGTGGGTGCCTGAAACTCACTGCCGGGAAAGGTAGTAGAAGCGGATACTGTAGTGACTTTTAAAGGGCATCTTGACAAATGCATGAATAGGATGGCAATAGAGAGATATGGTCCTCGAAAGGGTAGGGGGTTTTAGTTGTGACGTGCAACATGTTGGTGCAGGCTTGGAGGGCCAAAGGGCCTGTTCTTGTGCTGTAATTTTCTTTGTTCTTTGTTTTATAGTTAGTGTTTTCATTGTGAAGTGATGAAGTGACTAAAACCATTCACTGTTATTTTAGCATAACACATCTTGATGTTTACCTTTGTGCAGAGCTTACTGGAAGCAGACAATTTATCTTCAGCCCCTTTTTGTTAGTTTTAGCTGGAATTTCTGTACAATGCTGGGGGTTTAGAGGCTTTTGGAAATACAATAAGGTGATAAGGCTCAACCATTTTTTTGAGATCAGCGATGTTGGTCCATTTCTGAGAAAACAGAACTTCAAAACAAAAAGAGAATGGGGTCTAGGCCTGAAACGTCAGCTTTTGTGCTCCTAAGATACTGTGTTCATCCAGCTCCACACTTGTTATCTAGAAAGAGAACGCAGTTCTCTTTGGGATTTTGGACAGAAGACTTCAGTAAGAATAGATTGGCCTCAAAGTTGTGCAGTGCAATTCAACAGCATGATATCAGAGCCAAGGTGGGTTATGTTTTGAGGGCCAGTTGCATAAAGATTGTCTCATTTTCCTATGATTATAAGAAACTGATGGTAATCACATCCATGTATTTTAAATATTCAAAGAAATTTGCAGGGTCAGTGAAAAAATACAATTTCTTTTGTTGGAAGAATAAGGAAGCGTAATTTTCTGTTGAAACAAGCCCGGTCAGTAGAGAAATCAGGAAGCATTACATCATGAAAACAGACAGCTGAACCAAATCAGTCCTTCTATGTCTGTATTTGCAGCACAATAAAATTAAAACCTTCAAAGGCTCTCAAAATTTATCCTAATGGTTCACAACACAAGGTCTTTTCCAGACTTGCTGGAATCAATTTCAAGGTGTTGACCTCATTAATAGCCAACTTCTGCTGTCTGTTTAAACATAATGCTCTTCCCTGGTGATGAAGAATCTGCCGAACCTTTTGATCAGGAATGAACCTGCATTTAACTTCCAGGCTTGGTCTCATAAATAAACAAAAGTTTGTTTGATCTGTATAAAAACTGAGTTCTGAGGAAGAGTCACCGGGCCCAAATTGTTAACTCTGATTTTCCTTCATAGATGCTGCCAGTATGCTGAGGTTTTCCAGCAACTTCTATTTTTGCTCCTGATTTACAGCATTTGTTTTGCTTGTTTTCCTTTTGACACAATAATCCAAAGTCGACTTTAGGTCACCATTCTCTGTTCACAGTCCCACACCAAAAAAGAATAAAATAAAAATATTGAACGATCAGTGAAGGCGCTCAAAACGTTTACACACAGTTTGGTAAGAAATTTCAATCTCTATCTCTCTCCCCAAAAGGCTATGTATTCTATGTAACATGAGGCCTTTGATTTGTAGGAGTATCAGGTATATGAAACAAAAGCAAGGAATGCACAGATAAGCTATGATCTGATTGAATTTTGGGGTAAGCGTGAGGGGCCTAGTGATCTATTTCTGTTCTTATAATTCCAGTGAGATCTGAGATATTCTAAGACACCTAAATTCAAGTCTACTCAACCAGTCACATGATGTGTTGTGTTGAGCTCAGGCTGTCATACAGAGCAACTGTCCAGCCTTATGCAGCATACTGGTTCATCTAATGATTTTACAGTGATTTGCATTCAAAGTAACATGTCTGGATTGAAGATCTGTGTTGGACTTAAAGAAATTTATCTTTAATTATGATGTATAGCTAATTTCAAACACTGCAACATACTTATAGTCAGCATATTGTTAGAGGTGTGGATGAACATTGTTATAATGCTGATGACATATATTTTAATGAAGTTTGGAATTACAGTTAACCTGCAGTCTTGCCATTGGTCAGTGTCAGATGAACATCTCACATGAAAATGGAGTCTTGACATCAGTGTCATGCACATTATAAACTTAGAGACTTGAAGTTTCCAATTAACTTTCAGTGCAGTTTTAGTGAAGGTCATCTGAAATTACCAAACAAACACAAAATAATTTTCTTGCATGAATTGGTTTCACTCTAAATTAAGTTTCTAGAATCTTTTGTGCTAGTTAATAGAACTAAGCTTGAATTTGGCTCCACTCTCAAAACTGGCCCAGATCAAATTAATCCGTATTGAAAATGACTTTAAACATTAGTGCAATTATCAGAAACACTCAGTTATTAAAAGCAGGTTACTCGCAGGTGTTAGAATAGACACAAATTTAAATGCTTGTTGCTTTTGGCTATAATCTGATATTCAGTCATATGAATCAAACTACACCAAGTTTCCAGTCTTAAATGTATCAACAAATTGTTTAGCTTTTTTTCCCCCAAAGATCAGCGACAGATTCTGCTCAATTGTACTGGCTCATAGAGTCTTTTCCTTTCAGAGCAATGCAAACTAGTTTGCAATAGTTTTCAGAAAACTAGGGTAAATTGAGATTATTTTGCACCTAGATTACTGATTGTACCCAAAGTGAGAGCTCTTTTCCAGGGTGTTGAGTGCCTTGTACAAACTGAGGATGGCTTGCTATGTGTCATGACTATTTAAAGTACCAGTTGCAGCAGCAGCTAAGTTTTTAAAACGTTGACATTTGAGAAGGACTTCTGCTTATGAAGCATGTGGTTTAATTGCCCCAGAATCCATCACATATGAGGTATCAGTCATCGCTTAGTGCTGGTCCTTTGACTTCCATTCAAAAGGTGGTGGGTCCATACCTCATTCCAGAGACATTGTGTTTCAAGTGAAATATTAAATTCTGTCTAATCTAGGCAAGTGTGACGAACATTTTAGATTACTGAAGATCCTACAAATGTCATTGAGGTGAATGGCCAATTAATCTATTTTTCACTGTAGTGGTGAAGAGGTGAATACCAGTCAGTCTACAGGGAACTCCACTGTTCCCCTTCAAATAGTTTATTGGGATATGTATTGGCCCACCTGAGGAGGTAAAGTCACAATTTGAAGTGTTCAACAACTTAACCACTTAAAGAATAAGTTGCAGGTTGAAGCTTGCTTCTTGAAGGCAGGTTATTTCATTTTTAAACTTATAAAATAAAATGTTGACTCCTGGTCTTTCAGTGTTGCAGGGACATGGTAGTATGTGCATGAGGCATCATTGTTTTATGACTTATTCTGCTGTTATTCCTACATTTTACTATAGATATCAGGATTGTTACTTGTTGAATATGTTGTAGTAATAGCAACAGCAGAAAGGAGTTGGTTGAAGGCCAGACTCTGTAAAGGTGATGGGATGGCAGAAAATCCATCAGCATTCATTTTCCTTACTGTAGCAATGCTGACAGCAGCTGGTGGAATCTGCACAAAATAGTGCAGAAGAGCTTCTTAAAGTTTGTATTGTTTCGTTTTACCTTCAGTCGTAATCCAATTTTAATAATTGATTTCACTGCCATAAAATTTAAATTCATATAGAAGAGTAATATGCTTTAAATTTCCTAGTTTGCTAAGAGTGAATATTTCAGTGTGTTGTTTGCTGACAGACATCATTGCTGCTGCACATCAGCACACACATCCTTAACTGGGCTTCACACTTCAGAAACTAGTTCTAGTCGAGGATGTGCTTAATGTGTCTTATTAGAATCTGTTTCACAAACATTGTCACGTGGAAAGTGTAATTATATAAATATTTCCTAATGCCAAATCCGTTTAATTTTATTTTAACGTTTATATACAGCGTGTGAAATATTTGTGGTATAACCCCTTCTCTGTTCTCCCTTTTAAACAGTATTTGCATAACCTGTTCAAGCGAGATCACCATAAAGGACAGAAGTTCCACGAACGACAGATCAGCCTGTACGCTGAGTATGATCGCCCAAACCTGTTGCCCTTCTTGAGAGACAGCACACATTGTCCACTGGAGAAAGTAAATTGGTCTTTGTAGTTCTCTCTTATGTGTCTCAGTGCAATAATGCTGCTATATCCAAATGATTATCATTGTACAATGCAAGGACTTCAGTTGTTAAAAAGCATATTCAAGGGAATTATATTGCACCAAATCGACAGCCCATTCAGTGCAACTGATCTGTCCAAGTGTGTACAGTGCACCTCACACCTATTTTATTCTAATTCCGTCTCCTCACCATAAACCAATATTCCTTGCTTCTCCTCTCCCATCACACACATTCCTTATTTGCACAAATGGTCTTTGCCTTAATCACACCATGTGTAATTGGGCTTGCCACTACTGGTTCTCTGCATAAAAAAATTCTTATAAATTTTTAACTGTTTTTGCTTGTGGCTATCAATATTTATGCAAATTTGGTTTGAATTCACCTAGTAGCAGAAGCAATTTCTCATCTTCCAGTCCATCAAATCCCTTTATAACCTTAATGTCCTCTATTAGAAATTGACCAGCAAAAGAGAGCACAGAATCTTTTTAACGCATGTTTGTAATTTGTCATTTCACTTTCAGTTTGAAGAGAATCTTTATTTGGCCGCGTAAATATTCAGAGGAGCCTACTGGTGTAGCAAGGAGAGCTCCTGCTCTTGAATTAATGTTGTTGCCTTGGTACATGTCAAATGCAGATGTTCCTGGTTTGTGGAGATTAGATTAAATGCCTGGTTAGAGAAAAAGCAATTGTTGCCTTTTTCTTTTTGAACTTTTTTCCGAAGTGGTACTTTTACTAGTTTGACCACTGCGGCGATGGGAGTGACTGGTACAGTAGGAGTGGCAACACTGTTTCCCTTCAATAACTTGGGATTGAATTTAGCTTGGACTCCACATAGCAGCTGGTGTGAGTGCCCAAAGGCTTGTGTGGAACAAACCACCCAGTTCATGCTGCTCCTTGTTGGTTTAAGTACTGCTTGGTTGTGATTGTAATGCTTTGTTATACCAATTAAGACCTAGCTTCTCGGGCAATGGTGCACTCTAAATGCAATACGTAATTTTCATTTCAAAAGCTGTTAGGTATGGAGAGGATAGACTAGTCATAATGTCTGTCCTCAGTTTTTCTCTCGCTATTGCTGGTTTTGCTGTTTATCTGCTAATTGGTTCTGTGCTCCCTACAGCTTTACATCTCAGTTTTTGCTTAAAGATAAGGGCATTAATTGGTGTTATAGTAACTATTTGGAATAAATTACTTAATCTCTCCACTAGATCCTTCTTCAGAAGTCCCTTCTTAAGACTTATTACTTTAGCCAAGTCTTCAATCAGCGCTATTATAGAAAGGACTAGAAATCTTGGAAATCTGAGAATAAAATAGCAACATTGGGATTGAGAATTAGTAATATTGAGGCTAACAGTCAAGGTACAAAAGCAATTAAGATGAAATTGAACTTGGAAAATATTTTTGACTGGAAAGCAAATGGATTGAGATTGATTGATCGGGAATCCCTGATGGTTATTCACTGCTACCACCTGAGAATGATTTCACCCCAGCTGTCTAACATACCATCATTTAAAGCGCTGCTGACAGGATTCCATGAGCTGAGCATCGATCAAGAAAGTACTAGGAGGATTCGAGATCAGATTTGCTTCCTTGTGAAATATATTCCTGAATCAAATCTTCCTGGGAAACAAATATTGCCTTCAGAGTCAATAGTAAAATTATGTAAAATACTGACATGTGCAACTTCCTAGAGACATCCCAAATCTTCCCTGAGGGAGAAAGATTTAAGACTGAACTATTGAGATGCGAAGTGATGACTGATTTAATTCCTTCTTTCTCCCACAGGCGCTTGAAATTTGTCAGCAGCGGAACTTTGTTGAAGAGACAGTTTTTCTTTTGAGTAAGAACATATCTGTTATTGAACGTACATTTGTGAAGTGGAGGAGCGCTCTCTCGAACTGAGTCACTTCAGGCTGGTTCATTTGTTTGAAGAGGCATCAGTTCATAATGAGAAGCCAACAGAATGTGTATCATATTGCCAGTGAGAGACAAAAATCATTGTAGTCTATGTCAATCCTTGCTGCCAAGGTGTTTGAAATTTTCTTGAAAAATTACACCATACAAAAGAATTAAAGGCTCTATGATAAGCCCAGAAGTAAAACCAGTTTTTGTGACACATTTGCAGTATTGTAGTGAAATAAACCATCAATACGATTGTGTTCTGCAAGAGTACCTTAAAAGCTGATAAAATAGTCATGATATCATGATGGTTTATTGTGATTTTCATCTGAAGGACACAGTGTCTTTTTGGCTGTCTCATTTTGGGAGAAAAGTTTTTAATCTCCACGAATCCTAGAATGTATTTTTCATTGGTTATATCTTATTTTATGGCAAACACTGCCCTCTACTGTTCTTAAATGCACATGAGCAGCAACAGTTTCAAAGTAATTGAATGCACAATTTGCTAATTATTCCAAGAAAATATTAAAATGATGATACTTAGAGTTCAGAGCGAAAGAATTGATGCACAAAATACTTTACTATACACAGATACAATATGTGTATAGCCTAGAATGTCACCTGTCACCAAAGATAATGGGAACTGCAGATGCTGGAGAATCCGATAACAAAGTGTGGGGTTGGATGAACACAGCAGGCCAAGCAATCTTAGGAGCACAAAAGCTGATGTTTCGGGCCTAGACCCTTCTTCAGAAAATTTTTTAAATTTTTTCTGGTGAAGGGTCTAGGCGCAAAAGGTCAGCTTTTGTGCTCCTAAGATGCTGCTTGGCCTGCTGTGTTCATCCAGCCCCACATTTTGAAACGTCACCTGTCATGCCCTGTTATTAGTCAGTCCATAGGGAGACACAGAATTAATTTTTTAAGAGATAACAAGACGTGGAGCTGGATGAACACAGCAGGCCGAGCAGGAAATCTAGCGTTTCGGGTCTGGACCCTTCTGCAGAAATTTTTTTTAAAATTTCTTTGTGCCTTAGGATTATTGATATTTGACTGGACAAAGGTTCACTTTCTTGGGCAGACATTGGTGCGTGAAAAATTCTGAGCAGATATGCAGAAAGAGGAAGAAAAGACTGAACTCACTGTTAGATTGAAATTTAGTAAAATGCTGAGAATTTCTGAGCCACTAAAACTTATCTTAAATATCCTAAAGAGTTAGCAATACAAACCTCAGCAAGTGCATAGTCATTACATATCACAGAGAGTGACAATGACTATAAAGATTTTCCATTATTTTGGATGAGAAATTCGTGTGTGTGTGTCTGTCTGTCTGTCTTGGTGGGGGGGGGGGTGAAGAAAAAAGTATGATGATTTATCTAATGTGCACACTCTACCATACCTGAGTCATGAGGAGGCGAATACAGGTTACAGAATGATGCACAAATGTAGAACCAATAACTGAGCTGATCAAGATACAAGTCTAGAGGTGACTCCTTTATTTAACTTAATTCCTTAAAAGACTTTTTGTTTCAGATTTTCGTTACTTGATGTTGCCTTCTAGTCAATGAGACTTCTGGCTAGCGGCTTGGAATTACATGTAATTTACAGCATCTTTGGCCCAACAGTCTGTGCCAATAATTCTGCTTTGTATTAGCCCCTTACTATTGTACTTTGTCATACTATATCAGTATGCCCTTCTACTCCTTTCATCCTCAGGTATTTGTCTTCAAACTTCCTCTTCAATGTATTAATTCCAGTCATCTCAATCAATTCGAGTGGAAATCCCACATTCTTACCAGACTAAGTTGAAAAAAAATTCTTCTGACTTTATAGGACACATTAGTGGTTATCTTGATGGTAAATGTTAATAACTTAGATAAGGAAAGTGAATGAACTTTACCAAGTTTACAGATGACGCAAAAAAATAGATGAGAAGGTAAAGCAAAGATGACATAAAAATTGCACAGAGGGTTAGACAGATTGAGTAAGTTGCACAAAAAATTGACAGATGGAACATAAGGTGTCATTCTGCAGTTTGGTGACAAGAGCAGCAGGGATAAATATTATTTAAATGGACTGCAGAAAGCTGAAGCATAAAGGGATTTGTGCATGAATCACATAAAGCTAAAATTCAATTTAATAGGGAAGACAATGGGACATTGCTCTTTAAAGGGAATGGAGATTTTGCCGAAACTGTACAAGGCACAACTCATATTTCAGCTGTGAACAGTTTCCGTTCCCCTATCTAACATAAGGTATGCCGGCATTTGGAGGCAGTCCAGGCAAAGTTCACTGGGCTGATCCTGTGGATGAAATGATTTTCCTATGCAGAAACGTTTAATAGGTTGTGTTCATACTCATCGGAGTTTAGAAGAACAGGAGTGACTTTATTAAAACTTTTCGGGGGCTTGACAGGGTAGGCATGGAGAGGTTGCTCCCCCTCCATGGGAGAGGCTAGGATCAGTGAACATAATCTCAGTATGAAGGGTCACCCATTTAACATGGAGATGAGTTTTTTTTTCTCTGAGAGTAGCCAATCTGTGGAATTCTTTATCACAGAAAGCTGTTGAGATTGGGTAATTAAGTATGTTCAAGGCTGAGATAGATATGTTTTTAATCAGTAAGGGATGCAAGGGTTTTTGGGAGCAAGCAAGAAAGCAAAGTTGAGGATTATCAGATCAGCCATGACCTAATTGAAAGTCAGAGCAAATTTTATGGGTTGAATGGCCTGCTTCAGCTCCTGCATTGCATGATCATATAATAATGTGGGCCAATGTTTATCTGGTGATAGAAACTCTCACTCCCTACTCCAGACAGTTGCCCCGCTCTGTTAACTAGCTATCTTTCCTTTTACCCCTGTCTGGGAGGAAATTCTGTCCCAAGAGCTACCAGCCATCTGATGAAACCCAAAACATCTGTTTATCTACCTCTAAAGGTGCTGCCAGACCTGCTGAATATTTCAAAGACATTTTGTTGACATCTTAATGATTTATGAATTTGTAATCTTTGAACATTTGCAGCTCTTTGTTGCTTAGACTTTATTTTCCCAGGAATGTATGACCACCTTATCTCTACTTTCAAACACACCATCTCACATTGACACTGGAATTCATCTTGTGTTTCTAGACCCAGAAAAACTATAGATTTAACTGTCGATTTTGGAGTTGCAGAGTTCAAGAATCTAATTAGACAAACTTTTTAAAACCTTTAAAGCACAGGTGAAAATGCGCATTGCTTTGACCACTATACAACTATCTGGTTCTTGTAACAAAAAAATCCGTAGATATTGATATGAGGAGAAAGCTTATGAATACTCAGAGTGTCTTGTGTTAGAGAAATGGTCCTCCCACAACCTTGGATTCCTCTGAAGTCAGCGGGTGCCTGATGTACAGTTACCTATTCTCCTCCCAATGTTAAAAGCTTTCAAATGTACCCCACTGCCACTTCTGATGAGGCAGAGGAAATATAATTTTGGAACTGAAGTTTGTATCTTTCCACAACTGAAGTCTAATGCTGTGTTTTCTCATCCAGGCAGAATGGGTAATAGTCGGCGTGCTCTCCAGATGATAACTGAAGAACTGCAAGATGTAGACAAGGCCATTGAGTTTGCCAAGGAGCAAGATGATGCTGAGCTCTGGGAGGATCTTATCTCCCATTCCATTGACAAGCCACGTATGTAAATGACCTCAAATCATCAGAAATGTTAGACGTTTTGCTGATACCCAACAACTCATTGTCACTATGTGCTAATCTCATAAGCAATTACAATGGCCTTTTCAAAGCCCCAATCTAACTGCCTAGCCTTTGGGCCTCCTGTTATCACTTGTACAAAGATTGGACTGCACAACCACGCCTTCACTTTTACCTTTGATTCTCCAGTCCTGTTTGTTTACTAATTTTGTTGTTTCCATCTTTGCTCCTTCAAATCCAAAGGGTGTGTCTGGTGCACAACTGGTTAAGCCATCTACCATCAGAAACGGATGGACAACATCAAGCCTCCCCTCTGCCACTACTGAACTCAAGGAGCATCTAGAGAGTAGACAAAACTGATTAGCTTTCTCCTCCGCTGATGCTTAAGCTCCTCTCACTCACTCTCCTCTTCCTCCCCTCCAACAACAGAAGTGAGGATCTCATTGACTTCTTTGTCATTAACTTTGAGACCAGGTGTCTTGCTTCTTTTCCTTCCTCTTTCCATCCAACCAAATCTCCTTGTTTGGTCAAGGGTGATAATGAAGAAGCAGCTTATTCTCTATGTTACCATTTCACTTGTTTCCTTTCCATTGCCACTAACCCATAACTCCTCCTCCCTGCCCTGCCCAGTACTGCTTTGACTGTATTTCCACTAAACAGCTGATCACTGAAGTTCACATCTCAATCCCCAATGCCAGCTGGCAATGTATATGGAAGCGTCCCCTCAGTAAATATTCTCTCATCCTCTTCCGTTGTTATACGCTACTCCCACAACTCCAATCACCCTTTGTTCTCAAATCCTGAAAGACGTTCATTCCCAAATCCCTTCCCATTATTCAGATAACTCCGTATTTAAATCTCTCTCATGTGTTTTCTGACTCTTACACTCAATTGAAACAGCCCTAATCAAACTTGCAAATGAGATTTCATGTGACTGTGACCATGTTGCACTTTCCTTCCTTGTCTTTTCCAAACCATCTGCAACTTACGGAACAGTGAATCTCACACCTCCACTGCATTACCCCATTTTCAATCCAATGGGACTGTGTTTCCTGGTTCCATCCTTACCTGTCCATCACAGTCAGAACATCTCCACAAATGGCTCCTCAGCCTCCTCTGTGTCATCACTTCTGGTGTCCCCAAAGATGAATCCTTGGCCCCTCCACTTTCTCGTTCATATGCTGTCTCTTGTTTGATATCATCCAAACACATGAAGTCAGTTTGTACATGTCTGTTAATGAAACCCCATTTGTACAGCTCCAACACCTCTTGTGATTTGTCTGTTGCTGCTGTGTTTATCTGCTTGTTCAACATTCAGTCTTAAATCCAGAAGTCAATCGGCCTTTTGGGGTTTGACGGTGTGTAGAAGCAGGAAGGTTAAACTCTCGAGGAGGAAATCCTACATCACTGCTAAAAGCTGAGTTTAGGGAACTCACGTGTGCTCTGAAGTGAGACTAAGAGTGGGTTTAGTTTGCAGCTCACTTTGGTAACCTGTATCTAGGAGAAATGCCAGCTGAATAAAAGCCCCTAGTGAATGTGCAAGAACTCACCAGAAGGAAACCAGTTGTGTCAACTGAGCAAGAAGCCTTACTGTGGAGATAATGGTGAATATTCATGTGGGTTGGTATTTGTAAGGACGTTATTGTGACAAATGGAATATTGTGATTTTGAATCCTTTTGCTAATGCTTATTCTGAAATCCCTCCAACCCTTATGTTGAGTGTAACAGTTTCTGTTCTTTGTTTAATGAATTTTATATTCTTTTATTCCCTTGTCGTATTCTTTTGTGTTAACAGTACAGTCACAGACCCTTAGGAATGTGTTCGGTAACTGACCTCCATGATTTTAAAAATTGTTGGGATCTATCAAACCAGTTTTCACTCTGGGATCGGACTTGTCCTGTACAGGTATCAGCTGGGATCACAGCCAGCACCTGACTGTGTTTTGGCTGATGGCTGGTGTCTTATTGTTTCAACTACATTTGAGAAAAATAGGAAGTATGTTATTCCAAACAGTTATGGTTTTTTTTTAACTCAGACTTCAAAGATCTTTCATAACTTTGGTGGCTGTAATGTCCTGCAGAACCAGATGGGATTTGAGCAGTTGAAGTTCAATGCTTTGGCAAGATAATGATCTACAGCCAGCTCATGCACAAGTAACTCTCTGAAACTGTCCGCTAACCAGAAACCTTCTTTCACCCTTACAGCATTTATAACTGGGCTGTTGAACAACATTGGGACTCATGTTGATCCTATCCTCTTGATCTATCGAATAAAGGAAGGTATGGAGATCCCTAACCTGCGGGATTCATTAGTGAAGATCCTTCAAGATTATAACTTGCAGGTCAGTGACAGTTAGAGAGCAGAAGGAAAAACGATAGAATATCTATAGGGGTTCTCCTCTTTTCTGGAAAGAAAATTCAGTTGAAAGTCAGTAGATTCATTGCAGAAACAGAATAAAATGGCTATTTGTTGCCATTTCTGGTTTGCATTAGACTTCTACTGAAGTAGAGGTATTAGATGCAGGGAAATTCTCCGGAAATTCTGTCTCTTTTTTTCCAAATTCACGTTTTCAATTTTTTTTTAATAACCAATCATTTAATCTACATAAGAAATAGGAACACAAGTGCATCATTTGGCACCTCAGGTCTGCTCTCACATTCAAGAAGATCATAATTGATCTGATTGTGACCTTAACTCCACTCTTCTGCCTGTCCCTATAACCCTTGAAGACCAAAACTCTTGTCAGATTTAGCCTTGAATATATTTAATGAGCCTCCTCTATTGTCCAGTGTAAAGAATTCCAGGGATTTACAAACCTCTGAGAGGAGAAATTTCTCCTCATCCCCATCTTAATTGGGAGAAACCTTATTTTGAAACTGTCCAGCCTAGTCGTATATTCCCCAATATCTTCTTGTGCATATCAAGAATCTTATAGGTTTCATTAAGATCACTTCTCATTCTCCTAACAGTAATGAATATAGGCCCAACATGATTGACCTTCCTCAGAAGACAACTCCTTCATCCCAAGAATCAACCTAGTCCACCTTCTCTCAACTATATCCAATGCAACCATAGCCCTCCTTAAGTAAGGACACCAAAACTGCACATAGCATGCTAGGTGTGATCTCACCAACACTCTGTACAGTTGTAACAAGACACTCTTACTAGTGTACTCCATCCCTTTTGCTATAAAGGCTAACATTCCATTTGTCTTCATAATTACTTGCTGTATTGACCTGCTAATGTTTTGTGATTGATGTAAGAAGTCTGCCAGATCCCTCTACTACAGTCACTCCATTTAAATAATTTGCATTTCTATTCTTTGTGCTAAAGTGGACAATCTCATATTTTCACACTTCATAATCCATCTGCCAAATTTTTTGTCTGATCACTGAACCTATCTGTATCCCATCACTACGCTGCATCTTCTTCCTGATACACTTGGGGTGTGCCAATGGCCTGCTCCAGTTCTGATAAAGCTGGTTTGATACTGGACACCTGTAAGACAGCTCTGCAACAACTGCTGACCTGTTGTGGTTGATGCAAGTGTACATGCTGAGCCTGCAGGAAACAGAAGACATTTTGGTACAATGTGAGTCCTGCGGAGGACTCGTCCAGAACAAAAAGCCAAATTGTAGTTCCATTTTGGAAAGTCCGGGACAGATGTTCACCCTGCCTTTTTCTGTGCTGATTGTCGTGTCCTCAAAGAATGCTAATGAATTTGTTGAGTACCATTTTCTTTTTATAAATCAAAGTTGACTCTGCTTAACTGTTGGGATTTTTTTTAAATACCCTGCAATAAAAATGATGGATTCCAGTATTTTTCCAGTGACATGTTAACTGGACAATATGCTGTATATCTCATTTCTTGAATGTGTGTTATTTTGAGGTTTGCCAATTTGCTGCAACAAAGAATCTAGTGAATTTTAGAGCATTATAACTAATTTGTCCATTATCTCTACAGGGATCAGAGCTAAGGGACTTGTCAGCTATAGAAATATACAGCAAGGAAACAGACCGTTTGGTCCAACTCGTCCATGCCAACCGAATATCCTACATAAATCTAGTCCCATTTGCCAGCATTTGGCCCATATCCCTCTAAAACCTTCCTGTTCATGTACCCATTCCAGATGCCTTTTAAATGTTCTACCTGCATGCACTACTTCCCCTGGCAGCTCATTTCGTACATGTATTGCCCTCTGTGTGGAAAAAGTTGCCATTTAGGCCCGTTTTATACCCTTCCCCTCTCACCTTAAACCTATGCCATCTGGTTTTGGACTTCTCCCCCATTCCCTGGAAAAGACCTTGGCTATTTATCCTATCCATACCCCTCATGATTTTATAAACAAATTAGTTTGTTTATATTAGTCCCGTTACTTGTCATAGTACATTTTCTCTAGTTGATTTTTTTTTAAGATCCACCCTCATTTCTGACCCTTAACTTTCTATTATCCTTGAAGCTTTTGTGTCTTCTGCCATAAAGACATGTACAAAACGAATTGCTCAAAGTGTCTGCCATTGCCTTTGTTCCCAGTATTAATTTCCTAGTCTCATCCTATAGGGGACTAGCCTTTATAAGCTAAACTTTTCATTTTCGAATGCTTGTAGATCACCCTGCAGTCTATTTCACATAGTTTACTTCCATATTCTGAACCCAGGCCATGTTATCAACTATTCCCAGTTCTTATGCATCAGTGCCTCTGATAATATTACTTGCGATAGCGCCCTAATCCCATAAAATTTCCAATTTTTTTACCAGAAGGGACATATGCCACTAGGTACCGAAGGTCTTAGGGGACCAAGCCAGCTGCCAGTTTTCTCCATGATCCTCAGAAGTCTGGCTGAAAAGCATTTTAGTGTGCCTTAAGGACATAAGATGCTACATAAATGCAAGTTACTTTGTTGCTGTATGATCAGTTTATTCAGTGACCAGAGTGTAACACAACCCCAATTTTTGCCCCCTCACTCAACACACCACCTCTGCCAGGTGTTGTCTTTATAAGATTGTCTTGCTTTGTGAACATTAGTGTTGTTATGGGTTCAGCTGAACTGTTTATCTTACAGATTTTGCTACGAGAGGGATGTAAAAAAATTATTGTTTCTGATTGTCTGACATTGCTGAAAAAGATGCATAAAACCCAGCTGAGAGGTGTTTGTGTTGATGGTAAGTAAATCTTCTCCTTTGACCTATAAAGTAGTGATTGCTACACATTTAGAGTAGTAATATAACATAACTTAAACTGTTGATGGTCAGTGTTGAGTATTTGTGGTTTGCCCACAGATATATTTCATGTGTTATTATATTTTCTCACTGAGCACCTTTCTTCAGCAATCAGTAACATGGCCAGAGTTAAAATGGTCCTCTAATGAGGAAGCATGACGGTTAAGAGTTAAAGTTTAGAAATTCAGTTTTGTGACGGAATTTTTTTATTTAGTACCTCCTTTATCAGAGCCTGTTCTAGTTGTAGTGTCTTTAATTGTGACTAATGAATGTGGATACAAAAGTGGTTTGGGGCCGGAAAGCACAGAGTAGTGGTAAAAGGGTGTTCTTTGGATGAAAAGTTTGCCTGCATTCGGAATTGGGACCACAGATCTTTTTCATGTACTTAATGATCTGAATTTGGTTTTATCAGGCGTAGTTTCAAGATTTTCAGATGACAGAACCCTCAAATGTTGCAACAATAAGGAGAGAAGTCGCAAATAGAGGAGGGCATGGATAGACTGGTGCAGTAGGCAAAGACGTGACGATTTGTATTCTATATATCATGCGAAGTGATGCATTTTGGAAGAGGAAGGAGGGACAATTTGAGTTAAATGATACAAATTTTAAAGGATTCCAGAATCAGAGACTTTGGGCATTTACATGCTCTATTCTTTGTAGGTGATATGGTGGGTGGAAGGGGCTTTTAAAATAGATGCAAAGTAAAAAAGGAAGGAAGTTATGTTAAATCTTTATAAACTATGGAGTACTGTGTCGAATTCTGTGCACGACAATTTAGAAACACTGCCTGGGTTTGGAGATTGCAGAGGAGATTTGCTTAAATGGAACCGGGCTTTTGGGACTTAGATACGTGGAGAGACTAAAGAAGTTTAGACTGACTCTTTACAAGCAAAAGTTTTGGGAGTGATTAAGTAGATGTCAATATTATGAAGAATTTTGATAGAGTAAAAGAGAATAAATTATTCCAGTTCAGAAGGGTTGGTAGTGAAAGATACAGATTTGAGTGACAAAAGAACCAGAGTGCGTTTCTTTTTGTGTATAGGTTTATGCTTAACTGGAATACATTGCTTGAAAAGGGATTGGATACTTTTTCACAACTGAGAGACGTTGCAGTACCCAGATAGAGAGAAGCTTGGAAGCGTTTACTGCACAAAAGGGGATTGTCCAACCTATTATGTCTCAACTTACTGCTAATCTCTTTACCAATTACTTTAAATCTAAGTCCCCTGGATACTGACTTCTCCGCTAATAGAAGTTTATCTTTCTTAGTCTCTGTATCTGGAACCCTCATTTCCTAAAATTAAACCCATAACCAATACTTTCTCTGAGGTGTGCCCAGACCAGGCTCAGAATGTTCTTCCGAATTCTTCACCTGTCATATTGGTTTGTTATCCCTATTGTGTTTGAGCAGGGATGAGGATCTAACTGGGGAGCTCTTTGTAAGTGGGCTAAATGGCCTCCTCCTGCTGTAAGTTTCAAAAATGATTGGCTTGGGTCAGATTTCTTTGATAGAAATGATGTCTCACCTGCGGAATGGACAGTAATCACTAACTGTTTTCTTACAGAAGAGAATATTTGTGAATCGTGTCATTCTCCCATATTACCTACAGGTACGTAATATGATGGAGAGGAAACCTAGTAACTCTGAGCTGCACAAACCTCTTTATCATGGCTACAAAGTAAAATCCAATAAATAAGATCTCACTTTCATTATTCAGCAGTTTAGTTTATTCTCAATACCTTTCCCTGGCCATTTTTGCAAATTAGCTTTTGTTTCTTCTCATCATTTAGTGTTCAAAACATCATTTTAGTGTTGAGCTCCTGTCTTAACTTCGCAGGAAGGAAGATTTACTGTTTACCCCAATCCCTTCCCATTGTAGTAAATAAAACAGTCCTGTGAATCGATGCAGTTTTCATTCAAATGAACAATATATTAAACAATCCCAAATGTTCATTCTGGTATATGCCTCTAGGTCAGAGAAAAATATTGGGCCAGATTCCACTCACTCCCTTCAGTGAAGACGGGTGTTCCGCATTTCTGAGAAGAGATTCCAGTCAGGCCTTAGGGTTCTTGTGGTGCAGTGGGTTTCTGTCTGTTGTACTGTCCTTGCCTGTGAGCCAGGAGGCTTGGGTTCAACTCCCTGCTCCATGGGTGTGTGGTGACATCTATCTGAACAGATTTATTTAAAATATCTCCAATCAGGCCTTAAGGGCTCTTGTGGTTTCCGTCGTGACATTCTTTCATAGAATAGAACTGCCAGAGGAAGACAAACCCTGCCTCCTATTCATAGCAGTCAGCTACCGTATTCTGAAATATAAAGGTCCACACAACCACTTTGAGAGATGCTGTCAAACCATAAATTCATGACCTAAGTATTAGGGTGCTGGAAATGCAAATTGCCAGTTAGAGTGGGGCGTAGGGTACCTGCTGGGTAGCATAACACTGGAAATTCAATTTCCTGCGTAATTTCTTTCCACTGGAATAATGTCTGTCTGGCAGTCTGAACTGTCAAGTACTTGTAGCATTTCCTATTTCTATAGAAGATTCCCTGCACTTCTAGTATTTTGCTTTACATCAGTGCCCTTTTAATGTATAGGTTCTCTCGGTAATATTTTTGTGCTTCCTCATTTTAGACATTGCAAAAACATTCAGCGTGGTGGTCTTCCATTGCAGACATATGTTTCACAAGGATTGCCTTCCAACTCCTGGCATGGTATGTTGTTGACAATGCCAATTTATATAGAATAATAAGGGTCATTTCATTTGTGGGAGTGTTGCTTCTGATTTCACTACATTGTGCTTTTTTGGTTCAGTCTTGTCATAGTTGAATCTAGGGGTTGGTTTGCTTAGTAGGCTGGATGGCTGGTTTGCAATGCAGAGGGATGCTAAAAATGCAGTTCAATTCCCACGCTGGTTGAGGTTACCAGGAATATTCTGCCTTCTCAACCTTACTCCTCACCTAAAGCTTGGTGATCCTCAGGTTAAACCACCATCAGTTGTCTGTCTTCAATGAGAGAGTAGCTATGTGCTGCTCTGGGACAATGGCAACTTTATATATTTGAGCACACAGTCCCCTCACCCCATGTTAATTCTGACTAATTACAATTGATAATAGTGGTCCCAAGACAGTTCATTTTAAAACTTAATGTAAAACCTGAGAAGAAAAAGCTATTCTGGAACTGTTGAATAACATTTTGCTATTTTGTCCAGTTGCGGTGAGTAGTCCTGTTTTCCAGAATTCCAATTTTTTGATGAAAAACTGTAGTTGTTTGCAGTTTATTAGCAATATAAACTGACCATGAAAATTGTCTTACTAAATTTTGTAAAAGCAATTTTGCAGGAGAGCTAGCTGCTTGTCAAGCAGCAAAATTTCACATAAGATCTTCAGTTTGTCTTCTCAGGTTCAGCTCTTTTTTGTTTAAATTACGTATGGGAACATCACCTGGTCTAATCTGTGAAGCTTTATTTCATATCATAAGCTTGCCATTGGGAAACAAAAATTAAAACTATATATAATCCACATGGAATGAATCTGACATTCTTCTGTTCAGGCAGTAAAATGGAAACTGCAAAATCAATCCCTGATGGAGTGTAACCTACACAGGCAGGAAGGACTGAAAACCTGCCTCAGGCACTAGTGTTCTGTCGGGGTGAAGTTAATCTTGGGCTGTTAGTACAAATGGGTGATTGGAAGTCATTCCACCCCACATAATTTTCTTTTCCATTGAGAAACAGAAACACCAGCTTCAATTTGTGTAGCACTGTCAAAGCAGTAAAATGGCTATAGTCAGCTCATAAAGGAGTTCACCAAATACTGAGCCACGTAAGGGCATAGTGGATGGGTGACTTGCTTAAAGAAAGAATTTTGAAGGAGCGAATTCCAATGACTGCCAGTAGAGGGTGAAAAAAATTGGGTATGTGCAAGAGTCCAGAAGTGGAGAATCTTAGTTTTTCAAGAGTTTTAATGTTGAAGGAAATTACAGAGATTGGAAGATGTGCAACTATAGAAGAGTTTTAAAATTTGAGGAATTGTTGGAGTAAAAACCAGTGAGAGTCAGCAAACACGGGAGTGAATAAACAGATAATAAAATGTGAGGCTGGATGAACACAGCAGGCCAAGCAGCATCTCAGGAGCACAAAAGCTGACGTTTCGGGCCTAGACCCTTCATCAGAGAGGGGGATGGGGGGAGGGAACTGGAATAAATAGGGAGAGAGGGGGAGGCGGACCGAAGATGGAGAGTAAAGAAGATAGGTGGAGAGGGTGTAGGTGGGGAGGTAGGGAGGGGATAGGTCAGTCCAGGGAAGACGGACAGGTCAAGGAGGTGGGATGAGGTTAGTAGGTAGCTGGGGGTGCGGCTTGGGGTGGGAGGAAGGGATGGGTGAGAGGAAGAACCGGTTAGGGAGGCAGAGACAGGTTGGACTGGTTTTGGGATGCAGTGGGTGGGGGGGAAGAGCTGGGCTGGTTGTGTGGTGCAGTGGGGGGAGGGGATGCACTGGGCTGGTTTAGGGATGCAGTAGGGGAAGGGGAGATTTTGAAACTGGTGAAGTCCACATTGATACCATATGGCTGCAGGGTTCCCAGGCGGAATATGAGTTGCTGTTCCTGCAACCTTCGGGTGGCATCATCGTGGCAGTGCAGGAGGCCCATGATGGACATGTCATCAAGAGAATGGGAGGGGGAGTGGAAATGGTTTGCGACTGGGAGGTGCAGTTGTTTATTACGAACTGAGCGGAGGTGTTCTGCAAAGCGGTCCCCAAGCCTCCGCTTGGTTTCCCCAATGTAGAGGAAGCCGCACCGGGTACAGTGGATGCAGTATACCACATTGGCAGATGTGCAGGTGAACCTCTGCTTAATGTGGAATGTCATCTTGGGGCCTGGGATAGGGGTGAGGGAGGAGGTGTGGGGACAAGTGTAGCATTTCCTGCGGTTGCAGGGGAAGGTGCCGGGTGTGGTGGGGTTGGAGGGCAGTGTGGAGCGAACAAGGGAGTCACGGAGAGAGTGGTCTCTCCGGAAAGCAGACAGGGGAGGGGATGGAAAAATGTCTTGGGTGGTGTCGTCACATCCGCCTCCGCCGGCCACAGAACTTCCGGAACCGCTGCTGCAGTCACCACCTCCACGTCCAGGTACTACAGCCCACACACCACCCTCACCTCAGCTGCTGCCGCCCACCCCGATCCTCCCACCGCTGACGGAACCCCGCCCACGGTTGACGCTGACGGAACCCCGCCCACGGTCGACGCTGACGGAACCCCGCCCACGGCCGGCGAAACCCCGCCCACAGCCGACGCCGGCGGAACCCCGCCCACGGCCGACGGAACCCCGCCCACGGCCGACGGAACCCCGCCCACGGCCGACGACCTCATCGCTCCGCCCACAACCTCCACAGCCTGCAACCCCAGAGAAGACAGCCACACTGAGCCCTGCTGCATTTTCATCATCCCCCCAGACCTCCCACTGACTGAGGACGAACGGTCAGTCCTGAGCAAGGGGCTCACCTTTGTCCCCCTACAACCACACATCAACGAATACCAGTCACGGTTGGACATAGAGCAGTTTTTCCGCCGTCTTCGCCTCCACGCCTACTTCTTCAACCGGGAACCTAACCCTCCTTCCACTGACGACTTCACCCGCTTCCAACACAAGTCCTCCTCCTGGACACCACTCCCAGGCCTCCTACCCTCCCTCGACCTCTTCATCTCCAACTGCCGTCGAGACATCAACCGCCTCAACCTCTCCACCCCTCTCACCCACTCCAACCTCTCCCCCGCAGAACGGGCAGCCCTCCGCTCCCTCCGCTCCAACCCCAACCTCACCATCAAACCCGCAGACAAGGGTGGCGCAGTGGTAGTATGGCGCACTGACCTCTACATCGCCGAGGCCAGACGCCAACTCTCCGACACCACCTCCTACCGCCTCCTCGATCATGACCCCACACCCGAGCACCACACCATCATCTCCAACACCATTCATGACCTCATCACCTCAGGGGACCTCCCACCCACAGCCTCCAACCTCATTGTTCCCCAACCCCGCACGGCCCGTTTCTATCTCCTTCCCAAAATCCACAAACCTGCCTGCCCTGGTCGACCCATCGTCTCAGCCTGCTCCTGCCCCACCGAACTCATCTCCACCTATCTGGACTCCATTTTCTCCCCTTTGGTCCAGGAACTCCCCACCTATGTCCGTGACACCACCCACGCCCTCCACCTCCTCCAGGACTTCCAATTCCCTGGCCCCCAACACCTCATATTCACCATGGACGTCCAGTCCCTGTACACCTGCATTCCGCATGGAGATGGCCTCAAGGCCCTCCGCTTCTTCCTGTCCCGCAGGCCCGACCAGGCCCCCTCCACCGACACTCTCATCCGCCTAGCTGAACTCGTCCTCACACTCAACAACATCTCTTTTGACTCCTCCCACTTCCTACAGACTAAGGGGGTGGCCATGGGCACCCGCATGGGCCCCAGCTATGCCTGCCTCTTTGTAGGTTACGTGGAACAGTCCCTCTTCCGCACCTACACAGGCCCCAAACCCCACCTCTTCCTCCGGTACATTGATGACTGTATCGGCGCTGCCTCTTGCTCCCCAGAGGAGCTCGAACAGTTCATCCACTTCACCAACACCTTCCACCCCAACCTTCAGTTCACCTGGGCCATCTCCAGCACATCCCTCACCTTCCTGGACCTCTCAGTCTCCATCTCAGGCAACCAGCTTGTAACTGATGTCCATTTCAAGCCCACCGACTCCCACAGCTACCTAGAATACACCTCCTCCCACCCACCCTCCTGCAAAAATTCCATCCCCTATTCCCAATTCCTCCGCCTCCGCCGCATCTGCTCCCACGATAAGACATTCCACTCCCGCACATCCCAGATGTCCAAGTTCTTTAAGGACCGCAACTTTCCCCCCACGGTGATTGAGAACGCCCTTGACCGCGTCTCCCGCATTTCCCGCGACACATCCCTCACACCCCGCCCCCGCCACAACCGCCCCAAGAGGATCCCCCTCGTTCTCACACACCACCCTACCAACCTCCGGATACAACGCATTATCCTCCGACACTTCCGCCATTTACAATCCGACCCCACCACCCAAGATATTTTTCCATCCCCTCCCCTGTCTGCTTTCCGGAGAGACCACTCTCTCCGTGACTCCCTTGTTCGCTCCACACTGCCCTCCAACCCCACCACACCCGGCACCTTCCCCTGCAACCGCAGGAAATGCTACACTTGTCCCCACACCTCCTCCCTCACCCCCATCCCAGGCCCCAAGATGACATTCCACATTAAGCAGAGATTCACCTGCACATCTGCCAATGTGGTATACTGCATCCACTGTACCCGGTGCGGCTGCCTCTACATTGGGGAAACCAAGCGGAGGCTTGGGGACCGCTTTGCAGAACACCTCCGCTCAGTTCGCAACAAACAACTGCACCTCCCAGTCGCAAACCATTTCCACTCCCCCTCCCATTCTCTTGATGACATGTCCGTCATGGGCCTCCTGCACTGCCACGATGATGCCACCCGAAGGTTGCAGGAACAGCAACTCATATTCCGCCTGGGAACCCTGCAGCCATATGGTATCAATGTGGACTTCACCAGTTTCAAAATCTCCCCTTCCCCTACTGCATCCCTAAACCAGCCCAGTGCATCCCCTCCCCCCACTGCACCACACAACCAGCCCAGCTCTTCCCCCCCACCCACTGCATCCCAAAACCAGTCCAACCTGTCTCTGCCTCCCTAACCGGTTCTTCCTCTCACCCATCCCTTCCTCCCACCCCAAGCCGCACCCCCAGCTACCTACTAACCTCATCCCACCTCCTTGACCTGTCTGTCTTCCCTGGACTGACCTATCCCCTCCCTACCTCCCCACCTACACCCTCTCCACCTATCTTCTTTCCTCTCCATCTTCGGTCCGCCTCCCCCTCTCTCCCTATTTATTCCAGTTCCCTCCCCCCATCCCCCTCTCTGATGAAGGGTCTAGGCCCGAAACGTCAGCTTTTGTGCTCCTGAGATGCTGCTTGGCCTGCTGTGTTCATCCAGCCTCACATTTTATTATCTTGGAATCTCCAGCATCTGCAGTTCCCATTATCAGTGAATAAACAGACCTTGCTGTGAAATAGAAGATTGGTAGAAAAATTTTGAAGAAACCGAAGTTTCCAGACAGTGGGAGATGGCAGCCTAGCCAAACAAACACCAGAGCAGGTGAATCAGGAATTCACAAGCTAATGATGAGGCTTCAGCAACGTGTGGTCAATATTATGGAGATGAAAGCAAGTTAATTACATGATGGAGAGGAGACTGAATCACAGTGCCTCAGTGGTTAGCACTGCTTCCTCACAGCGCCAGAGATCCAGATTCAATTCCACCGTCAATGACTGTCTGTGTGGGTTTCCTCTCACAGTCCAAAGATGTGCAGGATAGGTTGATTGACCATGCTAAAGTGTCCATAGTGTCCAGGGACGTGCAGGTAAATTGGCTGAGTCATGGGAAAATGCAGGGTTACAGCGATAGTGTAGGGGTGTGGATGGGCTGCTCTTCGAAGGGTTGGTGTGAAATCGATGGGCCGAGTGGCCTGCTTCAACTCTGTAGGCATTCTATGAACTATGAATCAGAAAATCAGCCCTAGATCTGTAATTTCAAGTAGCCTGGCTCAGTCCCAGACAGTGGCCAGGAAGGGTATGGGATCAAGTTTATAGCATCTGCTTTGGTGATTTGACCTTACCGGTATTTAACAAAATGAGTATTACGTTTCAAAATTATTCCGAAAAGCACTCCATGAAACCATTGCTTTATAGCAGAGTTACTATTGGAAATGGTTCTGCATGCTACCAGTTTCCTGTAGTGATGGTAAGTATACCCAGCTTTCTGTTTAGGACCTTACAAATTACAAGAAGAAATGCATTTATTCGCAACACATCAGGCAGAAGCACATACTTCAACTGAAGCTGTAACAGGAACACTTAATGATATTCTGTAATTTCTTTAAAAATGTGATACAGTCTCACATTTCTGAAAAAAAAATCCTCAACTTTCGCAATGAATCATTGTCATGGATTTTCTGGTGTTTCTTTTTCCTCTGTTGCTTATAACATTTCTGCAAATCAGTAATAAACTAAGGGATTCTATGGTGACAAATAATTAATCTGTCAGATTTTATTCCAGTCCTCAAGAAAGGTTATTTTAATAAGTCAAAAAATATCTCAGTTGCAAGTTTGCATGATGTTCCTGGTCTTTGGCTATCTAAGGTTTAAAATAAATACTTCTGTCTGTTACCACAAGAAGCTGATTAACTTTTTTCTAATATTATCTTAAACAGTTCTGTAACATCTGCAGTGCAAAACGTCAAAGGCCTGCTGGTGGACTGGGTGAGGCTTAAAACATGAGATGAATTTGACTGAGGACCACAAATTTAAAATTAATGAATTATTGTAATATGTAATTATCTGTCAATTATCAGCTTGCTTAGTTCAAAGCTTGTGTTTGTATAAATGTTAAATGCTAACTCTTAATAAAAGTCATTTTGGAATCATCCACCTTGTGGAGAAACTACTTACCGATCTACATTTAACTCTACCTAAATGCAGTAAGAGGTCCTGAGTACTGATCGCTTGTCTTCTATGCAATAATTTTGACCTTTTCACAGATACAATTTTCAGGATAGTGTTAATGCTTGCCAAATTTGCAATCCATGTAAAAATCTATTTGCCTTCATGATTGTACATTCTGTTCTAAATAAATCCAAGCATCTTACATACACTACGCTGCATGTATTATCATATTGAAGAGTTAGTCATGTATAAAATACTCTGTGATAAATAACGTGTTTTCAGAAACTCCAGACTACCATGATGATTATTCTTTAATTTAGCCTAATGAAATGAAATACACTTTGCAATATATACTGACACATTCATCAGAATCTTTCTCTGTATATTTTGAATTAAATATTACATTTGAATGAAATGAAAAACGCATTCCAAAATGGGCTGTTCAGTCCAAACAATCCACATGCCTTTTATGATCCACTTGAGCTTTGTCACCTAACTGTATCAGAACTAAAATCAGATTAGCCATCATCTTATTGAAGAATGAAGCTGGCTGAGGAGACCTCATGACCTACTCCTCTTGATTCTTATGTTCCTGTGTTTCTTATGATATTCTATGTTGTTGTTTGTCAGTGTTCCAATTTTACTTGCCCTCTGTCTAAACCCCTCAAAATCAATGTTTTCAGTTATTTTGATCTTTATTATGCTTACATACTTCTCATTTATTCTTTTTGTGGATTGACCAATATTTAGAAAGCTGCCTATAAATGTGTCCGGAAAAATGTACATCAATTCTGACTATGCACATTGCAACAAATTTAATTTCACTTTGCGACTTATAAGAATGCATCTGGTTATAATTATGTGCTAATGCTGTGTTTCTCCCTCAACTGAGTCAATAACATGAGTAGCAACTTAAATGGTACAAATTTAAAAATTTACAGTGACAGCCTAGGGGTTACTGCTCAGAAATACTTGAAGATGGTGAGAAAAGTTCAGGCTGTTGAAGGTAGAGGCGCTGGGTGAGAGGTTTAAACCCCTTCACCATAGCATTGAATCAGAATTTGACCCAGATGGATTCTGAGGTGAGGTTTGGTAGAAAAATGAATCAAGGCACTTGAAGAAAAATGTGTTTTTTTTATCTCTGCCATCCAACTTTCCTAGCCAGTGCATGGATTCTGTGCTGTTTCAGCAACTTGTCAGGATGAAGAGATTAAGTGCAAAGTGGGAAATTGACCCGATAGTAACATTAGTAAAGTTGAAATCGTTAAGCTTGAGGTTAGCTACATCAAAGGCTCATGCTGAGGGGAATACTTTGTTTTACCCAAGTTCACAGTAGAAGGATTAATTCTGAACCAGTGAATGAAAGAGAACTTCATTATACAAATACCTTGTTTGGCAAAGAACAAATATGAACTTGAAGAAACTGAAAGAAACAACTCATCAACTCCTGTGGTCCAGATTGATGCTGTTGAACTGTACTTTCCTGATTTTTTTTTTCCTTTCTCTTTTTCCATCCTCAATAGCTATGGTTTCTCTGTTTGTGAAGGGGATGTCTAAGAAATAGTACAGTTTAAGTTAGAATTATAACATAGCAATCCAGGTTTCCTAATTACTATCAGTTAAAGAAAATTTGTTCATAATAAACAGTAATTATTCTAGGTAAGCATTCTTAAGTGTATTGAGAACTTTAGTGAGCTTGACAATGTTGATGGCTGAGAGGTTCTTTCCCCTTGTAGAAGGGCCTAGGGCCGGGGGCATAATCTCAGAGTAAGGGGGCATCCATTGAAGATAGTGTAAAGATTGTGTCTTTTAATTTTGGAGGTTTGAAAATTATGGACTAAAGTTGGGAATGAGCAAAAACCAATGTGTTAATGGTTTGCATGTTTTAAAAACCAATTAACCAGATGCTCTTGGCAATCATTGAATTAATTCCTGTTTTCCTGTGAACAACCATGTGATTATTTCTCAGGTCACTGAACATCTTGAGACCGGGAACAAGATGGGGAGAAGTGTTTTGACCTCCCCCAGCAGAGGATCTGTTTCAGTGCAGCAAAACCCATTTTAAACCTGAAGAAAAGCAGTTAATCTTTTCTTTAGCAGTTGTTGTAAGCTGTGATTTTTATCTGAAATGTCAGTGAATGTTTGTACGTGAGCCAACCCCTTTGTGTCTCTTGCAAACCATACGAGGCATCTGAGGAAAAGTGACTGAGAAGCAACGTCTGATCAGGATATAAATCATAAGAATTTTCTCAGCAAGTCATGAATAGGGACACATGAACTGCTTTCAGTTTTCCTGTGCTCATTACCTAATTTCCCTGTCTGTCTCTCTATGTGTGTAAAAGGGGGAGTTCTTAAGAGGATTAGAGTTTTAATCGTAGTGTTAGATGCTAATGGTTTACAACTGTTTACTGGTACCTGTAGCCCAATTACTTGTACATTTTAAGTACAAGTTATTGTTAAGTACAGAAACCTGATCTAAGCTTTCAGTTAGCCTGGATCTGAAAGTCGAGCAAATTTGGCTAGTTTGTGTACTTATTTTAAAATCTTTAACATCTGTGATCACTTTAGCAATAACAGGGCTTGACTTCCATCAAACCACCCCAGTGGGTTGTGACAACAGAGGTAAGGAGAAATTCATTCCATCTGCAGAACTCTTCACTACAGCTGTAAAGGCTGAGTGGCTAAGGTTGTTGAAAGCTGAGATAGATTTTTAGTTATGAAAGGAATCAACCATTATGAGAAAAAGGCAGGAAAGAGTAGGTGAGAATTATCAAATCAGCCATAATATCATTGAATAGTGTAGCTGACTCAATGGGCTGAATGGCCTACTTCTGCTATGAAATATGGTTTGTAAATACTAAAACCTGATGAATATTTTATATCAGCTGAATTCATAATTCAGGCAAATGAGGGAATTTGGATAGTTTGATTAAGTCCTTTTCGATTTGTGATGACTCTAGGAATAGTGAGGCTTGAATTCCAGCACACTGCCACAGCGAGTCATGATGCTTATAAAGTAAAGGCTTGAGTGAAGTAAGAAGTAAAACTGGGGAGTGTACAATATAAGAAGTTATCAGTTATATTGTTGATAGTGTTTTTGTTTTTTGATTAAAATTATGAAATCTTGCCTTGTAGTTCTGCTTGTTCAGACAAGGTTTTTGGCTTTCTTTTTAAATTTGAATGGCTCCTAGCAGGATCATAACAAGTTCCTGATTGTAATTCATTAAGATCTTAGTGTTAGTTTCCTTGGAATCTTTGGCATCTGTCTGTTTCCTTTGCTGCAAGTACTTACGCTAGACAATTCTTCAACATTTCCTTATTTTAATTGACAATATCACACTTGTTCTATTGCTGAGCAGCCTATTTTGCTCCTGACTGCTGTTGTTTTCCTAATATGAAATTGCAAATTATGCATTGATTTTTTTTTACATTCCTTGTAAATCTGTCTTCATATTCTCTCTTTGTAATTCGTATCATCTGTTCCATTGCATTTTGTTGCTCTTTGTGTCTTTCCCATTCAGCAGGCCCTGTTCTTCTATTGTGTTATTATGTTATCTTTTAGTCTAAAGTTGTCTCTAACTTTTTTGGTTGTTGGTTGCTGTGTTTTGACAGGTATATCTCTTGCACTTGAGGGAACAAGCTTGTATATAGACTGTTTTCAGAAAATCTGTCTCTGAATTTTCTGCTGTTCTTAACCAATAACAGATTCACCCACTTTATGGTGGCCAGTCTCAGCCTCACCCCATTCAACTTTGCCTAAACATAGAATCTTAGTAAGTGTCGTATTAACTGTTTTAAACGCCCCTTTGCTATTAGACATGTGCCAATTTGCTTGTCCCAAAATTTGAACGCTAAAATCCCCCATTAAAACCACACCATCTTTTCTAGAATTTATCTAATCACCACATTGAAATAATCAACCATTTCATGGCTATTACCAGGAAGCCTATATGCAATTCTCACTACAGTCTTAAATCCTATTTCATTTCTCAGTTCTACCCATGAAGTCACAATCACGTCACTGTCTATTGCTTCTTGTGTATGCTTTCATCATTCAAATGATTTCATTTATAATCACCAAAGCTATGCCTCTTCCGTTACTGTTGTCTTACATTTCAAGTGGATCTATAATCTGATATTTTTCACTCCCGATACTGGAGTGTCTTGCACCTGTATCTCACTTGATATGAATCCAGATGCGACTGTCAGATTTTTGTTATGATCTGGTTGGGGTCCAGTAACTTGTGTAAATTAGATAAAATTTAAGGTATACTTACTAAAAAAAAATACAAGATTTCACTGATTTTAACCAATAAAATAAACTTTACAAGTTTAAAAAAGATAATCAAAAATATATATTAAATACTCTAACATTCAGAATCACAAAATTGGATAGTGCAGAAGGAGGCTTCTCAGCATGTGCCTATGCTAGCTCTCCAAATAAATGTTTCACTTATGCCATTTTCCTGCCTTCTCCCTGTAACCCTGAATCATCATGAGGTAAATATGGGTTAAAGGGCAAACTGTGACTAAACATCTTACAGAGCACATTAAAAGCAGATGTAATCAAGACAATACCACAGATTTCCTAGTGTGCCACTCAGTTGTTAATGGCACTGAGAATTGCCAAATCTCACTAAAACGCTGCCTTCTTCAATGACTACTCACTTCTGGTGTTCCTGACACTGTTTCAATTGGACTTAGAAAGCTGCACTTCTGTCTCTAATTACCAGCGCAGTTCTATCTCTTTCACTGACCTGGCACTGCCCCTGGGTTTCTTCAAACTCCAGTCTCCCGAATTATACTGTGTAAATGCTGCTCCCTGACTTAAACCCTGTCAGTTTCACCAAATGGTTTCTGGAAATTTAATGAGTGTCTCACTCCTCAAAGTTAACAGTTACACTTTTGCTGGATGCCCACTGTTGTTTCTTACTGACTAAAACTGATCCTTGAGCTGATCTGAGTGACCTTTCAAACATTCCAAGAATTAGGATAAGAATGAGATTATGGCTAATCTGATTGTGGCCTCAACTTGACACCTCCAACCTCTTCTGACAATCTTTGACTCCCTCATTAGTCAAGGATATATCTATCTTTTGCCTTTAAGGGGTTCAATGGCCTGGTCGTCACTGCTGTCTAAGGATGAGAGTTCCAAAGATTCTTAATGATGTGAGAGAAAATATCCTTTGTTAACCCACCCTAAATGAGACACCCCTTAATTTTTTTTAAACTAAGTATCTCAGTTCTAGTCTCTCCCATAAAGGGAATCATCATTTCCACATCCACCCTGTCAGGTCATTTCCAGGATATTGGATGTTTCAGTAAGATCACCACTCATTGTTCTAAACTGCAATAGAAACAGGCCCTCCTAGGCCAACATTTCCTCATTAGATACATCCCCACCCTTCTCCTTCCCAGTTATCAGTCGAGTCCTATCTTTCTTACTGGGCAGGATCAAATATAAGAAGTTTTGGTACATCCTACATCCTGAATACTACAATCTGCAAAGGTGTTAGATTTCACAAAACACAGGAATACAGATAATTGATTTTATTCCACCACACTCTTATATCCATGACGCATGTTCCAGTTTTTGTTTACACCTGTAACTCAATGTTTGTTCCTTATATTCCAACAGTTTTTTTTAAACAAAGGATGCTTATGTATGACATGCATCCTGATCCTTGCTTCTGTTCCAATATGTTATTCGCTCGTTTCTTATTTTTCTCTCCTGGTTTAACTACATCTTTTAGGTTTCCTTTTGTTTTCTTTTTGCACTCTTATTTATATTATTCCAACTGAATTTTTCCCTCCCTCCACGTAATGTGATCTTAAAAGGAAGATTTGGGATTTGTCATTCGTGGTTTTACTAGGCAACGGAGATAGTTATGTACAGATGTAGGACGTTAGTCACAACTGTCACTAATATCAACATGCATCAGAAACAACCCTCCCCTTCTACTAGTGAAGCTTCTAAGCCCCCAGAGTTACTGGGCATCTGATGGAGACATCAAACCTCACACATCGCCCATGAGGGATGAGCTTTGGCAATCGTATCTTCTGGATTTTCTGACTAATTGGAGATGAAGGACGCGGTCATGTTGCAGCATTGAAGGGACTCTGCAAGCATCAGAATGGCTCAGCTGAATATTACAGGAGACTTGGGAATAGTCACTCCCTGGGCTTGTACTCTTACCTGAAGATGTTGCTGCGGTTAGGTGGTATTTTCCCAGAACAGAAAGAGAACAAGTCTTTGTTTGTATTACAAAATACAATAACTCTCATTTGTCTAAATGAGAAAGCTGAGTGGCATAGAAATACATGATGTAAGGTTTACGGGACCCTAATCCCACTTCTGACTTTCCCAGCACACTCCATCCCTGCAGTCTAACTCACTTACACTGTATTCATTCCTCTCTCTGTCTCTCCAGGCATCTGACACCCTATCTGAATAGCCAACATTCATCCTTATCTAATTCTCCTCTCATACCCATGCTTCACAGTCACCTTCCACAAATGTTGCTCTTCCTTATTTTCTGCACAATCCACTTCCAGTACTGCAAACTCTCTCGTTTCTCTTTGCTGGAGAAAAGACTAAAAAAGCTTAGAACATCATGGGACTTCTGACAGGTGATAGACAATATATGTTCAAAGAGGCCTTGTTCCATGAAGCTGCACATTCTCAACAACCTGCTGTGACAGTTTCAGGTTTTGAGACACTAGTGTTTAGCAAGTGTCAAACGGCTGATCTGCTTCCTTTTGATTCCAAGTTTGCCTTGCTTCATTCCAGCTAAATTTGTTTGCCCATCCCTGCTGGTACGTGGCTGTGGAGATGACAAACATAATTGTTGGTGGTGTTTCCCTCTTTGATCTTGCTGCTCCACTCAATCTTCACCAGAGTTGCAAGATGGAGCTACCTGGGCATCTCCCATATTGTGGTGAATGTTGGCAGCAGGGAAACAAAGCTCAAGGAGATTGAAGTGCCCCTGAGATGCTGCTGTGTTCATCCAGCCCCACACACCTTGTTATCTCGGAGTCTCCAGCATCTGCACTTCCCATTATCTCTGATGCAAGACAGGTGAACTGGCCTCCAGTAGTTGTCAATCACATGCCATTTGAGAAGGGGTTTTGTGAGACGAAGCTTATCATTTCAGCCACAAAATGGTTAAATCAGTCCTTAATGATGTTTGGGAAAATTTAAATAACTTACCCAGCAGCTGTAAAACAAACCTTCAAACCTGTCAGAAATGGATGATGCCAGAATTGCACTCCATGAACACTTTTGAAGATTTAATATGCACCAAAGTCCTGGAAGGATTTTCCTCCTTCAATCAGTAAAACTGTGTCTGATTTTTAATTTTAATATACCAGCACAGTGACAGATTTACTTTATTTCAAGCCACAAACAGTCGGCAGCTTAGAAAGCATGAAAAATTATTTGAAATGGACCCTGAATGCAGCTGAAAGACTATCTTTTCAGCCATGCCCAGATTCCTTGTATGAAGAATATGAAGGACCAGCTCTTCTTTCCCAGTGTCAGCCTGAACCAGTTTGTATGATGAGGATGAGCAGAAAGTTGAAAATGAACATTAGACAGGAACATACATGTGTGGGAGAACTGTGTTTGTGAGGCAGTAGGATCAGTACTGGGTAGTGACAGCTGTACTTTTGGGACCATCTGCCTGAACTGCTGGAACCAGTGTTCTTTGCACTTTGCATAAATGGGGAACTAGAGCTGGTTTTAAACTAAAGTATGGGCCAAAGGATCAAATGAGGCGTGATGTGACTTATTAGAGTAGAACCAAGGTAAGAGAGAAAAATAATAATGTGGAAAATGAGGGTTAGAGAAAGGCAGGAAGGGTTACAGGAGACAAAATCTGAGATTGCACCAACAATCAAGACTAGATGTTACAAAGTTAATGTAAAGGACTGTCGACTAGTCAGTGGAATAGCGCAGGAACACAGAGCAGTCCGTGAAACTCTTTCTTTCAGGGAAACGAAAGGTTGCTTTGGTGGAGATAAGGGAAAATGGGAAGAAGAAGCAGAGAGAGACAAAGGATTCCTCAACTCATTGTAAACCACAGGCCTCATTTCATGTAAATATTTCATTGTTTAGCCTTTTACTTCATGTTTATAAAGGAACTGTGCCAGTTGAATAAATAAACCCTACTATTTGTTCAAATCTTATGCTACAATGACAAAAAGACAAAACAATGGGGTCTGCATCTGAATGTGCATGGCATTCAAAACTAAGTGAATAAACTAGGACTTACATTGAAGGAAATAAACATGATCTGATAGTCATTATGGAGATTTGGCTGCAGGAAGAAAAGGATTTCATCTTGTATTTGATGGATATATGATATTCAAGAAGTCTACAAAGCTTGGTACAGGTGGCAGAGCAGCACTTTTAATCAAGTGTGCCATTTCTGCAATTGTCAGAGATGAGCTTAGTTCAGGACATCAGGAATTCAAATCAGTTTCGTTGGAAATGAGGAATAATAGTGAAAAGAAATCACTAGTGGGATTGATCTACACGCCCCTAACAGGATTGACAATGTAGGACAAAACTTTCGGGAAGAAATATTCAGTGCTGGTGGTAAAGGGATGGCGATAAATGGGTCACAATAGGCGTTGTCTTTAATTTACATTTAAACTGGAAAAATCAGATTGGCATTAATAGACAATGAAGAATTCATAGAACAGCAGAAAATGACTAACTGGTTAATTAGGAAGAAAAATAAATCAGAGTTTGAGAGGAAACTAGCTAGAAATGTAGACAGCAAGATATTCTTTGGGTATTTAAAAAGATGAGAATGTTGACTGACTGTTGATCCTAGACTAGGTAATCAATAGAAAATAAGGAAAAAGCAGACAAATGAACAAAACTTTTGCTTCTTCACTACAGAAGACACAAGGAACATTGCAGTAATTTTTTTTCTTATTTTTCTACCATTCTAGTAATAGCTGTAAATCAAGAGGTTGAAGGGAGAGAGGAACGTTACTGTTATGAGGGAAGTGATGCTGGAAAAATTGTTAGAATTGGAGGCTAAAAATATTTGGATCCAGACTCTTGCAAAAGGTGTCTAATCATGCACTAGATGCATTGGTTTCCAATTAGGAAAGGGTTCATCAGATTGGAAAGGAGCAAATACAATCCCTCTAATCTAAGAAAAAGGAAAGAGGCAGAATAAAAAGAGTCTCTAAGCTAGTTAGCTGGATGCCTAACATGGGGAAAATGTTAGAAATAATCATTAAAGAGGTGCACTTAGAACAACTCAAGTTAGTTGGGAAGAGTCAGCATGCTTTTGTGAAAGGGAAATCATGTTTAACCAATTTATTAGACTTATTTGAAGGAGTAACATGTATTGTGGAGAAAGGAATTCCATACATATACTATGCCTGTATTTCCAGAAAGCATTTGACAATTGATTTGATTTGCTTTGAATTATTTTCATTACGTACCAAGATACAGTGAAAAGTATTGTTTTGTGTGCTACCCAGACAAATCATACCTTACAGAAGTACAACAGGATAATGGAACAGGATGTAGAATATAGTGTTACAGCTACAGAGAAGGTGCAGAGACAGATTAACAATAATATATAACAGGTCTGTTCATAAGTCCAATAACAGCAGGGAGGAAGTTGTTCTTGAATCTGTTGGCATGCACTTTCAAACTCTTGCATTTTCTGCTTGATGGAAGCGGGTCCAAGAGAATATAACCAGGCTAGGAGGGGTCATTGATTATGTTGCCTGCTTTCCCAAGGCAGTGGGAAGTGTAGAAGGTTAGTTTTCATGATGGACTGGGCTGTTCACAATTCTCTGAAATTTTCTTGCAGTTTTGGGCAGAGCAGTTGCCAGACCAAGCAATGTGATGCATCCAGATAGGACACTTCCTGTGGTGCATCTTTCGAAATTGGTAGGAGTTGTGATGGACATACTGAATTTCCTTAGTCTTCAGAGGAAGTTGAGGCGTTGGTGTGAATGGAGTGTTGACGTGAATGGACCAGAACAGATTGTTAGTGATATTTACTCGCAGGAACTTGAAGGTCTCAACCATCTCCACCACAGCATCATTGGTATCAGTTGGGTCAAGTCCTCCACTCCTCTTCCTGAAGTCAATGACCAGCTCCTTCATTTTGCTGACATTGAGGGAGAGATTGTTGCCTTCACACCATGCCACTAAGTTGTTGTCTCTTTCCTGTACTCTGTCTTGTCATTGCTTGTGGTCAAACCCCCAATACAGTGGTGTCATCAGCAAATTTGTAAATGGAATTTGAACTGAATTTGGCCATACTATTGTGAGTGTATAGTAAGGAGCTGAGTACACAAACTTATGGGGCACCGGTGCTGAGGATTATCATGAAGGAGGTGTTGTCACCTATCCTTAAGGATTGCAGTCTGCTAGTCAGGAAATCAAGGATCCAGTTTCAGAGACTGTGACGGTAGGCTAATTGTAGTTGATCAATTGTAGGTGATCCAGGAGGTCTTAATTGCTTTGTGCCATCGCTAACTTATAGACTCATACATCTCGAAAACAGACCCTTTGGTCCAACCAGACCATGCCGAACATAATCCCAAACTAAACTAGTCCCACCTGCCTGTTCCTGGTCCATATCACTCCAAACATTTCCTATTCATGTATCTATGCAAATGCCTTTTAAATGTTGTATCCATACTTCCTCATTCCACATGCAGATCATCCTCTGTGTAAAAAAAAATTGCCTTTCATGCCTTTTTATTTAAATCTCTCTCCTCTCACCTTAAAAATGTACCCCATAGTCCTGAAATCCCTTGTCCTAGGGAAAAGGCAACAACTATTAACTCTATCTATACCTCTTATTATTTTATAGATTTCCATCAGGTTGCATCTCAACCTCCTATGCGCTGGTGGAAAGAAGTCCCAGCCTATCCAGCCTTTCCTTATAACACAAACCTTCCATTCTCAGCAACATCCTCGTAAATCGCTTCTGAGCCTTCTCCAGCTTAATAATATCCTTCCTATAACTGAGTGATCAGAAATGGACGGTGTACTCCAGAAATGTCCTGCGCAAACTCAACATGACACCTCAACTCCTATACTCAAAAGACAGAGCAATGAAGCCAAGCATGCCAAGCACCTTCTTAACTATTGGTTTTGTGTGAGGAAAGTCATGCTTCACAAACTTGATTGCGTTTTTAAGGAAGTTACCAAAAAGATTGAGGATGACAGAGCAGTAGATGTTGTTTGTTTGGAGATAACAAGGTGTGGAGCTGGAGGAACACAGCAGGCCAAGCAGCATCTCAGGAGCACAAAAGCTGACGTTTCGAGCCTAGACCCTTCATCAGAAACGGGGGAGGGGAAGAGGGTTCTGAAATAAATAGGGAGAGAGAGGGAGGCGGATCCAAGATGGATAGAGAAGAAGATAGAGAAGAAGAACCAGTTCTTCCTCTCACCTATCCCCTCCTCCCACCCCAAGCCGCACCCCCATCTCTTACCTACTAACCTCATTCCGCCTCCTTGACCTGTCCCTCCTCCCTGGACTGACCTATCCCCTCCCCACCTACATTCACCTCTATTGGCTCCATCCCCGCCTCTTTAACTTGTCTGTCTCCTTTCCACCCATCTCCACTAATCTTACCAGCCTTATCCTTTGACAGGAACATAATGCCTCTGAACTCTCATCATCGCATTCTTGAATGCCTCCGATTTGTCAGATGCCCTTTTACCTTTCGCAGCACTGAATAATGACGGTTGCCAGGGCCATTGGGTAGTAGTCACTAAGGCACGTTGCCTGATTCTTCCTTCGCACCATGATATTTCTGAAGCTGTTAGGAACCTCTCATCAGAGTAAGGAGAGGTTAAAGATGTCTGTGAAAACTCCTGCCAGCTGGTCTGTGCGGGATTTCAGCGCGTGGTTGGGGTCTCCACCCGGGCCTGTTGTTTCCTGTGGGTTCATTCTCGAGAAGGCTAGTCTGATACATACAGCAGTGACTGTGAGTATAGGTGCACCCGAAGCTGTCGGGCAGGTGACATCATTTCCCCAATATGCTGTTCCAAATGAGCATAGAATGCATTGAGCTCATTGAGGAAGGACGCTTTCCTGTCAGTGATTCTACTCGACTTATTTGCAGCCCATTATATTCATGTAAGCCTTACCACAGTTGATGGGTGTTTGTGTGGTTAGTCTGAGACTCTAGTTTGGTGTAGTCTCTTGGCATTCCTGATGGCTTTGCAAAGGTCGTACCTAGATTTCCTGTATACACCAGGGTCACCCAACTTGACACCCTAGACCTGGACTTTCCATTGGAGTGGATCTCCTGGTTCATCCACGGTTTCTGGTTGGGGAACACTTGGATTAACTTCTTTGACATGCAGTGCTCTACATGTTGAAGCCTATTATAGTACTGGCATGTTTATTTAGGTTAGCGACTGACTTATTGAATATGGACCAGATCACCAACTCCAGGCAGTCACATCAGAGATCATCCATTACTTCAGATCAGCACTGTCTGACTTTCTGTGCCGGACGTGTCCGTGAGGACTCTTGTCAATTTTTGTAGATGCACCATAAGAACGCATCCTATCTGGATGCATCACAGCAAGATATGGCAATTTCAGTTCCCAAGACCACAAGAAGCTACAGAGTTGTGAGCACAATGCAGTCCATCACAGAAACCAGACATCCGTCCATTGACTTCATCCATTGCCTTTATCTAAACTTCCTGCTGCCTCGGGAAAGCAACCTACATAATCAAGTACCCCTCCCACCCCAGTTATACCCTCTGCTACCCACTTCCATCAAAAGGTATAAAAGTTTGAATACACATATGAACAGATTCAGGAGCAGCTTCTTCCTTGGTGTTCTCCAATTTTTGGACAGACCTCTCAAATGTCTCCCTCTCTGCAAATTCTTTGCACTTTAGCACTGTATTCTGTCCTCAATTTGTTACCCAGATGTACTTTGTATGGTATGATCAGCCTCTACAGCACACAAAGCAACACTTTTTTTCACTGTATCACGGTACACGTAACAAAAATAAGTCAAATGAAGATCAAAAATCAAGGACCCTCATGCTTCATTTTCTGGTTGTAAGCCAGAGGAAGGAGCACAACCTATGATTTACCAAAATGTGGGCAGGGTATGGAATGGTAGGCATCTTTGACAGTTGTGTAACAATGGTCCAGGGTGTTTGAGCCTCTGGTGAGACAGGAGAAATGTTGATGGCCTGTTTGAAGTCACCAGCAATGATTAACAAGGCCTTGGGCTATTCTGTCTCAAGGCCATTTGTGGCAGCGTATATTTCAAGTGTGCTGCTCACCTCTGCATGGGGTAGCATGTAAAATGCTGTCAGGATAGCAGAAGTGAACTCCTGCAGCTGGCACTTCACTATTGGATATTCTAGGTCCAGGGAACAGTAACTCACCAGGGTCATCACGTCTGAGCACCAAGAGGTGTAGATTAGGAGGCACACCCAACTGCACTTTGCCTTGCGGTCTGATTTTGAAACTCATAGGGTGTAAGGCATATTCAGGTAAAGCAGGAGTGAGCCATGCCTCTGTAAAACAGAGCACACAGCAGTCTCTCAATTCATTTTGGTAGTGAGTCTAGGAGATACTTCAAAAGTTATTGTGGAATGTAAAATCTCATGGTTTGGGGGTAACATATTAGCATGGATACAAGACTCGCCTACTTTAAGGACATTTAAATGGTCATTGGATAAACATATGGAATAGTGTAAGTTAGATGGGCTTCAGATTGGTTTCATAGATTGGCGCAACACCGAGGGCTGAAGGGCCTGTACTGCACTGTTATGTTCTATGTTCTATATATAAGTTATTGGTTGACAGAAAACAGAGAGTATGCATAATAATTCGTCTGATCAGTAGATTTGATGCGTGCAGTCCTGCAGAGACCTGTACTGGTGAAGGCCTGATAGCTAAAATCACAGAGTACACAAAGTAGGTTGGGAAGATTTTAAATGAATGGTCAAAAATCTGGTAAATTGAATATAACATGGTAAAATTATTTAATTTGGTAGGAAGAATGTGAAGGCAGGGTATTACTTAAATGATAAAAAAAGGGGAGGTGATGACCTAGTGATATTATCGCCGGACTTTAATCCAGAGACTCAGATAATGTTCTGGGGACCTGGGTTCGAATCCTGCCATGGCAGATGGTGGAATTTGAATTCAGTAAATATCTGGAATTAAGAATCTAATGATGGCCATGAATCCATTGTTGATTGTTGGAAAAACCCATCTGGTTCACAAATGTCCTTTAGGGAAGGAAGCTTCCATCCTTACCTGGTCTAGCCTACATGTGACTCCAGACCCACAGCTATGTGGTTGACTCTTAACTGCCCTCTGGGCAATAAATGCTGGCCTAGCCAGTGACACCCACATCCCATGAACGAATAAAGAAAAAGAAAAGCACAGTGGCTCAGTGGTTAGCACTGCAGCCTCACAGCACCAGGGACCCGGATTCGATTCCAGTCTCAGGCGACTGTGTGGAGTTTGCACATTCTCCCTGTGTCTGCGTGAGTTTCCTCTGGGTGCTCCGGTTTCCTCCCACAGCCCAAAGATGTGCAGGTTAGGTGGATTGGCCATGCTAAATTGTCCATAGTGTTCAGGGGTGTGTGGGTTATAGGGGGATGGGTCTGGGTGGGATGCATCAAGGGGCGGTGTGGACTTGTTGAGCCAAAGGTCCTGTTTCCACACTGTAAGGAATCTATACTAAATCTAATCATAACCGACTGGAATTCTGATGTGTAAAGCAACCTACATGTTCTAGTGCTTAAGTCACAAAAGATTAGGATACAAGTACAGCATGTGATCAAGACTGCTAGTGGGGCACTGTTCCTTATTATGAGAAGTATTGAACGTAAAACTAAAGACATTACGCTTCAGTTATACATGGCATTGCTGAGACAACATCTGAAATACGATGCGTAGTTTTGACCTCGTAATTTAAAGAAGGACATTAATGAATTGGAGGTAGTTCAAAGAAGGCTTATTAGATTGATACGTGGAATGAGAGAGTGTCTTATGAAGATATATTGTTCGGTCTAAGCTTGTATCCACTGGCATTTAGAAGAGTAAGCTGTTACTTGATTGAAGACCTTGAATGCTCTCGACAAGATGACCATGGAAAAGATATTTCTCCATGTGGTTGAGTCCAGAAATAGGGGGCACAGTCTTAAAATCAGAGGCTGCCCTTTTAGGACCAGGGTGTTTTTTTTCTCTCAATGGGTTGTGTTATAATGCAACTAATAATCTCAGACAGTGGTGCAAACAGGCCATTAAATATTTTTATGGCAGAGGTAAATAATTCCGAATTAGCTAAGAGAATGAAAAGTTATTGGGGCAGATGAGAAAGTGGAATTCAAACCGTAAGCAAATCAGCTATGATCTTATTAAATAAATAGTGGAGCAGTTTCATTGGACAGAATGGCCTATTTCCACTCCATACATCATACATCTGTATGTTGTTGTCAAGGGTCTTAGCGACACCAAATACCACAAACACTTTTGCAGGCGACCTAATGATGTGGATTGCCTTTTCCTCCATATGGCAGAACATGCCAGTTCAGCTCTGCTCCCTACTATTATTTCCATAAGAGAGGAAGAAAGGCAGTGATGTTACGAGTACTGTATTTAGCTAGCAGGCCTGATATACTAGAACAATTGGGGCTATCAGGACATGAGTGTGTGACTACCAGCATTGGTATGGGTAGAATAACCGGGTCTTATGCACGAGTATGAAATTGGTGCGAAGTGAGAAATGGGCTTGTGTGGTGCTTTAAGAAGTGTGAAGAGCTTGATGGAGTGGCCGATTGGAGATGTTTAATAATGCATTCATAAGGGTACATTCTAACGATACTGGCCTTACCGACTTGCCTGAAGTCATCAGCTGTCTTGTGGCACCACTGCTGAGTTTTTGGATTCAGGCAGTGTGAATTCAGCCACCAGCTCCCACCCCCCACCCCACCTCAGATGGTTGTCCTTGAATGCCACCATTCAGAGATTTATGATCTCTGACCTCTTGTTCATCTCTGACATTACACCTCCAGTGTCTCACCTGTAGCTTTGGAGCCTTATCTCAGTGCGGCTGTTAAAGTTCCCTTGTTGCAATTACAACAGCAGACTTCACACCCCCTTGTAGTTCTGACTGCCTTTAAGAACAGAAAGCTGGCTAGATCATGTGAGATGAGTGAAAACTGCTTCACTGCCTGCAGACACAGCAGCAGCAGATCGACAGATATTCATTTCAATGTTGCAGTAACAAGTTGAGTTGGCCGAATCAGATTTACAGGCTGCCATCTCCACCAGGACTAAACAGTTTGCTTATCATGATTCTGCAGCACTAAAATGAAACACACATTGTTCTGCGCTAATTTTGATATCATTTGATTAGGTTCAAGTTTCAATGCAAAGATAACATGTGCGGTTTTTAATGAGCGCTTGCTTTGGCCAGCTGAAGTCAGCACAGCAACATGAAACATCTGAGGTGCAAATTGAAGAGTGTGACTACCAAGATCTATCAGGATTTTTAAACATTTTTCATTATACTTTTAACACAGGTATTGTAGGAAAGGCCTACCCCAGTTCTGCTTGAAAAGGTGATACTGAGCCTCCTTGAATTTCTGCAGTCCTTGTTGCGAGACAGTCTCACAGTTTGTTTTTATTCATTCATAGGGTGAGGGCGTTGCTGGTAGGCCAGCCTTTATTGACCATCCTAGTTTGCCCAGAGGGAGTGGAGTCACATGTAGGCCAGCCCAGGTAAGAATGGCAGCATCTTTCCCTAAAGGGCATTGGTGAACCAGATGGAATTTTCCGACAGTCACCAATGCATTCATGGTTATTATTAGACTCTTAATTCAAAAATCTTTTTTATTGAATTCAAAATCTACCATATGCAGTGACAGGATTCAAACCTGGGCCCTAGAATGTTACCTGAGTCTCTGGATTAACAATCCAGCAATAATACCATACAACCTTCACCTCCTCTCAGTGCTATTAGATTGGGTGTTCCAAGATTTGACATGGTATTAATGAAGGTACATTGAAATATAACCAAACTAATTTGATGAGTGACATGGAGGGAAACACAGTGTTCACCATGCACCTTGATACCTCGTGGTTTTGAAGACACTGCCGAAATGAGTTGCTGACCGCAACTTCAAGGTAGTACACTGTACAGATTTGATCAGCTAGTGGTGGGGTGAGATGTCTCTGGTGAAAGATGGGCTTTTAATCAAGTGGACACTTGCCCTGGATGTTGTCAGGACAACTTTGATCCCAATTGTGACATTCTGTTTAAATTTGCAGTCTCTCATGTAAACCTCACTGTCCATTGTCAAGAGTGGGTCAGTAACATACTGAACTGAAAGAGCCCTGAAGGATATTCCTGCGAAATTGGGCATGGTGCAGCTGGTGAGAGAACCAATTCAAAAAAAGTAATCTACTTGACCTCTTCCTCACTTAACTACCTGTCATAAATCTATCTGCTTATGATAGTGTTGGTATAGTCACCACCATAGTTCTTATAGATACCAAATACCATCATTATACTGAGACTATTTGCCATTGTACTACGTGCTACACTACCACAATGCTAAATGAATTAGGCTAAGAAGAGATCCCACAGCTCAGAAGTGTGTATTCACCAGGAGCTGGGGGCAATTAATAAAAACAGAATCATAATCTGTAACCTCAGGCCTCACAATGGTCCTCACTCTATAGATCATTAGACAGAAGAACAAACCTGGTTGAATGACAGGGGGAAAACAGCATGCCTGCAAATGAAGTGTCAATCCAGCGAAGATGCAACAAGATGCTATGTGCATGCTAAACCACAGAAATGGTTAGCTAGCAAAAGAACTAAATGAACATTCAGTCAGTAGATCAGATTAATTCTGCCATACATGGGCAACTAAACAACTAATCAGAGAAGGAGACTCCACTAACATTGCCCTTCTCAATATGGGTGAACTCAGCATGATTGCATGAAGAAAGGCTGATGGATTTGGATGATACAATGTTGTCTTCCCCTGAAGGTCCCACCTTCACTCTTCTGGTAATTCAGTTCATTCCAGAAGACCTGAGTGCAATCGATACAGCAAAGATTATACACCCTGGAAATATTCCAGTCGTGTTGAAGACCTGTGTTGTAGAACCGTAGCCCTCACCAAGCTATTCCAGTATAGCTATAATATTAGCATCTATCTTCCAGATAGGAACATGACCAGCTTTGCCTTTTCCCCAATGTTCAAGACAAGTCCTTTGCAAAGTACAAAAAAGCTCTTCTAGTAGATGCTCGGTATGGGTTTTACCAAAGCTCCACTAAGCTCCACAGCACTTTACAGCCTTGGTCGAAACGTAGACAGAAGCACTGATTTCCAGTTGTGAGGTGAGAGTGACTGTTCTTGATATCAAAGCCACATTTGACAGGTGTGGCATCAACGAGCCTAAATAAAATTGAAGTCGATGTAAATAGGGGATCTCTTCATTGATTGAAATCATACCCATCACAGTGGAAGATGGTTGTGGTTGTTAGGTGTGAAGCATTTAAGCCTCAGGACATTGCTGCAGAAGTTATTCCAGGTAGGTTTTATCATGACCATCTGTCAAGTTTAGATTTTTGAAGGTATTTAGGAGTGAAGCATTTCATACCCAAATGTGACGAGACAGTCAGTCTTAGGCTGATAAATGATAAATAAAATTGTTATGCGCAGTTCCTTGCAATGCCATCCTCTGCAAGATATAGCCTCTTCTTGACATTAAAAGGCATTACATTTCTGAATTTTACACCATCAGCATCTGGGGAATCACCATTAACAAGAAACTCATATAAATGATATGACTACACAAGACAATCCAAATTTAGGCAATTAATTCTCAAAATCTTTTGCCATCTTAAGGCAAAATCAAGACAATGATCAAGGAGAATGGCATCTGTCAGACTGGGACCTTCAGGAGAAGAATGTGATGGAATACACTTTAATCGCCTCGACCAGTGCATCACCAACAATATTCAAGCAACTCAACACCATCCAGTCAAGGAAGCCCACTTGATGGGCATCACATCCATCAAAATAAACATTCTCTCTACTGTCAGTATGCCGTGTGTACCATAAAGCCAAATGCGCTGAAATGATTTGTCAAAGTTCTGTTAAAACCTCCTTTCAAAGCCCTGATCTCTCCTACTTTTAAAAGCAAGGGAGGCAGGCAAAGGGAAACATTACATCCTGTAAGTTCCTCTCCAAGTCACACAACATCCTTACTTGGAACAGCATTGCACTTCCTTCAGTGTCACTGGTTCAAAATCCTAGAACAGTCTCCTTGACAACTACAGCAAATGGACTGCAATAGTTCACTAAGGCAGATCACCATCTACTAAAGGGCAAGTTGGGGTGGGTAATAAATCCTGCTTTAGCCAGTGGCACCCACACTCTGAATTATTTTTCAAGTTATTTCTGGTGTCTTTTCCACATTATTGGAAAAGTAATGAGCTCATGATTTAGCTGCTTAATTCGAGTTTAAAGCAGCCCCTGCGGCTTCTGATCTTGGGACCTTTAGTAGGAAGTTATAAGCCGAGGGTTCGTCACAAAACTGAATTTTGTACCTAGAACAGAAAAGCTACGAGGATGTTCAAGAAATGGTATGATTTATAAATTCTACATTATATCACATGGATATATCATATTAAAATTATGCAAATAACTTCTTTGTTATCACTGGTTTTTAATCTTGGATATGACTGAGGGACAGTCTTTAATATTAGCGTCATTTACAGGTAACGTTTTAGGGCAGGCAGCAAAAATTGTGAATGTGAATTCAGTATCAATAAACTTGATGTATTTGCCACAGAGCAACAAAAAGACCAAAATGCACCCAAAAATGACCAAGACAGCACTCCTTATATAATTTATTCTTATATTACTGGTTACTGCCATCGAAATTACACAGCAGAAGTAAAACAATTAAACAAAGGGGGAGAATATCTAGTGAGAAAGTATTATCAACAGAAAGTAAAAGAAATATTTGCACATATGTGATAATTTACACAATTTCAGGATGATACAAGGTGCTTCAGCACACTTTAAGTACTATTAGAAGTGTTGACATTGTTGTAATGTAGCAAAGTGCAGCAACCAATTTGTGTTGCAATTAAATTGTGCTGTTAGATGCATGGTACATTTTGACCACATTACAGAACAAATTTCCTTTTCTTCTCTGAAATAGTGCCATGGGACTTGCCAAAGCAGTAGCTCATGCCCACTTGAGGGAAAATAAAACCAGGTTTCTGTAAAATATATAATCTAAACGACAATTTCTGGTAATGCAGTGGTCCTTCATTACTAAATTAGAGTGTCAAACTAGTTTGTGTGGTCACGTGTCTGGATTGGGTTTCTATTTTATTTATTTGTGGGATGTGGGTGTTACTGGCTGCCCAGCATTTATTGCCCATCCCCTGTTGCCCTTGAGAAGGTGGTGGTGAGCTGCCTTCTTGAACCACTGCAGTCCTCATGCTGTGGGTTGACCAAAAACTTCTGCTCAGGAAGGAATTCCAGGATTTTGACCCAGCAACAGTGCAGGAACAGAAACATATTTCCAAGTCAAGATGGTGAGTGGCTTGGAGGAAACTTGCAGAGGATAGTGTTCCCATGTTTTGACTACACTTGACCTTCTAGATAGAAGTGGTCATGGGTTTGGAAGGTGCTGCCTGAGGATCTTTGGTGAATTTCTGCAGTGCATCTTATAGATGGTACACACTGCTGTTACTGAGGGTAAGTGGTGGAGTGCATGGATGTTTGTGGATGTGGTGTCAGTCAAGTGGGCTGGCATTCTTTGGATGCCTGCAAGCTTCTAGAGTGTCATCATAGAATTATTGTAGAATCCCTACAGTGTTGAAACTGGCACTTCAGCCCAACAAACCCACACTGACCCTTGGGTCACCCACCCAGACCCGTCCCCCTATGACCCACCTAACCTACACATCCCTAAGCACTATGGGCAATTTATCATGGCCAATCCACCTAACCTGCCCACCTTTGGATGTTACCATGAGGATCCTCTGCAGAGAGGTCTTGGAGCTGAGATGACTGACCTCTAACCAGCACAACAAGTTTCTATGTGCCAGGTATGACTCCAAGCAGCAGAGAGTTTGTCCCCTGATACCCACTGACTCCAGTTTTACCAGGCCTGTCACTCTCCCCTGCCACCTGGAATTCAGCTCTTCTGTCCATGTTTGAACCAAGGCTATAATGAGGTCAGGAGCTGAGTGGCCCTGGCAGGACACAAACGGGACACCACTGAGCAGGTTACTGCTGAGGAGGTGCTGCTTGATAGCACTGTTACTGACACCTTCCATCAGTTTACTGATGATTGAAAGTAGACTGATGGGATGGTAATTGGCCGGGTTGGATTGGGCCTGCATTTTATATACAGGACCTACCTGGGCAATTTTCTGCATTGTTGAGTAGATACCAGTGTTATAACTGAGCGGGAACAGCTCGACTTGGGGAGCAACACGTTCTGGAGCACAAGTTTTCAGTACTGTTGCTGAACTGTCGTCAGGACCCATAGCCTTTGAAATATCCAGTGCCTCCAATATTTTCTTGTGGTAGGAATGGAGCTGGCCGAAGACTGGTATCTGTGATGCTGGGGGCCATTGGAGTGTGCTGAAATGGATCATCCACTCTACACATCCGGCTGAAGATTGCTGTGAATGCTTCAGCTGTATCTTTTGTACTGATGTGCTGGGCTCTTCCATCATTGAGGATGGGGATATTTGTGGAGCCTCCTTCACTAGTGAATTGTTTGATTGTCCACCACCATTCAAAACTGGCTGTGGCAGGACTGCACAGCTTAGATTTGATCCATTTGTGTGGGATTACTTAGCTCGGTCTATTAGCTGATGCAATGCTGTTTAGCATGCAGGTAGTCCTGTTTGGTATGTACACCAGGTATGCCTGGTGCTGCTCCTGGCATGCCCTTCTGCAATCTCCATTGAACCAGGGTTAATCCCCTGGCTTGATGATAATGGTTGAGTGGGGGATATGCCGGGCCATGAGGTTACAGATTGTGCTGGAGTACAATTCAGCTGCTGTTGGTGGCCCGCAGCATCTCATGGATGCCCAGTCTTGATAGATCTGTGTGAAGTCTGTTCCATTAAGCACAGTGATAGTGCCACACAACACGATGGAGTCTATTCTCAGTGTGGGGGCAGATCTTTCTCTGCACAAGGACTGTGTGATAGTCACTCTTACTAATCCTGTCATGGACAGATGCATCCACAGCTGGCAGATTAGTAAGAATGATGTTAAGTATGTTTTTCCCTCTAGTTGGTTCCCTCACCACCTGCCACAGTCCCAGCCTAGCTGCTGTGTCCTTTAGGACACGACCAGCTCTTTCGTTGGTACTGCTGCCGAGCCACTCTTGGTGGTGGACATTGAAATTCCCCACCCAGAGTACATCCTGCAGCCTTGTCACCTCAGCGTTTCTTCCAAGTGTTGTTCAACATGGAGGAAAACTAATTCATTCGCAGAGGGAGGGCTTTATGTGTTAATCGGCAGGAGGTTTCCTTGCCCATGTTTAACCTGAAGCCATGAGTCTTCATGGGGTCCAGAGTCAACGTTGAGGACTCCCAGGGTAACTTCCTCCCGACTATATACTACTGTGCTGCCCCCTCTGCTGGGTCTACCCAGATGTTAGTGAGGAGGACTTTGCAGGGTCGACACGACTGTTTCTGCCGTTGCCTTTTCCGACACCTGGGTCAATACCAGCGTAGTCCATCCAGCTTCATTTCCTTACGACTTTGTAGCGATTGATAGAACAGAGTGGTTTGCTGTGGGTCTGGAGTCACTTGTAGGCCAGACTGGGTGAGGATGGAAGATTTCCTTTCCTGAAGGACGTTAACGCACCATTGCAGGAGCTTGCTTGAAAGACTATTTAGTTTGAGGGGCTCCTTTGGGACATTCGGGTTCAAGTCCCACTGACCCAGAGGTCAGTGTAATAACATCTCTGAACAGGTTGATTCGAAAATATCTAAAAACCTCTTAGGTTCCACTCCATAAAAGTTGATCTATGTTTTCCATTACTACACAATTTGATCACACTAACACATTCTTCCCATCAGAAATGTACGCTATCAGCTCTTAAATGGTATGACTCATTTGCTTGTTGGCTTTCTAAAAGAGACCGTTTTTCATGCCTAGAATTATCCCTTCTTAAACTAGTATTTTTTGGCTCCTTGCCCTATGACTCACATAAAAGAAAAATCACAAAGTAATTATTAAACTTACGCTGCAGTACCAAAGGTGCCAGTCAGCCCTTAGCTCAAGCAGGAGAGAGCTGTCTGGTTAATTAGCCATTATACATGCAGTGTTGCAGCACTATGGTTAAAGCCTTTATTGTTATGATCAAATCCCATTTTTTATAATTTAAGTTCTTGCTGGGATCAGTGTTAATAAAGAAAATGCCAGCAGTTTAGATATCCTATTGCACCAAACAAACTCTTATATTAAATAAGTCAACTGTAGATGTGTTATTTTGACACTAAACTGCCAAAATAGCCTTTAAGCATTTTAACTGAAGAAAGCACACCACTTATTATCATTTTGTCTTCTCTTTTGCTCACTTTAGCCATTTTTGTCTCTATATCTGTTTTTACTCCAACTGTCACAATGTTCTCGGAATCTCATCCATCTTCACAAAAATGAATTTTACAAATTCATGACCTATTTCGGAAATTCAAGAGCAATTCCAAATATTCAATCCATGCTTCAGGGTATTTTGTCCTGCCAGGTAACAGAAAATTATCCAAAGAATAAGGATCTGAAGAAGGGTTACTGAACCTGAAATGTTAACTCTGCTTTCTCTCTACAGAGGCTGCTAGACCCATTGAATTTTTCCAGCAACTTCTGTTTTTTGTTTCTGATTTCCAGCATCCGCAGTTCTTTGTTTTTTTTCAGAAAATTATCCTATTGTTATCCTTTTAATTTTAAAATTGTGATAAAAATAATACGGTTAGCTTGTGGATGGCATACAGTTCAGGAAAATATGAGGTAAGATCTCAGAGGTAGCAAGAACATGCAGATGCTGGACTGAGAGCCTATACAGTGTGGAGCTGGAGGGACACAGCTGCCTAACAGCTCCACACTGTATTAACTCTGACTCCAGCATCTGCAGTTCTTGCTATCGCCGAGTGACTGAAAAGCCCGCTGCGAAGCCTCTTCCAAGGATACCCAACTTGAAGAAGTTGTCCTCCTCCCTCCGAAAAGACCTCAGTGGACCTCGTCCCCACTCCAACTCACTGGTGATCTCCTCCGCCCCGAAGCTCTTCCACCACATACTGAAATAAATCCGTTACTACAGCCAAGTTTCCTTCCTCAGTAACTGCCTATGCAGCCGGATCATCCCCAGTGGACCTCAAACAACATTCAGACCATCCCAATTTGACCCTAAGATAGCCACTACCTATAGTACAACCAGAGCCTCCAAAAATGGTTTTCTCTGAGGATCCTCAGCTCCACGCTCGCAGTCATGCGCTAACATCTCCTCACACAACAGTCAACCTCATCCCAGCTCAGAGCCATCCCGTCTCCGAACTGCAAGTGACCTCTTCTGTTTTTCACTCTGCGCAGGATCCACACCCTCAAGCAATGCTTTTTCTCCACCCTATCGAGCATCTAGGATTGCAGATACACCAAACTTGTTCGTGGTCCCTCCAAACACAGACCTCCTCCACTCCGCTGATCCATGGCCCCCTCCTTAATTCGCCTGGCACCATTAACCACACGCTGCCTCGGCTGTTCCCGTTGATGCCACCGACATCGTCACCCTTGCAGACACCTACATGGTTTCTCCTGACAGTACTATTTCCCCTGACGATGCCAGCTTCCGTGACGCCGCTGACCACATAGCTACTTCCACTTCCGCCCACGTGACCGTTCCCATGCATGCATCCATTCCCGGGACACTCTCCACCCAGCTCCAAGCCCTGCCGGGGGTTCACCATCCCCCACCCCAGACCTCTCCCTCACTGAGGATGAATGGTCAGTCCTCAGCAAAGGACTCCCTTTGTTCCCCTCCGCCCACACATAACAAATACTATACATGGCTGGATCTTTTTCTGCCACCGCTGCCTCCACGTCTGTTCCTTTGATCATGAGTCTAACCCCACTCTCTACAGAAGCCTTCTCCCACCTCCAACACACCCCGTCACCTGGACACCACCCCACGGTGTTCTACCCACATGCAACCCCTTCATCTCCACCTGCTGTCGTGACATTAATCGCCTGATCTCGCCACCCCTCTCATTCACTCCAACCTCTCCCCAATGGAATGCACAGTGCTCTGCTCCCTTCAGTCCATTCCCAACCTCACTACTAAACCTGCGGATAAAAGTGAGGAGGGGGGGGTGTGCGAGATGGTGGTATAGCTCACTGATCTCTACATTGCCGAGGTCCAGCGCCAAATCTCCAACGTCTCCTCCTATTGCCCCCCTGCATTGTATAATGACCCCATTCCCGACCACCAAACCATCATCTCCCAGGCCATCAATAAGCTCATTACCTCAGGTGACCTCCCAACCACAGCCTCCGACCTCATCATTCCCCAAACCTGCACGGCTCGTTTCTATCTCCTTCCCAAAATCCACAAACCCAACTATCCCGGCCGACCCATTGTCTCTGCCTGTTCCTGCCCCACTGCACTTATCTCCACTTACCTTGACTCTATTTTCTGCCCCGGTCCAGGACCTCCACACCTATGTTTGGAACACTACCCATGCCCTCCAGCTCCTCAAAGACTTTCAACTTCCCCGACCCCCAATACCTCTCCTTCACCATAGACATTTAGTCTCTCTGCACCAGTATCCCCCTTGAGAATGGCCTAAAAGCCCTCCACTTCTTCCTCTCCCACAGGCTCAACCTGTCCCCCTCCGCCAATACCCTCAACATTTCCTTTAACTCCTCCCACTTCCTACAAACTAAAGGGCTGGCTATGGGCACCCTTATGGGTCTGAGCTCTGTCTCTTCATAGGGTACATGGAACAGTCCCTCTTTCACTGTTACACCAGCACCATCTCTTACCTCTTCCTATGCTACATTGATGACTGTATCGGTGCTGCCTTGTGCTTCCATGAGGATCTTGAACAGTTCACCAGCTTTACTAACACATTTCACTCGGCCTCAAATTCACCTGGACCATCTCCAACACTTCCCTCCGCACTCTTCACCTCTCTGTCTCCACCTCTGGTAACCATCTCTGCACCAACATCTATTTCAAACTCACCAACTCCCATAGCTACCTTGATTTCACCTCCTCTCATCCACCCTCCTGCAAGAATATGACCCCTTATTCCCAATTGCTCCATCTCTGCCACGTCTGTTCCCGAGATGGAGCATTCCCCTCCCAGACATCCCAGATGCCCTCCTTTTTAAGGACTGCAACGTGTAACATCCCCCCTCCAGTGATTCATAATATCCTCAACCACATCTCTTGCATTTCCCGAACTCTTGCCCTCAAACACCCTCCTCCCAACAAAAATAAAGACAGAGTCCCCCGGGTCCTCATGTTACGACCCACCAACCACCGCATGCAGCACATCATTCTTTCGCCTCGGGAGCCTACAGCCCGATGGCCTCAACATAGACTTCACCAGTCTCAAAATCTCCCCCACGCCTGCCTCATCCCATGTCCAATCCTTCCTCTCATTCCTGCCTCCTTGACCTGACACAACCTGTCCATCTTCTTTCTCACCTATCCGCCCCACACTTCCCATAACCTATTTCCGCTACACCATTCATGCATCCACCTATCCTACCTCAGCCCCAATCCCGTCCCTATATTTATTACCCATTTCCCTCTGCCCTCTCCAGTCCTGATGAAAGGTGCAAACCTAAAACATCAACTTTCCTGTTCCTCTGATGCTGCCTAATTTGCTGTGCTTTCCAGCTCCACACCGTGTTGACTATGCTCTAAGATCATTTGTTAAACCATTACCCTTTCGAGCTTCTCAAAGTTATTACAAGGTTGCCAAACATTCTCGATCAATTAGCTAATGGTCAGGCAGGATGGACTTGTATTTTATTCAAGATTTGGGCATTTATTCTTTTATGATCTGTGCTCTACTCATAACGGTTGATTAAACATTTTTGGACAAAGTGATTTAATTAAGAATTGGCTGCCTCACCAATTCATAACAGGCTCACTTATCATGCTGCGTAAGATTTTTTTGTTAAACAGAAACAGCAAGATTTGACCTTGTGAAACAGTGTCTATTCTAACTGCCGTCGAGACATCAACTGCCTCAACATCTCCACCCCTCTCACCCACTCCAACCTCTCCCCTGCAGAACGGGCAGCCCTCTGCTCCCTCCGCTCCAACCCCGACCTCACCATCAAACCCGCAGACAAGGGAGGCACAGTGGTAGTATGGCGCACTGACCTCTACATCGCTGAGGCCAAACGCCAACTCTCCGACACCACCTCCTACCGCCCCCTTGATCATGACCCCACCCCCGAGCACCAAACCATCATCTCCAACACCATTCATGACCTCATCACCTCAGGGGACCTCCTACCCACAGCCTCCAACCTCATTGTTCCCCAACCCCGCACGGCCCGTTTCTATCTCCTTCCCAAAATCCACAAACCTGCCTGCCCTGGTCCACCCATTGTCTCAGCCTGTTCCCACCCCACCGAACTCATCTCCACCTATCTGGACTCCATTTTCTCCCCTTTGGCCCAGGAACTCCCTACCTACGACCGTGACACCACCCACGCCCTCCACCTCCTCCAGGACTTCCAATTCCCTGGCCCCCAACACCTCATTTTCACCATGGACGTCCAGTCCCTATACACCTGTATTCCTCATGCAGATGGCCTCAAGGCCCTCTGCTTCTTCCTGTCCCGCAGGCCCGACCAATCCCCTCCACCGACACCCTCATCCGCCTAACCAAACTCGTCCTCACCATCAACAACTTCTCTTTCGATTCCTCCCACTTCCTACAGACAAAGGGTGTGGCCATGGGTACCCGCATGGGCCCAAGCTATGCCTGCCTCTTTGTAGGTTACATGGAACAGTCCCTCTTCCGCACCTACACAGGCCCCAAACCCCACCTCTTCCTCCGTTACATTGATGACTGTATCGGCGCCGCCTCTTGCTCCACAGAGGAGCTCAAACAGTTCATCCACTTCACCAACACCTTCCACCCCAACCTCAAGTTCACCTGGGCCATCTCCAACAGATCCCTCACCTTCCTGGACCTCTCAGTCTCCATCTCAGGTAACCAGCTAGAAACCGATGTCCATTTCAAGCCCACTGACTCCCACACCTACCTAGGATACACCTCCTCCCACCCACTCTCCTGCAAAAATTCCATCCCCTATTCCCAATTCCTCCGCCTCTGCCGCATCTGCTCCCAGGATGAGGCATTTCAATCCCGCACATCCCAGATGTCCACGCTCTTCAAGGACCGCAGTGGTCGAGAATGCCCTTGACCGCGTCTCCCGCATTTCCTGCAACACATCCCTCACACCCCGCCCCTGCCACAACCGCCCCCCGAGGACACCCCTCGTTCTCATATACTACCCCACCAACCTCCGGATACAATGCATCATCCTCCGACACTTCCGCCATCTACAATCCGACCTCACCACCCAAGACATTTTTCCATCCCCACCCTTGTCTGCCTTCCGGAGAGACCAGTCTCTCCATGATTCCCTTGTCCGCTCCACACTGCCCTCCAACCCCACCACACCCGGCATCTTCCCCTGCAACCGCAGGAAGTGCTACACTTGCCCCCACACCTCCTCCCTCACCCCCATCCCAGGCCCCAAGATGACTTTCCATATCAAGCAGATGTTCACCTGCACATCTGCCAATGTGGTATACTGTATCCATTGTACCCGGTGTGGCATCCTCTACATTGGGGAAGCCAAGCGGAGGCTTGGGGACGGCTTTGCAGAACACCTCCGCTCGGTTCGCAATAAATAACTGCACCTCCCAGTCGCAAACCATTTTAACTCCCCCTCCCATTCCTGAGACGATATGTCCATCATGGGCCTCCTGCAGTACCACAATGATGCCACCCAAAGGTTGCAGGAACAGCAACTCATATTCTGCTTAGGAACCCTGCAGCCCAACGGTATCAATGTGGACTTCACAAGGTTCAAAATCTCCCCTTTCCCCACTGCATCCCAAAACCAGCCCAGTTCTTCCCCTCCCCCCACTGCATCACAAAACCAGCCCGGCTCGCCCCCTCCCCCTACTGCATCCCAAAACCAGCCCAGCCTGTCTCTGCCTCCCTAACCTGTTCTTCCTCTCAACCGTCCCTTCATCCCACCTCAAGCCACACCTCCATTTCCTACCTACTAACCTCATCCCACCTCCTTGACCTGTCCATCTTCCCTAGACTGACCTATCCCCTCCCCACCTCCTCACCTATACTTTCCTCTCTACCTATCTTGTTTTCTCTCCATCTTCGGTCCGCCTTCCGCTCTCTCCCTATTTATTCCTGAACCCTGTCCACATCCCCCTCTCTGATGAAGAGTCTAGGCCCGAAACATCAGCTTTTGTGCTCCTGAGATGCTGCTTGGCCTGCTGTGTTCATCCAGCTCCACACTTTGTTGTCTTCTATTCTAACTCTGAATGATTTAGGTGGGTTCAAACATCATAGCTGGATTTTTAGGTCACGTTAAGGTATATCTGTACCCTTGTTGTGAAAGATCTGTCTTCTCACAGCACTATTTTCTTGTAGCTGTCGGAATCACTCTGGTCTCGAACCTCTTTGCTTGTGCCTGTATTCAATGGCTAGCTGATGATCCTGGTGATGCTTCACAAACTGCTGAAGAGTCTAGGCCCAAAACGTCAGCTTTTGTGCTGCTGCTTGGCCTGCTGTGTTCATCCAGCTCCATACTTTGTTATCTCGGATACCATGGCATCTCACAAGCTACTGATGTCCTGATGGAGAGGGTGCCCATTGCAAAGTCTGCCTGCTAAAGTAAAAGTCTATAGATGAATTGACCTGCCAGCTATTCCCATGCTTGAAAGACATAGAGTGTGTACCAGCAGCATGCTAAGAATCTGTATTACTTTCCTTTGAGCAGCTTCCAGAAGATTCTGAAGATGGTAGGACAATGTATGAAACACCAAACTGGCAAGCCAAGCTGCCACACTGCATTGAGACAGCTGCATTGACTTGGTCATGCAGCCAGAATACATGACACTCTCTCACTTAAGCAAAGCATCTATGGAGAGCATGAGTCTGGGACACACTCTCGTGGTGGTCAGACAGAGCGCTACAAGGGCACCTTGAGGGCTTCAATTAGGAGCTTTGGCACAGAATCATTGCACTTAGAATGAAAAAAATCTTTCAGCCTCCTTCAAAAGCAAGCACGAGAGGCAGAGATAAAGCATGAGTAGAGGAAATCCCAAGCCAGCACCGAGCCCAAAATTCAGACATCTGTCCTACCAATTTCTATTTTGCAGCCAAACCTTCCAGGCACAGCTTGTATTTAGCAGCCACCTACACAGCCACTGTGTAGATACAATGGCTCAGTGGTTAGCACTGCTGCCGCATCGTGCCAGGGGCCCAGGTTCGATTCCAGCCTCGGGTGAATGTCTGGGTGGAGTGTGCGCGTTCTCCCTGTGTCTGCGTGGGTTTCATCTGGGTGCTCCGATTTCCGCCCAGAGTCCAAAGGTGTGCCAGATAGGTGGATTGGCTTTGCTAAATTGTCCCTAGTGTTGAGGCTAGGTGGGTTAGACGAGGGAAGTTAGGGGAAGCATCTGTGTTGCATGCTCTTTGGAGGGGTGGTGTGGATTTGTTGGGCTGAATGGCTTGTTTCCATACTGTAAGAGATTCTCTGACTTATGGAATATGAGCAGCGCTGGCCAGCCAGCATTTATTACTCACCCCCAGTTTTTGATGCGTGGTAGTATTACCTTCTTGAACCTCTGCAGCAAGTAGGCCCACAATGCCCTTAGGGGGTGATTTCCAGGATTTTGACCCAGCAATATTGAAGGAACAGTGACATACTTTCAAGCCAGAATGGTGACTTGGAGGGAACTTGCAGGTGATGGTGTTCCTGTGTATGTGCTGCCCTTGTGCTTCTAGATGGAATTGGCCGAGGGTTTGAAATGTGCGGTCTGAGTGCTTTGATGGATTTCCGCAGTGTATCTTGTAGATTGTACTCCTACTGTTGCTGAGTATTCGCGGTGGATGGAGTAGATGCTTGAGAGCATGATGCCAATCAAATGGGCTGCTTTGCGAAGGTATCAACCTTCTTGAGTCTTATTGGAGATGCACCCATCCAGGCAAGTGGGGAGTATTCCATCACAATCCTGATTTGTGCCTTGCAGATGGTGAACAAACTTTGAGGAGTCGGGAGGTGAACTGCTTGCTGCAATATGCCTAGCCTCTGTCTTGCTCTTCTAGCCACTCTACTTATATGGTGACTTGAGTTGAGGTTCTGGTCTATGGTAATGCCAAGGGTGTTGATAGTGGGGATTCAGTCATAGCAACACAATTGATTGAAGAGGTGGTGGTTAGATTGTCTCTTACTGGAGATGGTCATTACCTGGCAATGGTGTAGCATGAATATTACGTGCCGCACAAACGCCAGGCAAATATCAATTCATAATTGGGCAGATATGCATTTGCTGTCTTGATTTAATCATTTGATGCAAACATCAAATCATGGTTTCCTTGCATGTATTTAATTGTGACCTTTGTTTCTATTTTATCTGATCACTTTTCAATTTCTCCTGGTTTTATCTGACTCTTTTGGATAATTTTGATGCCTTAAACGTGGTCAGTACCACTTGAAATTTATGACCACTCAGAATTTCAACTGATGCCCTCCTTGTCAGAATGTGTGAGGTGGACATGCAAAGGTATGAGTGGATGATTGAAACTAGATTCAACTTCACAAAATCTTATCATCTAGATGATCAGACCATTTATAAACACAGATCCTGATGTAATCAGCATTTGTGGAATGGTGTGGTGAGTGAGAATTCTAATACAGAGATATGTGTGGCAATGTCATAGATGCCATTTGGTGCTTCCCACTCTCCAGTACAATATATGTGTGCAGTTTCCAAACAAAGGTGTAGTGCACAAGTGATTGGATATTTGTTTCCTTCAACGTACTGTGAGAAATGGTCCCAATCACATTCCCTGACACATTTGTTGTGACATAACTTTCTGCATTTGGATTGAAGTACACATAACCATCTTTTGCTATCTTTGCCTTTGAAGTATCAAACATGTTAACATTGTCTGATCCAACTGTGTGCCTTTGCATACAGTATTTCACGTACTTAGGAACAATTTTGTGATAAAATGTTGGTAGTACTGAGGAATGATGTTAGGTTCTTTCATGTTAGGTGGGGTCAGAAGCATACGAGTGACTTTTACATTATTGTACATCATCTTTACTTGAGCTGCAATTACTCTGTAGCCCGGAAAGTCAATCTTGCACACTGTGGATGTACAGTTGTACTTGTTGATAATCAGATTGTGCTGTTCAAGTAAAGTGACTTAAAAACTGCTGATCTTTTGTTTTCTTTTTGCCCCTTCTATAGATAGTGAAATTGTTAAGTAGGTTTTGCATCCCCTCAATGTCTAAGTGTGCTATGCGCTGAACTTAGTCTATAGGATATTCTTCAGGACTGAACACTTCTTCATGAACAACTAAGCCTTTAAGCTTTGCTGCTCCAGTGGGGCCTGGAGAAACCTCTCCTCATGTCAAGCTTTGAGAAGACTATGAAGTCGTGAAATGATGCTAATAATGCTTGGATCATAGGAAGTGGATTCTTGTCTGAAATGATTGCTTTGTTGTCTGCCTTAAATTTGCCCCAATGTTTAAACTATCCATTTTGCATTTCATAATAACTAAGTTCAAATCCTTGGCAATGAGTCAATTTGCTCAATTATACCATCTGCTTTGGGTTGTTTCAACTCCTGTGACATGAATTGCAAATAGTAATCATCTCAAAATATGTGAAATTGGTGGAACGTATGTGTTGATGTGAGGAGCGTAGCAGTACTGCTTAATCTCCCCAAATCCAATAAGTAAGGAAACAAGCTATTGAGAATAATCAATGTCGTCAATCATGTTTGTGTGCATTTTTGTGGGGTCTGCAATTTTGAAGTCAAGCATACAGCAAAGGTTTTGGTCCAGTGACCCTTCAACATGAAAAGTTGGCTCTGTTTTCCCTCCACAGATGCTGCCAGACCTGCTGAATGTTTCCATCAACTTCCATTTTTTGTTTCAGATTTTCAGCATCTACAGTTCGTTGTATTTTGTGTCTATTGCAAAGCTTTGTCCATTGAGAATTCTGCCTTTGGCTACAAAAATCTGAACCTGACGATGGTGCAGGTTTTGTTGTAAATTGCAAGTGTGATTGTTCCCAAAACTGGAATAGTACCACTTTGGTAACACAGTTTTGGGTCAGAACCCTTCTTCAGAAATTTCTGAAACCATTCCTGAAGAAGAGTCCCTACCCAAAACATTAGCTTTCCTGCTCCTCTGATGCTGCCTGGCCTGCTGTGCTCATCCAGCTCGACACTGTGTTATCGCTGGCTCCAGCATTGGCAGTTCTTACTATCTCCAGTAAAGCCTTTATAAATTTCAATAAAGTCAATCATAGAGAATTTTTCAAAACAAAAAATTGATGGTGGAGTTGTTATTCAATGTCAATACTTTCATGTCAATATTACCAAGAATCGATGCTCAGATGCCTATGATGTCAGCTGGTGATTCCTTAAAATGAGCTGGTACTTTACCACCTGTGATGGTATCCTCAGGTTATACCTCACTCATATGCAGAGACTCCTCAGTGTGAAACCATATTTCTCTTCAGTGACTTGCATATCCTTGCAAAGCGATTCCACTCAAAGCAGCAGTTACTCTTAATCTGCAATGCTATTATGAATTCGTTAGTACTTCCACAATTTGGGAACTGTTTTAAGGATATTTGATCCTAATACTTTATCTTCTGGCATCTCTGGCAGAGCATAAATCTTAGGATCAACTCAGCTTCTTTGGCCTGAAGTATTTTGCAAGAGCACCGACTGCTGTGTCACACATAGACATGTCTTCTACGAGCTATTTGAATACTCTCTGGCTTTCTGCTCTAAAACAATGCATGTGTATCACCATATTGCAGGTAGCTTCTGTATCCCAGTAGTAAGTGAGTAGATCTTGAACTCCTAAATGAATTGAACCTATGGCATGGGTGGATTTCCTAGTAAAGAAAGAAGTGCAGGATAAAGTTAAACTCTTTGCCATTATCCAAATTGTTTTTGTCCATGTTTTATGTCTTGAAAATATATAGTATTGATAAAGTTTGGTTTATATGTCTAAACAGGCGTTTTAATCAGCACTTTAAAATGTCAGCTCCCATGCTTTCAGCTGTTTACTTCAGTTTTGTTTCCTTACTAATTGCACACAGAGAATGAAGAGCAAGCTTCTGCTTGCAATTGTTTGTCTCTGTGGATGCATTTTTGTTCATATATTTCTCTATTTTTTGTGTGTGTGGAGGTATTCATTGAATTGTTTAAGTACTGCTAGTGGAATGATTCTATATTATTGCCTCTGTGCAATCACAATCAAAACACCAAACAAAAATAAAATACAGCCTGCTTTCAGTAAAAAGCAACAAAGTTTATGCCAACTATCTGAAGCAAGCAATTTTCAGATCTAAGGCCCACTTCCAAATAAATGGAGAAATGAAGACATAGTGTGATATTTCTGCTACTAAACCTACTATCCAGCTTCAGTTTGGCTTTGGATTAAATAATGTGAATAATTGTATTTTAATGGTGTCTGGAAGCACTTGGAGTGGGACCTGGCAACAGAACTAGAAAAGGTAGTGGTCCTGCAAGCAGCAATAATAGTGCTTGCATATTCATATGTGACTGTTTCCACAGTCTGAATAAAACTGAATATTCTGTTCATTGTTACTGACTTGGAAATAATTCCCAAGGACAGTTAGTGAATCGAACTCCCAAGGCATCACAAAATGAATTTCAACATTTAATAGAAAGAGACATCCTAATATAGTGATTAGTTCAGATCTCAATCAATGGATAAATGATCATAACCAGTATTCAGAGGAATCAAGATCTTTGACAATTGGTCCAGACATTGAATCAAATATATACCTGTTCTTTTTATGATTATGTAGTGCTTATCAACTCATAAACAATCACAGTCTGTTTTGGCAAGATTGAATTTTGACGTCACTAGGAAGCAGAAGCCAATGCAACCTGTTGACTTTCATGAGGGTGGGGAACTTCAAATAGCTAAAGGACTATTCCTTGATATCTGTTCTTGAAAAGTTATTTAGTAAACAATCATAATAAAGAACTAAATTAAGAATGCGAGGTAAATTTTCCTATTTTGACCAAATGAATTTCAATTACCACCTCCCAAAGGAAGTTCTCCTTTAAGTATTAATATTTTTCTTTATTGGTTTTAGGAAAAGGTTTGCTAGTACCTATTCTGAACGATAACAAATAATTCAACGGTGAACTACCTCCCACAAAGATGCCTCTTTGGAACATACAAGGACAGGATTTGAAATGATGCTTGAGGAACACAGGTTAGTGCGCTCAAGACCCTTTAGCATTTGGTAAATTAAGCTGTCATTTTTCCTCTGCAATTTTATGGGAAACGGAAATTTACGTCATTTGTGATGTGGAGCAGAATGAAATCCACAATTAAACGCCACTTTGTGAATTATTCTCAACATTCCCAGTAGCACCAATTTCGCATGTAGAAAAATTAAAAGTGCATACAGTGGCAGTAACCAACTAACTTTAGGGAATACTACCGATTGGACAGCGTATGCATTCATGCCACGTGTCAAATTTAGTACGGTTAATCTTGGTTCTGAATCGCCATGGATGGATTTACATTGATAAATGCAAATATAGGGTGCATATGTCATTGAAATATATGATTACGGGGTTCGAAATGTGAACAGTTTATAGAGTGTAATAAATCAGTAAGAGTGAAATAATTTGCTTTCCAGGAAATATTTCCTTATATTTGTATATTTGCACAAACGCTCAGATATGTGTAGGTGATTGCATTCTGCTGATTGTACGAATACATTTGGAGGATGATTCTGTAATACTGCCTGTTTATATCCTTGTTTATTGTTAAAATCATTGCTTTTGTACTGCGCTTTGTCACGTGAATAACTCAACGCGTAATGAATTGGATTTAGTTACAATTTGTTTCTATAGATAAGCTTGTATGCATAAATACATGTGTACAGTATTTTGCCCTCTGTGTATTTGCATACGTATATGTGTGCAGGGTGGGTTGAGGCTCCTTTAAGAGTCGGAGCTGTGGCCGCCTGCTCCAGTACAGCCCAGGGATTGGGACAAGTGCACATCTAAAGCCATGGCGGATAACATCAAAACAGGAGTCTTCGCTAAAAACGTTCAGAAACGGCTGAACAGGGCCCAGGAAAAGGTAAGACGCGGGGAAGAATGACCTTTTCCTCCCTGCCACGGCTTTTTTTTTCTGGGAGGTTTCCTTTCGGGAAGGCTGGTTTTGGTCCCAGGTTTCTGCTCCCCAATCTGCTGCAGAGCTGCATTGAAGGGAACGCTTCAGCACCAAGAGGCGGACAGCGACCAGCGGCGAGCGAGGGCGCACGGGGAGAGGAAGAGCGGGGAAGCTCGAAGAAGATAAACGGGGTGGGGGGGAAGAGAAGGGGAGTTATGATTGAAGAAATAGAGAAAGGCAAAGAAAGGGGGTTTCGGGGTGGGGGGGCGGCGGTGGGGAGTGAAAAGAAACAGGAGAGACGGGAATAGAGATTCAAATCGACGGACGACAGAGAGTCCAACTAGGGAGGGAAAGAGAAGCCAGCACGAAGAGAAGGAAAGCAAGATCTGCCTGGGCTCAGTTTGCTGGCACCGCTCCACCGGCTCCAAAGATCAGATCCGGCTAGATGCAGCTCGATCAGAGCAGGCAAGGGCTGGGATTTGCTGGTGCTGTCTTCACCACAGGGACGTGCGGAATCTGATCTCTTGTCGCCATCACAAGGATCCGAGCAGCGAGAAGAAAGCGAGGGGATTCTATTCGGATCCACATTCTCCCCTTCAGTTGCTTCTTGAACCCGCAAGGTCAGGACCATGTTAGTATCAAAATCCCTTTTGGAACAAACCTGAAGTAACCTCTAAAAGTCAAACATGCTGGGAATTAGGAAGAGTCCAGTGAAAGCACACGGGGAGAATGGGACCATCAGGTTCTCTATATTTGGGAAATGTTTTGCTTCCCGAGATTATTTGTATTATTACCCTCTTTCCTATTGCAGCCCGCAAAAAATGAACAGAATTAAAAACATTCGCATACTGAATTTGTTGGGCCTAAGTATCAAGTATTCTCAACACACTTCGAGCTTCCGATTCATAAACTGCTTCTAAAGGCTTTCTCAGCCCCCGGGCTCTGTATGTCTGTGTGTTTGTGTGCGTATGTGCGCGGTAAGAGTTAACCAGGCCTTTCTTGACATCCCACCAGATGTTTGAGAAATTGAGAGCGGTTCAGTGCTTGGTGCTCATCCCCGCCCCCACATGGCTTTCATAAGAGGATTTCCTTTCCTTTAATATCTCCACACACTCAGCCGCTCTAATTCCCAGTCGAGTTTTGTTCTCTTCGCTTCAGTACATCGAAGAAGCTGGGCAACTTACCATGTTTGCCCGTGACCAACTAGATGGATATAAAAAAAGCCTTAATTTCATTTCATCTTAATAGTGATGAGAGCTCCTGGTTTGCATCCTGCAGTCAGTGGGAATGTTGTTTTCATTGGGGTGAGCTGACCGCTTGGCACTGATTCATAGAGAGAGAGGTCTTTGACCTTTTCTGTTAATATTGATTGAATCACAACAGTCATATGCGCATAAAGTTACCACTTTCATTCAAGGACTTATCAATTTCTGCTGACATTAAATACATTTTTCTGTTAATACTGCAGATTCAGTGAATTAATATATGACTTAATGGTGTGGTATGAGAAATTAAAATCAGAATTGTGCAATACTTTATTTTAAAAATGCAGTAAGGGAATTAAAAGTAGCTATTAATATATTTTTTGCATCTTGACTATTCAGTGCCACATCTAAGGTGAGACAGCACTATTCAACAAACTCAAGCAGCTAGTACGTTTCTTAAGTTGGTGAATGTGTCATTCCTTGCGTAGGATCAAACACTTTCATGAGATTAAATTATCAAGGGGTTTTCACTGAACTAATTTTAAGTAAGATGCTGCAGTGAAACTGTTTTAGTTCACTAATACCCTTTTCTGATGAAGGGTCTAGGCCCGAAAGGTCAGCTTTTGTGCTCCTGAGATGCTGCTTGGCCTGCTGTGTTCATCCAGCTCCACACTTTGTTGTCTTAGTTCACTACAAGATGTGCAGTGCAAATTCCCTGTAAAGGTCACCTTCTAAGTGGCCCACTGGAACCATTAGATGGAGATTTTTCACATTGTACTGGAAATTAATTGATTTTATTTTTATATGTGTGTATATATCTATGTATATATAGTGTGCGCTAGTCCAAGTGGGTATGATTCTGATCTACCATGTTCATTACCATTTAACTTGCATAAAGAGATACTAATCTTATGACATGGATGTAAGATGGAATAGTAACTAATACGTTGACTTTAATATGACCTTTGAGGAGGCAGATCCTCAATATTGCAGTTCAGGGCAGACAGTAAGACAATTTTCAGTGCACCCAGCAAGGGTAGGCAATAGAACGTATTGCAGTGTCATTCCATGATATCTAGAAATCATAGGTTCTCACCAATGTTAAACAGTACATTTTAATCAAAATTTCTAGCTAAGTATATTCTTCAGCGAAGGATAACTCCTAATCGCTGTACATGTATCTTCATATCACTAGGGATTTTCCATACATGTAACGTGAGGTATAACGTGATGGAAAAGCACTGGTAAAACCATCACAAAGGAAAATTTGACCAAAGCAATGTGGACATTAATGCCTAATTCAGCTTTAAGATGAGATGGTAACATGAGGCTCTCTCAGGTGGACATTGAATTTCATTGACACTAATTCCAAGATGCAGTCAAGTTCTGGTTGATACTTTGGCCAATTTTTTTCACCCCTCAGGTATAATCACTAATACACCGAATCTAGTCATTTACTGAGTTTATTGGCACCTTGCTCTGCACAAATCTGCTGTTACTTTTTTTGTCTATAGGCAGTGAAATAATTTTTGAAGTGTTATATAGTACTTTGGTACGTTGTGAGGCTGTGAAATTCTTTCTTTCATCTTAATGGTTCAAGATGGCTGGGTAAAGAAAACATCATTGTTTATTCAAACCTACCCCTGGTCTTCCCCCTTCTGATATTTGTAACATGCTCCATCCCTCCAACTCTTTGAGAACTCTGCCTTCCTGAAATTCTTGTGTCTTTGCATCCCTGATTTTATTCACTCCACCAAAAATCAAACCTTCAGTTATCTAGACCTTAAGCACAATAAATCCCTTCTAAATTCCCCTTTCTTTGCTCCTCTTTTAAGACGCTTCTTAAAAACAATCTCTTTGATCAAGTTTTGGCTTACCAGTTCTTTTGTGTCCACGCTTGTCTGGTAACATTTCTAGGGAATGCTTTGGGATGTTTGCAGTGCTGAAGGCCCTTACAGTACACATTTTTTGCCCCAATGTAGGTTAGAAACATTGTGTTTAAAGGCCATTTGATCCAGACTGTTTGAGCTGGATGCTTTTGAAAGTAATCCAAAACCACTTCTGGTGTCTTGACCAATATTTATCCCTCAATCAACATTACTAAAGATAGATAGTCTAGTCATTATCATGTTGCTTTTTATGGGAGACTGCTGTGTGTAGTTTGACAGCTGTTTTACAACAATAACCACATGTACAAAGTATTTCATTGCCTTTAAAGTGCAGTATTCTTACTCTTTCAGGCAGCATGGTGGCTCATTACTGCCTCAGTGCCAGGGACTGGGTTCTGTTCCAGCCTTGGGTTACTGTCTGTGTAGAGTTTGCATGTTCTTCCCGTGTCTGCATGGGTTTCCTGTGGGTGTTCTGGTTTCCTCCCACAGTCCAAAGATGAGCAGTTTAGGTGGATTGGTCATGCTAAATTGCCCACAGTGTCCAGGGATATCTAGACTACTTGGATTAGCCATGGGAAATATAGGGTTGAGGGGGAGTGAGTCTGGGTGGGATGCTCTTTGGAGAGACAGTGTGGAGTTGTTGGGTTGAATGGCTTGTTTCCACACTGTAGGGATTCAATGGATATAGGCATTATAAAAAAAACCCATATTGCACTTGAGAAGGTCATGAACAACTTATACTGCTGAAATCTAGGTACAGTGCTATTAGGAAGAAAATTCCAGGTTTTTGGCCCAGATAGAATGAAAAAAAGTGTAATATAGTACCAAATCGAGTTGGTGTGTAGCTTGAGAGAAACCTGCAGGTAGTCATGCTCCCAAGTCTCTGTTGCAGGTATCCTTCCAAGTGGTGGAGATTACAGGTTTGAAAGGTGCTGTTAAAAGAGGCTTGATGAGTTGTTACAATGTAGCTTCTACAAGACACACATTACACAGAGGGTGGTGGGTGCCTGAACGCGTTGCTAGCAGAGGTGTTAGACGCAGACACGTTAGCGTCTTTTAAGATATATTTGGACAGGTACATGGATGGGCAGGGAGCAAATGGACACAGACCATTAGAAAATAGATGACAGGTTAGACAGAGGATCTTGATCGGCGCAGGCTTGGAGGGCCGAAGGGCCTGTTCATGTGCTGTAGGTTTCTTTATTCTTTGATCTTTGTTGTATTACTGCACTGTGAATCAGATTTCAGGAGGTTTCAGAAATGTTTAAGGAGGTGGGTAGGGTAATGATGTAGCAGGCTGCGTTCTTCTGGATGTTGCTGTGCTTCTTGGGTACGGTTGGTGCTGAACTCATCTGGACAAGAGAAGGACATTCTGTCACACTCCAGATTTGTACCTTGGAACTGGTGGACAGAGTTTTATTTCCCATGAAAGGAAGGCATTATATAAACACAAGCAATTCATTTGTCATATATATTCTTCAAAAACAAGAGATTGCTGGAAAAACTCAGCAGATCAAGCAGCATCTGTGGAGAGAAAGCAGAGATAACCTTTAGGGCCCAGTGACCCTTCTTTAGAACTATCTTTTCTTCTATTGCCTTGCCTATATCACAAACTCACTGGGCATCTTCCTCAGAGAGGCATATGAACTAGAGACTTAAATAGCTTGTTTTGCTCACTGTTAGTTTTTTGCATGTTCCAATTTAAAAATAACCAACAGCAAAGCTTTAGATTTATACATTAGCAAAGGTTAATTTATTACACGACTTTTTAATGTTCATGTGATGTGCTGATTCCTGTTTTGGTAGTGCTGCTTGATGCTACACTCAGTCAAATGCAGCCTTGATGTTAAGGGCTCTCACTCTCCCCTCGCCTCTGGAATTCAGCTCTTTTGCCCATGTTTGCACCAAGACTGTAATGAGGTCAGGAACTGAGTGGCCCTGGCAGACCCAAACCAAGCAACAGTGAGTGTATTATTGTTAAGAAAGTGCTGGTTTATAGCTCTATCAAAGATTCCTTCTATCACTTTACGGATAATTGAGATTGGATTGATAGGGCGGTACTTAGTTGAATTGGATTTGTCCATCTTTTTGTATTCAAGTCAGGCCTGAATTATTTTTCTCACAGCTGGATAGATTCCAGGAGAGTAGGAACTGCAGATGCTGGAGAATCTGAGATACAAGGTGTGGAGCTGGATGAGCACAGCAGGCCAAGTAGCATCAGAGGAGCAGGAAGGCTGACGTCCAGCTCTACACCTTGTTATCTCAGACTCTCCAGCATCTGCAATTCGTACTATCTCTGAAACAGCCTCTTTAACTTGCTGGCTGAAGCGAATCAGCAATAGATAGTTATATGACTCTAGGGAGCTATCTTTTAAGATGTTGTGCCCATTTGAAAGATCAGATTAGTCTTCTTAGTAAAATATATAATGTTTACATGATCACAGTACGGTTGCATTCTGTCCAATGCTTCTCTCTCTCTCAGCACAGGGTATTTTGCATGTGTATTTAAATCCTGGTACTTTGTCTCATATCTCTAGGTATATTCAAGTCTTGCTTTTCTACTCTTTTTTAAGGTGACTGTGTTCTCAGAGTACAGCCAACATTGTTGATGCTCTCAACTGGCACATTTCGTATCCATTTGTATGACTAGAAGCTATCTTAACTCAGCCGTCTACCATGAAATAAATATTTGTGTTTCTTTGTGCATTCATCAACATTGCTTTTGGAAGTCAGCCTTTATCTTCAGATATTTTCTCCAACAGTTTTCAGTTAGTGCTAAATTATCAAATTGCTTTGCAACATTTAATTTGTTACCTAACTCATTAATTGCTTGAGCAATGTTGACTATTCTTTCGTGATTCTCACCATTTCAAAACTCTCACTGACAAGAAGAAAAATGTTTCGCGAAAATGTGAAGGGTGCATGGCTTTGACACAGGGAATGTCTTATGTAGGGACACTGACATCTTTTAAGAGGGAAATTGCTACATATTTAACATAGGGGATGATAGATAATGATGGGAAGTGAGCAAGACACTGGGATACATTTTGGACATTAATCTCTTTCAATGCTGTAAACCTGTCTGGTTCGATGACTGCAGAGATCGTAGGAACTGCCGATGCTGGAGAATCTGACACAACAAGGTGTAGAGCTGGATGAACACAGCAGGCCAAGCAGCATCAGAGGAGCAGGAAAGCTGACGTTTTGGGTCTAGACCCTTCTTCACTGGACCCAAACTGTCAGCTCTCCTGCTCCTCTGATGCTGCTTGGCCTGCTGTGTTCATCCAGCTCTACACCTTGTTGGTTCAATGACTACTCATTTTTGTTGCTGAGAGTAGTCATTGCCTTGTTTTGACTATGCAAAGGTTTTGTTGGGAAACCTAAACTGCTCAGAGAAGTAAAACAAGAGAAGCAAGTGGCCACAACTGTGCATAAGATGCATATTAAAAAAATGAACTGGGTGAGGGGAAAGATATTTGAATAATATTGGACCATGGTACTTTCAGAAGGTTCAAAATTGAACCTAGGTCAACTCTCCAGAACTATAAGCCTTGTCTGAACTATCAACTGTGCAGTCCTTCTTGGCTGGGAATTTAGGTAGGTTTACTTGTCCATGGCCACTATCATGCAACCCATGCCGAGTAGGACTACTACTTTAAAATTGTGTTAATTCTGTAGCAGATAATTGGGTTAGGACAAAACACCCAATTCCTTATGCAAGCAATATTGTGACAGTCGCTTCGCTCTTCAAATTGAATCCAAACTCTCTTTGTGGGTCTGTACTTTCTAAATTATTATGCATTGTTATTTTTTGTTCAAAATTGATTGAGCATGGAAACTGTGTTAAGTGTTCCATTCTGCGAAAAATCACTTGGTTGATAATAAATAGGAAATACAATATATGATATTAGATTTATGCAGCCTACCATTTTACATAAGACGCTGATTGAGTAAGCAGATGTTTTCCTTTCAATGATGAGAAGCAAGAAATCTGCACATACGGTTCGAAATGCTATACATTTGCCAGTGTGGTACATCTTACCATTTCACCTGAAGTATAAACTGAGCCTTAAGGCTTCTGACCACAGCAGAGTGGTGAGAAAGTGCAGTGTTCCAAACCAGTCACAGCAAGTGGGGGACGGAGCCCTGACTCTAATTCTGGGTTGACATGAAATCACGATATGCCACCCTCTCGTTATATGGCTTGTGGGAGCCCAGAAAAAGCACCAGCCAGATGGGTTTAATAATTGGCATAAACATGATTGCAGCCATTAAAAATACTGTCTGCATATTAGCCTATCAGACTGCTAATTAGCCACCTCTAGGCATCATGTATATAAGGGGAGGCACAATGGCCCAGTTCATAGAATCATGGAATCCTTATAGTGTGAAAGCAGGCTATTGAGCCCATCGAGTCAACACTGACCCTCCAACCCCTTACCCTATTCCTGTAACCCTGCATTTCCCATGGCTGACCCATCTAGCTTGTACAGTCTTGTACGCTATGGGTAATTTAGCCTGGCCAATCCACCTCACCTGCACATCTTTGGACTATGGAGGAAACTGGAGCACCCGGAGGAAACACAACAGGTTGTTTCCTACCTTCATTTTATTATATTCATGGGAATCTTTCCATTTGTTCACTCTGTGCTCTGAACATGTGACATTTTGAAAAACAACAGTAATCTGAAGAACAATTTGTTGTTCAATGAATCTAAAACTCAGCAAATTGAGTCCCAGCATGAATTTTCTATTCTAGAACTCAGTAAAAATGTATTGATTCTCAAACTGTCAAAGCTGAGATTTGTGGCAAGGTGTTGCATTTTGTCTCAGAATCCTTAAGTGGTGGAAGGGAAACATCTTCGCAAATGTTATCAATGCTGTCCATTTTCTTGATTTTATTCACTCAGGGGATGTAGTCTTCACTGACCGAGCCAAAATTTATTGGCCATTCCTAGTTGCCTTTGAGAAGACAATGGTATGCTGCAGTCCATTGATGAAATTATATCCACAGTGGTCTTAGGGAGAGGTTTCCAGGATTTTCACCCAATGACAGTGAAAGAACAATGATATATGTGTAAGTCAGGATGGTGAATGGGAGGGACTTACAGGTGGTGTATTCTGCCCTTGTTCTTCTAGGTGGTCATGCTTGTTGGTTTGAAATGTTTAAGAGGCCTTGGTGAATTTTGGCAACGCATCTTGTAGTCACAACACACTACTGCTACTGTGCTAAGGTGGTGGAGCAAGTGAATGTTCTGGATGGGATGCCAATCAAATGGGCTGCTTTGTCCTGGATGGTGTTTAGATTCTTGAGTGTTTTTGGCACTGCACTTATCCAGGCAAGTGAGGAATATACTACCAAACTCTTGACTTGTGCCTTACAGATGGTGAAAAGGATCTAGGAAGTTAGGAGATAAGGTATTTGCTGCAGTGTTCCTAGCCTCTGACCTGTTGTTATAGCTACAATGTTCATATGGCAAGTCTAGTTCAGTTTCTGGACAATTGATTTGTCAGAGGGATATTCAGCGCTGAGGCAATGACCTTGGTAAAAAGTTGTTGCGTATTCCATTTCTGATAGGAGATGTTAAATTAAGATCCTGTCTGCTCCTTCAAGTGGGGATAAAGTATTTCACAGTTCTATCGAAAGAAGAACACTGAGTTCTACCAATGACTAGTCCATGGTTGTCCCACGGCCAACATTATTAAAGCAGATTATTTAGTCATTTGTATTATTGCTGTCCATCAGTTCTTGCTATACAGAAATTGTCCAACATCTTTCTTTAGCAACGTCGACATTTCAAAATTGCTGTAAGAGGATTCTGAAAGAATACAAAAAATGTAAAGGGTTGCTGGGAAATGAGAAAAGGGTTGTCATTTGCACAGGGGAGATTTGCAAATGTAATTTTGATGACTTTAACACAAAGGGCTGGGACTGGTTTTTGTAACCTTTATCCCCAGCTAAAACAAAATGCTAGATATTGTACCTTATCACTGAGTTTAATGGAAACCAGATGGACAGCTGAGAGACCACTTTTTGCTTCGAACAATAAGTTACGTGTTCCCCCAACACTACCAATACTACCAGTGATCAGGGTCACAAATAAATAATTATATTTTAAAAACGTTGCAAGGGTAATCATCATGATGAGGCCCCTAAAAATGAAATTAAATATCTTCCGGCCCTGACCTCTGTGAGCAGCATTGCAATTGGTATGCCATTGAGTTAAGTGCTGTATGTTGGCTGAGTGTACAACTCACAGGGATAGCATCCTGAATATCCACGAATATCAATATAGGAGGTACAGTTAGTAAGATGACACCAAAATAAGTGGTGTAGTGGACAATGAAGATTATCTCAGAGTGTACAGTGGGACATTGATCAGATGGGCCAATGGGCCAAGGAGTGGCAAATGGAGTTTAATTTCGGTAAATGTGACGTGCTGCATTTTGGTAAGGCAAACCAGGGCAGGACCTATACAGTTAATGGTAGGACCTTGGGGAGTGTTGCTGAACAAAGAGGCCGAGGGGTACAAGTGCATAGTTCCTTGAAAGTAGAGTCACAAATGGACTGAGTGTTGCCTTCGTTGATCATAACGTTGAGTGTAGGCGTTCAGATGTCATGTTGCGGCTATGCAGGACATTGGTGAGGCCACTTTTGGAATACTGTGTACAATTCCAGTTGCCCTTCTTTAAGAAGGATTTTGGTAAGCTTGAGAGGATGCAGAAAATATTTACAACGATGTTGCTGTGACTGGAAGGTTTGAGCTAGAGGAAGAGGCTGAATAGGCTGAAGCTTTTTTCCCTTGGGGTGTCGGAGGCTAAAGGCTGACCTTATAGAGGTTTATTAAATCATAAGGGGCTTGGATAGTCAAGGTCTTTTTCCCATGGTGGGAGAGTCCAAAACTAGAGGACAGTGAGAGGGGAAAGTGAGAGGGGAAAGATTTAAAAAGGTGCTAAGGGACAGCTTTTTCACTCAAGAGTGTGATGCGTGTATGAGATGAGCTACCAGGGGAAATGGTGGAGGTGGGTACAATTACAACATTTAAAAGCCATTTGAATGAGTATATGAATAGGAAGGTTTAGAGTTGGATTGGGAGACTGGTCAGCAAGGACAGGTTGGACTGAAGAGCCTGTTTTCAAGCTGTATGACTCTATGTTTTCATGACTCCACGTAGAGTGCGGATATACTGGGATCTGTGCATGATAGAAAAGTAAAAATTTGGAAGTGGGTTGCAGCTTTAGGAAAGCAGCACCAGGATATGACGGGATTTGAACAATAAAGATCAAGCACTATTTGTGGTACCAACACCACACCATGCCACTATCAATTTGCTACGGTTTCGTGCAGTGTACAGTCAAAAAGCATCCAAAGTAAAACTGTTTATGACCAGCTGTGCTGTGTGGGAACAAATGCATGCATCATCAGTTTCAAATAGCTGTTTAAAATACTGGGTCCTGGAAAGCTATTATAGGAATCCTCTAGTGTAAGGCACCATGTCAAATGAACATAAGTTTTATTTCGTTTCAACAAGGTTACAATGACTTTGGTTGTTTGTTGCTTGGCTGGAACGTTCTGGATCAGTGATGCGTTTGTTAACGCTGCTGTTGCTCAGGAGCCAGTATCTGTTCTCAAATTCTCCTCTTCTTTGGCAGTGTCATTTCTTAAAACTGGAATTAATTTTTTTTTCTTGGTATCAATGCAACTCAATCAATGGCAAAGGCTACTGTCACACTGTGTTCAATAGGAATATAAGTGTGTGCCGTGGAACCTCATTGCTAACAGTAAAAATTGAATACATGTTCATGTTAATTAGCTAACAAAACAAGCTACTGATAGAGAAAGAGGTTAAAATAGGATCTAGGCCCGAAACGTCAGCTTTTGTGCTCCTGAGATGCTGCTTGGCCTGCTGTGTTCATCCAGCCTCACATTTTATTATTACTGATAGAGAAAACTAGGTTAGTGAAGCCACTGATATTGGGCTTTAGTGTTTGGCTTTAGATATTTTCTTTTCCTGAGTAAGGCAAAAGCATTAAAAATAGTCAAACCTTCAGGCCCAAATCAAAATGCATAGGATAAGCTAGAGAAAAACAAATATAAGCATAAGTAGAGTGGTTAAAATGGTATCAGGGATAATGGGAACTGCAAATGTTGGAGAATCTGAAAGAACAAAGTGTGGAGCTGGATGAGCACAGCAGGCCAAGCAGCATCTTAGGAGCACAAAAGCTGACGTTTGGGGCCTAGACACTTCATCAGAAAAAGAGGATGGGGAGAGGGTTCTGAAATAAATAGGGAGAGAGGGGGAGGTGGACCGAAGATGGATAGAGGAGAAGATAGGTGGAGAGGAGAGGGACAAGTTAAAGAGGTGGGGATAGAGCCAGTAGAAGTGAGTGTAGGTAGGGAGGTAGGGAGGGGATAGGACAGTCTGGGGAGGATGGACAGGTCGAGGGGTTGGGATGAGGTTAGTAGATGGATAGAGGAGAAGATAGGTTACCTGTTCTTCCTCTCCACCTATCCCCTCCTCCCACCTCAAACTGCACCCCCATCTCCTACCTACTAACGTCATCCCACCCACTTGACCTGTCCTTCCTCCCCAGATTGACCTATCCCCTCCCTACCTCCCCACCTACACATACCTTTACTGGCTCCATCCCCGCCTTTTTAACTTGTCCATCTCCTCTCCACCTATCTTATCCTCTATCCATCTTCGATCCGCCTCCCCCTCTCTCCTTATTTATTTCAGGATCCTCTCCCTATCCCCCTCTCTGATGAAGGGTCTAGGCCCGAAACGTCAGCTTTTGTGCTCCTGAGATGTTGCTTGGCCTGCTGTGTTCATCCAGCTTCACACTTTGTTATCTCGGATTCTCCAGCATCTGCAGCTCCCATTATCTCTGTAAAGCTGGAAAGGTTTATAAGCATTATCACATATTCTTAAATTAAAAACAAAAGTAATTAAATCTACTGTTTTACTTAGCTTTACTACAAGCACCAACCATCAAGTAACACCACTTTAATTAGAAGCTACTTGTCTGTCAAAGATATTTACAGTGGTTTTCTGTTTTTAAAGCAGCAGCAATATCCACATAGCTATTTACACAGAGTGATTTGTGTGTGGAATGAGCTCCCAGAGGAAGTGCTGGATGCCGGTACCCACAGAATTCCTACAGTGTGGAAACAGGCCCTTTGACCCAACAAGTCCACACTGATCCTCAGAGCGCCCACACAGACCCATATAACCCATCTAATCTACATATCCCACCTAATCTACATATCCCTGAACACTATGGGCAATATAGCATGGCCAATCCACCTAACCCACACATCTTTAGACTGTGGGAGGAAACCGGAGCACCCGGAGGAAACTCACGCAGACACTGGGAGAACGTGCAAACTCCACAGAGACAGCCACCCGAGGGTGGAATCGAACCCAGGTCCCTGGAGCTGTGAGGTAGCAGCGCTAACCACTGAGCCACCGTGCCACTGATGCCACCTATTTGTTGCTTATTTTCCTGCCATTTTTTCCCTCAATATTTCAAACTTAAATATATCGAAATATTTTGTGTAGGAGTAGAAAATTGATACAAGTATCCTACATTTCTATTTTTTGTCATTTTTTATGTAGTCCGTATGAAGCACTTCGCAATGTTTTATTAATATAATGGTGCTATATAAATATAAATTGTTGTCGTTTTAAACTTCCCCTTGCATTCCCTATTGGGATTCCAGTTCTACGTCCCATTTGCTAAAGTAGTGGACAAACTTTTAGTAAAATACTTCCCAACTGACACTGTACCCTGGCCTTGAGAAATCTTAAAAATTCTCAGCGGCCTCTTATTGAATCATTTAGATAATTGCCTCCAGTTTTACTTCATATCTATGAGCAAGAATGCATTCAATACTAAACCGTTAATGTTTCAATCAGTTGGAACCATTGGCATCCACATCCATACCTTGAACCTTTCAATTTTAAATCCTAGCTTGAACGTCTCCTGATTTCTTTTGGATTTCCAACTGATAGCACTAAAATGTACTTCCTCAAAATCACAAACCGGGCTTTGGCATGTGCTGTATTTCTGTCATTATCAGTGGGTCAAATCCTGGAATTCCCCATCTGACAGCATGATGGGAGCAAGGTCAACAGATGGACTGTACCAGTTCAGTGAGATAGTCATCACTAGCGTCTCAAGGGCATCTAGGTATGGGCAATAAGTGCTAGTTTTGCTAGCATTGCTCATACATTTCTACCGCTACATTCTCTCTTTTAGAACCCTCTGTCACCAGATCCTGGAGATTTGCCAGATTTTAGACCCTTGAATTTCTCCTGTACTTTTTTTTTAATGGTGTCTCTTCATTTTTCTCACATGTAGCAATCTCTTGGTTACCCACTTACTAAAAAGCAACTTGTACCTTTTACTGGGAATTCAGACACAAAATAATTGTTCAATGTCTCATTTCCTCATTCCCTTAATAATTTCTCCATTCCCTACTTCTAAGGGAACAATGTTTATGTTAGCTCCTATTCTGTTATATACCCGTATAAGCTCATACAATCTATTTTTAAATTCCTGGCTGGCTTCCTATCATATTCTTCTTTGTTTTCCTCTATATAAACATATTGGTGGCCCTTTGCTGATTTCTAAAACACTTCCATTCCTCAGAATTACTTTTTGTATTCTTTACACATCTCCAATTTCAATCTAATCCTATCATTAACTTCTTGGTAAATATAATTGGATTTTTCTCACTGAAATTTTGTCTGTCAATGTAATATATTTAAGTTGAAGACTTTGAATTGTTTCTCTAATTGTTTCCTGTCATTTGTTTACTACTATATATGCTTGTCAATTAATCTGAGCCAGTTCATTTGCAAAATTTATGTGGAATTCAGTTCTGTTATAATCACTATTTCACAGTGAAATACTTATTGATACTGTCTCAAAACTATATCTAAAAGAGCTTTATCTGTGGCTCCACAAAATAGTGCTCCATTAAACAATCACAAATGCATTCTACAAACTCATCTTCTATGCTGTGATAACCAATATGATTGGTCCAGTCTATATGAAGATTAAAATCCACCACAACTATTACATAACTTCTGTAACAAACTTCAAATGTTTTTGTTTAATTCTCTGTCCAACAGAATGACTATTCTTGGCAGTTCCATAAATTACTTTCACCAGCATCTTCCAATGCTTGTTATTCCTGTTCTGCTATTCTAGGCTAATGTCCTTTCTCACTGAAATGTCTGCATGTTATCCTTCATTATCGGTGCTATTGTTCCTTTTGTCCAAATATGTGTTTTTCAAACTGTTGTGTACCCTGGAATACTTTTTGCAACCTTGGTCGCCTTGTAACCATGAGCTAGATTTTACATTTCTGCTACCCCTGCACTTTGGATGTCCAAGTAGTGCTGATGAAGAATATGTACAAAGTACAATCCCTGTCACTTGCACCTTTCAGTTATTATCAGGGCTGTTGTTTATCATGTCTGTTTTTAGACGCAACAGCATTGTCAGCACTTGTGAATTCTAATCCGATTTTAAAAAATGTGTTGAATTTTTATTGCAGCTAGATTCGCAGAGGAATATGAATCACAGCTTGGTGTGAATACATAGTTTGTGGATTCTGAGAAATTGTTGTTCATAGGCAGACTCTGTGCCTGGTTGGCACTGTGATCCAGGATGTCAAGTGGTGGACGGATAATGTAGTAGTCATGGCTAGAATTGTGAAGGACACTACTATCAGAATCAGTCTTTATTATTCATTGAAGGTTCAAAGAAGATTCTTAAAAAAAACCCATTACATAAAAGTCACTGCCAACTTTCCCAGCAGAAACCTGCTGATACATTCAGCCAAGTTCCAGGTGGCAGATCTTTCTGAATGTTTTTGCTCTGTCTCAGTGTAGCTGGTGGAAAAGACTTCCAATATGTTTTCCATCCACTGCCAAAAAAAGCAGCGGGGGGGTGTGTGTGTGTGGGGGGGGGGGCGCGTACCATCGAAAATTGTGAGCAATTGGATTGTTAACAGTTTATTGATGAACTACTTTAAAATGGCAGACAGGTTGTTGATTTCAGCACCTGCATGCCTTCCAGCTTATTGGAGCCTGATGCGATAATGTCAGATTGGCAACCTAACATTATTTCACCCGATGTTTTGTCAACGGTGGGGGAGGCAGAAATGTAGTCAATTTAGGAAATAAACCCTGCCCAATGTCTGTAATTGTGATTAGATCCAAACCATTTAACTCTGTTCTACCACTACTTCATCCATCTTATTGCTCATGCTCCATGCATTCAGATAAAGTGACTTCAAATTGATATTTTTATAAGTATTTCTTGTCTGGATCTTACCTCTCTGATGAACTATCCCTTCCTGCCTCTACACACATTGAAGTACTTTCTTATTTCCTCAGTTTTAATCTTTGGACTCCTTAATACCTCTCCACCTGAATCATCTCCTAGGTCTTTCGGCTCATGGTGGTAATAGATCATAGAATGCCTACAGTGTGGAAGCAGGCCCTTCAGCCCAACAAGTCCACACTGGCCCTCATAGCACCCACCCAAACCTATCCTCCTACAACTCACCTAATCTACACATCCCTGAACCCTGTGAGCAATCTAGCATGGCCAATCCACCTACCCTGCACCTCTTTGGATGGTGGGAGGAAACTGGAGCACCCGGGGATAACCCACACAGACATCAGGAGAATGTGCAAATTCCACATAGACAGTCACCCAAGGGTGGAATTGAACCCAGGTCCCTGGCACTGAGAGTCAACAGTACTCACCACTGAGCCACTGAGCCACTGTGCCACCCCTTTGGAGGGACATGGCAGTTTCTCAGATGTGGCCTTGTTGTGGGCTTCTGGTCTCCAGGTGATTCCAGAGTGATCTTGAGGAGCTCGAGTTGAAGCCTGGTGCAGTCTGGATCAAGGTCCAGTATAGACTAGAGACTAGGTGCCAGTGTGGAAGTGGGTTGGAAGAACTGTGGGTCTGAACTTTTTATTTTTCTATTTCCTGCAAGCTCCAATGCTGGACTTTCATTTCTTTATTGTCACATCTTTTTTTCCTCAAGAACTTGGACTGAACAATCTGTGCCTAGTACCTTTGTACTGTTGATGGCACTGTTAGTGGCAACTTGTAAACTTTTCACTGTACTCATCTGAGTGCATTTGACAATAAAGCAAATTCAAATTCAAAATTCAATCTTTCCGAGTTGAAAGCTGATCATGCTTGCTGGCTGAATGTTTGTACACTCTGTCCATTTTTGTCACACTCTGTTTGCTATTACAGTATGGCTACCCTGCAATATTGCCTTCTACTTTCTCTTTATCATTCTAAATTTCTTGTTATGTGATCTTTAGGGCCACCTAATATTTACTTTCAAGCTCTCTGAGCAAACCCAGGTTTATGACTGTCCAGGATTCTGGGCCCAGCAAGTACAGCTCCCTTTCTCCCCAGTGCTCGTTCCAGTGCCTTACAAATTGAAATCCAATCTTACCACATGTATCTTCAAGCTATGCTTTCAATTCTCTAATCTTATTTACTCCATGCCAACGTGCTTGCAACTCAGGCAGCAATACAGAGACAATCTTTCAAATGTAGTTCTACATTTTAATTTAATCCCCTCTGCTCACAGTCCTTCTACAGAACTTCTTCTTTAGTCCCATCTAGTTTGGTGACATCCATGAATGCCTTGACAACTAGAAACTTCCACTCCCAGTCCAAGGTCCTCTGCGGTAGAGAGAAGTTGACCTTAAACCTGGCACCACTTAAGGAACAGAGCCTTTGGGCATCAAGGCCTTGGCTGTAGAGAACTGTATCTATCCTCCTGTCAATATTGTCCCTGACTACAATCACATTCCTTTTATTGGCTCCCTGAACCATAGTGCCGTAATCAGATTGCTGATCCTCCCTGCAGTCCCGGCTGTCATTCAAATATGGTACAAAAACAAAGCTGCTGGAGAAGCTCAGCAGGCCTGGCAGCATCTGTGAGGGAATAAACAGAGTTAAAGTTTCAGGCCCGGTGACCCTTCCTCAGAATATGGAATGTGATTTGCCAATTGCTCTTCACAAGTCCGAAAGAAACTACAGAGTTGTGAGCACAGTCCAGTCCATCATTCAAACCAGCCTCCCATTCATTGACTTTATCTTTACTTCCTGTTGCCTTGGGAAAGCAATCAACATCATCAAAGATCCCTTCAACTCTGGTTATACACTCTTCCACCCTTTTCTTTGGGCAGAAGATATAAAGTTTGAATACAAACAGATTCAAGAACAACTTCTTCCCCACTGTTATCAAACTTTTGAATGGACCTCCTTAATGTTAATGTTGAGCTCTCTCAGCACCTTCTCGGCAGCTGTAGCATTGTACCCTGCATTCCGTTCTGTTACCCTCTTGGTCTTGTATGGTATGATCTGCCTGCAGAGCACGTAAGACAGCACTTTTCACTGTACCTCAGCACACATGACAATAATAAATCAAATCAAAATCAAACAAGCTGCAAGAACCTCAAACCTGTTGGACAATTGGTCCATGATGTCCTCAAATGAAGTTAGGCTGTTGTAGCGTAAATTGTCTTGGAGGAGATCAGGTACATTACAGTGCTATAGAAAAGCTGCTGGAGAGAAAGGGCTTTTCAAAATGTTTATTCACTTAATACTAACTGTATATGCACAGCAAGTTAGCCCAGTCTCCCAAGGGTCAGGCCAGTCAGTTCAGAAGATAGCTTTTTTTAAGAGTATCTCCATCATCATGGGATCTGTTACATCATCACTGACACAGCTTGTTCTCTATATAAAGGAGTACTAGTCCTTTATGATATTGCTAGGATGAAATTGTACACTGGATTCTGAGTAAGAGCTACTCATCCCAACCAAAAGTAGCACAGATTAAAATGAAAAATGTATGACAGGAAAGAGCTGTCATATTTCATAAACATAGGCATATCAGCACAGACTATTCATTAATTTCATTCATTAACTTAGATCCACATGTACCGCAGTCAATGAATTCGTACAGGCAACTCACCCACTCATCTCACCCTCACTAAATCATCAGAGAAGTCAATTATAAATTTTCCACTTGTCTTTGAATAAAGTGTAAATTTAATATTAGTGCAAAGTAGTACTTTAGTGTCAGTGTATATCTAAAGTCAGTATCACAACTGATTCCAAATGTAAAATGTGACGACTCCTGGAGGACTTTAACCTCGGTATTATACATTCAAAGATAACTGTATTTAGAGTCATGTTCACACTTTTTGTCAGTATTTTATTTCAATGAACTACACTCCATAAATTCATACCCAAATGATTATTGGTTCCCCATATAAATACAAGCAATGCACACCAAATTAACCTTTAAATGATATTCCCATAACTTCTTCCCTAATTCCATTAGGTCTCAGACGTTTTTTTCAAACAAGTCTTTAGGTTTGACAACACAAGGATGGAAAATCTGGTGCAATGGGCAAGCTGGTTTACAAAGAGATTGGGACATTTGTTAGGGTCATGAGTACAGATTATTTTGAAAATGATTCCCCAATTTAATGTCAAAATTTTGATTGTGGGTGTTTTCCTGCTATTCTCTCAGAATTTAAACTTCTGCCGTCTCAGAGAGAACACAGTGCCAGATGTAGATGCAGATCTATGAGTTGCTGTCTCTTGTGTGTGTTTAAGTGTCCAGCCAAACAGGAGGCAGGCTATAGACTTAGGTTTCTGTTTGGGTGGAACTGATACTTCAGACGTTCACTGAAATGGACAATAGCAGTAGAAAGGTGCTGTTTGGTGAAGATTACAGTGATCCTGACAGTGATACTGAGATGAAGAGTACCTATCAGAGATAGTGGTAGAGAACTGTCAGCCCTGACATGGGGTAGCATTTCTTCCTTCTGAGCCTGAAGATTGTGAGTCCAAGCACAATACTGACTTCATCACATAATGTGTACTTCCTGTAACCAGCGAAGGTGCTACACCTGCCCATTTACCTTCTCCCTATCCAGTGTCCAAGGGCCCAAACATACCTTCCAGTGAAGCAAAACTTCACCTGCACGTCCCAGAATCTAGCCTACTGCATTCGCTGCTCACAATGTGGTCTCCTCTACACTGGGGAAATGAAGCGTACACTGCTCTTCGGAACATCTATGTTTTGCCCACAAGAAAGACCCTGAACTGTCTGTTGCCTGCCACTTTAACACACCACCCTGCTTTCTGGTCAACGTCACTGTCTCTGGCCTGCTGCAGTATTCCAGTGAAACTCAACGCAAGCTGGAGGAACAATCCCTCATTTTTCACTTGGGGACCCTGCAGCCGTCCGGACTCAATATCAAGTTCAATAATTTTAGGGCCTAAACTCTCCCATTTCCCAGCCCCCTAGCCCACACACCCGGCCTTGTTACCACATAGCCTGCCACTACACACCCCCTGGTGTTAGTCACTAACAGTCCCCATTAACAACTATTCACCCTCCCAGCCTGATCGTTAGCAACTCCTTTGTCTGTCCAACTGTCTTTCTCTCTCTTTGGGCTCCATCCTATCGTTTACTCTCTACCCCACCCACCTCCCTGTTTTCTGCATATAAACTGACGTTTTCCCAGCCACCATCAGTTCTGAGGAAGGGTCACTGGACTCGAAACTTTAACTCTGTTTTTTTCTTCACAGATGCTGCCAGACCTGCTGAGCTTTTCCAACAACTTTGTTTTTGTTCCTGATTGACAGTATCTGCAGTTCTTCTGGTTTTTGGAAATGTAACTGAAGCAGTCATATTAGAGCAGTCTCCAAGAGCTGGTTGAAACAGAAATTCTGCAGTACGTAATTCGACTCTTGATTCCCCAAAAGCTGTCTACCATCTGCAAGGTACAAATCAGGAGCAGGATAGAATATTGTTCATTTTCTGGATGACAAACCTCAAGAAGGTGAGCACTATCCTTGACAAACTAGTCAGCTCAATTGGTAACCCATCCAGCATCATAAACATTTGCTTGCTTCACGACCAGCGCAGTGACAGCTTTGTGTACCATACACAAAGTCCTCTGCAGTAAGCCACCAAGGTTTCTTCGCCAGCACCTTTGAAACCCACAACCTCTATCACCTGGTAAAGCAAAGGCAGCATCCATGCAGCAGCCCGTCACCTAAAGGCTCTATCCAAGCCACTCAACATCTTGACACGAAATATATTATTGCTCCTTTTCTGTCAATCAGTCAATATTCTGGAGCTTCTTTCCAAACAGCACTGTCTACCTACAGCAAATGGAACAGTTCAAGAAGGCACGATCAGCTCCTTTTTATTAATTTAACCTTTTTTTTCAAATCAGTGTGTTCAGAGATGTTATTCACACACCTCTGGAACAGGTGGGACTTAATCCCAAGTTTCTTGGTCCAGGACTAGGAGCACTACCACTGTGCCACATAAACCCCTATTGCCACTTCCTTAAGGGCAAATAAAGATGTTCAACATCTGAGATAACAAGGTGTAGAGCTGGAGGAACACAGCAGGCCAAGCAGCATTGGAAGAGCAAGAAAGCTGATATTTCGGGTCTCGACCCATCTTCAAGTCATCGTCTGGTTTTGTTTGCAACATTCATATCTGGTGAAAGAATTTTTCTTTAAATTATATTAATATAATTCCAAAATACATTTAAGCAATTGGGTACATTCCAGTTGTAGCCTGATTCATTATTGTTGAGATTTTATATTCTAGATTTAGTTGAATGACAACTCTCCGATTTTCCATAATCATATTTTAAACACTTAGTGACGGTAAAATCAAATTCAATTTAGTAATGATGGTCTATATAGCATTAAAAATGAAAACATTCCGTAGGGAAATGTCACTATAATTTATTGTGGAGTAGGTTAAGAACTTATTTTGAGTTGAAAATTGTGTTTGACGATACCTGTTACATAGGAGCTGCTAGAAACTGAGTTATGAAAAATTCAAGTGTGATGTTCCGAATTAAATTGGATGAAATTTGTTTCTCCTTCTCCTGTCCTCCATTGAGGTTAGGATTGCCAACAATGCGGGATTATCCCAGAGCCTCCAGGAGTGGAAAATTAATTAACCCTGCTGTGAACAAACTGGGAGAAAAAAAAAGACATTGGGGCATGAAAAGAAATTAAGCAGGAGGGAAGCACAATTTGACAAATCAGAGTCTTCCAGTCAGGTAACAGGTTGTTTAGAGGCAATGAGAATAACCATTTAAGGCAGTATCATAGAGGTGGATAGTCACAAAAGAAATATAAAATGTTGAGACTTCCTGGAAAATGCTCAAAAAAGTGGCAATTGAGTTGAGATGCATGTGCAGATGAAATCCATGCAGCGAGATGTCAATGTTATCATTTGTTTTGAGCCATGTAAGTGTGTGACATGGAGACTGACACCACAAAATTGGGCTCTGAAGTGCCGTGGTTTGACGCAAAGGGAAGCCTTATGGGCTAAAATGGTATGCAGTCCCTTTCTGGCAACAGCAATGTATTTGGAAGGGTGTTAGTGGAGGTGTGCTGTGTGTCAGATGAATGTAGCGGGCAGATTGTGAGACCAGTCTGTCTCATGCTCATTTGGTGCATGACCTACCATCGTGTGCCTCTCCAGTCCAATTTACACCTGCTTATTACACACACTCTGCTACATACACATTCAGCTGCATGAACTCCACAGTAGCACTGTTTAGAGACAACAGCATGGGATTTCCAGGTGAGATGTTTTGATTTTCTTTTGCTGCTGTAGTTAATGCCATTAAATGTGTACTGTGCTGATGGATCCAAGTTGTTTGAATCATTAGTTTTTTGCAAGGATTTAAATTTAACAAGGAGTTCTTGAAGATTGACAAACAGAAAACTTGCTCTAAATTGTGTGGTGTAATTGGGCTACATAGAGCTGAGGTAGCAGATGTAGTAGAGATGAGAAACTGTGGCTAGAGGGAGGAAGAGGTTTCAATAGTATTGCTTATTCGTCCTCCCCAATCAGCCTTTGAGGCAGCTTTAGCAAGGATGTGCTCTCCAATCTGTGTCATCTCATCCTACTGGACCTCCAGGTTCCAATTTCCATTCCCGGATTGGATGCACAGAGATTGGACAATTCCTGACGCTATGAATCCAACCTTTACAAAGTAGATTGGTTGGTGCTGGTGGTATTGGGTGGCACTCAGTGATTTGTGAGTCGTGGCAGGTGGCCCTAGAAGATCAGAACAGGATGTCAGTGTAGAGACAGAATAGGCAAAAGCCCAGACTCCACTATGTTCAAAGTATAAGTATAAAGATTGAAACATAAAATGTCACAGCTGCCCTTACTGCCATCTCCCTCATGCCCCATTCTCCACCCACATCAACTCATGCGACTTGATACCCTGAATCCATTCTAGTGGTTCCCCTACACCTTCCAAGACAAACTATTCCCCTGTAAACATTCCTTGAACCTTTGTTGCCCCATGCCAACTTTATCGTAATCCATACCAATCCATGCCACCTACCTATCTCTCTTCCCCTTTTACCTACTCTGCCAACTTAACTATTATTCGCAATGAACAGACCTCAGGAGCTAAGCTCATATGAGAGAAAAAAGTTCTATTAAATAACGTAAGCGTATTGCAGTCATGACTATATTGAGAGAAACACTCTCAATCATAAAAGTACATTTACTGCATTTACATACCTTCACCTCAATAAAGCTATATAAAAACAAACATTTTATCAAAGCACAACAAGCATTGGAATTCAAAGCCCTGCAAAGAAGACAAACCATTTGTGGCTGTCAATCTAATTGTGATATTGAAGGAATCCCACTGTGATAATGAAGTGTGGAGCTGGATGAACACAGCAGGCCAAGTAGCATCTTAGGAGCACAAAAGCTGACCTTTTGGGCCTAGACCCTTCCTAAGATGCTGCTTGGCCTGCTGTGTTCATCATCCAGCTCCACACTTCATTATCGCGGATTCTCCAGCATCTGCAGTTCCCGTTACCACTGTGATAATGTATCCATTTGAAAACAGTCACGTTGCAGGAATGGAATAGAGAGATGCTGAGGGCCATGACAACAGATATAGATTGAAATTGAAAATAAACATTTCTTTTTAACTCATCAGTAAAAAAAAATTGGAGTTTTGAATGCTTTGACAGTCTTGGTAGGGTCCTTTCACATTTCTTTGACAGCTTGACAGTCACACTGGACCGAATGTCACTACATGCCTAAGTGTCAATTTCCTCATGTTCCACAATAGGTTTCACTCTGCAAGCAAAGCATGTTTTCTCACCATGTCATTCCAAACATCTCTTATTTACTGTCTTTCCTACCCTACAGTAACACTCCCACCCAGATGCTAGCCTGATTCTACTACTTGCTACACCTGGAAAATCCTAACTGTGCCAAAATGTCCCAGAATTGACTGGCATCCCTGATCCAGTGCCACCTTTAAAAGGGAATAGTGCACCCTGATAAGCATAGTCAGCCCAGAGCTACCTAGCATCATTTGTGACATTTGTCCCAAACATGAGGGATTAAGGGAAATTGGCACCTTGCTTTTTCAACAAGGACCCAGAGGTCCTGCTGGATGTAGTTTTGCATTTAAGGAAGTGACACCAAACCCTGCCACCCTGGTCCAATGTTATTGACCTGGATCAATGCTATCTGGAGCAACGCCTATCAGTGAGGGGAAAAAAACCTTCTCCACTCCACTATCCTCTCATTGCTGCCCCATTCTCTGCTTCTTGCACTGCATCCACTCCACAGCCAGGCACTTGCTCTATCATTCTTATAGTTGCCTGCGATATCTTCCCACACTTACTGTCACACCCAACCCCATACACCACTAACCCTGCATGGCCTCTGTGCTGTTTACACAATCACTTGGGACAACTCACCACTTTTCCTCCAACCTGCAGCAACAGTAGTAGCTGTGCCAGTCACTTTCACTTCCCATATTACCTCTCTCTCTCTCATTCGAGGAGGACCCTTACAAGGAGAGGATCCTGACTCTGATTGTCCTGGCTGATACTGGAACCTGGGTTTGACTTACTGTGCTGGGGCCCCTTGAGTAAAAGCTGTCTCGGTTAACTTGACTGAGGATTGCTGACTGCTTTTACCAGCTTCCTGCCTTTGTCTTGTTCTAAACAACAAGGCCTGACAGAAGGGCTGTGAGATTGGCTGCGGGAACAAAGTGTAAAAAGGCAAGGCGTGGTAGGGATGCTGTGAGCATCCAGAAAGGCTCAAAGTGAGTGAGTGCTAAGAGCAAGAAAGCCACTCTGAGATACAACCTGAACCAATCTCTGAGCAGGGTGCTTGCCCCCAAGCAAAAAGCATTGCAATGGCAGTGGATCGGAGATGTGCCATGACGACAGGGAGAGGCTGGAAAGTGTCTGATGCAAGGTCTGTGGACATGGGATGCAGTGTGACCCATGCCCAGGAGGTGTGCCCTGAGGTGCTGTGATGAATTTGCAAGCTGGAAGTTTGGAGGAGCAAGAAATGATCTCATGTTGCCCGGTACCTGCTCACACTTTCACATTGGGAATTCTTGGCATCAAGTTTCCTTATGAAATGTAGTTCTGTAGGAAGGTACAAGTGATTGAGGCAAGATGTGCAGGTTATAAGGATAACCACAAGCAATAACCCCTGTCAATAGGTATCTCTACTTGCCCAATATTTAGTTGGAAAATGCAGCTTGTTGCTTATGACATTGAGAAAGACCTTGTCAGACTTCTCACATGATTCTCATGGATATTTTGCCTTAACCCATGTCATTCTGGCCCCAATTTCTTTTTACTTAATGACTTTATGCCCGCCCTACCTGCAAGTGAATCTACTTTTAACAATTCCAAAGCGGACCTCTCCGTTAGTGGTATCTTACCTTCACAAAAGGTTGGCATTAGCTCTCCATAAGGGCACCTTACCTGTCCCAAGGGTGTCCTGAGAACAGATTCAAAGTTACCTTACCTCTCCAGAAAAGGACCCTGGCTAACTGAATGGTTTCACAAGATCTGGACCTCTCCTTACCTTGTTTGATCAGGTTTCAGACCCATACTTCAGCCAATCATGCAGGAGTAGCAAGAACTGATCATTTAAATGTCTCTGTAAACCACAGTGGTGCGAATCCCCAGGCTCACTCCATCCCTGCAAAATAGGAAATGCCATGTTTGGTGGGCAGGAATTGCAAATTGCCAAGGAATTTGGCATGTCAGAGAGCCTGGTGAAATTCTGGGTGACAGTCAGAGCGAGGATGGCGCTGCCAGAGGCTGTCAAAATCGTCATTACCCTTTGGTTCCTTTCCAGCCTGGAGCTGTCAATATTGCCAGCTGTGAGATACTTTGATGGGCTTCGCTACCAGAAGCAGAGACTTCACTGTCTTCATTCAAAGTGAGGAGGAGTGGACATGTGACTTTACCAGTCTGGCGTGATTTCAAATTATTCAACGATTCCTGGACTTGGCTCAATGGGTGGCATTAGCTCAATAGAGAAGCATCCCAGAATTGCATTCGGCAGGGATTCTGGTTCGAATCACTCCCAGATCCCCGGGTCTACACACTGGATTTATTTAGGGAATGTAAAATGAAGAAGGACTTGACTGGTGTTTCAGCACAAAAGAATTTCTGTGTTTATTTACAATACAAAAGGTAAGTATAGCACAAGAAATATAAGTAAATGCAATAAACAGGGAAATTAACACCATCAACTTTACAGAGGACAGTAGTACTATTAAATACACTTAGCTGGATTAAACATTATTAAAACTTAAAAGACACCTGTTTTCATCACAGAAACTTTAATCTGGCTTCCTACCCTAGGGGTCTCAATGCACTGTTACCACTCACCCTTCCCCTCCCTGCGAGCTAGGTCACAACTTTGGCATCCTGGAAGTTTCACAGAACACAGAAAAGTACAGCACAGTCCAGGCCCTTTGGCCCACGATATTGTGCCGTGGAATAATCCTACTACAAAAATAAAATAACCTAACCTACATTCCCCTCAATTCACTACTGTCCACGTGCATGTCCAGCAGTCGCTTAAATGTCACTAATGACTCCGCTTCCACGACTACCACTGGTAAACTATTCCATGCGCTCACAACTCTCTGGGTGAAGAACCTCCCTCTGACGTCTCCTCTATACCTTCCTTCTAACACCTTAAAACTATGACCCCTCATGGCAGTCAATCCTGCCCTGGGGAAAAGTTTCTGGCTATCGACTCTATCCATGCCTCTCATTACCTTGTGCACCTCGAGCAGGTCACCTCTCTTCCTCCTTCTCTCCAGAGAGAAAAGTCCGAGCTCAGTCAACCTCTCCTCGTAAAACAAGCCCTCCAGTCCAGGCAGCATCCTGGTAAACCTCCTTTGCACCGTCTCCAAAGCCTCCACATCTTTCCTATAATAGGGCGACCAGAACTGGACACAATATTCCAAGTGTGGTCTCACCAGGGTTTTGTAGAGCTGTAGCATAACCTCGCAGCTCTTAAACTTGGTCCCCCTGTTAATGAAAGCCAAAACACCATATGCTTTCTTAACAACCGTATCCACCTGGGTGGCAACTTTGAGGGAGCTATGCCCTTGAACACCAAGATCCTGCTGTTCCTCCACACTACAAGTGATTGAGGCAAGATGTGCAGGTTATGTCGAGAATCCTGCCTTTAATCCTATATTCAGCATTTAAGTTCGACCTTCCAAAATGCATCACTTTGCATTTATCCAGGTTGAACTCCGTCTGCCATTTCTCAGCCCACCTCTGCATTCTGTCAATGTCTCGCTGAAGCCTGCAATAGCCCTCGATACTATCAACGGCACCTCCAACCTTTGTGTGATCAGCAAACATACTAACCCACCCCTCAACCTCCTCATCCAAGTCATTTATAAAAACTACAAAGAGCAGAGGTCCAAGAACAGAGTCCTGTGGGATACCACTCAGCAATGACCTCCAGGCAGAATACTTACCATCTACACCACTCTCTGCCTCCTGTCAGCCAACCAATTCTTAATCCAGGCAGCCAAATCACCCTGTATCCCATACCTCCTGACTTTATGCATGAGCCTGCCGTGGGGAACCTTATCAAATGCCTTGCTGAAGTCCATGTACACCACATCCACTTCTCGACCCTCGTCAACCCATCTCGTGACTTCCTCAAAGAACTCAATAAGATTTGTGAGGCATGACCTGCCCCTCACAAATCCGTGCTGACTCCCTTTAATCACGCTATGCTTTTCCAAATAGTCATAAATCCAATCCCTCAGAATTCTTTCCAAAACCTTGCTGACCACAGACGTAAGACTGACTGGTCTGTAATTTCCAAGGATTTCCCTATTCCCTTTCTTGAAAAGAGGAACAACATTTGCCTCCCTCCAATCTTCCGGTATGACTCGCTTGGAGAGTGAGGAAGCAAAGATCTTCACCAGCGGCTTAACAACCTCCTTTCTCGCTTCCCGGAGCAACCTAGGATAAATCTGGTCTGGCCCTGGGAACTTATCAATCTTAATGTTTGCCAAAATTTCCAGCACATCAACTTCCTCAATCTCGATCTGTTCATGCCTGTTTTCCTGCTCCTCAAAGTTCTCATTCACAACAAGGTCCCTTTCCTTAGTGAAAACCAAAGCAAAAAACTCATTTAGGGCTTCCCCTATCTGCTCAGACTCCACGCACAAGTTCCCTACGCTATCCCTGATCGGCCCTACCTTCTCCCTGATCATTCTCTTATTCCTCACGTATGAAGCTCACCACTGAGGAAAACTGGTTTCAAAATGCACCCAGTTAGGAGGTTCTTACATGGAGCTCTCTTGGTTCGGTGCAGGCCCATGTCTAGAAGCCCTTATGCAGATAGCACTTGGTTAGCTTCCCCCTCTCGGATGTCCTTTGTTCCGATGATGCTCTTGGTTTGGCTTCCCTGTTCTTGCTTCTTACTTTGGCCTGTGTGGTTCTTGATTCTGAAGCTGCTTGTGGGGAAACAGTTTGCCTAGAGCCTTCTTGTTGAATAAAAAAGCCAGAGTCTACAGGTGAGATTGGGCCTGACAGTTATACAAACTGTGTGCCCTGTTGTCTCCCCTCAAATCTGTGATAGCCATTGTGTTTCTGGTGCTTCTTCTGAAGTCAGTTGTTTCACTGATTGTTCAGGGTATGGGTGAATGGATTTCAATTGAAGTTGAATGTCCAGTTTCTCTGTAGGCCTTGCACTGTCTGTGCTGGGTAGCCTGAGGTGTAAAAGCTGTCTCTGGAGTTTCAGTTGATTGTCCTTTTAAAGAGGAAATGTAAATGGAATTCCAGACTGAACAATAGTCCCAGATAGCACTCTCCATTCTGCTGGCTATGTTGTGTGTCTGCTGCAGCCCCAGTCCAGCTCTAGTCCAGGGATTAGCCCTGATGGGGAGGTGCCGGTGTTGGACTGGGGTGGACAAGGTCAGAAATCACTCAACATCAGGTTATAGTCCAACGGGAACAAAAACAGAAGTTGCTGGAAAAGCTCAGCAGGTCTGGCAGCACCTCTGAAGGAGAACACAGAGTTAGCGTTTCGAGTCCGATGACCCTTCCTCAGAATACAGTCCAACTGGTTTATTTTAAAAGACAAGCTTTTGGAGCTTTTCTCCTTCTTCAGATTGGAAAAGTCCAGTGTCTTGGCTAGAATTTTAGATGTTAGAGATTTTGCTCGATCCTACAATTCTATTAATCTGCAGCTGATGCATTAGCATATACAGAGCACTATCTTGGTGAAGGAGAGAACAGGAACTGCAGATGCTGGAGAATCAAGATAACAAGGTGTAGAGCTGGATGAACACAGCAGGTAAAGCAGCATCAGAGGAGCAGGAAAGCTGACGTTTTGGGCCTGGACCCTTCTTCAGAAATTTCTGATGAATGGTCTAGGTCCGAAACGTCAGTTTTCCTGCTCCTAAGATGCCGCTTGGCCTGCTGTGTTCGTCCAGCTCTACACCTTGTCATCACTATTTTGGTGAATGCTGCTTCCCTGGCAGCAGCTACAATCTATCTATCTTTTGCAATGCCGTATGTCAAAGGTAGATAATCTGTATCTGACATGATTTCTCTTCACCATCCCATCACAGGTGGATGGTGGTCAAACAGCAAGAGCTAAGCGGTGACAAGGAAAGTCTTGGGGCTACAATTGTCAGTCTCAAACAGTGGTTCCACTGCTTGGAGCACTTAGGAACGGGCCCTGAAGTAGTCAGTGGAGCAAATCTCCAAATTCATGGTAATCTGCTGCATTGTACACCAGGTAGCAATCACAGTTCATCAGGTAAGCCCTCAAGAGGAGGTGGAAGAGAAACTGGTTTTCAAGGCACTGCTGTCGACAAATTATGCACAGGCACCTCACCAAATGCCAGAGTCCCTGAAAGTATTGCAATTTGTCATTGCCCTATTAGTCCATACTGTTCCCTCCTCTGCCATCACAGCATCTTAGCAACAAAACCTGAAATAAAATACATCACAAAAAAAAATCCATTCCAACTTCATCCCACAGTACTTCCAGTATAGCTGAACTATTGATGGTCATTCGGGATGGAGCCAAAACCAGTCAACTCTTTGTGAGCTCCCGACAGCAGTTCTTATTCTAACATTTCTTATAACTGTTCCACACCTTCAAACCTAAATTCCAAGTCTGTAAAAATTACTCACAGCGTTCTTTTACTTTCTAACTTCAAATAATGTTGATCTTGCTAAAGCCAATCTTGCTTTCTGCACCTCCTGTGCAGTTGTAACCTGTATGCCTTGTTCTGTCCAAGCACTCCAAGATCAGTGTGTACTTGTTTGCTGTGATCTGCCTGTACTGCTCACAGAACAGAGGCTTCCATTGTACGTAGGTACATGTGACTACAATCAATCAAATCAAATCAAATCAAATCCTTTGTTACCTGTCTTGTGGATGTCCTTATCCTGTGGCCTTTTGCACAATGATACCTCAGTGGTTGCCACTTGGCTGATGGAGCTTCATTAGGAGCGACTGCACAAGATTTCATCACCACAGTATGGGAAGCAGACATCTGGGATAGTTGCATGAGAGGGCAAAAGCACGGTTACAGTGAAGTGCTAAGGATGGACCCTTAGTTAGTATCCTGAGATAGGACTTATGATTTATGTTCCATAGAGTGATGGGTGCTTCCCAGTAACATACTGGAGTACAAATTGCTGGAGTACTGTTAAAGCCCACATGCCCCTTTAAGCAATGATATCCACAGACAGGATAGCACTGATCTGTGTCTGACGAAAATAACCTCAAAACCTCAGCCTGATCTTCCACAGCAACACTGAGATATTCTGTCTCTGCTGCTACCGGAGCTGAAATATCAGCCATGTGATGTCACATGTGCGTCCACAGATATGATCATGGAATTGGATACACATGGAACTGTGTACAATTCTGAGAGAAGTTCCCTGTCAAATTTGAGCCAGGTTCCTCCTTGCTTCAGGATAGTGAAAACAACTGTCTGAAATGGCCACCAATTCACCAAGCATCTCATTATGCACAATATTCCCCTCTACACTGCTATTTTACTGTCCTTATCAGAGTGCCTCTATCAGAGCCTGTGACCTTGGCCTCTGAGGAGGTGGCACCAGTCTGTTCTCCCTGGCTTTGCTGCAGCCCACTAGTGCTTAGTCACTCAGCATTCGCAGATTCCTACTCTATGCTACCCTCCAAAGTGCTTGTTTCACTTGTTGGATCAAATGAAGGTAATGCTTTCCCAAAGCTCTCGTGGCTTTCATTCTTTCTCACGAAGCTTCAGTGCTCGCCAGGTAATTAGTTCCTGGGTACCTGGAAGGAAAAAAGCAGAAGAAGAGAGGTTAGAATGGCAGACATTGTGCAGGGTGGAAAGCAAGAGTTTCATAGCTCCCTCCATCTCCACCCTTCACAGCACACTAGATAGCAGAACGAGAGAGGTTGGGCTTGACGCTTGGAATAAGGCAGGAACATACTATCATCCTGCATTTCCTAAATGGTTCAGTACTCCCATGGTACTGAGCACTGTCTCCTCCAGCATGCTGAGTTGTTGCAGGCGTTTGCAGGCATGTTGCAGCCATGCCTGTACCCCTTCACATTTGGTCTGCTCATTCCAGTTGCAATCACTTTGTTTTGCTAGATAGAGAGAAGATCATCTGTTCTGACACAGCTGAATTGCTTGGAAATAAGTGAATGCAGCAACACGTGGATGTGAGGCTGGCAACAATGGTATATGCGAGTGTGAGGTGGAGGCCCTAAACATGAGATAGGAGTTTGGATTGCTAATGGGTGGTGAAGAGTCTCAGATGCTTTGGATAGTACACAAAGTTAGTTTGTATTGTAGGAAAAGGAAGCTGCAACCATTTTCTTGGTCACCTGTATAAGGGCATTGAATTTCTCTCAACGCCGTTGACAGGCTTTTGTGGCAAAACTCCATGGATTGACCCCTCTGACCATTTATTCCCATTCCTTCTAAAGGCCTGGCTGGATGACTGCCTGGTTCACCACTGATGCATTGGAAAACCTGACAGCCCTTGCTCTCTCTCTCTCTCTCTCTGTTTCACCGCTGTGTTGTCTGCACTTCTCCTTGTGGCTACTTCCTGCACAGTCTGCAGCAGCTTCTGTATAATGATTGCAGCTCCTTGTTAACAGGGGACAGGCTGCCTTTAAGACTTGAAAATCAGTTGAAATGGGTTAGCCATGCCGAGATAGTGAGAACTGCCGATGCTGGAGTCAGAAATAACACAGTGTGGAGCTGGAGGAACACAGCAGGCCAGGCAGCATCAGAGGAGCAGGAAAGTTGATGTTTCGGCCTAAGAGATTCCATGGCTATACTTGAAGTGTAGCAGTGCCTAGTATCCTGGCTGGTATTCCTTCCTTATGAAAATTTCCTGGTTCAAAATATCTGACATGTTTTCTAACACAACAATCACTGCAGTCCAAAGTTTTCTGAAGAAGGGTCTAGGCCCGAAAAGTCAGCCTTCCTGCTCCTCTGATGCTGCTTTGCTTGCCGTGTTCATCCAGCTCTACACCTTGTTATCACAAAATGCTTTGAGGCACGTTGACGGTGAGATAAGATACTCTAAAAGTGTTCTTCCTTCCTTCTGTTCCTGTGTCCCGTCATTTCTCCCTTCCTTTTGCCTTTCACTTTTTAAAAATTTTCTTTCAATCCTTCTTTATTTCTTCCCATTTTCTTTCACTCCCTTCTGACATTTTGGGAGAACAGGAAGTAACTTTGCATGTTTGGGAGAGGAAGGAAGGAATAATGTGACTGGCGTCAGGAAACGGGGAAACAGTGAAGAGTTTGGCTACATTCTTGCATGGCAGATTAATGAGAGACGCTTAAAATCATATCATCAATAAAACTGTAACCCTTGACCCTCAGTCTGGAAGACACAAATGAAGAAAATTAGAAAGCTAGCAGCCTAACAGTACTTAATGTGAGCAGCAGGACAAATTAAAAATAGGCTATTTGCATTTATATAATGTTTTATGATTGGTCTTATTCATAACTTGATCTTCTGCTTTTAACTTTTCTAAATTATATTTTTATAGTTTTTTTTTAGTTTTTTTCTGTAATAAAATCATTTTAGAAAGGGGAAACTATTGCACATCTATGTAGACCAATGCAGGTGGAAGGTATTGAGCTTTTAGCAAGCAGAAAACCCAGTAAGTGAACATATGGGTGTAGTAGCAATCCTGGGGATGTCGGGGTGGGGGGGAAGGGGGGGTGGTGTAGGGATGGGGTGGGGTGGTGGGAGGGGAGGTAATACTTCATGGGGACATGATTTCATTGATAATTAAAAACAAACTTCAGAAGTATCACTCCATGTCAGGCAATGAAGTGAACTTGCTATAATCTACTAACTACCGTATAACCAAATGTCTGATCAAAGGCACAAAGACACAACAATACATCCTTCCCTGATGTGCTCAATGCTTTCCAGACTCGGTTCAAGCAGACTGCCAGTGGTGTGATCTCACCTACCCCGACAGCCCCAAATGCACCTGTGCCCCCTGACACCGCTGCAGATGTCAGATCTACCTTCCTGGGAGTCAATCCAAGGAAAACAATGGGCCCAAATGGAGTCCTCAGCCGAGTATTTAGATCCTGTGCGGACCAACTAGGAGAGGTTTTCACCAACATCTTCAACCTCTCCCTCCTACAAGCTGAAGTCCCTACCTGCTTCAAGAAGACCACCATTGTCCCAGTACCTTAGAAAGCACATGCAGTGTGCTTTAATGACTACTGCCCAGAGGCTCTGACCTCAATAATCATGAAGTGCCTTGAGAAGCTGGTCATGGCCCACATTAACTCTAGCCTCCCAGTCTGCCTCGATCCCTTACAATTTGCCTATTGATGTAACAGGCCCACAGCGATTGCCATTGACCTGCACTTATCCCTGGAACATCTGGACAACAACGACACCTACATCAGACTCCTGCCCATCAACTACCAGCTCTGCCTTCGACACCATCGTCCCCTCCAGACTGATCTCAATATTCCGAGACTGAGGTCTCTGCAACTGGATCCTCATCTTTCTGACCCATAGACTGCAATCAGTGAGGATAGGTAACTGCACCTCCTCCACAATAACACTCAACACTGGAAACCTCCCCCTTCTCCCAGGATGCGTTCTCACACCCCTACTGTCCCCTTGTACACCCGCAACTGTGTGGCCAAATTCCAAATGAAAGCCATCAACACGTTTGCAAACAACACCATTTGTATTAGGACAGATATCAAACAATGATCAGTCACAATACAGAAGGGAGATAGCGGGTTTGATGACATGATGCAGTAGTAACAGCCTTTCTCTCAAAGTTGGCAAAACCAAAGAACTGATCATTGACTTTAGAAAGAAAGGAGGAAAACATGCCCCTATCTACATCAATGAAACTGAGGTTGAGAGGGTGGAGTGCATCAGGATCCTAGGAGTGACGATAACTGACGATGTGCCCTGGGCTTGCCACATAAATGCAATGGTTAAGAAGGTTCAACAATGCCTCTTCTTCATAGGCAGCTCAGGAAATTTGGCATATCCCTAAGGGCCCTCACCAACTTATACAGATGCGCCATTGAAAGCATACTGTCCAGGTGAATAATGGCCTGGTCTGGCAACTGCTCTGCCCAGGACGGTAAGACACTACAGAAGGTGATGTGCACAGCCCAGACTATCACAGAAGCTAACCTTCCATCCATGGACTTCATTTACACAGCCTGTTGCCACGGAAGGGCTGCCAACATCATTAAAGACCCACCCCATTCCAATAATGATCTCCCACAACCTCTTCTGTCAGGCAGAAGATACATAATCTTGAAGACATGCACCAACAGATTCAAGTGCAGCTTCTTCCCAGCCATTATTAGGCTGATGAATGGACTCCCTAACTTCAAATAATGTTGTTCTTGTCTAGCGCAGACTCTGTGAGGTGCAACTTGTATGCCTCTGTCCAATTTTTTTGTCACCCTATGATCTGCATGTCCTCGCTTGCTATAATCTGCCTGGATTGCTCATAAACAAAGCTTTTCACTGTACTTAGGTGCACGTGACAATAAATCAAATCAAATCAAATGATCAAATCTTAAACAGCTAAATGATAACTCCCACCTGCTTCTCTTCCTTTTCATAAAGTTCTCAAAACCTGCACCAAGTGACAAACCTTTATTTACCTTCTTTTATTCTCTCCCTTTATTGGCTCAGTTGTAGCAATCACACTTGAGCATTCTCAGCCCATACCAGATCGATGCAACATTGAATCAATTACTACCTTCTCAAATGGATGGAAAAGGTCTTGTGTTTGTGAAGAAGGCCAGAGGAGTCTCTGCTGTCCTGGACATATTCATCCCTTAGCTGACATGGTTAGAACAGGCTAGCTGACCATTAGCTCAGTTACATCTTTGTAAATTGGTTCCCATGTTTCCTACTTTACAACAGTGACTGCACTGTAAAACAGCTTCATTAACTGCAAAGTGTTTCAGGTCATGAAAAAATACTCGATAAATTTAAGACTTTTGTCTTTTCTGGCTCGGCATCCATTTTTCCATAGACAATCACTTGGGACGTTCTTAGTGTTAAAAATGTCATATAAACACAACTCATTTTTACCAATAACCCCAAGGACCTAAAATCAGGAGAGTGAGATGGAAGTAAATGTTCACAGGGGACATATACAGAAACAGGCTATATTTGATCTGTTAATTGTAAACATGACTTCCTTTCCTTCAATACTAATGTAGACATCAAGGTCTATGATAGATTATAGTGTGAAAATTGGTTCCAACACATTACATCATCAATAGAAATCACTCCATACGCACAGATTTCAGTTTGTACTACCCAAGATGATTAGCATTACAAGATTAGTTATGATTCTAACAAATATAAAAATAATAATTGTGGAAAGATTTTATATTCAGGATTATGGAATTGGCTGTATGCTCCCAGCAAGGTACCATAGCCACAGGGAGGTAGGATGGGTGATCCAGGACTGTGCTATTGTAGTTTATTGTATTTCAATTCAAGCATACTTTGTCTATCGTGTGTGTGGGTATGGGAAACTATGTTTACATGCACCAAACAGCTGCATTTGAAAAAAAATCTCTGGCAGGACATAGTTCATGTGTGGTACAGTACATGAAAGAGACACAGTTGCACTGGGGTGCTGGTCATGTTGATTGCAGGTTTCATGCTGACATCATAATTCTTTTAGAGATAGGAGGAACTGCCGATGCTGGAGTCTGAGGTAACAAGGTGTCAACTTGGATGAACACAGCAGGCCAGGCAGCAACAGACGAGCAGGAAAGCTGACATCTTCAGAAGAAGGGTCCAGACCCAAAACGTTTCCTACTCCTCTTATGCTGCCTGGCCTGCTGTGTTCATCCAGGTCCACATCTTGTTATCATAATTCTTTTCCCTTGTGAAGCAATCAAGGTAGCGCAAATCAGTCCTGAAGTGTTGAGTTGACAATAATATACGTTGCTACTCTCCAGAAAGCTAAATAGTAAAGGACATAACTGGAGCCAAACTTTACACATTTAATAAGCATTAATTTATGCAATAACACATTACAATCAATCACCTCCTATCAAGGTAATCAAGCAGAGTTAACACGGTTTTGTGAAAGGGAAAAATATTGGAATTCATTGAGGTGGGTAACACATTATATGGATGAAGGTGAGCCAAAGGTGATATACTGTAGGAAGGAATTTGATAAAAGAAAATAAAAGCTTGCAGAATGGGTTAGCATATTGGCATTGATACAAGTTTAGCTGGCTAACAGAAAGCCAGAAAGTAGGCAAAAAAGGGTTCTCAATTGTTTACAAGTTAGATCAATGGCTTGGATGAAGGGACAGAAGGTATTTTTGCCAAATCTTCTGAGAACACAACGTTAGGTAAGAAAGCAAGTTGTGAAGAGGGCATAAGTGCACTACAAAAAGATATGATGGCTTACGTGAATGGGCAAAGGTGTGGTAAATGTGAGAAAACGTGAAATCACCCATCTTGGCAGGAAGAATAAAAATAAGCATATTATCTAAATGGTAAGAGATTGCAGAACTCTGAAATGCAGAGGGATTTGGATGTCCTAGGACCCAAGTCACAAACGGTTAGTATGCAGATAAGCAATTAATTAGGAAAGCTAATAGAATACTGTTGTTTCTTGAGATGGGAATTGAGTACAAAATTGGGGAGGTTATGCATCAGCTCTACAGGGAATTGGTAAGGCCATACCTAGAGTACAGTACACAGTATTGGTCACCTCATTTAAGCAAGGATGTGTTAACTTTGGAAGCACTTTCGAGAAAGCTTACCAGACTAATAAAAGTTCAAGTTCTGAGGAATGTTAACAGATCCCAAATGTTAACTCTGTTTTTTCCTTCACAGATGCTGCCAGACCTGCTGAGCTTTTCCAGCAACTTTGTTTATGTTCCTGATTTACAGCATCCACAGTTCTTTTGATTTTAATACCTGTAATAAACATGTTTTAGGTTAGGCAGGTATTCACAGAAGTCTAGAAGATTAATCAGTGGCTTGATTAAAAGATATAAGACCCTGAGGGAGAGGATGTTTCTCTTTGTGGGAAAATTTAGAGTTAGAGGATTACAGTTTAAAACAGAAATGAGACAAAATCTTTTCTTCCAGGGAGCTGAAAGTCTCTAGAACCCTCTTCCTGAAAACAAGGTGTAAGCATTTTCCTTTATTTTTTTAAAATGAGATATAGATAGATTCTTGTTAAGCATGGGGGTGAAAGGTTATCAGTGGTTGGCAGGATGGTAGATTTGAGGTTATAGTCAAATCAGCCTTGAAGCAGTCTCAAGGGGTTTGTATGTCCATAACCATTGTTGCAGTCTGAGTATTTATAGAAGCACAAATTTTAATTTTTCTTTAGTTAATCAATTTTTCTAGAATCCAGACCTCCTGGTCCAGGGGTGGGGGCACTATCACTACACCACAAGAGGCCCCCACTTTTTTATTAACTGCTTTTCTAGTCAACCTGTTCAGAGATGTTATTATACATTGCTGGAGCATGTAGAATTTGAACCCAGATCTACCCATTCCAGGGACTATACCTCTACACCACAAGAGGACCCCATTATCTCCAATTTATGCCCCTAGTAATAACATACCATGGGTGTAGTGACATTTAAACATAAAAGCTCAGACTACAGAACTATCACCCCATGCAAAGCAATGGAGCATGAAAGGAGAGGTGACTTAATCAGCCTTCAGTTTTTCACTTTCACAAAGAAAATGATCATTCTTTATCACACCACAGGAGTTTCCTTTGAAACTTTAAAATTCTCAAAACTCTTTCACAATGTTTCTTTGTGTATATTTCAAATCTTTGACCTCCATCATCTAGAAGGTCTAGCACACCAGGTACATGGGAGCATCACATCCCACAAGTTCTCTCCAAGTTGCACACTATCTGGCACTGTGTCACTAGTACTATTTCACTGATCCTTTACTCCCACTTGATGCTGCTTGCACTGGGTGGGCGGGTGTACCTACCACCTCATGAACTACAATGGTTCCAAGAAGGTGACTCAGCACCACCTTGACTCACCACCACCTTGACAAGGGCAACCAGGGATGAAAAATAGACGCTTTCAGAAATGCCTACACCACATGGATGAATAAAAACTTTAGGGTGAATAACGAACTAGTGGCATTTCCTCCCAGCCTGGAATTGGAGGTTACTGTTTGGTGCAGCTAAGGTATGCTAAGCTTGTGTATATCATCGATTAGGTCTTAGTGGAGAATTATGTCCAATTCTGAGCACAGCACATTAGAAAGGAAGTCAAGGTCTTGGATAAGGCAACAGAGGAGATTTGTCAAAATGGAACTAGGTATGAAAATCTTTGGTTATGTAGACACACCAATACAACTGCCATTGGTCTTAGAGGAAAGATAGGTTAGGAAGAGTTTTAACAAAGCTGTTCAAAATGGGAGGTTTTCATGAAGTAAATAAGGAGAGCCTGTTTCCATTGAATTGAATTGAATTGAAATAGCTTTTTTGTCACATGTGCTGAACTGAGTACAAGTTTACAAGTTGCCATTTATGGCACCATCTCAGATACAAGATTCTTCAGTACATGTTCTTAGAAGCAAAAAGAAAAATAAAGAACTAGAAAGCCCAGCATTACAGATCTTGGGAGCATATTAGAAAAATAGAGAAATACAAAGTTCATTCTTACCACCTGGCATGTGTTGGATGGATTTGGATATGACAGTGAACCTGTTTGGCAGCAAATGAATACACCTTCTTTGGTCATTATGTCTTGGAGTGAAACTCAAACCCAGAAATACTTGAAACATGGGCAGAGATGCTACCCACTGAGAAATAAAATATTCTCCAAAGTATATAGTCACTAATAAATCCAAAGTGAGAATGTAGAAGAAATTTCTTTACCCAGAAAGTAATTAGAACATGGAGCTTACCACCACACTGAGAAAATAAGGGGAGAAGAATTTTTGCATTTAAGGAAATTAGATTATTACACAAAAGGAAGAAATGGAAGACGATGCTAATGTTGGGCATGAAGAGACTTATATGGAGTATGATTATTAGTTTAGGCTCAATGGTGCTATCTGTTCTACATAATTCCAATCAGCCACGTGCTTCTGGGAGGAGATATTTGTGGAAATTGGGTACGGGCAGGAGGTCGCTCTGTTGTGATGATCTTTATGATCAAATAATGACTGACATTAATAATAGTCATTTGGTACCTATTGACCCTCGGCAGGAAAGCCAATATGCAGATTAATGCTAATAGAATCAGAGAAGAGATGAGATGAGCAGAAAATGAGGTGATGATATCATCTTGTCACATTTTTGTTTTATTCATTCAGGGGATGGGTATCAATAACTAGGTCAGCATTTATAGTTCATCTCCAATTAATCTGGAGAAGGTGGTGGTGAGTTGCCTTCTTGAACTGCAGCAGTCTTGAGGCTGTAGAGACACTGACAGAGCTGTTAGGAAGGGAATTTGTGCATATTAATACAGAAATACATGACGTACATTTAAGAGTTACATGCTCTATAATATTAAGTTTGCTCATCGAATGGTGGGCAGTGACATTGCACTTATATTTTATAGAATTACGGTTCACCTCATTTTCTACATGTTGGCATAATTCCCACTCCACTTCCTGTCCCAGGAAGATGGCAGGTGGTGTCCTTATTCCAGCTGTGCACAAGCGGTATAGTCATCAACAGTTTGATCAAAGCGACAGTATGTCGCAAGTTGATTAAAAATCCAAAACACATGAATGGCTGGCAGCTAGCATAGTACGTTACTAATGCCTTGTGAAGACAAGGCTAGGAAGAGAATAGCAAGTATATCCAGTAGTCCCACTCCAGGAGAAGGCCATGTCAGTGATCTCTGTGATTAAGGCAGTGAGCAACCATGTCATGCAAACCAGGAATGATCCTTTCACTTGGTTGATTTGAGGGTCAAGCATTCTTCTGAACTAAGGGGAGGAATTTGGTCATGGTTCCTGAACCTGACCAATACTGAATTAAGCTTTGATACATCTGGTTTCCTCTACACTGGGGAGATGGAGCATAGACTCAGTAACCACTCCCAGAGCACCTACATTCTATCCACAAAAAAGACCCGGAGCTTCCAGTTGCCTGTCACTTCAATGCACCACTGTGTTCCCTGCCAACATCTCCGCCTTGGACTTTCTACAGTGCTCCAGTGAGGTTCAGTGCAAGCTGGAAAAGCAGCACCTTATTTTCCACTTGGGAACCGTGCGACCTTTTGTAGTCAAAATCAAGTTCAATAATCTACTGTCCTGAGCACCTTCTCCCATGTTCTTACCTCAAACTCTACATACCAAGCCTTATTGTCACATTAGCTGCTCCTACTAACAACCCATTATCAGCCAAGAATGGTCACCATTAGCAGCAATCACTCTCCCAGATTGACCTTTACCCATCCCTTTGTATGCCCAAATGGTTTTCCCTTTTTCTCTGGGCTCCAACTCAACTTATTGTTTACTCCTGCCTGCTCCACATGCAATCTTTAGCAAATATACCAACCTTCTCCGAGCTACAATCAGTTCTTTGGAAGGGTCACTGGACCCAAAATATGAACTGTGCTTTCTCTGCACAGGTCCTACCAGACCTGTTGAGTTTTTCTGCAGTTTCTGTATGTGTTCATACTCTGGTATGATGCCCATCACAGTCAGGTATCCTGCCAACAGAGTCACTAATCAACAGTGTTGATTTGGGACCATAAATCAATCAATGAGAAATAGTGTATGAAAGTGAAATATCTGACCCAAATGCCAGTAATATGAGTGCTGAGCATTTTCTCTGTGGAACTGTGAACATGGCCTTCCATTGAGTTATTTTTGCATCAGGCATTTCTCCACTGTCCAGGGTAAATTAATTTTGTCAGAGCCTTGCATGTTTGATAGAGGTAATTATAGATAAATCATGCCATTCAGGCCATCTCAACTCAATCTTGACCATGAATGTTCAATCTGCAACATCTTGTTGCTAAATAAATGATTCATTCTATTTTGTTTCTACCTCCACAGCTCTACCTGACAGTTCATCCTTAGTGCTGTCCTTAGCTCTGTGTGAAGGAATTGCTGATGTTGGTTATACCTTTAATAGTTTGAACCTGCCTCCCCAACCCATCATAATTAATTAATAATGTTCTGGATTTATCTTTCTCAATTCCTGAACTCTGTTATAGAACTCTGTAAGATCATCTTTCATTTCTGGACTTAAATGCCTCTGTCACTCAAGCCTTTCCTCATATCTCAAATCTTTGAGATTAAGGGACGAGATTTGCAGTATTTAGTGCAATGACTCAACATTGCATAGTTTGGCATGATTTTGTCTCCAGTTTTTGTTTTGTAACTTAGCACTCATTTCATAGAATTGTCGAATAGTACAGCACAAAAGAAGTCCATTCAGCCCATTCAAGTTCTCTTTTGAAAAGCAATGTATTTAGTTCCACTCTCCTATCTTCGCGTCCATGCATTTTTCTCTTCTTTATGTAATGATCTAATCTGCTTTGAAAACTGCTAACCTGCTTCCATCACTCATTCAGCAGTTTAAAGCAAGTGATTAGAAAGGCACATGGAATGTTGTATTATATTGCAAGGGGAATTGAATACAAAATTAGAGATGCTTTCCTATAGTTGTGCAGGGAGGTGAAACCACATCTTGAGTTATGTCCTGATGTAAGACAAGACAAAATTATGCTGAAGGAGTCTCACATTTAGGACAGAATTGAAAATTTTTCTTTCTCTCAGAAGGTCATCGGTTTGTGGAGCATCTCTTCCCCTGAGAGCAGCGGAGGCTGGGACATTGAATATTCTTAAGGCAGAGGTAGAAAGCAGGATAATGGCGATGAAGTTATAGTGCGATCAGCATAATGTTATTAAACAGCGAAGCAGGTTTGACCATAGACCATAAGACCACAAGACATAGGAGTGGAAGTAAGGCCATTCGGCCCATCAAGTCCACTCCGCCATTTAAATCATGGCTGATGGGCATTTCAACATCACTTCCCTGCACTCTCCCCATAGCCCTTGATTCCTTCTGAGATCAAGAATTTGTCGATCTCTGCCTTGAAGGCATCCAACGTCGCAGCCTCCACTGCATTCCGTGGCAATGAATTCCACAAGCCCACCACTCTCTGGCTGAAGAAATGTCGTCTCATTTCCGTTTTAAATTTACCCCCTCTAATTTTAAGGCTGTGCCCATGGGTCCTAGTCTCCCCGCCTAACGGAAACAACTTCCTAGCGTCCACCCCTTCTAAACCATACATTATCTTGTAATTTTCTATTAGATTTCCCCTCAACCTTCTAAACTCTAATGAGTACAATCCCAGGATCCTTAGCCGTTCGTCATACGTTAAACCTACCATTCCAGGGATCATCCGTGTGAATCTCCGCTGGACACGCTCCAGGGCCAGTATGTCCTTCCTGAGGTGTGGGGCCCAAAATTGGACACATAATTCTTCACACATGGCATCAGTCAAGTTTGAGGAGGTGAATGGCCTACATCTATTCTAAACTTGTATGAACACAAAGCAGAGGGTGCTGGAGAAACATAGTAGGTCTGGCAGCATCTATAGGTAAAATACGAAGTTAACATTTCAAGTTCGATCACTGTTTTCCCAGCTCTCTCTGTTTTTGTTTCAGATTTCCAACATCTTTATGTTCTTTGTGTTTCTTTTCAACGCATTTTCAAATGTTGGTTTCTGTACTAAATCACATTTGACTGGATAATTTATCTTTGGCAATAGAACCATCATCCGTTGAAAATAGATTATTTTTATTTACTTTATATAAACCCCTCATAATGTTAAACATCTCTATCAAATATTTCCTTAGCTTTCAGTGCTCCAATGATACCAGCTTTTGTAATCAACCCGCGTGGTCATAATCCCTCACACATGGCATCAGTCAAGTAAATCTTTTCCCCACACCCGACCCCTTCACATCATTCCTAAAGTGTGCTGCCTGGAATTGAATGCAGTATTTCTGCCATGGCCAGCATCATGTTTTATCTCGGTTTTGCACAACTTTCCGATTCTATTTATAATGTGCAGGATCCCCATATGCTTCATTAATTGCTCTGTTAATCCATTCTCTCAGCTTCCATAATCTGTGTATGAACATCTACTAGATTTCCCTGTTCTTGCACGTCTTTATAACTGGACGATTGAGCGTGTATTGGTTTTCCTCATTTTTCCTGTGCAAGTGAATCACTCACATTTTTCTGTGGTGAATGTGTTGATTACTTTGGCTGAGTGCGTTGATGCCCATTTTGATCTCTGACTGCAAGAAGCTCCTCCACATCCTAGTCCTGAAGATTTTATCTTTTATTCCGAGACTGTCACATCTGGTTCTAGAATGATAACCAGGGAAAACATCTGTTCTGCATCTGCTCAGTCTATCCATTTTAAAATGTTGTATGTTTATATGAGATCAATCTAGTGTCTTCTACACTGCATAGAATACAGACCTATTCTCCTCAATGTTTCCTCACTGGTTAGTTCCATCATCCCAAGAATCAGTCTGGTGAACCTTTACCATAATAAATGGCAACAGGATCAGAACTGCGCAAATACTCTATCTGTGGTCTCATCAGTGTTCTATACAATTGACATAGGACTTTTATGCTCTAATACTCATATACTCATGCAACAAAGACTAAAGTACACTATATATTTTCTGAATTGCTTGCTGCATCTAGTGTGTTAAGACCAAGCACACCCAGGCCCTTTTGGATATCAATTCTTTCCAATCTCTCACCATTTAAGAAATATTCTACACCTTCTTTCCTACTATCAAAGTGGAAAACCTCCGCTTATCCACCTTACTCTCCATTTGCCATGCTCATGCCTACTCACTGAACTGTGTAAATTTCTGTGAAACCCATCAGGTTTTCTAACGTCTACAAACTTGGAAATATTGTGTTTGGCCCCCACATTCAAATCAGATAATACAGCACCTAATCTCTGGTCCACGAAGTACCCCACGAGTCAAAGCCTTCCAACCTGAGATAGATACATTTGTTCCCATTTTTGGCTTCCTACTTTTTAACCAATCCTCAATGCTTTTTAGTATATCACTGACAAGCCAATGCACCTTAATTTTGTTTGCTATCTTACTGTGTGGGCTTTGTCAAAAACCTTCTGAAAATCCAAATATATTACATCTAATACTTACCCTCTTACTAACTCTATTATTAACATCGTCAAAATATTTTATCAAATTTGTCACATATAATTTCCCCTTCATAAATCCATGTTGACTCTGTCCAACTTAACAATTAAATTCTAAATGTCCAGTACTTAGATTCTTTGTATTAGATCCTAGAATCAGTAGATTACTACATCCAGGCTAACAGGCCTATAGTCTCCTGTCTTCTCTCACCCTCCTTTCTTACACACTGGGTTCACACTTGCAATCTTCCAATGGCCAGGCACCATTGCTGAACTAATAGAAGTTAGAATGATGGTTGGCGATGCATCAACTATCTCTGTGGGCATCTCTTTCAATGCTATAGGGTAAAGGTCATCAGGTCCAAGCGATCTGTCAACTTTCAGAACAAAGAAAGAATGAAGAACAAAGAACAAAGTACCAGTAATTTCTCCAATACTACATTTTTATTCTTATTGGTTTCTTTCCATTCCACTCTCTCACTAGAATCTTGGGTCTTAATCAATTCAGGAAGATTTCTAGCGTCTTTCTCTGGCTCAAAGGTACAAGATAGAGGGTGGTGGTGGAGGGCTGCTTTTCAGGCTAGAGGCCTATGACCAACAGTGTGCAACAAAGACCGATGCTAGGTCCACTACTTTTCATCACTTATATAAACAACTTGGATGTGAACGTAGGAGGTATCGTTAGTAAGTTTGCAGATGACGCCAAAATTGGAGGTGTAGTGAACTTCAAAGAAGGTTACTTCAGACTAAAATTGGGCCTTGATCAGATGAACCAATGGGCCGGGGAGTGGCAGATGGAGCTTAATTTAGATAAATGTGAGGTGCTGCATTTTGGAAAGGCAAATCAGGGCAGGACCTATACACTTGATGGTAAGGTCCTGGGGTATATTGCTAAATAAAGAGACATTGGAGTGTGGCTTCGTAGTTCCTTGAAAGTGGAGTTGCAGGTGGATAGGATAGTGAAGAAGGTTATTGGTATGCTTGCCTTTATTGGTCAGTGCATTGAGTATGATGGTTGGGAGGTTATGTTGCGGTTGTACTGCATGCAATTCTAGTCTCTCTCCTATGGGAAGGATGTTGTTAAAATTGAAAGGATTCAGAAAAACCTTGCAGGGATGTTGCCAGGGTTGGATAAATTGAGCTATAGGGAGAGGCTGAATAGGCTGGGACTATTTTCCCTGGAGCATTGGAGGCTGAGGGGTGGCCTTAGAGAGGTTTATAAAATCAAGGCGTGGATAGGGCGAATAGACATGATTTTTTTCCCTGTGGTAGGGGAGTCCAAAACTGTAGGACCTAGATTTACAGTGAGAGGGGAAAGATGAGGGACTTAAGGGGCAAACTTTTCATACAGAGGGCGATGTGTGTATAGAATGAGCTTCCAGAGGAAGTGGAGGAGGCTGGTACAATTACAACATTTAAAAGGCATCTGGATGGGTATATGAATAGGAAGGGTTTAGAGGGATATGGGTCAAAAGTTGGCAAATGAGACTAGATTTATATAAGATATCTAGTCGGCATGGATGCATTGGACCAAAGTGTGGTTTCCACACTGTACATCTCTATGACTCTATGAAAACTATCACAAAGTACTTATTTAGCTTCCCTGCCATTTGTCATGGAGTCATAGAGACCTAGTCTGAGGTAACTTTCTTCACCGACTACTACAACCTCCAATTTTGTGTCATTTACAAACTTGCTAACCATACAACCTATGTTCATATCCAAATCATTTATATAAATGACAAAAAGCAGTGGACCCAGCACCGATCCTTGTGGCACACCACTGGTCACAGGCCTGCAGTCTGAAAAGCAACTCTTCACCACTACCCTTTATCTTCAACCTTCAAGCCAGTTCTGTGTCGAAATAGCTCGGTCTCCCTGTATTCTGTGTGGTCTAATCTTACTAACCAGTCTAACACAAGGAACCTTGTTGAAAAACTTCACTGAAGTCCATATGGATCACAGCCACTACTCTGCCCTCATCAATTCTCTGTTACTTCTTCAAAAAATTCAATCAAGTGAATGAGACACAATTTCCATGCACAGGGCTATGTTGACTATTCCCAATCAGTGCTTGCCTTTCCAAATACGTGTAAATCCTATTCCTTAATATTCCCTCCAACAACTGACCCACTATCAATGTCAGGCTCATTGGTCTATAGTTCCTTGGCTTTTCCTTACCACTTTCTTAAATAGTGACACCACGTTAGCCAAACTCCAATCTTCCAGTTCCTCTCCTGTGGCTATTGACGATACAAATGTCTCAGCGGGGTGCCCAGCAACCACTTCCCTAGCTTCTTATAGAGTTCTAGGGTACACCTGATCAAGTCCTGGCAATTTGTCCATCTTTATGTATTTTAAGCTGTCCACCAACTCCCCCCTCAGTAATATGAACATTTTTCAAGTTGTCATTATTTATTTTCCACATTCTATATCTCCACAGTAAAAATTGAAACAAAATACTCATTAGTATCTAATTGTAATGATGAATTCTCCTACCTCAGCCTTTAATGGACCCACACGTGTATTTGCTAATGTCTCTTCTTATATACCACTGAAACTTTTGCAATCCATTAATGTGATCTCTTTATGTCCTATTTGCCCTTTGTCAGTTTCTTTCTGCCGATCATCAGGGTGACACAGTGGCTCATGGGTTAGTACTGCTGCTTCAAAGTGCTGGGGACCCGAGCTTGATTCCAGTCTTGGACAACTGTCTGTCTGGAGTTTGCACATACTCCCCATGTCAGTGTAGGTTTCTTCCCACAGCCCAGAGATGTGCAGATTAAGTGGATCGGCCATGCTGAATTGCCCATAGTGTCCAGGGATCTGTAGGTTAGGTGGATAAGCCATGGGAAATGCCGGATTACAGGGATAGGGAGGTGGGTCTGGGTGGGATGTTCTTTGGAATGTCAGTGTGGACTCAATGGGCTGATGGCCTACTTCCATGCTGTAGGGATTCTAAGATCACGCTTGCAAATTTTCTGGTAATTCTGTACGTCTTTCTTTGATCTCATACTGTAGTTAACCTCCCTTGTTAGACATGGCTGCCTTTCTTTTCCTGTTGGGTAATTTTGCCTTAAAGGAATGAAAACCAAGGATTGATTCTTCAAATATTACTCATTGCCTACCTCTGGAAAACCTTTCAATGTATTTTTCCAATCTACCATCGTCACCTTCTTCGAAATAATTCCCCTTGTTTCGACTTAAGCTCCTACTTGCAGATTGAACTACATCTTTTCCAAATTTAATGAAAATTCTATCACACTGTGGTCATTATTTCTTAAAGGTTCTTGCATCACAAGGTTATAAGGGAGAGGATTAAGGTTATAAGGGATAGGATTTATAACCATCTAGAAAAGAATAAATTGATTAGGGATATTAGCACGGTTTTGTGAAGGGAAGGTCGTGCCTCACAAACTTTATTGAGTTCTTTGAGAAGGTGACCAAACAGGTAGATGAGAGTAAACCGGTTGATGTGGTGTATATGGATTTCAGCAAGGCGTTCAACAAGGTTCCCCACAGTAGGCTATTGTACAAAATGCGGAGGAATGGGATTGTGGGAGATATAGCAGTTTGGATCGGAAATTGGCTTGCTGAAAGAAGACAGAGGGTGGTAGTTGATGGGAAATGTTCATCCTGGAGACCAGTTACTAGTGGTGTACCGCAAGGGTTGGTGTTGGGTCCACTGCTGTTTGTCATTTTTATAAATGACCAGGATGAAGGCGTAGAAGGATGGGTTAGTAAATTTGCAGACAACACTAAGGTCGGTGGAGTTGTGGATAGTGACAAAGGATCCTGTAGGTTGCAGAGAGACATAGATAAGCTGCAGAGCTGGGCTGAGAGGTGACAAATGGAGTTTAATGCAGACAAGTGTGAGGTGATGCACTTTGGTAGGAGTAACCGGAAGGCAAAGTACAGGGCTAATGGTAAGATTCTTAGTAGTGTAGATGAGCAAAGAGATCACGGTGTCCATGTGCACAGATCCTTGAAAGTTGCCACCCAGGTTGACAGGGCTGTTAAGAAGGCATACAGTGTTTTAGCTTCTATTAATAGAGGGATTGAGCTCTGGAACCAAGAGGTTATGCAGCAGCTGTACAAAACTCTGGTGCGGCCGCACTTCGAGTATTGTGTGCAGTTCTGGTCACCGCATTATAAGAAGGATGTGGAAGCTTTGGAAAGGGTGCAAAGGAGATTTACTAGGATGTTGCCTGGTATGGAGGGAAGGTCTTCCGAGGAAAGGCTGAGGGACTTGAGGCTGTTTTCATTAGAGAGAAGAAGGTTGAGAGGTGACTTAATTGAGACATATAAAATAATCAGAGGGTTAGATAGGGTGGATAGGGAGAGCCTTTTTCCTAGGATGGTGACGGTGAGCACGAGGGGGCATAGCTTTAAATTGAGGGGTGAAAGATATAGGACAGATGTCAGAGGTAGTTTCTTTACTCAGAGAGTAGCAAGTAAATGGAACACTTTGCCTGCAACGGTAGTAGATTTGCCAACTTTAAGTACATTTAAGTCGTCATTGGATAAGCATATGGACGTACATGGAACAGTGTAGGTTAGATGGGCTTGAGATCGGTATGACAGGTCGGCACAACATCAAGGGCCAAAGGGCCTATACTGTGTTGTAATGTTCTATGTTCTATGTACAAGTTTGTTAATTAGCCCTTTCTCATTGCCTGATTCTCGATCTAAAATAGACTGTCTTTCAGTTGGTTCTTCTTGGGAAAACTATCTTGAATATGTTCCAAGAATTCTTCCTCCACAGCCTTGGTGCACTTTAGATTTTCCCAGCAGTATGTACATTAACCCCCTCTCCCCATTCTCCTTATCATGTACATCCCTAATTTCCTGATTTATACCATGTTCTTCCGTGCCATTGCTATTTAGTGGTCCGTAAACTGCTCCCACCAATGTTTGCTTCTCCTGTCTGTTTTTTACTCCACTCAAACAGATTCTACACCCTTCATTCGTAATCTTCACACCAATATCCTGGTCCCATCTCTTATGACTGGTAGTATCCCACCCCCTCCTCTTTTTGCCTCTTCTTCCTAAATGTCAAATATCGTTTAATAATCAGCTCCCAATCTTCTTCACCCTGAGGCCACGATAGTATAATAGCACTTGTATTATTCACTTTTGCTTCTGCTAGCCCTTCTATTTGGTGTTTTGTTATCAATACAACATGGAATCAGAGAGATTGCTTTTCATTCTACGTTTTTAAGACAGTTCTGAAATTTGACACTGCTTGATTTTAGAATTTGTTCGCATTACTTTCTACTTTGATTTACAGCTTTTATACTTCCCGTAATCAATTTTGTTTTAATTCTCCCTGAATTCTCTTTCAAGTTTCCAACACCCTGACTAGTTTAAACATAGCAATAACAAATCTCCCCAGGAAGATGTTAGTCCCAGTCCTGCTTTTGTGTAACCCTTCATCCTTACATAGGACACACCTGCCCCCAAAACCAGTCTTAATGCCTCAGAATACTACATCCCTCTTTCAATCACCTTTTTTCTGACTGCGTATTCAATATTTTTATTCTGTACTCACCAGAACCTAGCCCTGGGAGCAGTACTGAGATTACTTGCCTTTGAAGTCTTTTTCTTACCTATCTCCCTCAATTCTATTTTCACAGTCTCATCCCTCTTTCTACCTGTATCGTTGGTGCAACATGGGCCATGAGCTCTAGCACTCCCCCCCCCCACCAAAAGAATATCCTGCAGCTGCTCCATGACAACCTTGATACTGGCACCAGGAAGGCAATACGCCATTCTAGTATTAGGTTGACAGCCACACAAATGTCAGTCTATCCCCTAACTATTGCATTGCCTGCTACAATTGTCCTTCTACCCCACCTGTGCATCTGAGCCATTTGTTATGCTCCACATTTGACTCTTTCCACGTTTATCTGATGAACTATTGTCCTCAACGGTATCCCAAATGGAAAGCTGGTTAGTGAGTGAGATAAACTCAGAGAACTCCCGCATTACTTTCCTGATCTTTCTAGACTGCAGGGGCAGCACCATGGTTCAGTGGTTAGCACTGCTGTCTCACATTGCCAAGGACCTGGATTCAGTTCCACTCTTGGGGGACTGTCTGTGTGGAGTTTGCACATTATCCCTGTGTCTGCTTGGGTTTCATCTGGATGTTCTGGTTTCCTCCCACAGTCAAAAGATGTGCAGGCTAGGTGGATTGGCTATGCCAAATTGCCCATAGTGTCCAGGAATGACCAGGCTAGGTGGATTAGCGATGAGAAAAGTAAGGTTACAGGGATAGTTTGGGGGCTGGGTATGGTTGGGATGCTCTTCAGAGGGTCACTGTGGACCAATGGGCAGAATGCCCTAATTCCACAATGTTAAGATTCTCTGATTCTAAGGTCACCCATTCCACCGATGAAAACTGGTCTTAATTTGTGACATGACAATTTTGCTCAATGTACTGTCCGCTTGGTTCTCAGCTTTGTGGAAGACTGCAAGTGACTTTTGCCAGTTCCAACAACCAGAACTCAAACTTTTGTAACTGGAGACATATGATCCTTCAAGCCTTATGAAATGTCCATAACTCCCTACATTGCACGGGGCGGGCATTCATGATTACGATCAGCCCAGCTGATCCACCATATTATTTAATTTAAACCGTGGGTGAGAAATTAATTATTAATTCATGTAAAAATTAATTCATTAATTAAATCATTAATCGCCTGCAACAAACCTAGCTCCATCTTTGTTTGTCCTTGGTCCCTTTTCCCATGACGTCATCTAGGTAATGCTGACTGCCTGTCTCAGTGTCTCCTCTCACCTATTCTCCTCCAGTCCTCTTAACTGCGCATGGTAAAGGCAGAAGTTTCTAGATTGTGTTTGGAAATCAGGAAATTCAATAACTGTAATTGGAAAGGAGTCAATCTTCTATTTAGCAAGCTATGACATCATTTTTATCCCTGATTTGGTACATAGTTAGACATGACTCAGCATCATTATCACTTAATGCTCTTGAAGTGCGAGGCTGACATCAGTGTGGACGATTAAATGAAGATCAGGATAAGTATTAACTCCTAATTTGCAGCTCCATGTATGGTGACATGCGTAGGCAATCCTGACATGACATCACAAAAGATAGATAGAAAACTATGGAGATTAGATGAAAGTGGCAAATATGTGGCTATATTAGTGATTTTGCTTCCAATCTAGAAGGTAAGCTCTGTACCTCAAAGGATCTGGTAGGTAACTGAACATTGAAACAAGTTTTGATATGTGGAAAGAATTAAAATGAAAGGGTGTAAATGTATACAAAGACTTTCACAACCTCAGGTCATTGTAAAGTGCTTTATAGTCAATTAAAGTGCGGTGAATACTGGGACACTGAATCTATATGAGGAGGGGACATACAGATTTTCTTTATTAATGCCTTAAAGGGTTATGGGGAGTAGGCAGGAGAGTGGAGTCGAGGCTGAGATGAAATCAGCCATGATCATTTTAAATGGCAGAACAGTTAATAGGGGGCAAAGGTTTAAGGTGTGAGAGGCAAGTATTAAAGGTGATGTACGAGGTAGGTTTTTTACACAGAGGGTGGTGGGTGCCCGGAACTCGTTGCTGGGGGAGGTGGTGGAAGCAGATACTATAATGACTTTTAAGGGGCATCTTGACAAATGCATGAACAGGGTGGAAATAAAGGGATATGGCCCCTGGAAGGGTAGGGGGTTTTAGTTGTGATGGGCAGCATGTCTGTGCAGGCTTGGAGGGCTGAAGGGCCTGTTCTTGCGCTGTAATTCTTTGTTCTAACAGGCTCATGGGCCTGAATTGCTTGCTCCTACTCTCAGTCCTTATGTTCTAATATAAATCCTTTTGAAGTGTAGTTGTTATTGTAATGTGCCAAATGTTATGCAGTGCAACCACACATAACAAGGACACACAATCTGTAAAGATTCAATGATTTGATAACCAGTTATAGCAATTTTGGCTGAGTGTTACATGTTGTCCTGGTCTTGTGGCACACTGGTAGTATCTCCTATCTCTGGGCCAGAAGGTCCAGCTTCAAGGTCCCACCTGCCCTGGAGGTGTGTCATAACATGTTCAAACAGATTGATTGAAACGGCTATCAGGAGAGAATTATTCTGCTCATCTTCAAAACACTTATAACCTTCTGAGATGCAGATTAGATCTAAGTTCCAAACTTCTTTCAGAAAATGGCATATTGATAGCGCTGCACTCCATCAGTACATTACAAGAAAGGCAGCCTCGTTTTTTTAGTTGTGTCCAGTGTGAAACTTGATTACACAGTACTCTAACTCAGAATATTTCAATTTAGAAATTACTGCATGAAAATAGGCCATTTGGCCCAACTAGTTCATGTTTGAATTTATAGTCCACGTGTGCAGCTTTCTTAGTCCCGTGTTTTTGTATAGTTTCAATGTCCCTTTCAATTTGTTCACTTTGTCTATTTAATCCTTTGCTAAACTACTGAAAAGGTCTCTGCTTCAGTCACTCCTCTGCTATTGTATACCACACACTTAGAAATCTCTGAGTAAAACCAAAGTGATTTCCTTGCTCCTTACCGTAAATCTTTTACTTTTAATCTTACAGCTTTGTTCCAGTACTCTGGATTGTCGCTGACAGTCACTATGTTTCTATGTATTCTGTCCTATCCCTTCATATGTTTAAACACCACCATAAAATCTCCCCAAATCTGCTTTATTTTCTCAAAAGTTTCCACATTTACAGCAGTGAAAAATATTGAAAATTGAACATGGACGCTTTAAACAATTTTTAAATCACAGGCTGAGATTTTACTGTGTATGTTTAGTGTCCCTGTGCATTCCACCAGCTGACTGAGGTAGAAGTCTTAGTTTGGCAGCAAAGAAGTGGGTGAATAACTGTTTTTAATGCCTCCTCAGGTCATAATGGATCTCAAAGTTGTAATTAGAGATTTAAAACATGGAACTGTGTGCAGGGGCACTCTAGCAATGAGGGCTGGAATTTATTTTAAGAGAAACTAGATTCTTATATAGTAAGGAAAAGTAAACCAGGGCGCGTTATCTTGAACTAAACTTGAAGTATGTGAAAAGGGACTGCAGTTTTTTAATTGGAGAAAGACAATTTGAAGATATATATCAGAGAAGTAAAGAAGTGCCCAAAGTAGGAAATAAACTTTCAGGTACTGTAATGGAAACTAAAATCCAGAATTCACTTTAATAGTTTAGAATGGGGAAATATTAAGAACCCCAATGGCCTTCCTCACTTAATAATACCTTATGAAAAGAAAATTGAGACCACCAGATCAATGCATATTTCCCTATTCATTATACAGAGCATTGTATACTCCTTGAGCAAACTTCATGATGTGGAAGTGCACGACGAAGGAACTGTGCACTGAAGGCTTGTGATTTCAAATAAACCTGTTGGGCTAAGACCTGGTGTCATGTGACTTCTTACTTTGCAAACTTCAACACTGGTATATACGCAGAGATTGGAGTTAACATGATCAGGTTCAAGAACTCTTTGGAAAATTCTTCTTTGATGGTTCAAGACAATCAACTAACTTATTTTCTCTCCATCATTCATTAGTAGACATGGTTACATATAGTCAAATCCTGCCCACACATCATTTTTCCAAATTCCTTTAAGGTAGTAGTGGATAATTTTCTGAAATTGCCCCATTGGAATGGAGCCTTGTCTGCCAGGAGCACAAAGCAAGAACTTCCAACTGATGAAGTTCTAAGAAGCATGCAAGAAAAATTAATATGTCATTGTACAAAGGGTGAACATTCTGCATCAGTAATGTAAACTTGTAAAGTAATCTTTCAGCAGGAGTGGAAATGATTCTCAAAGGGCTACTCCCTTCACAGATCTGCCTGGTAACAAGTCATCTACCAAAATGCATGTCAAATGTTTTCTATGGGCTATCTAAAAGAAAAGATTTTTCTGATTATTGTGTTGTACGTCTTCTGTTGGAGATTGAGTCATGACCAAACACCTGGCCTGTTCTCATAGTGTGCTCATTGACTAAGAATTTGTAGAAATGTGTTTGTTTCCCTCCTTTAATTTCTGAGTGTTTCAGTTACTAAAAAGAACCAGCAACATGACTTCCTATTAAAGCAAAATAGCAGTTTAGTTTATTGTACAACTATAGACAGAAGTCATTTAAATAAACAGTTATTAGCTAAAATACAGATACAAGTAAGTAAGGATAGGAGTCAGGTATGAAGATGACAATTAGATCACTCTCTATTTTTGTTTTGTAGGCCTGGCTTGCTTGAAGATTTCTTTCTGATGTGAAAGTTTTGAAAATTTGAAGTAAGAATTCAACAGTTAAGAGACCATAAGGACCTAAAATGTAGGAGCAGAAGTAGGCCATTCAGTCTGCTTTGCTATCCAATGAGATCATAATAATGCTTAACTCAACTTTCTTGTCTATTACCCACAACCCTTGGCTCCTTACTGATTAAAAGTCTATCTCAGCCTTGAATATACATAATAACCCACTCTTGACATCCCTCTGCAATAGGGAATTCCACAGATTCACTACTCTCTAAGAGAAAAAATTCCTCCTCATCTCTGTTTTAAATGTGTGACTCCTTATTCTCAGATGATATTCTTTGGCCCTAGACTCTCCCATAAGGTTTCCATTACTACCGTGTTGAATCTCCTAATGACCTTATATATTTCAATAAGATTGCCTTTCATTCTTTTAAACTCTTCTAGAGTATAGGCCCAATCTACTCAACCCGTCTTCTCTTAAGAAAACCCTTCTATGCCCACTATCAACCTAGCGAACATTCAGTGCTAACACAGGTTTCCTTAGATGTGGAGACGAAAACTATAGTGATTGTAATGAGGTCAGCCAAGTGCATCTCTTCGAACATAAGTTCCCTAATTGGGGCTGTTAATGTGGTCTAATCAGGGAGCCCTGGCTGACAGATTAAAACAGGAGTATCAATCATCCTGTTCACTCTGAGAGTAGGTTCTGAGGAAGCTGGACCAGTGTCAAGGACTCTCAACATTTAAATAAAGAGTGACTTGGTGACAGGATACCAGCCTCTATGGAGTCATTTCAAAAACTGTTCACAGTGTTCTAGCAGTGCCCTGTATAGTTTTAGTTCTATTCCATTTGAAATAAAGCCCAACATTCCATATGACTATTGCCTGCTGAACCTCTTTTGGTGATATATGCTGTGATGACTTCTGTAGTTGTATAGTTGAAGGTTCTTCCAAAAGTCGACTGAGTAGAACAAGTCCTGGGATTGATTGAATGCGCCTTTGTTTCATGGTTATGGTACTACAGATTTTGGGCTCTTAGTAACCAGTGTCATTGTTGCAGGTCTGGATACTTTCCTCTCCTTATCTCCCTGTTGAGAAGCAATGTCTATTTCAAGGTGATTCTGAGGTCTTTGCACACAGTATTTGTAAACAGTCAGGCTTTTATACAGTTTAGAACTTTGAATGGCTGATTTCCCAGAACTGTCAAATTGTTCTTCCATATAAAGCATTCAGTTAGCCTTGGTTTAGTTCACAGAACCATCTATTGGATTTTAGACAAGGTGATTAACTTTTTAACTGTCTCGGCCATGCCTCTCATTCTGTTCTTTTGTTGCTAAGATCAGAGCTGTTCACATCTCCAGGGAAACCATTGTCAAGGAGTTATTGTTTACCCTTGGAAATGTTCACATTTCACAAGGTCTCTTGTCATTGTCTTCGAAACATGTAGTCCAGTTCCAATTCACTTAAATCCACAACTGAAGCCCTCTGATATGTAGCTATTTATCATGATTCTTGGTGTTCATGTTAAATATACATTAGCATCCTACACAAATCTACAGTTTACTAACTGCAGCATGACGGGAAGAAAGTAACATGCATTTTTATGGCAACTTTGAAAACATCGCAATATTCCAAAGCGTCATGATCAAGCATCAATGTGACAACAATCAGATTATCTGACTTGGTAATGTTGATTGAGGAATAAATATTAGCCAGCACAGTCGAAGTCAAATCTTTCAGGCCCCATGGATTCCAGTTTGAAAACAGGGCAAATCCCAAGAGTTGTTTATACTTGATGTTTGATGGGTCCTCATGCTGAGGCCAAGGCCCAGCAGGATCCTGGAGGTCAGCTCTCCCATCACAAAGCCATGGCGATCAGAGGGCTACAGGCTTGGCCATAAGCAAAAACTGAAAAAACTGTGGATGCTATAAATCAGGAGCAAAAACAGAAGTTGCTGGAAAAGCTCAGCAGATCTGGTAGTTTCTGTGAAGAAAAAAAATCACAGTTAACATTTCATGGCTGGTAACCCTTGCTCAGAACAGAACAGAACTAGTTCTGTGGAAGTGTCACTGGACTTGAGGCGTTAACTCTGATTTAGTTCTTCACCGATGCTGCCAGACTTGCTGGGCTTTTCCAACAATTTCTGTTCTTGTTGGCCATAAGCAATCCTCTGGAAGAGTTTCCTTCCAAAATTATATCGTGACAAGAGCGGCCGTTCTTCATTTTTTAAGTTACCATAAGGCATCTAAGGCTGCCTTCACCATGAGACACTCTCACAGTCTTCTATGTATTTCAATAGTTCCCTTGTCTTCCAACGGAGCTGCCTTCTTCGGGAACCCACCCTCCATCCTTGAACAAATGGTAAATGCAGAGACAACCTCTTAGTTGGCCACCCCGAAGAATGTCTCTCTGGCGAGTTATACACAGACATTCCTGGCATCTTGGTACAGAAATTATCCCTACAGCTGGGAATTCACTTGGACCAAAGGATTCCAATTTTGGTGAATGACTCTACTCAGTGGATAATAACATGAGGTTTTTTCTACAAGTCATGTAATCTGGTATGGCAGTTTGTAATTCTTTTATGGGGCATATCAAATATGCTATTAGACCAAGAGGTTCATTTGTAAGTGGTTACTTGTTGTGTGCTTTATTGAAACTGGAGAGAGCACCCCAGGAGCTTCCAGGGTCTCTAGATGGCTAGAAAGGTGATGTGATAATGGGAACTGCAGATGCTGGAGAATCCAAGATAATAAAATGTGAGGCTGGATGAACACAGCAGGCCCAACAGCATCTGTGAGAGTGTCTCATGGTGGAGGCAGCCCTTAGATGCCTTATGGTAACTCTGATGAAGGGTCTGGGCCCGAAACGCCAGCTTTTGTGCTCCTGAGACGCTGCTGGGCCTGCTGTGTTCATCCAGCCTCACATTTTATTATCTTAGAAAGGTGATGTCGTTAATTTTACTCCTCCTGTTGTTCCTCACAGAGGTATAAAGTACAGTTGCATACCTGACAAAGGAGCACTGCTTCGAAAGTTTGTGATTTCATATAAATCTGCTGAACTATGGCCTGGTGCTGTGTGACTTATGACAATGAAGGCTAATAGCAGGGAAGTGTAGCTCAAAGCTCGAGAAACCTAAGGGTAGTGAACAGATTTCGAAGAAGCCACCAATTGCTTTACATTACTTTCATTAGTACGAGCACAGCCTCAGGAGAACGGTGAACAAACGGCCTCTCACCCAGGTGGGATCACAGCTCTCTGGTTTCAGTAATGAAAACTTTCCCAGCCTATCAGTTTCACTGAAGGAACATCCCTGCTGTGCACTTGTCTGTTTATCCCGTTGAGTTGAAATGGCTCAGGAAATGGCTGGTAAAACCTGAATACTGGTTTAAATTCCAAGCTAATTACCTGTTTGCTTGTTGCAATGGGTTTCCCGACTGCTTCACGACAGTTTCCCATTGGTTTGCCTTTTGTTAAATCTGGAAGGGGCAAGGCAATGTGTTGGGCTCTCCAGCATCCAGCACTTTTGAGGGATTTATCCTCTCCTCTGTGAGTTGAAATGCTGTTGAATCTAAACAGCAAATAGGTCTTTGGTCAGTACCTTGCCTGAGAGGATAAGACACCCAATTTAAAGATGCCTCTGATCTGCATGACAGATGAGACTTGCGGTGTGTTAAAATGAGCAAGATTGAAGGTATCCTGGCCAGTACAATTAAATATTGGAGGCCCACCCTGCGGCATATTAAATGTATTCAGATTCCTTAAGGAGATGGCACCAGCAATGCAGAAGCTTGAATATTAGGGTCAACCTGCCTGGTTCATGGACATTTGATTTTCTAGGTATATAGATACAGGAGTAGACATTCAGATCCCTGAATTGAGTTCTCCCCTGTGGTAAACAGGGCTGTCATTTGAGGATGCTGTCCGTATTTCCATATCAGCTTCCATTGAGTAATACTTAGCATTGAGAGCCAATTCATCAGATTTAATTTATTAGGCTTAACCTTTGTTGCCTTTCTATGAGAGGGCCTCTGTCAAGCTTAGCCACAACATCACTGCATGCACTCAAGTAATAATTCCAGCATGAGGTCTACATCTGTTCATAACCATCATTGAAACCTATCCCCAAGTGACCTGGTAAGAAATATTTGTTCATCAGCCAGTGTACACGTCTTTTTATATTACAAGAAGCTAAACTATTGCCGAGGGACATGAGGAAACAAATTGGGTTATGATGAATATCACATTGTTAATTGCTTTTACTTTGCTATTATTCCTAAAGATTGTGTAAGATTTTTTTTATAACAAACCATAAATGCAAACCTTTAATCATGTTGGGCTGTTTGAGATTGTTGTCAAAATATATTATCATCTGTGGAGGAGTGCAAATTCGACTAAAATGAGAAATTATATTTGTGCAGCACATTATCAGAAATACCCTTTCATTTTTAATGAGCTGTTTAATATTTACAAATGAAAACACTCTGTACCTTTGTCATATATACATTGTTCCTTACTAAATTCTGTCTTACCTTTGAGCTCAGTTCAACTCAGTGATGCAAATAATTTATCATGATGATATTTGAAGATATAGAAGTGGATAGATATCAGAGTATTTGGTAAAGTTAGACATCCTGTCCATCTGATTTGGGGCTCATAATAAATGGGCTGTGCAAATATCCATGCACAATACCCAATCTGGAACGCTGAATGCACTCACAAACTTATCTTCTGACCATTTGGCATTCCACACAGTGCACCACAAGCTAGCAGTTTGTCAGCACAGCATTCCAAGGACTGAAGAGCCATAAAAGATCAAAATACTGAAGATGCTGGAAATCTGAAGTATACATAGAAGATGCTGGAAATACTCAAGGTCTGGCAGCCACTGCAGGGAAACAAACAGAATTAATGCTTCAGATCAATAAACTAAGTAGTGAGAGTGTTAGGACATGAACCTTTGTGAGAGGGTTCAGTAGCGGAGACAGGGTGAGCGAGAGGTTGCAGAGAGAAGATTGTGACACTTTTGCTGGCAGAGTAGAGAAAGCCCTTCTTGAATTGTTGGGCATTTCTCTGGATGGTTGAGACTGTTTTAACCCACATCACAAACTGGGACCAGACTGGTATGGTCTGGTGTCACAGCCTCCACTGACACCCTTAGGGAAAAGGATGCCCCACCTTAGTAACAGTCCATCCAGAAGGAGATCCAGCTCCCTACCCAGAAAACAGGACACCAATTTTCTCTTGTCTATCTAGAACAAATGTCATGAACCATGCAGGGCTACTCCAGACTGATAGCGCTTGACTGGCATTTAAAGTTGGCACTGGCATCAGGTTTTCCCATCAATTTTAGGATACCCCAGCAATGATGAGGCTTTTTGGGAACAGCGTATGTTAAAATGGGGCTAGAATCAGGTGAGAGGTATACCATAGAGGCCAAGTAAGCAGTGGATGAGATGTGTTTGGTAAGATACGTCAAGAAAACTCATGATCTTCATGTGAAGAAATCCTCAAAGAAATTCGATAAAGTCGGCACTTTGCCAAAACAACTTAAGATATAGCCCTATGGAACTAAAGAGTTAAACTAAATTTCAGATGCTGTTGTGTTACAGCAAATAAAACATATTTTCCTCAAGGTGTGCTGTGCTCAGTGTTAGCTCTTTCACCTTTGAATCAAAACATTAGGCTTCAACAGCCTGCCGCTGTGGGTCAAGCAGGACTTTAGTGCGCAGAGCTGAGAGAGTATCATCTCCATCTCTGGAATGAAGTGCCAGATAAATGGTCACTACATAGTTACTGTTAATTGATATAAATAACTGTCTGCTTCACTTCTCCTTCCTTTTGGAAAGGAAATCTGCCATCCTGGTCTGGTCTGGTCTGGTCTGGCTCACACAGCACAGCACAGACCCACAATAAAATGATTAACTCTTAACTGCCCTCTGGAAATGTAGGAGTGGGCAACAAATAGGCACACCACAACATCTTTTGATATGGGGGGAAACTGGAGCACCCAGAGGAAACCCATATGCACACACCATACACAAATGCAAAAGGGAGTTTGCAGATAAACATTTCACTACTCTCTTCATACAATTATCTGGTTTAACCACTTGAATAGAAAATTAAGCATCATTGCAGAAAATTAATCAGCTATTAAAAACAAAGAAAATTGTATCAGTAGTACACTTAGGCACATAGTTCAAATGCAGAAAAAAAAATTGTTTTAAAATGGAAATCTTTCACATTTCACACTTGAAACTCATTTCCAAAAGGTTTACTGTTGGAGTCAGTGCCGTGCTTACATTCACAGTTCCCTGTACTGTAGCTTAGCAAGAGATTCTAGATGTTAACATGGATGTGCATAATTTCTAACAGAAGTATGTGTCAAAGAATAAATGGCCACAGTGTTAGAGCATTGTCTCCTCTTCATGGGGTGTCACCAAACCAAATACGGAATTGGTCTCAAAGTAATTTAAATTATCTCCACTTCAGACATGTCCTACATTTAATGAATGTCACAAAACTTATTTTCATAGAATCCCTACAGTGCAGACAGAGTCAATTCAGCCCATCAAGTCTACACTAACTTCCTGAAAAGTATCCCAGCACTCCCACCCCACCCTAAACCATAGCCCCACATTTAACTCAGCTAACCTATCTAGGCTGCACAAGATGGCAATTTAGCATGGCCAATCCACCTAACCTACACATCTTTTGATATGGGAGGAAACTGGAGCACCTAGAGGAAACCCATATGCACACAGGGAAAACATTCAAACTCCATACAGGCAGTCACCCAAGGCTGGAATCAAACATGGTTCCCTGGCACTCTAAGGGAACAGTGTTAACCCCTAAGCCACCATGCTGTTTAGTTTAGGTGAGTTCATTTATAAAAGATCTGCAGTTTCATGGAGACATGTACATCTAATCAATTTACTATATAATCATACACATCAGAAGGAAAGCATTTGTCCCATTGTGCCTTTGCAAATTACTGCTGATGCTGGAATCTGTACTAAAAACAAAAGTGCTGGAAATCTGAAATAACTGCACAGAGGCTAGTTTCCCATCACCAATCACCTTTATTTACTTGTGCACAGTACAGTAGCTGTGGCCAGTCAGCTCACAGAGTCACCTGAACTGAGGGGATTCTAATATCCTGGTGTTTTTTTTAATGGAGAAACTTCTCATCTCCTGGTGTCCACCACCAGGAAAAACATCCATGTGACCAAAGAGCCAGTGGCAAGCAGATCCCTCTTGGAACTCCACTCCACTCCACTCCACTCCACTCCACTCCACTCCACTCCACTCCACTCCACTCCACTCCACTCCACTCCACTCCACTCCACTCCACTCCACTCCACTCTGTACTGAGTGCCCAAAGATCAGGAGCATGGGGCTGACCGTCATCTCCTTGTTATATTGGTCAGCCAGGGCTTTCCTGATTGGCTCAGGTTAACAATGACCTTATAGTCAACGATGTCAACCTGGTTCCAATCACTACAAAATCACAGTGGGTCAGACAGCATTCGTGGGACAGAGAGCAAGCTAATGTTTTGAATCTCCCTCCAGAGACTTGAAAAATTGCCTTGCTCTTTCTACATGGATGCGGCCTGACTTGCTGTGATTTACAGCACTTTTGTTCTTTGAAAGAACTGTCGAGTTAGTCTCACTCCCTTGCTCATTCACCATAGCTGTGACAGTATGTGTTCAATTCCATTGAGAACTCCACTGTAATCTATTTCCTACATGTGAGCAATGCATTTCATGTATTAATAATTCATTGCATTGGAAAATCTTATCATCCCATTCTAGACTCCTGAACCAAATTTATTCAACTGTTAACTAATTCAAACAACTTAATTTGAAAGATACTGTTTAACACAATTCAATATATCAATTATAATATACTGCATTTTAAAAATTCACAGATGTATGAAAATCTTAAGACAATATACAGTGGTTGTCTCAAGCTGGCAGAATTCAAAGTGAGGATGGAGCTAAGAAATCCCCTTATAACCCTACACTGTTCAATAGCAATTTCTGTTTCAGCAGCATGGTGTGTTTAGGCAGTACAGATAAAGTTTGTCAACTAGTGTAAATTTTGCAAGTGTTTGATGTTTATAATATTGAATTTTTGCAGAATTACCCACATTACGGCAGGTAGATTTATTCTCAATTTGGAAATCATCAAAGATTCATCTTTGCCAAGGCTTGGTTTGGATCTCTGCCCAGAGTGGTCCTGATTAATGCTGATGTTATGAGTCATTTTGATGAATCTGCTCTTGACCACGATCTAACAACACAAGAAATGATTAAAGTGACCTGGTTTGTGGGTGTATACAACACAGCCAGTAAGTAAAATTTCTTTTATCAGGTCTGCAAATCGCTTTTTAGTTCTCAGAATCTGTGTTTCTGCAACTATGTGAAAATGCCAATTTGAATTTTATTTAGCCTCTGCTGTTGATACTGCTCAACCTGAAGGACTGGCCAAGCTGAATAATTTAAGCCAGTTAGGGAAGAGAGCAAGAGAGGACATGTGGAATGTGGTGATTGAGGAAGAAAAGATGTTGGAAAAAATGATGTAAAGAAATATAAAGGAGAAGGAGGTATCCGAGAAGAAGCAGGGGAAGACGGAGAGCGGAAGAATGATGCCAAGTCCCGTTCACCCATCACTCTTGATATGCTGATACACCAAGAATAGCAGTAATAATTTATTAAAAGAAAATTAACACTTAATTCTCTGAAAATGAGAATGGGATGATTATTCTTCTGAATTAGTGTCAGGGGCTCCTGGTATACCAACACCTCAACTTTAAAATTTTATCTTCATATTCAAATTTTCCCCACTCCTATTTACTTCAGCCTGACTTTGAGCTAATTCTGGTCTCCTATGCATCGCCAACTTTATCGACGTCCATATCTTCAGTCATCTAGGTGCAGTGGGCTAGAATTCCTTCCTCAAATCTATGCCACCCTACTCTTGCAAAGTGCTGCTTAACCTGAATGGTTTGACCAAGCAGAAGCAAAGTGTCATAGATGCTGGAAATCTAAACTAAAATCAGAAAATCTGTAAATACTCAGAAGATCTGGGAGCATCTGCGATGTTTGTGATCGAGTGGCAATACCTTGACAATGTCACACCTTGCTTGCTGTAATCATGTGACCTCAACCATGAAGCACTCACTGGAAGCATCCACCTTACAGCCAGTTCATGAACTACATTGTACAAGAGAGACTTGTCCTGTGTGAACTGGTAACATGAGCCTGAACCATCCCTGTCCCTGAATGACATGGGCATTGGTGTGAATGCTGGGAGAATCATCGGAGTTCAGCAGTGAGGAGTTTCTGACAAAATCCCTTTTTCTGATCAAGAGTTAAATGGCGAGCCAAAATTCTTGCCAGTGAGTGGCAAGAGGCCTATTGGTATGTATTAGCAAGCATGAGCATTCTCATTGTTATGTCGTGTCACCTCATCGATGTGCAGTTTCCCATTGTTCTGCCCATCACTTAGAAATTCCCGGTACAAAAGTAGTGCAGCAACCTGGTGACTCCAGCTCACCACTTGTTTCTCCAGGCCTCCATTAGTTGCTGACACACTCCATGGCCAGTGACTGCCTGCTGGGAAACCTAGTAAACATCTCTGGAAGTGTAGAGTATACACCAACCCAAAGAATCTAAGTAAAACCCTAAAGTGATCTCATTACCCAGGCTAACCCTTTAAACAATTTGTCATCACTTGCAAAGGCAGTAAGCTTCACTACTGTTGGTATGGAGCTGGATGAAAGAAGCAACTTTCTAACCGCATTCTGCAAGCTGTCTGGGAGATATACTTGGCTCCAGATACTATTTGGCATTTCTATAGCTCCAAAGGGGCTTCAACACACGTAGCATGAGACGTGACAGTGATCTTCCCAGAGCGGAAGCGAATGAGGATGATCTGTTAGTTTACTGACGCAGATCCAAAATCAAAGAAGCCTCTGTGGACCCCAGTCAAAACTAGTGCATCTGTTAGACAGAGCTCTCCAGATGGACCTGAAACTGACCAAGGAATAATTGCAATCAAAGGTGCCCAAGGTTCAGCACATGATCATGTACTGGCGGCAAAATGCCTTTGCCCATATCCTAAAAAGATGAGAGCTGCAGTAGCAATACAGCAACTAACAGATGTAGAGGCTGTGCAACAATTTATTGGATTAGTCAACATTGAGCAAGTTGGCCAATTAGTTGCTAAATGTGAAGCATTATGTCACTTCACTGCTCAAAATACACAAAAAAAAACAAAAAACAGTTTTCATGGAAATCAAGTAATTAGTGATGGCAATGCCAGTGTTGCAGTAATATAACGTTCAACGGGTTGGCACAGTAGCTTTTTCATGGAAATCAAGTAATTAGTGATGGCAATGCCAGTGTTGCAGTAATATAACGTTCAACGGGTTGGCACAGTAGCTCAGTGGTTAACAGTGCTGCCTCACAGCACCAGGGACCCAGGTTCAATTCCATCCTAGGGTGACTCTCTGTGTGGAGTTTGCGCATTTCCCCTGTGTACAGGGTTCACTCCAGCTGCTCTGGTTTTCTCCCACGGTCCAAAGATGTGCAGGTTAGGTGGATTGGCCATGCTAAACTGCCCGTGGTGTCCAGGGCTGTAGATTGGTCATTGGGAGTGCAGGGTTACAGGGATGGGGTAGTGGGCTGGGTCTGGATGGGATATGCTTCAGAGAGTCAGTGTGAGCCTGTTTCTGCACTGTAGGGATTCTATTCTATAAATATGTCAATGACAGTCACCCTGCAATGTAACATCAGTGAAACAGGACTTGGAGCCACACTAATGCAAGGCAACTGTACTAGTGTTTCATTTGTATCCAGGTCATTAACTCAACAGAATAATGCTATGCTCAAATCACAAAAAGAGCCTGGCCAATATCTTTGCTTGAGATAATTTTCATTGACACCTATTTGGAAGAGACAAAGTAACAGTTGAGTCGAACCACAAGTCACTTCAAAGTATTTTCCTCAAGTTGCTCACATCTGTTCTAAAGCAACTGCAAAAAGCTCTGACAAAGAATCATCAGCTAGCTTTCTCTCCATGGATGCTGTCTGACCCACTGTGATCGCCAGGAATTTTTCTTTTCTGTACAGATTGCGGCATTTGCAGTAATTTGCTTCTGCAAAAGGCGTTACTGTCATTACAGAAATATCATCTGATTGTGATGTAGAAGAAGGTGAAGCAGGTTTACATCACTGACGTTCAGTTAAAAGCAGCTTTCCAAATGAAGAAAGCAGGAGATGCTATGACAGGTTGCAGAATCTTCCGGAACCAAAGAGAATCAGCAGCACGACATGCTTTGGAGTTCTGCAACCCAGCAAAGACATTGAATGTAACCAGGAATCACCTTGCTCAAATCAAGCAAATGATCCAGCATGATGCAATTCTCCAAGTTGCAAGAAGCAGAAATGAAGGGTTACCTGAAAGCAACAAGGATACTTTTGTGGTCACAAGGGTATATTGGGCTTACATTGATGAATTGACATCCCTGTGTGGCAAACAGAATCATATCCATAAGAACTTAAGAGATATCCTTGCAAATCACCGAGGAATTATGTCAGGTGCAAGGAAGGTAAGAGACCATAAGAAAAGCGAACAGGAGTAGGCCATTCAGCCCCTCAAGCCTGCTCTACCATTCAATAGGATTATGGCTTACCTGACATTCCTCACATCCACTTTCCTACCCTTTCCCCATAACCCTTGATTCGCCTTCCGATTAAGAATCGATCTATCCTTTACTTAAATATACACAAGGATTCTGCCCCCATAGCTCTCTGTGCAAGGAGTTCCAAAGACTCACAAGTGTCTGCGAGAAGAAATTCCTCTTCATCTCAGTCTTAAATTGGGGCCCCTTTATTCTGAGATTATATCCTCTGGCCCTAGACTCTCCTGTGAGGGGAAGCATCATTGTTTCTGTCAAGCCTCGTAAAAATTCTATGTTTCAGTGAGATCACTTCTCATTCTTCTAAACTCGAGTGAGTCGACCCCCAACCTATTTAGCCTTTGGTCATAAGACAATCCCTCCAGACCAGGGATCATCCTGGAGAACCTTCTCTGACCTTCCTTCAATGAAATAACATGATTCTTAAATAAGGGGACCAAAGCTCCTTACAGTACTGCAGTATCTTTTACAGTTACAGTAAGACTCTCCTACTCTTATACTCCAAACCCCCTGAAATAAAGGTGAAGATTCCAAGAGCCTCCCTGATTACCTGCTGCACCCGTGTGGTAGCTTTCTGTACGTCATACACACAGGTGCCCGAGACAGAACAGTTCTATTGGCCAAACATGAGTAACAAAATTGAGGACAACATCAGCTAGTGCAGTATTCTCACCGGAGCTCATCGTTTTATCACAGTGCACTACTATTCTGACCGTGGACAAGTGGACCAGCTGACCTCAGGGACTACTGCTGAGATTGTCTCAAAGCATACTTAAGCAAATACAAAATCCCATGAGTGGCAAGATCCCTCAGTTTGTGAGTGAAGAATTCATGAATGATTGGGACATTTGAGTCCAGCCATCATCTCTACGTTATCAAATAGAAAGGCCGAGGTAGCAGTGGAAGTCACTAATGGACTCATAAACAAATCCAGCAAACCTGGCGCCAGTGTGTTAGGGCTGCCCTTGAGTGAAGAAACACACCTACTGAAGGCATAGAGGGTCATCCAGTTCAAAAATGACCATCTACACTGTTCCCAAACTACTACTCCAATAGCAAAAAAATTACTCTGTCAGAAGTAGTAACAGTCGTGACTTGAAAAATCAAGGTCCCTTAACAGAAAGCCAATTTTCACTTGAACAAAACTGCCAAAATATTGCCAGAGTGGAAAGCCAGTCAGAGACAGAGTACAAACCTTCAACACCTGAACACAAGGTGGGCCGAGTGGCAATTTGAACCTGCATAGGGATATTGCCATCTCAGTCAAGCATTGGGAAAATGGAACAAAAACAAATTTGCTGGAAAAGCTCAGCAGGTCTGGCAGCATCCGCAAAGGAAAAAGCAGAGTTCACATATCGGGTCCGGTGACCCTTCCTCAGAACCTCAAAGTGGATACCATTGCAAATACAGGTGCACAGCAGGAACTGAAGAAGCTGTTTCTTCAGAGCAGACAGCCAATCAGTACAAAATGAACTCACCGGCTGCACAGGGCACAACTCAAACAATAGTCCCAGAGGACCCCAGCTCCTCAGCAAAGGTAATCGAACAACCACTGCTACTCTGGCAACAACAAGTGACAACACTCCCCAGAGAAGGAACATCCCCCAGATGATTAGACAGCAATAGTGTATGCACAAATTAAGAGACTAGCATGAGTTAAAGACCATGGGGCAGATTTTCTGCCAGCTGGACAGTCGTTTTGTGAGTGTCAAAGAGAGTAGTGCATGGGGACATTGCAGAATTCGCATTGGAGCACTCTGGATAAATTGTCTGGGAACTGAATTTTCAGCTGCGCAATTCTTCAGTGCCTAGAACTTTCTGAAAGTGTCCATAGAAATCAGAGCCTTCAGATGGCTCCAATTAAATTGAAAACAGTTACACAGGAGAAGATGGACTGTTTAATGCAAAGCCTAACTGATGAGTGACTGTTAACTCCCACATTTACCTCACTCACATACCCCAGACCCCTTACCGCCCCAGACCCTGACCTGACACCAACCCCTTGGACCCAGCCACCCTACCCTGAGACACCCCCCCCGCCCCGGCTCTTGTGACCCCCGGGGACTCAACATGACTCCTGAGTAGATTTCAAGGTACAGCAGCTGATTGCTGTGAATAGGGGAGTGATTTGCCTTCCTCTGACAGCTCTGCTCTGAAAATGACAAATGTTAACAGTTTAAACAGCTCCCAGAGGGGCACCATAACAAAAACATCAAATAGTTAATGGAAAATTATGGAACGTCCCGCACAGTTCTACGCTACAGAGAGACTGTCAAAATAGACTTATACCTTTACATTTCTGACAGAGCCCTGGGTGGAATCTCCTCTGTTGACCACCTTGCTTTTGTGAAAAAAAGAGATTTGGAATGGCAATTTGCATGGGATTGCCGATCACCTGGAAATCTGGCCCCTTTTGTGCAGAGAGCCCTGACTTTTGCAAACTGCGAATGCATACATGTAGTTGTGTGCTCAGTGGTTAACTTAGATAACTCAATGTAAATGATAATGCATTGTTTTGGATTTTAGTGTGTAAAACAGATGTTTGGGATAGAAATGCAATCCTGTATGACTTCTCGTCTGCTGTGGTCTCATGACCTCAACCATGAGGCTCCCTCAATAGGTATCCATCCCACAACCAGTTCAATAAAGACCCAATGCAGGATTGTTATCCCATGAGCTTGTAACATGGAGGTGGAGAAGCAAAATAAATGGATAGGACTCTTCTGAGATGGCAGGGGTTCTGTCACAAGGACAGCAAGAATGGGTGCAAAGTTTTGGGAGTAACACGCCTTGGCCAGGCAATGGAGTCTAGTGATTTCAGGAAAAATGCCAGTGGCGGGGGCGCGGGGTGGGAGGGGCGGAAGGAGGTTCAATGGGCCACCTAGTGACTGAAATGAGCTCCAGATGGGCAGGCCAACTGCCGTCTTTTCCTTCTATCAAAAAGTAACATAGTAGCAGGAAGGTATTGGACACATCATCTGATACCTACTCCCTCTGATTTGCCAGCCATCCCACCTCTGAACTTGAGCCGTGACCATATTAAAATTCAGTGCATTCACCATTCTAACTTACTGAACTTTCGTCAAAATCACATCCTCTCTTTAGACAAGTGTTAATAATATCTGGTTTTTAGGTTGGTGTTCATTTTTGACAGATTAAACTGCAGGAAAATCCTGTAATAGATTTTATTGTGTCAAAGATGTTTTGTCAATCCATCTGATTGTTGTCAGAGCACATTGAATTTTTTTTGTGTATGCATGCATGGAAGCTCCGATTTTGGGGCGATACATCTTTTCTCAAGGGTGGAAACACCTTTGTGTTAAAGCTGAGATTTTCTGTTTCGGTAGTTATTCTCAGCGGAGGCAGCCTCCAGTTGCCAAAGACGATATTTTCCTGCCCTAGGTATTTGTACAATAAGGAAATGCATTGCAGTGTTTAATCCGAGTGCCCTCTCAAGGCCTGAGGCAGGTGATGCATGTTTACTGGAGTAGCGTCAGCTTTTGGAATGCAGGAACACTGCAATGTTATCCTTCCTCATATGTTGTGCCGGATGGAACTACAGCTCGCAGCGATAGGTGCTCGGATTGCATTTATTATACTGCTGCGAGCTGGCTAAATACAAAACCAAATTATGATTTGTAAGACAAGCAGGTCTGAGCATATATCGTATTTGTTGGACTCATATTCCACTTTACAGACACACTGATGAAAACTATATCTTTCCCTTGTGCATTTCACGCTAATAGCATACTAAGATTTCCCCAGGTATTCTGCGATATTTTTATTTGTGTAAGAAAATTAGCTCTTTCAACCCCTTGAATCTGTTTCACCATTTTGTCAGATTATGGCTGATCTGTGGTCTAACTCTGTTTGTCTATCCTTACTCAATATATTTTAATACTCGTACCTAAGAGGAATCTATCGATCTCAGTCTTGTGTATTTCAATTGACCTAAACCATTGCTATTATTTTTCTACCTTTTATCTTTGATGCCAATTTCACCCACTTCCCTTGACCTTCTTCTCAACGCCTCTCATTTGCTGAGGGGTTTGTGGCTCGCTGTAGAGATGAATAAGAAAAAACACTATCAATAAACAAAAACTGAAATTGCTGGTGAAACTCACCAAGTCTTACAGTGATTCAATAGGAGAAAATAGTTTATTTTTCACAAAAATGTACTTTATGAGTAAAAAAGGATATCTTTGTATACATACACAGTTACTAAAACAGTTCATATCTGTGCAGTTTTTGTGTACAGAATAGAAAACAAACACTGAGGTTTGATTTCTCGACAGTTGCAACTAATCTGAAGGCATATATCAATATCGTGATGTGCTAGGAACTGTTTATATGTATCTGATGCATCAGAAGGGTCAACTAACTGATTGGACCCTCTTTGTACTTCAGCAGGAAGGCATTTTTTGGTGGTCTTTCCCCACTGTGCCTTGACAGCAACTGCCCCAAGCTTTAGTGCGTCCCTCTGCACATAGTCTTGGGCCTTGTGCAGGGTGACTTTTCATCAGAACTGACAGGAGCTGAGAAAAGTGGTATTTATGCTGAAGACAAGCTTGGGAAAAGAGAGAGGAAAAGAAGTGAGCAGGTAGGTGGAGACAGAATCCAGACAGATATGAAAGGGGAAGGCAGGTGAGGGGATTATTGATGTAAGCCAGGACAAAAGTGAAGCCGAATATGTGATGAGAGCTGGGAGTAGCAGAGAATGGGCAGGATCTGCTGAAAACAATGCATGTAATCTGATATAACAACGTGTAGAGCTGGATGAACACAGCAGGCCAAGCAGCATCAGAGGAGCAGGAAAGCTGACATTTCGGGCCTAGACCCTTCTTCCCTGAAACGTCAGCTTTCCTCCTCCTCTGTTGCTGCTTTGCCTGCTGCGTTCATCCAGCTCTACACCTTGTTATCTCAGATTCTCCAGCATCTGCAGTTCCTACTGTCTCATGTAATGAGATAACTCGCCTGAGAGGGGATGATAGCTGTACTAAAAGCAACCCGTGTCATTGACAGGCCTGCATGTGAGGGTGGGTAAAAACCATGATGGATGGAGTCAGGCTCTAAAGTTACTGAACTTGATGTTGAATATCAAAGGCTGCAGGATCCTCAACTGAAAAACGAGGTGCTGTTCTTCCAGCTTGCACTGTGCTTTGCTGGAACACTGCAGCAAGCTTGCAACAGAGATGTTGACCATGGAACACGATGGTGTGTTGAAGTGGTAGGCAACTGGGAGCTCAGGGTCCTTTTTGCCGACAGAAGACAGGTGTTCTGCAAGGCGGCCACAGTCTGCCTTTTGTCTCTCTGTTGTGGAGAAGACCACACTGTAAGCAGTGAATACAGTTGACTCGATTGAGTGAAGTGTGGGTAGATTGTTGCTTCACCTGGAAGGTGTGTCTGGTACCTTGGATGGTGAAGAGGGAGGAAGTAAACACCTTCTGCGATTGCATGGGAAGGTGCTATGGGGCTGTGGGGCTGTGGGGAGGTCTTGAGAATGGGGAAGGTGTGTGCTAGGGCATCAAGGAGGGAACAGTTCCTGCGGAATGCTGACAAAGGAGGGGAGGAAAATGTTAATCCGGTCATAGAATCCCACTGAAAGCGATGGAAATAACAGCTTACAATCTTTTTGATGTGGATGTGATGTGGTGAGGACCAGGGAGACCCTATTATTGCTGTGGGACAGAAGAGAGGGGGGGAGGGCAGAAGTGTTGGAGGTGGGTTGGACACGGCTAATAGCCCTGTCATCCACAATAGTGAGGAATCCTCAGTTACAGATAAAGTTAAGTATTTCTGAGGCCCCCATCTGTGGAACGACAAACCAGCTCGGTGAGCCAACCAACCTCAAAACTTGCCAAGTTCCATATGAGGAGAGGGAATCAGAACCAAAGATGTCATTGATGTACTGGAGAAAGAGCTGTGAGGAAGGGCCCATTTACGACTGGAACAAGGAATGTTTCATGCACCCCACAAAGAGACAGGCATAACTAGTGCCCATGCAGGTGTCAATGACCACCTCTTTGATCTGAGAAAGTGAGAGGGCTTAAAGAGGAAGTTGTTCAAAGTCAGGACAAGCTCAGCCAGGCAGAGGAGGTATCGGATGGGAACGGCTCAGGCCTTTTTCCCAGGAAGAAGTGGAGGGCCCTGAGACCATCCCGGTGAGGGATGGATGTGTAAAAGGACTGCACATCCATGGAAGAGAGGAGATGGCTGGAGACTGCAAACTGGAAATTTTTAAACCGAAGTAATTTCAAGATTTGCAGATATAAGTAGGGAGAAACTGGACAACGCGAGAATAAATCAGGTCAAGGTGTAATAAAAATGTATTCACCCCTTGGCAGTGTTTGTCATTTCTTCTTTATGGATCCGTGGCAATGGAAGTGGTTTCTGTAATGAATATGTCATGTTCTGCTGTTATTTCGCTGCATAATAGATGCAGGCTTTTTGCCATCTATTGACTTCCTTGCCATGCGTTCTTTCATTTGTAACCACTTCAAAATAAGTCCCAGATTTGGGGAAGTACAAAAGAAAAACTATGGGATGTCTGTGCCTAAATCAAGAACGCAAATTATCTTTAAAGGAGCAGACATAAGCATAAGTGAACCTCCTGCTCCGAGCGTTGGTCAGGTTGTAACTGTCTTGTTTCGATCACAATACCTGGAGCCTGGTCTTTTCACAATATCTATGGATTTATGCCAGAAGTGGAAATCCCCAGAATTCAAGCAGTCACTACAGATTTTCAGCAAATGGAATATTAGTGAAACCCAAAAGTCACTGAAGTCCATGACACTGTTATAACCAGAGACTTAAATTGACAGGTGCAAGCAGAAAGCTTGTTTGCTCCCAGGGATCAATGATTCACCCTGACCAAGCCTGGGAAGGAGGCTCTCTGGGAGTGTAATGTTCCTCAGGGATATGAAAATCCACGTGTAGGACTGAGGGCTGGGCACTTGCCTCATCAGCCTGGACCAGGAGAAGGCCTTTAACAGGATAGCAACACCTATATGTGGGATGTGCTCTCCGAAATGGGATGTCAGGAGGGAATCCATAACTGGATCTGACTGCTCTACACCAACATCATTAGTGAATCTCAATCAATGGGTGGGAATCAGAAAGCTTCCTAATCGGATCTGGAGTCAGGCAAGGCTGCCCTCTGCTGCTTTGTTTGTGTGGTAGCTCAAACCTTTTGCCAAGTCCTTCAGGAAGGATGTGAGCCTGAGGGGGGAGGTGACTATTTCGGGCAGCAGGGGCCTGCAGGTCGATGCCTCCCTTTACATGGATGATGTCACCATTTTCTGGAAGTAAGACCAAGGCCATGTTTTTCAGGAACTGGGCCAACTGATCCTTTATCCCCTTCACTGTCAGGACAGGCTACCTGAAGGTGCTGGGAAAATGATTCGGAGGAGCTGGGGCATGTGCAAAAACTTGGGAGGAGCATATCGCTTAGGTGAGGTAAAAACTGAGAAAGTGGAGTGCTGGTCATCAGGTGTGAGGTGCTGTCATTGTTGCTGCATATGGCATTAGTCTGCTCAGTCCCTCATCTGAGCAATCGCAGCCACCTGAGCCAGCTTCCACTTCATCTGGAGGTCAAAGATGAGCCATGTCCACAGGGACCACATGTGCAAAGCTCTGGATAAAAGTGGGGAGAGGATGTACCCAACACTGCCTTTGTCCTCGTGGCCACCTTTGTGTTCCGCTGCATCAAGCTGTGTGTATTACGCAAACACCAACTGTCACGATGGACTGACGTCCCACCTGTCCCCCATGTCACAGTGTCCCTGGTCTGGCTTCAGCATCGTGGAATGCTCCAAGTAATTTGACCATTCTGTACCATCTGTCCTTCATGGAGAAATTTGCAAGTCCATGAAGCAGCAATCAGTACGTAGCGAGATCCTGCAGGAAAAGGAAAAAGTGGACCTTGTTGTGTTGTTCCCCGAGCAAACTGTCAAAGTCAACTTTCCAAGTGCCAGGACATAGCTTGGTTGGTGGTGAGAAGGGCGCGACCCATCAGATACTTCATGTAAACCCAGACTCTCTGCACCACTGCTCACCGCTCTCAGAGTGGCTGCGCTAGGGAAGAGACTGTCACAAATCACCTTCTGGAATCTGCCTTTGCAAAGGAAGTATGAAGCGAAATAAAATGGCTTTTGTGGAGTTTCATCCCAAACAGCTCCATGATGTAGTACTCTGTGCTGTACGGGCGACTTACTGGGGCACAAATATCAACTACACTGTAGGATCCTTGACACGCTTTGGCCTAATAGAATTACTACAGCGTTGAGACCGGCCATTCAGCCCATCAAGTCCATGCCAACTGTCTAAAGAGCATCCCACCCAGACCCTCCCCCTTACCCTATTCCTGTATCCCCGTATTTCCCATGGCTAATTCACCCAGCCTGCACATCCCTGGACACTGTGGACAATTTAGCATGCCCAATCCAGCTAATTTGCACATCTTTGGACTGTGGGTGGAAACTGGAGCACCCGGAGGAAACCCATGCGGACACGGGGAGAATGTGCAAGCTCCACAGAGACAGTTATCTGAGGGTGGACTCAAACTTAGGTCCCTGGTGCTATGAAGCAGCAGTGCCAACCACTGAGCCACCTAGCCACCCCGTAGTCTGCTGAAACAGGTTTGTCTTCCAGTGTAAAGAGTTGACATTGACCAAGTGTTGCAGACTGGATGATTCCAAGGTCCAGGACTACATGCTGAGAGACACACTAAAGTTTGGGGCAGTTGCTGCCAAGGTGCAGCAGAGAAAGACTGAAGACTTCCTGTTAAGATATAATGAAGGTCCGTTAAGGTTTGAGACCCTGTCATTGCTTTAAAAAGAATATAAGCAGTGTTCCTACATGAGTAGAAAATGCCTTTATTTTGCCGGGAAGTTCTGAGAAATGTCAAATTCCAATGCGATGCTTTCTTTCCTTCTAAGTTTGTACAGAAACTGATTTTGGAATTTTTGTCAGTACTTAAAGATTTTTCTTATGAATAAAGTGTTTTAGTACAATAATAATTTTAAAAAAACAGGAATTTTGTTTTCTTTTCAGGTAGAAATCACGCAGCAGGAGGTTTATTTCAAATCACAAGCTGCTCCTTTGACAGGTGAACCAGTAGCTTAAACCTGTTGGACTATAATCTGGTGTCATGTGGTTTCTGACTTTGTCCACCCCAGTACAACACCAGCACCTCCATGTCATCTCTTCAGGTAGTATAGCTCAGTTTATCATCATGGGGCAAGGCAATCCAAAAGGGAAAAAACACTAAATAAAAACAGTAATCTTGGAATGAATGCACTGGTCATACTGGACCTACTTTTTGATATATACAAGAAAGGCCAGGAAGTATGAGCAATGGCAAGGTTTACCTCTCAGAAACGTAGCCCTCACAAATATATTGGCTGATGCAGGGATTAAACCCACCCATAGAAAGCCATCATGAAAATGAAAGGGAAGTCCATCTTTTCCTTTTTGTTTTCATATTTCTTTATTCCTGCCTTAAATTAAAGCTGCTAGCATCCTGTTCTCATTTGTAATCCGTTTTGAAGAGGTGTACAGATGAAGTGATGTGTGGCTTGAAACACTTCATGCTCAAAATTGATGACATCAATGGCTTGAACAACAGATAACAAAGTGTGGAGCTGGACGAACGCAGCAGGCCAAGCAGCACCTTAGGAGCACAAAGGCTGACGTTTCGGGCCTAGACCATCTCTTGAACAACAGATGTTGCCTTTTATAGTTATTTGTACTATTGTATACAACAGCTCTAAGAGGGGATTCTGCAGATAAGTGTTTCTGTACATGTTAAGTATCTTCCACATCAAAAATGGCACCCAACAGAAAGACATCTTTGTTCCCTTTTAGTCCGTATGCAACAAGCAGTGAATTATAAACTCCTGATCAAAAGATGCAACCTTATGATCTCTTGTGGATCAGGAATTGCCAGATATGTTGTATTCACTGTGCTCAATTTTGAGAATTTACAGATCCATTCAGTTAAGTACTTTTTAAAAGCGTAGTCACGGTTGCATGGTAAAACAATATGTTTTAATGTTAATGGTTAAGGGAGAACTCCCATGCTTTTCTTCAACTCACATCAAAGGATCATTCACATCTACAGGAGATGGCAGGGCATGGATTAAGATGGAATGTGCAATACTGAAACAGCTTGCTAATACAAGGTTTGTCACATAGATTATATGACAAACTCTCGAATGCGGCACTTGACCCTGCTAACTTCTGTCTCAGCGAAGAAAGTTATGTCAAGGAGCCACAGCTGACAACTGGACTCCTACGGTTGTTAAAGGTACAACGTAAATGAAAACCTTTCTTCTCTATTTAGTCAATTAAATAAGTTTGGATTGGTTTAGCCACAATCTGGCGTCATCTTGAAACACCAAATATAATTCAAGATTTTACTGCATTTGAGCTCATCTATGGTGTTCATTACAGAGTGTTAATAGTTAAAATATACAGTGTGCCTGTTATATCACTGCATAGATTTCACACTAGACAGGTTTTCTACCTTTTAAGAAGTTACATGGTGTGATATCTGACATTCTAGCATAAAGGTACTCCAGTCGCCTTCAGTTTCTGGATAGTGCAGTCAACGTAATGTCTTCTGTCAATCAGCTATGGTATATAAATTACAGGAACATCACTAAATACAGAAGCCAGGCTACATGAATAAGTCTGTGATACTGTAGCCGTGCAAATAGTTAGTGATGTAAGTAAACCCCAGTATGTCTCACTCAACAGAACCTGGCTGCTCGTAGTGTATATTAACCAGGCTAACATCTAGAGAATGACAAACAGCAACACATGGGACTAAAAGCTAGTCATGACAGTTTGTCAGTGGCAGCAAGTAAATGCTAAAAGTCAAAAATGTGCCAGTAGCATGGCATTTGTGAAACAGTTTTCCATGAATGTGTCCAAGTTCAAAGCGGGTTATATGTACAACCAAGATTGAAGTCCAATAACAAAGTTTTCTGCATTTACAATTTTAAGTACCTTCCTTTTGTGAAAATGAAGCTTCTCCAATCTCTTTAGTGGCATAAACCTGCAGATCTTCCTTTTGCCACTAAGTCCCCAAGTAGACTCCTGTCTGGACCACTTGGACTCCTGAGATAGCACAGTATGGCTGTTCTTCATCAGCAATCAGGGCGTTCAGGCAGAGTTGAAGCAAATAAATGCCCTTCTTGTTGCCCAGGTCCTCCTTCACGCAGAAATTGGTGAGTTCCACCATTTTGTTTTAAGAAACAGGCGTGAAAACTCCAAAAAAGGTGGGAGTAACATCACTGGGATTTCACTTTTGGTGCTAATGGTGTACAAAGGCTCCAGCCTGACACTTTCAAAGAAAACCATCTGTGAAAAAAATTTAAGGAAGATGAAGCCAAAGAGGAAAAGAGAGAGACGCAAAAGCAGTAATGGAATAAACAAACTCTGCCCTGCACAGGAAAGCATTGCACTATAGGACAGATTCTTATACTGGCATTGTAAAGAGCAAAATGATGTAAAACAAATATGTACCATGGTGTTTGGATTCTATTGGCTTCTGTCAGAATGTCCATTATTCAAAGAGAGCATAAGTCTTTACTTAATGGACCGGCAGATGACTGACAAAGAGAGATTTTTAGTCTCTTACGAAATCGAAGAATATTGGGAATGGGAAGGAAGATGAAATCGAAACTCAAGATGAGGCACGATTGTATTAAGTAAGAGAGCAAGTTCAACAGACCACGCTATTTACTCTTGCTCCTAAGTCTTGCATTCTTATATGTAATCATGATTATTTTCTTTATTTCAATTACCAGGTACTTCAAAAGCTTGGTAAAGCAGATGAAACGAGAGATGAACAGTTTGAAGGATTTGTACAAAACTTCAAGAAGCAGGAGGTAAGAAGCAAATGGTTGACTTTCATAAAGCACACTCTTAAATCCTCAGGACTCCCCAGCGTATACTTGAAACAATTAATTATTTTTGAGAGTAGTAAATTTTGTTTAGTTTTATTCATCCATTTGATGGGCAGGATCGCCGTTTTTTGTGCATCATTAATTGCTGTTGAACTGAGTGTCTTCTCAGGCCCGTTCAGAGGGCAGCTACTTATCAACCACATTTTGTGGATCTGGTGTCTCAAGCCAGGTAAAAACAGATTTCATTCTATAAAGGACCTCCTCCAATTAACTAGATTGTGCCTTTCGCTTTTTGTAGCCAATCTACAACTTGATGACATTATGATCACTATTCCTCACATGCCCAGTGTAAAACTTGATGTACTTATCATATATTTTCCTCGAAGCAAATCCAACGGGGCCCCCTTCCTCATAATATTGGACAATCATCAATCAATAAAATTTCTCTGAACGCTCTGAATAAATTTTTGCCCCTCTGAATCTTTTCCTTTATTATTATTTACTACTGTCACTATACTGTAATTCTTACACCCCTCTTTAATTTCCCCAAAAATTGCTTCTTTGTATCTTTGCCAATAGTTGATATCTTGTGGGATGCATCCAATCATGGAATGATGTCTCAATTCTTTCTTAACTCAAGCTGAAGAGATTCTGTCCTTGACCTCTTTCACACACTCTTGCTTTCCTTAATCAATGCTGCCAACCTTTTAATTGCTATCTTATTTACAATCTTTGCTGAGCACCTTGTAACAGGGAATGTTGACCCCAGCTCTGTCCTTTCCAGGTTTCCATCAGCACTATAACATCGTATTCGTGTATGGCTTGTTGCATTCTCTCTTAGTTTGACCCCAAATAATGTCTCAGTGTTTCTTACTGTGTTTTCTGTCTGTCCAAGTACTGTGCAGACCTTGTCTCTCCTTTCTACAGGTACATCATGATTCTCATTACCCTGTCAAATCAGTTTAAATTTTCACCAAAAGCACTTCAAAGCTGCGTGGACTATTGTTAATCAACAAATGAAGACATCAGGTGAAGAAATGGAAATCCTTTGAATTCGCCAGTACTTGTAGTCCAGGCCTCATATTTATGGGAGCAAACATAGTATCATAGTGTGATAATCACAGATCATCATCTATCACGCCATACTATCGTATCAGTAATGATGTCTAATACAACCTTTGGCTGTTCAGCCTGTCCTCTCAGAATATTCTCCAGCTGTTCATTTATATTCTGGACCCGGCAGGAGGGAGACAACATACCTTCCTCAGATTACAACTGCAGCTATACAAACACTTCTCTATTCCCTTCAGTGTGGAATCCCCCATCGATGTTGCTATCCCCGTCTTCCTCCTGTGCCCATCCCCTCCCCAACTGTACAGCTGGCCAGTCCTTGAATCATGAAATTTTTATGGTGCAGAATGAGGCTATTCAGCCCATCCTGCTCTGCACTGACTCTCCAAATTATGTCTTAGTGCCATTCTCGTGCCATTTATGTACACTGTGCATATTGTTTTCTATTCAAATAGTCATCTAATGCCTGAAGGAGCCTGTCTCCATCACACATCCAGGCAGCAGATTGCAAACCTATCTACTTGCTGTGAAGGAAAGCATTTTCTTCACATTGCATTTGCTTTTTAAAAGATACTTTAAATCTGTACCTAGTGTGGAGCTGGAGGAACACAGCAGGCCTCATATTTATTGGAGCTAACATAATATCACAGTGTGATAATCACAGATCATCAGCTATCACACCATCCTATCACACCAGCAATAATCCCGACCTAACACATAAGCTTTCCTGCCTCTCTAATGCTGCCTGGCCTGCTGTGTTCCTCCAGTTCCATGCTGTGTTATCTCTGACTCCAGCATCGGCAGTTGTTACTATCTCCTTAAATCTGTGCCTTCTTATTCTGGATCCTTTTATGACTGGTAATAATTTATCCCTATTTATTCGTTCCAGACTTCTCAGAATTTTGAAAATTTCCATCAAACTTCCTCTTCGCCTTGTTTTTGACAAGAAAATCTGTCGCAACTTTTCCAAGCTATTGTCATCAATGGAGTTTCTCATCCCTGGAACCATCCTCATAAACCACTGCATTTACAGCTTTCATGAATGTGGTACTTGGTATTATACACAGTGCTTCAGCTGAGATCCAACTAGCATCCTGTATAAATAGCATAATATCCTTGCACTTACACTCGAAGCCTTTGTTAATGAATCATTTGATATATTTGATTTATTAACTGCTGTTCATCTGTCCTGTCCTCTTTAATGACTTATGCACATATACATCCAAGGCTCTCTGCTCTTGCGTACTCTTTTGGTTAATACCTTTTGTTTTATATTGTCTTTCTGTGTTCCTTCTATCAAAATCTATCACCCCTCACTTCCCCACAATGAAAGCAATAGTAATCAAAATTAAAGCTCAAGGTATCGGATACAATGCATTGATGTGGATAGAGAACTGGTTGGCAGACAGGAAACAGAGAGTTGGAATAACTAGGTCCTTTTCTGTGCTGTAGGCAGTGACGAGTGCAGTACTGCAGGGTTTAATGTTGGGACCCCAGCTGTTCACAATATACATTCACAATTTCGACAAAGGAATTGAATACAATACCTCCAAATATGCAGAGGACACGAAGCTGGGTGGCAGTGTGTGCTGTGAGGAGGATGCTAAGAAGCTACAAAGTGATTTGGACAAACTGGCTGAGTCAGCAAATACTTTGCACATGCAATATAATATGGATAAATGTGAGGTTATCCACTTTGGTTGCGAGAACAGCAAGGCTGAATGGTGGCAGTTTAGGAAACGGTGAGGTGCAATGAGACCTGGGTGTCCTGGTGGAGCAGTTACTGAAAGTTGGCATCCAGGGGCAGCAGGCAGTGAGGAAAGCTAATGGCATACTGCCTGTCATGGCAAGAGGGTTTGAGCATCAGATTAGGGATGTCTTGCTGCAATTATACAGGGCCTTGGTGAAGTCACACCTCGAGTACTATGTGCAGTTTTGGTCTCCTAGTCTGTGGAAGGACATTCTTGCTATTGAGGGAGTCCAGCAAATGTTCTCCAGACTGATTCCTGGGATGGCAGGACTGACATGTGAAGAAAGACTGGATCAACTGGTCTTATACTGACTTGAGTTTAGAAGAATGAGGGGGATCTCGTGGAAACATATAAAATCCTCGTGGGACTGGACAGGGTAGATTTAGGAAGAATGTTCCTGATGTTGGGGAAGTCCAGAAGGAGCCACAGTCTAAGAACAAGGCATAGGCCATACAGGACGAGGATGAGGAAGATTTTTTTCTCTTAGAGAATTGTGAACCGGTGGAAATCTCTGTGAGAAAGCTGTTGCAGCCAGTTTGTTAGATATATTTAAGAAAGAGCTGAATGTGGCCCTTACAGCTAAAGGGATCAAGGCACATGGAGAAAAAGTGGGCCTGCGATACTGAAATTGCGTGATAAGTCACGATCATGTTGAGCCTGGTTCAGGCCTACTCCTGCACCTATTTTCTGTGTTTCTATGCAATTCACCTGCAGCCTGTCCTTTCAGCCCAGCTTGTCAATCTCCTTTTGAAGTTCTACACTTCAGCACTCCCACTCATTACCATACATTCACTTCAATTAGTCCTCTCTGCACCCGTGCCGCCCCATGCAGTAACACATCTTGATAACTTATACAGAGTGTTTACGTCTCACACTCAAATTACAGTCTAAGATTTTTTTCTGATGAAGGGCCTAGGCCCCGAAACATCAGCTTTTGTGCTCCTAAGATACTGCTTGGCCTGCTGTGTTCATCCAGCTCCACACTTCGTTATGTCAGATTCTCCAGCATCTGCAGTTCCCATTATCTCAAATTACAGTCTAATTCAGCTTCCTCATCCAATAATTAACACTCAAGCAGCAACCATCAGCCGATTGACAGTTAACTGTCACTGCCAAACTGTTAACTCAGCAGTTTTAACAAGTTTGCAGCTCCTTTTTAAAACTCTGAACAAAATTGTTAAATTCAATTTCAGCGAGAGAAATAGATATCCAAAAATTTCCACTTTTACCAAATTCCCAACTTTGCGATTTGAATAATGCCTTCAGTGCTCCAATCACTGCACACCCACTCCCGCCCCATTTGTATGGCACAAAGATTACCTGATAATTTAAAAGCTGAAGCCCGATTATTGATCTGATCTTACTGCATGTGTGTGAAAGGACTGTTCTTTTTTGCGTAGAATTGTGAATAGACCTGAATACTGCAATCATCAACAAACGTTTGGTATGATGATGGAAAGTAATTGAAAGCGACTGAAGATGTCTGAGCTTAGGATAATGTCTTGAAGAGCTCCTATAGTGCTGGCATTTCTCCAGACATTAAAGAATATTTACCCTGATTACCATTCATTTCAACTTTCCTTGGTCTTCTAGATTTTTGGGGAGGTGATGACCTGGTGGTATTGTTGGTAGACTGTTAATCCAGAAACTCCGCACATAGATAAACTGCAGAGCCGGGCTGAGAGGTGGCAAATGGAGTTTAATGCAGACAAGTGTGAGGTGATGCGCTTTGGTAGGAGTAACCAGAAGGCAAAGTACAGGGCTAATGGTAAGATTCTTAGCAGTGTAGATGAGCAGAGAGATCTTGGTGTCCATGTACACAGATCCTTGAAAGTTGCCACCCAGGTTGACAGGGCTGTTAAGAAGGCATACAGTGTTTTAGCTTTTATTAATAGAGGGATCAAGTTCCGGAACCAAGAGGTAATGCTGCAGCTGTACAAAACTCTGGTGCGGCCACACTTGAAGTATTGCGTACAGTTCTGGTCACCGCATTATAAGAAGGATGTGGAAGCTTTGGAAAGGGTGCAGAGCAGATTTACTAGGATGTTGCCTGGTATGGAGGGAAGGTCTTATGAGGAAAGGCTGAGGGACTTGAGGCTGTTTTCATTAGAGAGAAGAAGATTGAGAGGTGACTTAATTGAAACATATAAAATAATCAGAGGGTTAGATAGGGTGGATAGGGAGAGCCTTTTTCCTAGGATGAGCACGAGGGCGCATAGCTTTAAATTGAGGGGTGAAAGATATAGGACAGATGTCAGAGGTAGTTTCTTTACTCAGAGAGTAGTAAGGGAGTGGAACGCTTTGCCTGCAACGGTAGTAGATTCGCCAATTTTAGGTACATTTAAGTCGTCATTGGACAAGCATATGGACGTACATGGAATAATGTAGGTTAGATGGGCTTGAGATCGGTATGACGGGTCGGCACAACATCGAGGGCCGAAGGGCCTGTACTGTGCTGTAATGTTCTATGTTCATGTTCTTGGCCCCCGGGTTCGAATCCCACCTTGGAAGATGGTGGAATTTGAATTCAATGAAAGATATCTGGAATATATATACATATATGCACGTATATACATATTATATATATGTGTGTGCGTGTGTGTGTGTGTGTGTGTGTGTGTGTGTACAGATACATACTCAATGTGGGGCCTCACCAAGGTCCGATATAAAAAAGATATCTGAATTATTTAATTAATTAATTCCTGATGGCCATGAAAACATTGTTATTGGAAACACCCATCTGCCTCACTTGTGTTCTTCAGGGAAGGCAATCTGCCATCCTTACCTGGCCTACAGGTGACTCTATGAACCACAGAAATGTGGTTGATTCTCAAATGCCCTGTGAAATGGCCCTAACAAGCCTCTCAGATGTGTAAACTGCTACAAAATCTCAACAAAGAAATGAAACCAATGGACCACCTGACATTGACCAAGGCACCAGAAGAGATGACAGCAAAAATAGCCCTGTTGACCCTGTGAAGTTTGCCTTTCTAACACCTGGGGCGCTAGTGCCAAAATTTGGGGAGGTGTCTGACGGACAAGCAATAGACCAACATAGTCATACTCACAGAATCACACCATACAGACAATGTCCCAAACACTCAGGATACATCCTGTCCCATTGGCAGGAGAAACCCAGCAGAGTTGGCTGCACAGTGGTATACAGTGAGAAGGAAGTTGTCCTGGGAATCCTCCATATTGATACCGGACCCCATGAAGTCTCATGGCTTCAGGTTTAACACGAACAAGGGAACGTCTCAGTGATTACCAAGTCTGGTCTTCCCTTGACAGCAATTGACAGGAATAAATTTGTCCTGTTTATTGTGGATAGGATATACATAGGCAGTTTTCTACAGTGTTGTCAGGCTTCACCTGACAAAGGGGCAGTGCTGGGAAAGCTTGTGATTTCAAATAAACCTGTTGGACTATAACCTGGTGTCACGTGACCTCTAACCTTGTCCACCCCAGTCCAACACCGGCACCTCCACATGATGGCTGGAGTATGTATGCCTGAGGATATTTGCAACTACTTCACTCACCTTGACTTTTGCAATATTGTGCCATTGAAACACAGGATTCTGTGTTTTTTACAGTGTTGTAACTGGGTGTCAGTTACTCCCAGGCGCAGGTCTTCAGTACCACAGCCAGGATATTGTCAAGGTTCATAGGCTTTTAGAGTGAATCATTTTGACTGAAAGTTGGCATTTATGCTGTTGGGGACGACAGATGTGATGTTATCTGCACTCATGAAGACAGCCTCAACCGTGATTTTGGGCTCATGTCACGCTGCATGTAACCCCACCATGCTGTTTCTTTATCTGTAAAATCCTCCTTACTGTCCTGTTTTGACACCATCACCTTGATAAGTTATTATGATCTCTTTACCTTAATTTGTTTGTACCATTTTAGGATTCCTTATTACTTTGGTTAGGCTCTGGACATGTGACTCTTATACCTATCATGTTATTCCATCCGAGATAATGGGAACTGCAGATCTAAGATAACAAAGTGTGGAGCTGGATGAACACAGCAGGCCAAGCAGCATCTCAGGAGCTCTCTGATGCAGGGTCTAGGCCCGAAACGTCAGCTTTTGTGCTCCTGAGATGCTGCTTGGCCTGCTGTGTTCATCCAGCTCCATACCATGTTATTCCATCCATTTGGTTTGTCTCCAGCACCACCTTAACTTTTTGTAATTATCTCTCTGCCTCAATTAATGAGATTATAAGATGATCCCCTTCACTTACTGTTCAGCTGTTGGCACTTTACTCACACTGTCTGACACTTCTGATCACCCGCAGAGACTTATTATTCAACTCTCCACTCATGCCATTTGTATGATGTTTTGATCTCTCTCCCTATAAATTCTGTACCTGTACGCTTTTCTTCGCTTCACCTGACAAAGGGGCAGTGCTGGGAAAGCTTGTGATTTCAAATAAACCTGTTGGACTATAACCTGGTGTCATGTGACCTCTAACCTTGTCCACCCCAGTCCAATACCGGCACCTCCACATGATGGCTGGAGTATGTATGCCTGAGGATATTTGCAACTACTTCACTCATCTTGACTTTTGCAATATTGTGCCATTGAAACACAGGATTCTTAAGAGACTTGACAGGCTAAATGCTGAGAGGATATTTTCCCTCATGGGAGAGTCTAAAACCAGAAGGCATAGTTTCAGAGTATAGGCGCAGCAATTTATGATTGAGATAAGCAGGAATTTCTTCTTTCACAGGTTTGTGAGTTTTTGGAACTTCTCGCCAAAGAGAGCTTTGGGGGCTGTTGGGGGACACAGTCCTTGTATATATTTAAAGCTGATATAGATGTATTCTTGATCAGTAGGGGAATCAAGGCTTATAGCGAAAGGGCAGATGAGGAAATTTGAGGAATAAAGACAGAAATTGCAGGAAAAGCTCATCAGATCTAGCAGCATCTGTGGAGAGAAATCAGGGTTAATGTTTCAAGTCGAGTGACCCTTCCTCAGAACTCTGATTTCTCTCCACAGATGTGTTTTATCCAGCAATTTCTGTCTTTGTTTCTGATTTGCAGCATCCACCGTTCTTTCAGTTTTTATTTTGTATTTGAGGAATGTCAGATCAGCCACGATCTTATATAAAGGTGGAGCAGGCTTGAAGGGCTGAATGGCCTACTTCTGTTCCTATTTCTTATAGTCTTATGGTTCCACCATCACTGATGATGGGGATAATGGTGTAGCCTCATTTTCCAGAGAGTTGATTAATTGTCAAAACAATGCATGATGAGACAGGTCAGGATTTGGTTTTGAAATTTCCTAGCTCTGTCTATAGTATGCTATTTGGCACGTATGTATTCCTGTGCTGCAATTTGACCCAGTTGGTCCAATGTGACTGGGACAGTTGCAAACCTTCCCTCTGTCACAGACAGAAATTGGGTGTTCCTTATTAATGCCTGTAATCAGAGGTGTTTGTCTGGAAGAATTATGTGTTTTATTAACCTCAGAGCAATTGTCCCAATTAATTAATTCCAGCAACAAGCCTTTAGTGATCATTAAATAAATCAGAAGCTATTTAATGTCGCAAATTTAAAAAGTGACATCTCGAACACGTACAGTGAATCACACACAAAAATTAGATATAGATAAAGATAAAATAACACAATCATAACCTGCGATAACAAGGTGTAGAGCTGGATGAACACAGCAGGCCAAGCAGCATCAGAGGAGCAGGAAAGCTGATGTTTCAGGTCTGGACCCTTCATCAGAAATGGTTTCTGAAGAAGGGTCCAGATCGAAACATCAGCTTTCCTGCTCCTCTGATGCTGCTTGGCCTGCCGTGTTCATCCAGCTGTACACCTTGTTATCTGAGATTCTCCAGCATCAGCAGTTCCTACTATCTCTCACAATCATAAACTATCATTTTATACATCCTCTTTCATGGCAGGCCTACAGTTCCATTGATGAGATGGTAAACTAGAAAGAGTGCAGAAAGGATTTACTAGGATGGTACCTGGACTGGAAGGTTTAACACATAAGGAGAGGCTGGAGACAACACAGTGTGGAGCTGGAGGAACACAGCAGGCCAGGCAGCATCAGTGAAGCAGGAAAATTGACGTTTTAGGTCATGATCCTTCAGCAGCGTTGTCTCCGACTCCAGCATCTGTAGTTCTTGCTATCTCTGAGGAGAGGCTGGATAGGCTGGGACTTTTTCCCCTGGAATGTGGAAGACAGTAAGGTGACCTTCTAGAGGTCTGTAAAATCATGTCAGACCCGATGAAGGTGCAGTGCTCTGAAATCTTGTGGTTTTTAATAAACCTTTTGGACTATAACTTGGTGTCATGTGACTTCTGACTTTGTGTACCCCTGTCCAAAACCAGCACCTCCACATCATACAAAATTATGAGAGGCATAGATAAGGTAACAGCCAACTGCATTTCCCCATGGTAGGGAAGTCTAAAACTAGAGGGCATTGGTTTAAGGTGAGAGGGGAGAGATACACAATGGACTGGGAGCAATATTTTGACACAGAGGGTGATGAATGTCTGTAATCAATACCAGAAGTAATGGTGGAGGGGTGTACAATTTTGTCATTTAAGAAACATATGGACAGGTATATGGATGGATTAGGTAATAGGGATATGGACTAAACACAAGCAAATTACAAGTTATGAGTGGTGTACCACAAGGATCTGTTCTGGGTCCTCTTCTATTTGGAATTTCTGTAAATGATTTGGATGTAGGAGTGGAAGTGTGGATTAATAAGTTTGCGGACGATACGAAGGTGGGTCGCATTGTGGACAGTGCGGAGGGCTCTTCTAGGTTACAAAGGGACATTGATAGGATGCAGAGCTGGGCTGAGAAGTGGCAGATGGAGTTTAACTCTGAGGTTAAAGTGTGAGGTGACTCATTTTGGAAGGACAAACTTGAAAGCAGAACACAGGGTTAACGGAAAGATTCTTGGCAGTGTGGAGGAGCAGAGGAATCTTGGGATTCATGTCCACAGTTCCCTGAAAGCTGCCACCAAGGTGAATAGAGTTGTTAAGAAGGCATATGGTGTGATGGTATGGTGGAAAAGATGCTGGAGTCAATTATAAAAGATGAAATTACGACTCATTTGTATAGCAGTAACAGAATAGGTCAGAGTCAGCATGGATTTATGAAGGGGAAATCGTGCTTGACTAATCTTCTGGAATTTTTTGAGGATGTATCTATGAAGATGGATAAGGGAGAACCAGTGGATGTGGTGTACCTGGACTTTCAGAAAGCCTTTGATAAAGTCCCGCATAGGAAATTGGTGAACAAAATTAGGGCACATGGTATTGGGGGCAAAATACTGAGTTGGATTGAAAATTGGCTGGCTGACAGGAAGCAAAGAGTAGTGATAAACGGGTCCCTTTCGGAATGGCAGGCGGTGACCAGTGGGGTATCACAAGATTCGGTGCTGGGGCCGCAGATGTTTGCAATATACATTGATGATATAGACGAAGGTATTAAAAGTAATATTACCGAATTTGCTGATGACTCAAAGTTGGGTGGCAGTGTGAACTATGAGGAGGATGTTATGAGAATACAGGGTGACTTGGACAGGCTAGGTGAGTGGACGGATGCATGGCAGATGCAGTTTAATGTGGATAAATGTGTGGTTATACACTTTGGTGGCAAGAACAGGGAGGTAGATTACTATCTCAATGGAGTCAAGTTAGTTAAAGGGGAAGTACAACGAGATCTAGGTGTTCTTGTACATCAGTCAATGAAAGCAAGCATGCAGGTACAGCAGGCAGTGAAGAAAGCTAATGGCATGCTGGCCTTCATAACAAGAGGAATTGAGTACAGGAGCAAAGAGGTCCTTCTGCAGCTGTACAGGGGCCTGGTGAGACCGCACCTGGAGTATTGTGTGCAGTTTTCGTCTCCCAATTTGAGGAAGGACATTCTTGCTATTGAGGGAGTGCAGCGTAGGTTCACGAGGTCAATTCCCAGAATGGCGGGACTATCATATGTTGAAAGATTGGAGCGACTGGGCTTGTATACACTTGAGTTTCGAAGGATGAGAGGGGATCTGATTGAGGCGTATAAGATTATTAAGGGATTGGACACTCTGGAGGCAGGAAGCATGTTTCCACTGAAGGGTGAGTCCAGAACCAGAGGGCACAGTTTAAAAATAAGGGGTAGGCCATTTAGAATAGAGTTGAGGAAAAACTTCTTCACACAGAGAGTGGTGGATATATGGAATGCTCTGCCCCAGAAGGCAGTGGAGGTCAAGTCTCTGGATACTTTCAAGAAAGAGATAGATAGAGCTCTTAAAGATAGTGGAATCAAGGGTTATAGGGATAAGGCAAGAACAGGATACTGATTGTGGATGATCAGCCATGATCATAATGAATGGTGGTGCTGGCTCGAAGGGCTGAATGGCCTACTCCAGCACCTATTGTCTATTGTCTATTGAGATAGCTTTCATTAATAGAGGGAGTGAGTGCAAGAGCTGTGAAGTTATGCTCCAGCTCTCCAAAAGCCTGGTTCAGCCACATCTGGAGTATTGTGTCCAGTTCTGCTCACGTCATTACACGAAAGATATAGAAACATTGGAAAAGGCGCAGAGGAGATTTACCAGGATGTTGCCTGGAATGGAGGGAAGGTCTTACGAGGAATGGTTGAGAGAGCTAGGGCTTTTCTCTTTAGAATGACGAAGGATGAGAGGTGACTTGATAGAGGTGTACAAAATGATCAGAGGTATAGATAGAGTGGACAGCCAGAGACATCTTCCTAGGGTGGAGGTAGCCATGTGAGGGGGCAGAGTTTTAAAGTAGTGGAGATAGATATAAGAGAGATGTCATTGCCGGAGATGGTAGTGGAATCGGCCTCATTAGGGGCATTTAAGCAACTATTAGATAGGCAAATGGATGATAGTATAAGGTAGGGGTGGAGGTTAGATAGACCTTAGGATTAGGGTAAAAGTTCGGCACAACATCATGGGCCGAAGGGCCTGTACTGTGCTGTATTATTCTATGTTCTTGTGTTCTAAATGGGACTAGATTAATTGTGAAAACTGGATGGCATGGACAAGTTGAGCTGAAGGGCTTCTTTCCACACTAAAATCCTCTCTGACTCCATGATGCTTTAATTGATGTGAAGCTCTTGTAAAGCTGCAGATTCTTATTAAGCTGCAAGATTTCTTGTCATCCAGGAGTATTTTTCTCAGGCAAAATCAGAATCAGAACTGGTTGGAAAGATCCAAAGTCTGGTTGTTTATTACGTTTAGATACTTACAGCTTGTTGCAATTTCAAAGTTATTTGGGTTGGTTACACATTGTAGATTTCACACTTTGAAAATTTGAGACTGTTAGTGTCTTTACATTTAGAAGACCCACTCAATTGCTATTACTTTTTGAATTAGTTTCATGCTGAAGCATTGAATCAACAAAAAAAATGAGTTTAAAGTTCAGAATATATTGGGAATGTAGAACACTTCTATTGCATGTAAATAGATTTTAATCAGGCAGGTCAAACAGAATTTTGGACACGGCAGAATTTTCCCCTTTTTGGTCTGGTATGAATAATGTCACAAAAGGCAGCAAAATACAAAGAGAATGAAAAAAATCAGATTCTCCACATTGAGAGAGATTTTCCGAATTGTCCCCTCAAAGTGTAAACGGAGACTTCAGAATCTTACCATTGAGTGCATTTGCATCTCATTAAAATCCCACTCCACCTCATTTAGAGGCCACTTCTAACTCCCCTCTCCTCTACTGGGGAACGCTGCAGCACGAATTCCCGACATGGAATTCAGAGCAGCTGCAGTTCACCGAGCTCTTGTTCCAGGCTTGATGCAAAAGTCTGTTCAGAACAGTGTCTCTGAATGCACCAAGATCACTCTCCTCCTCGACCCTTCATCCAAGCAGCATCAGCAAACCACCAGCCTCATCACAGCATCCTGTCCACTCTCGGGCCATCTCACACACCATTTCAGTGCTTCACCAATTTTCATTACAGCTCAGGGACACCCAAGACTTGCGTGTTAGACCAGATTGCTTTGTGTACAGGGACAGGCATGTATCTACACAGGGGTGGCTTCTCCTTACACAGACACATGCATCTTATGGATCTTAGCTTGCTTACAAAGTGCACGCTCCCTTTAGTGCTTATTTGGAGGCTGCCAGGCTCGTAATACTTTAAACAGGAAGTGTGGAGAAACTCGGCAGGTCTGGCAACATCTATGGAGAGAAAAACAAACTTAATATTTCAAGTCCAGTAACCCTTTATCAGACCTGTTGGATTTCGACAGCTCTTTCTGTTTTAATGTTAGATCTCCTGCATCCACGGTTCATTATTTTGTCTTTGTACTTGACATTGCTTTCTTAATGCACAGTTTCTGATTTCAGCACTGATTTACTGGCTTTGTGTTGCGAGTAACTCCAGACCCACAAACCACTCTGTTCAATGGCAAGGATAAACAACAAACACCAAGTTTCCCAGTGACACATGAAAGAATAACGACCGAAAAGGCTGTTCTTGCCCGAATAAGATTAGTTTCTTTATCTCCAGCATTGTTTGGCTGAGATACTTGTAAATGTTTCATTAGCACCAGGCAAGGACAGTAGCCAAGTTTCTACTGTCTCCGCGTTATGTGGGCTTGGGATCATCATCAATATCAAATGATAACAATCAACGCTAAGTGGTCAGGTAAGGCAACACCTCTATCAATCTGGCCCATAATCACAGATAGTCCTGAACTAACTGCTGGTCCTAAGCACTGAGAACTTCTCTCTTAATGACACACTGTCGGAAATCTTCAACGTTAACAAATGGAGCTGTCTGCAATATTAATGGAAGCTGGTTAATCCTTTTTTTTAATGAAAAGGACAACAATAAGGCATGCTCATTTCTCCCATAGACATCAGAAATGGATTAGAAAATGTTGGCAAGCTCAGAAAGACATGAAAATTTGGACTCAGAATGAAAGCAAATCAGTGCCTGCTCCAATCTAGCTTAATAGCCCTACAGTAACTAGATGGTCCTTCATAACAATAGTGTACCAGGAGTTTCAGACTCTATAGATAGGTCATTATAGCCATCTGCTCATTGTGTAGAGAGAGGTTTATTCTTCCGGAATTGCCTGCTGCAATGAGGTAACAAGAGATTTGTCCTTCAAATATAAACTGCTGTTCTTTGAGAATGGTAATGCATTTGAGATAACATTTGTTTATCTGACAGTATCTTGACTGGTCATGTGCTCATTGATCAATCATCTGCTTCTCTTTTTAGACTAAAAGCAGAGTAAACAAATTCTGTGAAAACTCTTTGACATTGGATCAGTTTGATAGGGCTCTTGGGAATGACTGACAGCGCATTCTCAAATCATCTTTCAGTGAGGATGTTTAACACAGTAAAAATGCCTCTGTTCCATAAATAACCAGCCAGGATGTGAGGCCAAAAATAACATCAAACATCTGATGGCAATAAACCCAAAGAAATGTTTTTCTGATTACTTCATCCTTCAAAAAATCTTGCATGCTGGGAGTGTATGTTGGAAGAGTGAACTCACGCATCATGTGATTTTTGCAAATATTAGCATAAAATGTCATATAGAAGGTACTATGATGCCCAATTGAACCCAAAATATAAGAGAGTGAAGAATTTCCATCCACCATGATCACTTCTTGTTTTCCCAGGGTAGAGATTTATGGTATCTTCACTGCTGTGTTTGGTAGGTCCTTGGCATTCATTCGAGTAGAGCGGCCACCACCCCACAGCCAGACCAATTAGGCCTGTAGCAGGAAAGTCCACAGATGGCCTTCCTGCCCCAAGTGCACAATTATTGCTCACTTACGGACCTCATTTTGACAGTATTAAGACACTAGGAGGTGGAGTTTCACAAAGTAGAGACCAACAAGGAAACTCTGGCCTGCTTCATTGTAAGCTTGTGTCAGAGGAAACTTCATTCAATGCCAATAACACCCAGAATCAGGAAGTGGGAAGCACAATGAGATTCGCATCCTCTCATTTGTTGTCTGCCCTCTTCCAACACTTCCCTTCGTCCTGTGATATCATCCATTTGATTCCTCCTCCCACCATTGTTCATCTGTACCTGGATTGGGTATTTAAATAACTTCACAATTTAACAGTTTTGCAAACCATCCCTGCCCTTCAAGTGCATTTATCTCTAATCTAAAAGCTTGTAACTCCCACAATATGAGTTATAACTCTAGCTACAGTGAAAATGGGATCTGTTTTAACTCAGCACTGAGTTGAAATAGCCCTGCTGACTTCAGGTTTCTTCAAATGCGAAACTCATCAAGGTCCCTTTTCCCTTCCAGTGAAAATGGGGTGGAACTTCTAAAAATGATTCCATTCTGGAAGGTCTGTGGAGTCTTCATAACCTCCAGAAAATCCTAGTCTTGATGTTTGACCAGGCTGGAGCAGAAGTTGAGCAGTAGGGATGAAGTGAGGAAGAATAGGATGTAAAGACTGTTCACTTCAACAACATGTACAATAGCTGAACCTCCCTGGGACAGCTGGATTTGTAAGACTGGCTCAGAAATGCATTAATTTTGAGTGACTAATTACAAATTGTGATGAATAGCATGAACTATTTTAGGCTGCAGTGCTTGCTGAGAACGTCTTTGCATTTTAATTTCAGTTTAGAAATTCCAATATTTTGTATGCGATTATGTCTGAAACAAATTTCTGGCATTGTAATTTTAATTAATTTCTCAAGAGGTTAAGTTATTACAGTGTTCATTTTGCAAGAGATCAGTGGTTGATAACTTTTCAAGGCTGGAGGATGTGAGGCAACGTATTTGGATAATTATTCAGTCACTTCTTGCTTCAATAATGAACTGTGTAACTTATCATATTGAATTACCATGCTTTCTATGTATTGTTCAATGTTTGGAGATATTTTCACTCTTCTTTTTCAGGCAGAAGGCAGTCGATTACAAAGGGAGCTACGAGGCTATCTCACTGCAGTGAAAGGTTGTAACACAATTTTGAAAATCTGTTTTAAGATTCATGTGCTTGACATGCATAATTATTCAGCCAATCCTAACATTTCTAAGCTGCTAAAATCTTCACAATCCTATTGAGTCCACCACTTTTGTGTATAAATTTTATGATTTTATCAGGCTCTTGCAAGTTCAGTAGGAAATTTGACTCACTGAATGATGGGTTGCAGATTCAATAACATCAGAGGATAATTTCACACAATCCCACCTTATTTGGCTCCCTGTATGATTGCTTATAAATCCTACAGGCTTCTCTGTCTATTCTTCATATTAAGTGCAAACAATAGCACACCTTAATGTACTCAAACAGAATGGATGCTACAGTAGGGTGTCAAAACATGTTAAAGTTGTCTTTTGGTTTCCAGGGTTTGGGGAAAAAAATGAATTTGTCTAATATTTTGGAAGAGCTCAAGTTGCTGTTGCCAGAGAATCAAATCTCATATGGCGTCAACCTCAAATAATTTCCTCATGCTGAAAATCATTATGTAAAAAGGTGCAGATTGTAAACGGGTTATTTTAATTAATTTTTCTAAGGTTAGATTATTAATAGCTTAAGATAATTATGCCCATTTCATGTGTAGAGGATGAAACGAAAAAGATAAAATGTCTTGGAAAGTCTTGTTAACTGCATATTAATGCTGAAAAGACATATGTTGAATGTGTTTTTAGCAATTTGAACCATTGTAGGGAGGGTGAAATGTATAGATAAGCAGAACTGATATTGACAGACAAGTAGAGGTGCAGGGGTCTTTTTCCTTCAGAGCAATCTTTCAAATAATCCAGCCTTGACAGTCCTCTGTGGTAAAGAATTCCACATATTACCTTCTAATTATAAATTCTGTGTCTGCGTGCTTCCCTTTCACTTCACCAGATGAAGAGACAGCGTTCTGAAAGCTTGCGATTTTAAATAAACTTGTTGGACTCTAACCTGGTGTCATCTGACCTCTGACTCTCTGAAAGAAGAAATTCCTCCTCTTCCCTGTCTTAATTGGCTGACCCTTTACTCAGGAATTATATCATTTTGTCCTAGAGTCTCCTACCAAGAGAAACAAGCTCATTAAGAATCATGGACGTGTGAATAAGGCCTCCTCTCAATCTTCTAAACTCCAATGTATTAAGGCCCTATCTACCCAACCTCTCCTCATAAAAAAATCCTCCACGCCTGGGATCAGCCTAGTGAACCTTCTCTGGATTGCCCCCAATGCGAATATATTTCTCCTTAGACAAGGGGAGTGAGACTGCTCATAGTATTCTAGATGTGGCCTAACTAATGCCTTGTATAGTTTTAATGAGACTTCCCTATTTTTATGATTCATGCCCTAGTACCTGCTAAACTTGGATTCTTGCTTGTTGGGATTTATGCGCAAGGACTGCCAAATCCTTTGCTGTGACTTACTGCAGTCTTTCTGCACTTAAATTATATTCAGCTCCTCTGTTCTTCCTACCAAAAGCCTCATCACATCATCATGTCATATATCTAACCCACCAGCAATGGTACACCACTTCAATGCAGTACTTTGGAGCTCACCAACACCTTACAATGCAATGCTACTGCCAGATTCAGTGGATTGGCCATACTAAGTTTGGGGCGGCACTGGGTTTCCGTGGTTAGCATAACCTCATATTGTCTACATTACATTCCATCTACCAAATTACTTCCTTGTTCCCTAAACCTGCCTACTTCCCTCTACAGACTGACTAGGTCAACCTCAGAACTTGCCTTTCCACTTATTTTTGGGTCATCCGCAAACTGAGCAATAACATGTTCACTTCTCTCATCCAAGCCAATATATAATATGTATAATTGTATGAATAACTGTAGCTACGTCCTTTCATATCTTAGGATACAACCCATCGGATCAGGGGGAATTATTGTCCATTATTCCTATTAATTTCCCTAGTACTTCTTCTCCAGTGCTAGTTATTGTGTTTCTCTCCCTTCCCTTTTGCCCCTTGATTATTTCCATTTTTGGAATACGATTTGTGTCTTCTACTATGAAGACTGACACAATATTTATTCAATCCTCTGCCATTCCCTGGTTCACTTTCATTGTTTCCCCAATCTCATTCTCCAAGGAGCCTATGTTCATTTTGGCCTCCCTCTTCCTTTTCTATGTTCAAAGAAACTTTTACTATCCATTTTTATTTACATGTTAGCTTAACCTCCAAGTTTACTTTTTGCATTATCTTTTATTGATTTTTAGAACTTGCCCAATTCGCCCTCTTACCAGAAAACTAGGCCAGCATTTCACAACACTTCAAAGATTTGCATTGGCTAAGCACCAGTCTCATCACATCATCATGTCATATATCTAACCCACCAGCAATGGTACACCACTTCAATGCAGTACTTTGGAGCTCACCAACACCTTACAATGCAATGCTACTGCCAGATTCAGTGGATTGGCCATACTAAGTTTGGGGTGGCACTGGGTTTCCGTGGTTAGCATAGCGGCCTCATAGCGCCAGGGATCTAGGTTCGATTCCAACCTTGGACAACAGTCTGTGTGGAGTTGGCACATTCCTCCCGTGTCTATGTGGGTTTCCTTTGGGTGCTCTGGTGTACTCCCACAGTCACAAAGATGTGCTGGCTAGGTGGATTGGCCATGTTGAATTGCCCATGGTCTTCTGGGATTTGTAGATTAGGTGAGCTGTAAGGGGGTGGAGTCTGGGTGAGATGCTCTGGGGTTCAGTGTGGACTTGTTGGGCCAAAGAGCCTGTTTCCACACTGTAGGAGTTCTATGATCTACAGTGTCCAGGGGTGTGTTGGCTGGGTGGATTAGTCATGGGAAATGTAGGGTTGCTGGGAGAGAGTGGGGATGGTGAGTCAGAGTGGGATGCTGTTCAGAGGGTCAGTGTGAACTTGATGGACTGAATGGCCTGCTTTGGCATCTTTCTATGACGTCCCGTTCAGCTAATTATCATGATGCTCTATTACTTGTTTGTGGAATATTCAACAGGGATGCATCTATTATTATCCAAAATCAGTGTGTAAGTGCCCATAGTCCTAAAGTCACAGACTCATGCAGCACAGAAACAGACTGTTCAATCCAACCAGTCCATGCCAAACATAATCTCAAACTAAACTTGTCCCACTTGCCTGCTCCTGGCCCATATCCCTCCAAACCCTTCCTATTCATGCTTCTATCCAAATGTCTTTTAAACTTTGAGTAGAAGTATTGGGAAGTCATTTTGATGTTGTACAGGACATTGGTGAGGCCTTTTCTGGAGTACTGTGTAAACGTTAAACGTTGTAATTGTATCCACATCCACCACCTCCTCAGGAAGTTCATTCCACAATTGAATCACCCTCTGTTTAAAAATTTGCCTGTTGTGTCTTCTTTAAATCTCTCCCCTCCCACCTTAAAAATGTGTCCCTAGCGTTCAAACTTCATCCTCAAGAAAAGACATCTACCATTAACTCTATCTATACCTCTCATTATTTTATAAACTTCTATCAGGTCGCCTCTCTACCTGCTGTACTCCAATGAGAAAAGTCCCATCTTATCGAGCCTTCCTATAAAACTCAAACCTTCCATACCTGGCGACATCCTGGCAAAGCTCTTCTGAACCCTCTGCAGGTTGATTATATCCTTCCTATAACTGGGCGACCAGAACTGGACACAGTACTCCAGAAAAGGCCTCACCAATGTCCTGTACAACATCAAAATGACTTCCCAATACCTCTACTCAAAGATCTGAACAATGAAGGCAAACATACCAAATGCCTTTGTAACCATTCTGTCTTTAGAGAAGCTGACATTCTGATCTCTTTATCTTCTTCAGGGATGCAGGAAGCCTCCACGAAGCTAACAGAGTCACTACATGAGGTCTATGAGCCTGAATGGTATGGCAGGGATGACATTAAAGCTGTAGGACAGGTAAAAAAACAAAAATCAATGGGATCAGGTACCTTTTAACACAAGACTGATGACTTGTTATTATCTAACAAATACCCAAACGTCAATTCGTGTCATCTCGTTGTGTGGGATAGTAATGACACAGAATGGATGGCACCCCTGGCTTTATTATGATATTTAGTCCTGCACTTATGACAATTATGACACCTGTGAAGGTGCTATGGAATGCAAGTATTTTATATGATAAAAGAGATTGCTACTTTTAATCTTTTTGCCTTGCAAGTTATTGGATTCACTTCAAGATGTAGGCCTTTGACTCGCTAGACATTTATATCCAGTCATTTTTTAAAAAGCAGTATTCTGTTGCAATTAGCCTATTTGGTATGAAATGGATAACTTTTCAGAAATCAGGTGACAATTCTTGCCTTGTAGTTTGTGGCTAACCTTTTATACTGCCCTGAAGTAGACTCACTCCAATGCAACAGATTATGTGAAAGATTTGTGTAATTTGCTCAGATTCAAATGAGTTCTTGTGGGCATTCCGATATAGGGAGTAAAAACATCAGTGATATTGCACACATGTGTATCCCTTTGAAGGTTAATTTAATGTGCTGTCATGCTCTTTCAGAGGAGGCATCAGGAACTAGCAAGATGCAGTGCTCTGCTGCTGGTTTTGAGAAGCCAGTGTTTCACATGTTGAACCTTGGGACGAGTCAGAAGCAAGAATTTAAAAGCAACTGAGACTTTGGAGTCTGCTGCCAGGGCATGGAGATTGGTGCTTTGTCCTGCAAAGCCTTTGGTGCTGAGGACATAAAGGCTGTGACCATCTGCTTGGAGGTTCCCAGTCTCCTGCTGTACTAGATCTTTCCAGTTCCTTTACTTATCTCAAGTTGCACCAACTTTAACAGTATTGAAGGCTTGGCTTACATTGCCTCCACACACCTCTTTGCACACATCTCTCGTCTTGCTGATCATGTCTTAACTTTACTGCACAGGTCATAGAATTATAGCGCTGTACAACAAGGAAACTGACACTTCGGCTCAACTTGACCATGATAACCAGGTTTCCTAACTTAACCTAGTCCCATTTGCTGGTATTTGGCCCATATCCCTCTAAATCCTTCCTATTCATATACCCATCAGATGCCTTTTAAATATTGCAATTGTACCAGCCTCCTCCACTTCCTCTGGCAGCTCATTCTACACATGCACCACCCTCTGTGTGAAAAGGTGGCCCTCAGGTCCCTTTTAAATCTTTCCCCTCTCACTTTAAACCTATGCCCTCTTGTTTTGCATTCGCCTAGCCTGGGGAAAAGACCTTGGCTGTTCACCCTATCCGTGCCCCTTATGATCACCCCTCAGCCTCTGATGCTCCAGCTTCTCCCTGTAACTCAAACTTTCCAACCCTGGCAACATGCTCGTAAATCTTTTCTGAGCCCTTTCAAGTTTCACATTTTTCCTATAGTTGGGAGACCAGAATTGAAAGCAGTACCCAAAAGTAGCAGCCTAACCAATGTCCTGTACTCCCGCAACATGACCGCCCAACTCTGAATGCAGTGCATTGACCAATAAAGGCAAGTGTCCCAAACACCTTCTTCACGATCTTGTCTACCTGCAGCTCTATTTTCAAAGAAGTAAGACTCTGCACTCCAAGTTCTGCACTTCATCACAAGTGAGGCCTAAAATCTTACAATGCTGTACTTGTTGCCAGCTGTGCTCTGTATTCTGGCCAGGGGCTGTCTAATTTTCAAAGCAGCCTTGCCCTTGTTCTTTTCTCCCTGCAATACCAAGAGTTCTTGAGCTTATTTCAAGCTGAAGCATTAAGTTCACACTCTGCCTGCCACATGTACAGTAACAAAGATCCCCCCCCCCCCCCACCTTGCACAGTGTCCCGTTCCCCTTTGCCTCATTCACCCTCTTAATGCTCTAATGTGAAGCTTTGGATTTACTCTAACTGGATCCTGGCTCCTTTTCCCATCTATGTTCAGCTGGTCAATTTCAAAGCTTACTGGTTCTTTAAAAATTGAGACTTCAGCCCATGACATGTTAAAGTCAGCATTGTAACTCATCTAAGTGTAGTCAGTTAGGAGTACAGCTGAATTTCTTTTTTCTTGCCCTGGTTATAATTGCTCATACCAGGATCAGTGACTTGAAATTGACATGCACCTGCTGCAGGTATTTCAAGCACCCCACCAACTTCTGTCCATGACTTTAGCGAGCACAGAACTGTCAGTCCTGTGACTGTATGCGAACATAAAGTGTAAGGGAAATATATAACATTCACTCTGAGTTCTATAAGATTCATTGTCAGAATGTGGTATTGCCTGTCAAGATAGGCAAATATTGGTCACTTCTTAGTGCTTGGGAAGGGTTTATTCCTGGAAGCGGGTGACTGAATGGCTTGCTTGGCCATCCCAAAGGGCAGTTAGGCATCAACAATGTTGGTAGCGGATTGAAGTCACAGATAGGTCAGAATGAGTAAGTGATGGGTATCCAAGGACATTGGCAAAGGACTCTGATTTTACCATTCCATTCTTCTAAGTTCTCGTCCTTCATTGTTGGAGAATGGCCTGTTTAAAGGTACTCAAGGGTTTGGCATTGCCACTCCTCCTCCTGTCTGGCACTGCTAACTCCCAGTTATCTTCCACATATTCCTGCAAGCGACTAGTTTTGACTTGAAGATAATCACACTCGAGTGGGTACCTGTGTTTACCTGGAAGCTTGCTGTGTGGATGTGTATCAGGTCATAACATTTGATCACTGTTTATTATTCACATACCACCATCTGGTTTGTGCTTTTTGGGAAATCCCCCAATATCAAATTGACTATTTCTCTCTGAATATTCCAGGTTTTTTGATGTAAGTCATTTGTAATCAGATGCTGATGAACGATTACAGAGCTACTGTCACAACTTCCTCTGAAATGATCCTTTCCTTACTCCTCAGAGTTGTGATTTGCTGTGGGCAGACTTTCACCAAAAACTGGTGGATCAAGCTTTGTTAACACTGGACACATACCTGGGCCAGTTTCCTGATATAAAGGTAATACATGATTGTGAAATAATCAATCAACAATGATCATTGCATTTAATATATGATACTGAGGTTGGTTTTGGCTACAGATTACATTGTAAATCAAGCTCAATACCAATGGTGCAATTGGAGCTGCTCAATATCAATCTGTCCTGATTTTCAAGAAGCTAACAGGAATTAAAGTGACCAATCTGGTATTCTCCAAAATGATCCCCACTGAATGTACATGCAAGTGTATTTCTGTGTTACAATGTAGATGCCTAATTAATGTTTGAGGGCAAGGTTTCATCTTCAGTACAGAGCTTTGATTGCTGTGAATGTCAAATACTGCAGTAGACCAATTGTGGACAGTATCAATTTCAATACATTTAATAATACCTAATTATAATATGTAGACCGTACACATTTCATTTGTATGATGTGTGTTTGTTTTCTGCAAATTTCGTTCTGTCTTGGTTCACAACCTCATTCACAAAGAAATTATGGACGATTTTATCTTTCAGTGGGAACGAGGCTGTTAAAATAGGCCAACATTCTCTTCCCTCTCAATTCCCCATGTTACCCCTGCTAGCTTTTGAAATAACTCCACAGAGGCCAGTATCCTGTCACCAAGTCACCCTTACGCATGCGCAGTACTCAACACTGCTGCAGCTCTTACAGTGAACATGATGTCACTCCTGTTCTTATCTGTCAGCCAGGGCTCCCTGATTGGACCGGATTAACAGCCCCTATCAGAGGACTCACATTCCATGAGGCCCACTGATGACTTTGTTAAAATCACTACAATTTTGGTTTTGAAGATCCTGCTAGATTAATTCATGAGTAAATCGAAATTACATTCCCATGAAGGAAGAGTGCTACTCAGGGTTCCAAAAAAGAAATCCAGGCCACTGTTGCCCTAGGTTATTTATCCATATACCAGATTCCCTCAGGCCAGAAACAGATGAACAGCTAATCCGAGATAACAAGGTGTAGAGCACAGCAGGCCAAGCAGCGTCATAGGAGCAGGAAGGCTGATGTTTCGGGCCTGGACTCCTCCTATCTCTGAACAGCTTATCCGCATGGCTCAAACTTGGCCTGGCTTTCAATATTTAGTCAGGCAGTCAGCTCTTGCTTCACATGTAGGATTGACGAATGCTTCCATCAGGGTTAAAAATCCATTCATTTTGGCAACTGAATCTCATTTTGTGGACTATTGGCTAAGTGTTACCATTAAACTGTTCCTTCAGTGCTTTTGTTTTATTTCAATTCATTCACCGGATGAAGGCAACACTGGCCAGGCAGCATTTATTGCCCATCCCCAGTTGTCTAGAGGGCAGTGAAGAGTTAACCACATTGCTCTGAGCCTGGAGTTAAATGGAGGCCAGACTAGTAAGGATGGCAGTTTCCTTCATTGAACGACATGAGTGAAGCATATGAGTTTTTCTGATAATTGGCAAGGTACAGCATGGTCATCATTAGACTCTTAATTCCAGTTTTTAACAATGTATTCCACATGATAAATGCAGGAAAAAGACTTCATTGTCCTGTTGTTTCAGCCACTCAGATCAGCTCTGGGCTGCCATGTGAAGGCTATAACTGTATGCTCTTGGGGTTCTGTATGAACCAGGTCCCCATGTTGTGCCTATCATTGCTGCTGTACCAGCGCACCCAGTGCGGTCTCTCTTGCTGCCTGTTGCCCTCATGAGAACTGCTGGAGCCTTTCAGGTCTAATGACAGTCTTGTTTATTGATGCATACCCCTCCCCAGTGTTGTAGGCCTTTAAATGCCAGGCAATGTAAGTCAGACAAGTCATACAAAGTGTGTTGTGATCCCTGCCAGAGTATCATCACTGGGCAGTGAATGTGAGAATTTGCCCCACTGTAGCGCAGAAGAGTGTGGAATGGGATTAAATTTATAACGCTGCAACAAAGGTCCCTGACAGAAATACTAAAGGTTTTAACTGGCACTAGAATCGAACAAGGATAGAGCGAGATGACCAAATCATCCCTCCGATATTGTTTTTTAACTCTTGTACCTTTTTCAAAAATGTGTTCTTTCATTGGATGTGGGTATCGTTGGCTATACCAGCAATTTTGCTCATTCCTAATGAAAACTGTTGCCTTGAGGCACCTGGATGCATATATGAACAGTTTAGAGGGATACGGGCCAAATACTGGTAAATGGGACTAGATTAATTTAGGCTATCTGGTTGGCAGGGATGAGCTGGACTGAAGGGTCTGTTTTCATGTTGTACATCTCTATGAGCCTGTAAGCACTGTAACTTCCAACCTGCTACACAACTAGAATGGGCCTAGAGAGAGTCGGCCTACTGCTGGCAGTTTGACAGTGTAGCCACCCACTGGGATTCGTAGAGTACTGGATTTATGCGAGTTTGAGTGCAATGCAGGGAGAAGTCTATGACAGCAAAGGCCAGATTTCTTTGTCTGCCCCTGCAGACAAACATCCTGCTCCTGCCCTCCCACAAGGAAAACATTAACAAGTTTTTGACTGAGTGAGGTGACTGGTCAGTGCCCGATTCAGCCTATGGTTAAACTGTCTTTGGGGCACTAATGATAAAGGGGGTCAGTTAGCTCAGTTTGCTGCACTGCTGGTTTGCAATGCAGAGCAACACCAGTAGCATGGATTCAATTCCTACACCAGCTGAGGTTACCTGAGCATGTGGTAACCCTCAGGTTAAACAACCACAAAGCCCCTCTCTCTAAGGAGAGAGCAGCCCTATGGCCCAGTAGAATGATGACAACTTCACCTTTATTAAATGAAAGTTGAAAGACTGTTGACTGAATCAGGCATTTGAATTCATGCCAGTTAGAAAGGATCCAGCCAAAAGGGTTCTTGTAGTACTGTGTAGTGTCCTCCCACTGAGCAAGGAGATCTAGGTTCAAGTCTCACCTGTACCAGAAAGTGTTTATTTGAACACAATTTAACATTCATGAACAGGGAGAAGCGGTGGCCTAGTGGTATTATCACTGAACTGTTAATCCTAGGTAATCTTCTTGGTTTGAATCTCACTAGGTTAGATGGTGGAATTTAAATTCAATAAAAATCTAGAATTAAGAGTCTAATGATAGCCATGAATCCATTGTTGATTGTTGTGAAAAACTCATCTGGTTCACTAATGACCTTTAGGGAAGGAAGCTGCCATCCTTACCTGGTCTGAACTACATGTGACTCCAGGCTCACAGCAATGTGGTTGACTCTTAACTGCCCTCTGAGCAATTAGGGAATGGGCAATAAATCCTGGCCTGGCCAGTGATGTCCTTATCTCATGACTAAATGAAAAACAAATTGATTAGAAAATGTAAAAGATTGGACTGACTTTAAAAGTAGCAATAGTTTTCTGAGATCATTATAATTAAACTCACTCTGTTGCCAGTGCGTTGGGTTAAAATTACATTCCAATGGCTCAAAAGACCTCCTTCTGCACTGTAAATCTCGATGGTTCATTGATTGTAGCAGAGATAAAGAACATTTGACTCATCAAGCCTGTGTAGAGGTATTTCTAATTCTCTTTGAAAGACATTATGTATTGAATCTCATGCTTTAACCATCATTGGTGTAATTTGTATCCTCTCATGATAGTCTCCTCGACTCATGGAAGTTCCTCTTTACCTTAACGTACCTTAAAGGACATGCTAATTTTCACAACTCCTATGTACAAGAGCTTTCCTTCTCAAATCCCTCATAAGTCTAACTCCTTTCATCATAAATCTATGTTTTACATTTTCTTTATCCTTCCTATAACCTGATTTTCCAAAATGTAGTGCAGTAAGCTCCCGCTTTGGCTTAGATGATTGCATACTTGCATCAGGGCATGGTTTCTGTTTCTGATATCACTTTCTTTCTTTTCCTCAAAGTCAACAAGGTTCTTGAAGTATTAACATCAAGTATAAATAGTTTTGCTGAGTATAATGTGTACGCAATACTGCATATAGATAGGGACAAAATACAGATTGGGAGTAAACTGTGTTCCATTTCTGAGTTTAGTATTCAGTTTACTAAAACCCATGGGCTAGAAATTTGTTTGGAAGTAGCGCATTTGAACTGGTAACATGAAGCTAACCCAAATTTCAGGATGTCAGGCAAATGCCTGATTTCTCCATTCGAGACTGTGCAGCGTCCTCAGATTGGGCGGAGATTAAAGCAGTCTCCACCATTAATCCTTTCAAAACCATTACCTCATACAACATCTGCCCCCCCCCCCAGGCATTTTTCCCATAGTTAACATTTATATCTTCATGTATAAAGTTACATTTACCATTACCCCCGTCTCCCATGAAGTATCTAACTTCACAAGTTTGGATGGCTTAGATGTTTCACAATTTTTTGAAAATACATTCTCTCCAGATTTGGAAAATCATATGTTATTTGTCTTGAGGACAGTTGATTTTGATCTTGCATAGTCTGTAGACCATGGTGTACCTCATTGGGTTTTATCTGAACAATCACAATGAGAAAAGGTTATTGCAGAATTGACTCAAATGTAAAATATGATCACTGCCATTTGACTGACAGAAATATTTCTGTTAAGGTCCTTATGCATACCCATATCCACGACTTCGGACCAAGTATGGTGACCGTTGTACCTGATGATGTCTACTACAAAGGGGATATTGTGCATACCCATAAGAATGCTTCTTCTTAGAAATAGTTGTATCGACCCATGGACAAAAGTATGGAGTCGGTGTCTTGGGTAGCATAGGGAATTGGGTCATCAGTTTTCTACCGATCAAAAACTGTAAAGGTGATGAGTCACACTGAAGAAGGGTACACCGCTAGGTTAACAAAGCTGTCGAAAAAAAGACTTTCTTTTCAAAAGAGACCTGCCCGTCTCGACCCCATGCCCAGCTTGTTCTTTTGACTGTGGGTAACCCGGTGAGCTGGTTACATGTCCTGATTTTAAGTTGCTGGCTAAAAGACTCATTAATAAACTGTGCTGCATTGTCCATGGAGACTCCAGTTGTTTTTCTTACCCCCCTGGACCTTGTCATTACAGTCTGATGATGCCCACCATCATGCCCACTAAGAACTCCCCCACTGAGGCATGCTGGTAGTCACCACCTATCAGCACTACTCCGAATGCATCCCAAGTGTTCCCAAGCGTTATGGGCTTACCCTGCAACATCTTTGTTCAGTCCACATCACCACGCTGCTGCTTAAAATTTCCAGCATTGAGACCTGACACCATACTACCCCTTCAATGCCACTTTCCCCACCCTCCCCCAGCCCCATCCACCAACCAACACAAATTCCGAAAAGGCCCAGTATTGACCATTCCCTGGATTGCCACCACCTCAAACATAATCCGGACTGTAAGCGAAGCTACCCTTGACGGACTGCAATCCTTCTTGTCTACTCCCCTTCAGCTCTGCAACACATTCAGTGTATTTGCTGTACTGGCAGCTGGCATTTGCATTACGAATGAGATTGACACAGCACTGTGCCATGCAGCAATATGCCCATTCCCTTGACTGATGACAGCTGACAAGCATGGCAAACTGCCTAGGTTTGTGCCCATACTAAGCAGCAAGGGAAACTATTAAGCTGTGCTAGGGCTACCAAAACACAGGAACGCAAAGCAAGACAAGGCAGGGATTCTGTGATCACCCAAGTAAGAGCAAAGTGAATGCAACCTGGTTCAATCTATGAGTGTGATGGTGGTGTGATTACTGCAGCATTGCAATGAAACTTGCTATTATTTTTATTACATTGCAAAGGTGTACTGTAAGGTGGATTGGAGACATGCCATGATGGTATGGAGAGGCTGGCATACCAGTGGCTACAGGTATCTGTTGATGAGGGTGGCGGTGTCTGATACTGAGGGCCAGAGAAGTAAATGGCAAGCTGGAATCGTCAGGAATCCACTTTGACTGTTCTGATAGGAATTCTTGTAGTCTAGTTTCTATCCAGCATGTGGTGAAATAACACCCTATATACTAATGTGGCTTGTTACTCCCAATGTTGAAAAAGGCCTTTCTTCATTACTAATGTGATTCTCCCTAGTTATACAGCAACGACGTTCAGAACTTTGTCAGTTTCCAGCTAAAGACACTCTGTAAAATCGGCTGGTGGTTCTTCCCATGCTCCAAACAGTATTTATCTCTCAAAAAGCAGCACTAGGTAACACATCATCTGACCATGATCACAACGTGGTGCTGGGTTTTCTGGACTATTTGGTGAAAGGGGGCGAGAAAGATGGCTGGTAAAATGGTTGTAGTGGTAGCAGGAGAGAACCCTGGATGCTATCTTGCCGCAATGCCAATTTACCAGCAGGTTAAAAAGTTAACAGCTTGGCTGCCCAGAGGGTGGGTCAGTTGAGCATCTGAAGTGACCATTAAGGATCAATTGGTGCTGCATGTGGAGATGCCTGGGTGAAAACCCACAGTTTCCCATGGGGTTCCAGTCAGGGTCCATCCTTTCTGGGCACTCAATCACAAAGGGTGTTCTGGTAGCAACGGTCATGCTCATGGCTATCACTGCTCAATAATGCCCGCACCACTGACTGCTAGGACCTAAGCAACCCTGACCTCTTCAAAGGTGTCTTGCCATTCAGGAATTCTTTCCCTGAGGCTACACCTTCAGTGCTACACATCATGAGCAAAGGGGTTGCTGAATCTTCCTTCCAATTGCTCCAAGAGATCTTTGGAGTTGACCAATTGTCCTTCATTGCACATCAACCAGGCCTTGCTTTCCTAACCGAGTTCTGTGGGCAATATACTTACCTGAGTCACACTGTCAAGCAAAGCAGGGTGACCTTTTACTTTCAGCCCCTGCAGCAGAACTATACCGTTACTAGCAAAACGCTGATTCCTGCATGTCAAACTTTGCTGTGCACAAACTCGCCACTACTGCATCTACATTGCAGCTGTGACTAGACTTCAAAAATATTTTGTTGGCTAAAAGGCACTTTGGATCGTCCTGAGGTCCTGAAAGACACTGTAAAAATGCAAGTGAGGAAATAATGGGAACTGCAGATGCTGGAGAATCCAAGATAATGAAATGTGAGGCTGGATGAACACAGCAGGCCAAGCAGCATCTCAGGAGCACAAAAGCTGACGTTTTGGGCCTAGACCCTTCATCAGAGAGGGGGATGGGGAGAGGGAACTGGAATAAATAGGGAGAGACGGGGAGGCGGACCGAAGATGGAGAGAAAAGAAGATAGGTGGAGAGGAGAGTATAGGTGGGGAGGTAGGGAGGGGATAGGTCAGTCCAGGGAAGACAGGCAGGACAAGGAGGTGGGATGAGGTTAGTAGGTAGGAAATGGAGGTGCGGCTTGAGGTGGGAGGACGGGATGGTTCGCAATAAACAACTGCACCTCCCAGTCGCGAACCATTATAACTCCCCCTCCCATTCTTTAGACGACATGTCCATCATGGGCCTCCTGCAGTGCCACAATGATGCCACCCGAAGGTTGCAGGAACAGCAACTCATATTCCGCTTGGGAACCCAGCAGCCCAATGGTATCAATGTGGGCTTCACCAGCTTCAAAATCTCCCCTTCCCCCACCACATCCCAAAACCAGCCCAGTTCGTCCCCTCCCCCCACTGCATCCCAAAACCAGCCCAACTCATCCCCTCCCCCAACTGCATCCCAAAACCAGCCCAGCCTGTCTCTATCTCCCTAACCTGTTCTTCCTCTCACCCATCCCTTCCTGCCACCTCAAGCCGCACCTCCATTTCCTACCTACTAACCTCATCCCACCTCCTTGACCTGTCCGTCTTCCCTGGACTGACCTATCCCCTCCCTACCTCCCCACCTACACTCTCCTCTCCACCTATCTCCTTTTCTCTCCATCTTTGGTCCGCCTCCCCGTCTCTCCCTATTTATTCCAGAACCCTCACCCCATCCCCCTCTCTGATGAAGGGTCTAAGCCCGAAACGTCAGCTTTTGTGCTCCTGAGATGCTGCTTGGCCTGCTGTGTTCATCCAGCTGTCAGTGGTTGAGACTTTCCTCAGGAATATGATTAGTCAAGACTAGCCATCTATTTTCAATCATCTAGCAACGAGACAGAAAGAGAAAGCCTGTCTCTTGATCACACAAATGTACATTTTCCTTTCCTGCTGTCATGGCATTCAGTTATAGGTGGTAAAGTGCTTTCAATGACTCTGTTAGACACACATGGTGTTAGAACATAAGAGCATATCCTCTGTAAATAGCATCAAGATGAAAATTCTCTTCTCATATCTTTCTGCATCTCAAACAGACTCGAATTGCAAAACGCAGCAGAAAGCTCGTCGACTATGACTGTGCACGACATCATTTAGAATCTTTGCAGCATTCAAAGCGAAGGGACGATAGTAAGCTCACCAAGGTATGTTAGTAGAATGCATTTAAGTTTCTGCTTTGATATCATTCCTCTTGTCATTGATTTGCGAAATTGAAATTTGATATATTTGACATTGAGCTATCAACTAATGAAAAGTTTCAAGATTGGCATGTGTATTGCATCAGATCTATACAAGAGAGAAGCAGCAAATCATACAGCTCCCTAGATAAGGGACAAATAGATTTTAATGTAGGCAATAAGAAATGTCCACTTCAGACCAAAATATAATTATTTGGGACATGGGTTTAAGATTTGACTGAAGTATTATAGAAATGCCTAAAGCTGGTTGCATAGCTGTTAATTTTTCGATATAAATCTGCTGCAGCTAACAGCCAGCTTCAGTTGTACAAAGAACAATGCCATAAACGTTGAAGTGAAAGTTAAACTGAACAGCAAGAAAATAATGAGAGACTAATCTCACAGCCATCTTACCCTTTGAAACTATAGGCTTAGTCAGTGTTGGAAAAGAAACCTAAACAAGGATGCAGCAATTGCCCTGAGTTTTAAATAAGTTGTCGTAAGTTGTAAGTTGTTTCCCTTCTTTTGATTTTCAGTGTCATCTGCTTACCATTAATAAAATGCTTGTGAGATTTTTAGATCCCTTGATCCTTAATATTTGCAATGAAGGTAACATCATGTTTAAAATAAATGACGGATATTTTTGCTATCTTCTAGGCAGAAGAGGAGTTTCAAAAAGCTCAGAAAGTGTTTGAGGAACTAAATACTGACCTACAGGATGAGTTACCATCATTGTGGTCAAGGTATTGAACTCCATTTGTATATTATGCCTCTTGTTTTATCCCTTATCTGTATATCTTCCAGAAGAAGTCTAACCAGGTTTGTCATTCACATCAATGACAGTGATTCAGTTGTGGCTTCCATCAGCTCAATATGTACATCACTTAGTTTGCGCTTCAGTCAGAATTCAACATTTTTGGCATGACTTGAAATGGGAGGATGGTGGGGTAATGGTTTGGGGTGGGTGGTCTTACAGCAAAAGAAAAACTTGAGTTAACCTAATCTCATTTAATCTCATTTAAATGCTGCTGGTTGAATCCCTACCCCTTCTGATTGGAATATCAGTAAGCATTTGTTTGACTCAGACGTTGCGCAGAAAGCAGATAATACCTGGATTCAGCTGCAAAGTTGAATCATGGAGATCCCTGTGATGATCCAAGATTTCCTTGTGGAAGATGAAGGATTACTGCATTTTTTAAAAAGAGGCTAAACACATCATTTCAAGCCCCTGGTCCTGCACTGAGTTTGATTGATAAGAACCTTACTGTCATTTCCTTTGAAAACCCCTGAATAAGTTTGCAGCCTGATCCTGTGGTGTATTGGCCTTGACAGGCATATGTTGCTGCCTGTCCACTGGAGCACATTAAAATAGCACAGTGAGTTTCTGGTGGCACCATCGTGGGCATGTAACCTAATCAAATGTAATTACCTATAACCTCTCGTTTCCCTGGAGCAGATAGGGCTGCTGCTTCTCCCATGGTGAAAACTCATTGACGCACAATGTTGGGGGTGCAATGTATGAGAGATAAGTCCTTGTGCATGCTTTTCCACCATGTCACAGGTGTCAACCGCACATCTTGGCGTTTCACATTTGCCAATGTTAGAAAAGAGGAACCTAGAAGGAGGGTCACACTGAACCTCACTGTATCATCTCCCAGTGAGTAGACAGAATTAGTGAAATGGGTCAAAAGGTGGAAGATGCCATATTTATATGTATAAATGTGAGATTATGCATTTGGAGACAATAATAAAATGGCTATTAACATGCCATGTTTAAGAGTGCACGTTAAAGAACAGAAATGTTTGATAAAGTCATAAAAGATAGTAAATAACATTTTGAACTTCTGAAGCAATATCAAGGACCAACAGAGGTAATGGCAATTGTGTCCTATGCAGTTTGACTATTGTGTTGAGTTTTCAGTGCTCAATTTTGGAAAGACTTCCACATCCTTGGATGATGTACCTTGGGAGGCATGAGTGTTAATAAACACAATTGCAGGCAATATCTGAACCACTTGGATAGAGAATGTTGAAAATACTGAAACGTGGATCATAAAATTTATGAATGGGTTTGATGGGATGATTAAAGAAAGATTGAACTTGTAGTTAGTGACAATGGATCATCAATTTATATGGAGAGTGAGCGGGAAACATTTATTTATGCAAAAGGTTCTTGAAGCATGGAATGCCTTGGCTGATGCAGAAGATGTTCTAACTGTTGGACAGAAATTGGATAAATATTGAAACATAAGAGAAGGTACCGAGGTATGGTTTATTTTTAAGGCTGGTTCTTTCTTTAAATTTGCAATGTACTAAATATTAAAACGTTAAGAGAAGTTGTAGTAGCGTATTAATTCATGAGTTAACTAGCTTGGAAAGGAGATGTAGCTAGTTAACTAGTGGCTGGTTTAATACTTTTTTCTTATGCTTGAGTCGATTGGTTTCAGAAAATGTAACTAGAGGTCTCTCTTAGTGCTACTTTTCTGCACTAAGTGTTTTGATTGTACAGTGTATAAAGTGGGAGTTTGCTAAGTATGAGAGAGTTTGGTGAGGAGGATGAAGAAATGCTCTTTTCTTCTTTTTTCAGCGTATTGTAGTTGACTCCTACTTTGGTAAGGGGGAAAGAAGCTGAAAGATGAGGAGTGACAGGTCTTTCGACATTTCCAATTATAATAGACAGGTCCAGAGATGTGTAGGTTAGGTAGATTGGCCATGCTAAATTGTATCATAGTATCCAGTGATGTGCTAGATAGGTGGGTTAGCCATGGGAAGTTCAGAGTCACAGGGATTGTGGTAGGGTGTTGGGTCAGGGTAGGATGCTGTTCAGAGGTGTGGACCCAATGGGAAAATGGTCTCCTTCTACACTATAGGGATTCTATGCACCTAAAGTCTATGATTCTACAGATGGGACCTGTACAAGCTGGCCAGCTTGCACCTGAGATAATGGGAACTGCAGATGCTGGAGATTCCAAGATAATAAAATGTGAGGCTGGATGAACACAGCAGGCCAAGCAGCATCTCAGGAGCACAAAAGCTGACGTTTCGGGCCTAGACCCTTCATCAGAGAGGGGGATGGGGGGAGGGAACTGGAATGAATAGGGAGAGAGGGGGAGGCGGACCGAAGATGGAGAGCAAAGAAGATAGGTGGAGAGGGTGTAGGTGGGGAGGTAGGGAGGGGATAGGTCAGTCCAGGGAAGACGGACAGGTCAAGGAGGTGGGATGAGGTTAGTAGGTAGCTGGGGGTGCGGCTGGGGGTGGGAGGAAGGGATGGGTGAGAGGAAGAACCGGTTAGGGAGGCAGAGACAGGTTGGACTGGTTTTGGGATGCAGTGGGTGGGGGGGAAGAGCTGGGCTGGTTGTGTGGTGCAGTGGGGGGAGGGGATGAACTGGGCTGGTTTAGGGATGCAGTGGGGGAAGGGGAGATTTTGAAACTGGTGAAGTCCACATTGATACCATATGGCTGCAGGGTTCCCAGGCGGAATATGAGTTGCTGTTCCTGCAACCTTCGGGTGGCATCATTGTGGCAGTGCAGGAGGCCCATGATGGACATGTCATCAAGAGAATGGGAGGGGGAGTGGAAATGGTTTGCGACTGGGAGGTGCAGTTGTTTGTTGCGAACTGAGCGGAGGTGTTCTGCAAAGCGGTCCCCAAGCCTCCGCTTGGTTTCCCCAATGTAGAGAAAGCCGCACCGGGTACAGTGGATGCAGTATACCACATTGGCAGATGTGCAGGTGAACCTCTGCTTAATGTGGAATGTCATCTTGGGGCCTGGGATGGGGGTGAGGGAGGAGGTGTGGGGACAAGTGTAGCATTTCCTGCGGTTGCAGGGGAAGGTGCCGGGTGTGGTGGGGTTGGAGGGCAGTGTGGAGCGAACAAGGGAGTCACGGAGAGAGTGGTCTCTCCGGAAAGCAGACAGGGGTGGGGATGGAAAAATGTCTTGGGTGGTGGGGTCGGATTGTAAATGGCGGAAGTGTCGGAGGATAATGCGTTGTATCCGGAGGTTGGTAGGGTGGTGTGTGAGAACGAGGGGGATCCTCTTGGGGCGGTTGTGGCGGGGGCGGGGTGTGAGGGATGTGTCGCGGGAAATGCGGGAGACGCGGTCAAGGGCGTTCTCAATCACCGTGGGGGGGAAGTTGCGGTCCTTAAAGAACTTGGACATCTGGGATGTGCGGGAGTGGAATGTCTTATCGTGGGAGCAGATGCGGCGGAGGCGGAGGAATTGGGAATAGGGGATGGAGTTTTTGCAGGAGGGTGGGTGGGAGGAGGTGTATTCTAGGTAGCTGTGGGAGTCGGTGGGCTTGAAATGGACATCAGTTACAAGCTGGTTGCCTGAGATGGAGACTGAGAGGTCCAGGAAGGTGAGGGATGTGCTGGAGATGGCCCAGGTGAACTGAAGGTTGGGGTGGAAGGTGTTGGTGAAGTGGATGAACTGTTCGAGCTCCTCTGGGGAGCAAGAGGCGGCGCCGATACAGTCATCAATGTACCGGAGGAAGAGGTGGGGTTTGGGGCCTGTGTAGGTGCGGAAGATGGACTGTTCCACGTAACCTACAAAGAGGCAGGCATAGCTGGGGCCCATGCGGGTGCCCATGGCCACCCCCTTAGTCTGTAGGAAGTGGGAGGAGTCAAAAGAGAAGTTGTTGAGTGTGAGGACGAGTTCCGCTAGGCGGATGAGAGTGTCGGTGGAGGGGGCCTGGTCGGGCCTGCGGGACAGGAAGAAGCGGAGGGCCTTGAGGCCATCTCCATGCGGAATGCAGGTGTACAGGGACTGGACGTCCATGGTGAATATGAGGTGTTGGGGGCCAGGGAATTGGAAGTCCTGGAGGAGGTGGAGGGCGTGGGTGGTGTCACGGACATAGGTGGGGAGTTCCTGGACCAAAGGGGAGAAAATGGAGTCCAGATAGGTGGAGATGAGTTCGGTGGGGCAGGAGCAGGCTGAGACGATGGGTCGACCAGGGCAGGCAGGTTTGTGGATTTTGGGAAGGAGATAGAAACGGGCTGTGCGGGGTTGGGGAACAATGAGGTTGGAGGCTGTGGGTGGGAGGTCCCCTGAGGTGATGAGGTCATGAATGGTGTTAGAGATGATGGTTTGGTGCTCGGGTGTGGGGTCATGATCGAGGAGGCGGTAGGAGGTGGTGTCGGAGAGTTGGCGTCTGGCCTCGGCGATGTAGAGGTCAGTACGCCATACTACCACTGCGCCACCCTTGTCTGCGGGTTTGATGGTGAGGTTGGGGTTGGAGCGGAGGGAGCGGAGGGCTGCCCGTTCTGCGGGGGAGAGGTTGGAGTGGGTGAGAGGGGTGGAGAGGTTGAGGCGGTTAATGTCTCGACGGCAGTTGGAGATGAAGAGGTCGAGGGAGGGTAGGAGGCCTGGGGGTGGTGTCCAGGAGGAGGACTTGTGTTGGAAGCGGGTGAAGGGGTCAGTGGAAGGAGGGTTGGGTTCCCGGTTGAAGAAGTAGGCATGCAGGCGAAGACGGCGGAAAAACTGCTCTATGTCCGACCGTGACTGGTATTCGTTGATGTGTGGTTGTAGGGGGACAAAGGTGAGCCCCTTGATCAGGACTGACCGTTCGTCCTCAGTCAGTGGGAGGTCTGGGGGGATGGTGAAGATTCGGCAGGGCTCAGGGTGGCTGTCTCCTCTGGGGTTGCAGGCTGTGGAGGTTGTGGGCGGAGCGATGATGTCGTCGGCCGTGGGCGGGGTTCCGTCGGCCGTGGGCGGGGTTCCGTCGGCGTCGGCCGTGGGCGGGGTTCCGTCGGCGTCGGCCGTGGGCGGAGCTGGAATGGTCCAATATCCTTGCTGGGAGGTTTGCTCATCCTGTTGGCAAGGTTTTAAATATGTTTGGAAGGGAGATGAGGCACAGAGTTAATGTAAATCCAGGAGCAAGGCCCATCAAGTACAGAAGGAATGTTAGGATAGTCCAGGAGGCTGAGAAGCTGCATGGGAGGTCAGGAAAGCTTTTGTAATGATAGGTGTTTGGCTGGCAAGGTGGGTGAACTTGGAACTTTGATGAGCACATGAGAATATGGTATTGTTGCAATCACTGAGAAATGTTTTAAGGAAACTGGCAACTCAACATTCAGGGTAGAGAAGTTTAAGGCATGGTGAGTGCGGGTGCGTGTAGGAGAGATAGGCGCATTGTGTTATTGATTAAGGAAACCATCACTGCAGTAATGAGGGAGGATGTCGTAGAAGGCTTTTCAAATAAGCCCATCTGGATAGAACCTAGTAATAAAAAAGGGTTGATCACTTATTTGGTTTATACTATTGGCCTGTCAACAGTAAGATGGAGATAGTGGAGCAGATGTGCAGAGAAATAGGTATCAGGGATTGCAACTTTGCTAACATTAACTAGGATCACTTTGGTGTGAAAGGATTAGACACGGTGGAATTTTTAAAGTGCATCCTGGGGAGCATTAGTGCCAGTATGTAGATAGTCCAACCAGAGATGGGACAGTGTTAGACTTAATCCGAGGGAATGTAGCCGATCAAGTGATTGAAGTGTAAATGAGTGAGCATTTTGCGGATAGTGACCATAACTCTGTAAGTTTCAAAGTCGTTGTGGAAAGGGCTAAAGATAGTGCACAAGTGTCTAAACTGGTGGAAGGCCAATTTATTAAACATTCATTAAACAGGACCTGGCAAACTCAGACTGGTAGCAGCTAATTGCAGAGAAGTCTACATTTGGAAAGTGGGTGCCATTTAAAATTAGTACAGAGTGAGTTCAAGGTCAGTGTGTTCCTGTAAGAGTGAAGGGCAAGGGCAGCAAGCCCATGGAATCCTGGATGTCAAGGGACATTGAGAGTTCAAGAAAAAGAAGAAAGCATATATCTGGTACAGCGCATTCAAAACAGGGGAGACCCTTCAAACAGAGAGTGCAGGGGTAGTAGGAACTGCCGATGCTGGAGAATCTGAGGTAACATGGTGTGGAGCTGGATGAACACAGCAGGCCAAGCAGCATCAGAGCAGCCGAAAACTTGACATTTTGGTTCGGGACCCTTCTTCAGAAATGGGGGCGTGGAAGGGGATTCTGAAATAAATAGGGAGACAGGGGGAGGCAGATAGAAGATCGATAAAGGAGAAGATAGGGTGAGAGGAGACAGACAGATCAAAGAGTCGGGGTTAGAGCCAGTGAAAGTGAATGTAGGTGGAGAGTTAGGGAGGGGATAAGTCAGTCCAGGGGTCAGTCCAGGGAGGTCAAGGTGGGGGGATGAGGTTAGTGTGTAGGAGATAGGGGTGGGGCTTGAGGCGGGAGGAATGGTTAGGGAGGTAGGGACTAGCTGGGCTGGTTTTGGAATGTGGTCGGGGAAGGGGAGATTTTGAAGCTTGTGAAGTCCACATTGATATCATTTGGCTGCAGGGTTCCTAAGCGAAATATGAGATGCTGTTCCTGCATTTTTCGGGTGGCGTCATTGTGGCAATGTAGGAGGCCCAGGATGGACATGTCGTCTGAGGAGTGTTGGGGATGGGGGGGAGTTGAAATGGTTTGCGGCTGGGAGGTGTAGTTGTTTGTTGTGAGCTGAGCGTAGGTGTTCTGCAAAGCTGTCCCCAAGCCTCCGCTTGGTTTCCCCGATGTAGAGGAGGGCACAACAGGAACAGCGGATACAGTAAGTCACATTAATAGATGTGAAGGTGAACATCTGTTTGATGTGAAAAGTGTTCTTATGGCCTGGGATGGGCGTGAGGGGGGAGGTGTAGGGGCAGGTGTAGCACATGCTTCGGTTGCAGGGAAAAGAGCTGGGGGTGGCGGGGCTGGAGGGGAGTGTGGACCAGACAATGGAGTCACGGAGAGAGTGGTCTTTCCGGAGGGACCACTCTCTCCATGGCTCCCTTGTCCGCTCCAGACTGTTTCGCCATGATCAAAACCTCAGAGCTCCTTTGCTAGCACAATTTTGGGTGTCCATGCACACCAAAGACTGCAGTGATTCAAGAAGGCAGTTCGTAATGACTTAGAAAGATGATTGGGGATGGGCAATAAATGTTGGTCTAGGCAGCTACATCCACACGCCATGAACGAATAACAAAATTTCAATTGCTGTGAGCCAGGAATAAATGAATGAATGATTTTCATTGTCGTGTGTATTTTATAATGATAAAATCAGTAAAATACAGAGAAAAGCTTTTCCATGTTGCCATGATCTGGTACCATTTTGAATAGTTTAAGAATAAGGAAGAAAATAAGAAAGATACAGCTTAATGAGAGTCCATTGGTGCTGAGCCAGCTCATCGTCCTCAATGCCTGCATCACCATCCCTCCTCCAACCCCTCGCCACCATCTGCATCAGACCCAACCAATGCTGAAGACGCCACTCTTCAGGTGCCATCTTTCACTGCAGTGCTGAATGCCCTCCTCCACCGCATCACCATTGCCTGCGCAGGACCCACCAACATCATAGTTGCATCTCTCGCTGCTGGGCCCACCTCGCCGACATCAGCATGATGTGCCTCCACCACAGCTTCCCCACCGCCAGCACCGGACCCGACCAAATTTCAAAATTGCCAACTCTCAGCTGCCACTCGGCCTCTCTCTGTACTGGCCTGAAGTGAGTGGGAAATCTTTAGAGTCAGAAAAATTTTTCTGAAAATGTGTCTTTTTATTAAGGATCTTCTAGATTTATTGAACTGAAAGATATAAAATGTTCAGAAAATGTGAGTTTCAGAAAAAAGCAGGCCCACTCACATGAAATACTGCAGATGCTGGCAATTTGAAATAAAAATACAATGTTCTCAGCAGATCTGGCAGCTCCTGTGGACACAGAAACTGAGTTCATGTTTTGTGACTCTTCTTCAGAACTGAAGAGCAGCCATGGCAGATGCAAAACTTCATTTCTATTTCTCTTCTCGTGGACACTGCCAGGCCTACTGCGTTCCTTCAGCACCTGTTTTATTAAAGCAAGTTCAACCCTGACTTTTCCAATTATGGGAGTGGGGTGTTGGAGGAAATCCAGTCACAGTATTAAACCCAGCCTTCAGTGCATGTGTGAAAGCCTGTGTGGAGCTGGAGGAACACAGCGAGCCAGGCAGCATCAGAGGAGCAGGAAAGCTGACGTTTCAGGTTGGGATCCTGCTTCGGAAAATTGGAAAATTTTCTGAAGAAGGGTCCCGACCTGAAACGTCAGTTTTCCTGAATCAAAGCCCTTTCATAAACGAGAAATCTCAATACATCACCACTGTAAAATAAAAATGGTTAACCAGCTTTCTCGCTCCTCTGATGCTGCCTGGCCTGCTGTGTTCCTCCAGCTAGCCACACTGTATTATCTCAGACTCCAGCATTTGCAGTTCTAATTATCTCCATGAAGGCCTGACTTTGGAAGGCTAAAGTCAATATTAAAGGTCTGCTTCATATTGAAAATCACATGATATGATTTCGTTTCTTTTATGTACAATTGAAATAAGATGAGCTTCGCTGACCAGTCATGTTTTCTCTTACAGCCGAATTGGTTTCTATGTCAGCACCTTCAGAAACATCAGCTGTATAGAGTCAAAATTTCACAAGGAGATTGCAGTGGTGAGTGGGCTTTACCTCAGATACACTGAGGGTAAGACAGGTACTGAAAGAGCTGCTCTGTGTTCGGTCTTTTGCTAATTTGACAGATATTAATAGTTTGTTTATTCAGCCTCCCTTAACAGTTGAGATCAATGCAATTTTTACACTATACATGAACGCTGATGTAACTAAGATATGTTTTGAAATATGGAAGGAATTTTCATCCATGTCCCTCCATTTGTCACTCTGTTGAGTTGCCCTTGTGCCATTACTATCGAAATGCTCCAACAGAGACAGAAAGAGAGCACGAGAGCAGTCTGACCCACCATCAGTATGATAAGGGAGTTGAAGAGTGCTGATGAATACAGTGGTTATTATGTCCTCTATCTCAACTTTCATTAATCTAGTCTATTGTTATGTGATTTGAGTTCAAAAGTAGACATGTCTTACTACACTAATACAGGGCTTTTGTAAGCCCACTCTTGGAGTAACGCAGGCAGTTTTTATCTCTGGACCTAAGAAAGGATATAGTTGCCATCGATGGATTGCAACAAAGGTTTACTAGGCTGGTACCAGAAAATGGCAGGGCTGTCCTATCCAGAGAGATTTTCCTTCTACTGGGTCTGCAGTCGTTTGAGTTTAGGAGAATGAGAGGGGATCTAATTGAAATGTATAAATTCTAATGGGGTATTTGAAGGGAAGATGTGTCCTCTAGCTGAAGAATGTAGAAACAGTCACACAATCAGGATATAGAGTGAGCCATTAGGACTGAGGTTGACCATCGTCCGGAGTTCACTGCTGGGTCTCAAAGTATAATCAAGACAGCGATTGATACATTTTTAGGTATTAAAAGGGCATGATGAGAATTAGCCATTTGGGTTGGCAGAGCAGGCTTGAAGGGCTGAATGGCCTACTCCTGCACCTTGTTTCTTTGTACATTAGATTACTGTTTTTTATTTCCCAATTCTTTCTCCCACACACCAGGACTAATAGTCTAGGTTTCAGCAGGTCATGAAAGAAGACGTCTTTGACCTTGTTTGCTAACAACAGAGGCTACAGTGTGGGGTTTATAGGGTGGTTTGTTGGATGGTGAAATTACAGATGGTGAGATCACATGAAATAAGCTAATGACATGTTAACCGAGCTTCAAATTAGGAGCATGTAGCTACTTGGACAATCTGAATTTGCTCTTAATGTACCAGAAGTGGTGCCTTCTTACAATTGATTCTGAAGGTAATGGACAATGGTAAGTGCCATTTAACTACTTTAGCTGATATGCAGGAAAATTTGGATGATGTAAGTGGTGGGGATTGTAAATGCTTGCAGCTTTGATTCATTGATCTTGTCATGGACACAATCAGTTATGTAGTTGTTACAGTACATGGTCTGTTAGTTATTCGAAGACCTAATGTAATACAACTAGGCAAATAATTGAATGTGGGTATTGTTAATCTACTCACCCAAGTTTATAGCAGCAATGTGGTAACCTTAGATGTTAATACTGCACCACATGGATGAGATTTTTCTGTCCTTAGAGGGGGCTATAGCTACAGGTTCTCCTTGGGTCAATTCTGCACTTTGACTACAGAGATGTTCGACAGGTCCAGTTCATGCAGGGTATTCTGTAATTGGTTCAGGAGCAAGGCTGGTAAAATTGGAGGCATCTTTTGATTGTAGGATCAAACTTACCTTTTTAATTTGAACATAGGAAACACGAACTATATAATGGTCAACATGTTACATTTGCTAGAAGGAACCATTTCCTAGTGGCCACGCGATCTTCCATCATGGTGACCTTATACAGTTTTATTAAATCATGAGGGTCATGGATAGGGTGAGTAGGTAATATCTTTTTCCCAGTGTACACGAGTCCAAAACTAGAGGGTATAGGTTTAAGCTGAGAGGGAAAGATTTAAAAGGGACCTAAGGAGCAATGTTTTCACACAGAGGGTGGTGTGTGTACAGAATAAGCTGCCAGAGGAAGTGATGGACGCTGGTACAATTACACCATTTTAAAGGCATCTGGATGGGTACATGAATAGGGAGGGTTTAGAGGGATGTGGGCTTGCAAATATGACTAGATTAATTTCGGATATCAGTTCAGCATGGACGAGTTGGACCGGAAGGCTGTTCCCATCTGTACATCTCTATGATTCTTTGACTTCCCAATGATGATATAAACTATATTTTGTTTACGTATTCACATGAACCCTTTATACATAAAACTATACGAATTAAGGAGAAGGTCATTCAGTATCTCAACCTTGCTCTGTTACATAATAGGATCCTGCCTGATTTCATCACTCTGCATTTCTGCCTACCTCAGTTAACCTTTCACCTCCTTGCTTATCAAGAGTCTGTCTACCTCTGCCTTAAAAATAATCAAAGGCTGTGCTCCCACTACATTTTCTGGAAAAGAATTCCAAAGAATCATGATTCTCTGAGAATAGAAGTTCACCTCGCTCCTGTCTTGACTCTCTTTTGTTTTAAACAGTGATTCCTATTCTACACTCTGTTGGGATGGTAATGAGGTCAGCCAGGTGGATCTCATAGAATGTGAGTTCCCTGACTGGGGCTGTTAATCTGGTCCAATTGGGGAGCCCTGGCTAACAGACAGAAACAGGAGTGTCAGACATCCTGTTCAGTCTGAGAGCTGGCTCTGAGGAAGCTGTGTCAGTGTCAAGGACTCTCCTCATGTAAATAAAGGGTGATGATGATGGGATACCGGCCTCTGTGGAGTTATTTCAGACTTTTTCTCTGAGGCTGGTACTTTGTACCACATAGTACTGATGAAACTGGGTTGTTAAGTATATACAAGGTTGAGATAGACATATTTATAATCATTAAGGTCATCAAAGGTTATGGAATAAATGAAAAAGTGGAGTTGGAGATTATCAGATGACCTCATTGAATGGCAGACCGAGCTTGGTGACCTACTTCTCCTCCAATGTTTTATGATCTTATGGTCCAATAGGAAACATTCTGTCAATGTTTATGCTATCAAAGTCCCTCAAGATCTTGTATGTTTGAAATAAGTCACCTCTTACTCATCTTAACTCCAGCAGATACAAGCCTAGCCAGTCCAACCTTTCCTCACAAGACAACCTGCCCATTCTAGGTATTCATCTAGTAAACCTCCTCTGAAATTTGTCCAATGACTTTACATCCTCCCTTAAGTAAGATCTAACTCATACTGTACACAGTACTCCAGATGTGGTCTCGCCATGCCCTGTATAAAATGCAGAATAACTAGCCCTCCTGCTTTTATATACAATAAAAAGTAACATTCTAAGAGCTTTCCATTTACTTGCTGTACATCCTTCATAATATTTTTTCAATCCATGCACTAGGATATCCAAATCCCTCTGCAAATCAAAGTTCTACAATCGCTCAACAATTAAGGATCATGATCCTTTTTCAATCTTTCAGCAAAAATGGACAATTGCACTTTTTGCCACATTACACACCATTTGCCAAATCTTTGCCCACACACTTAACTCATCTATATCACTTTGTACTGCACAGGGCAGATGGGAGGCAGTTCAATGGTGAGTCAAAGCTGATATTGGGCTGAGAACCCAATAATGCTGGTGATCTGAAGGAATGATCCCGCACGAATTTCCTGCTGGGATCGGGGCTTTGGAAGGAAGCAGTGAGACATGAGACGTGGCTCAACAACTCCAGTGGTCAAAGCAATTCCCAGTACTGCATGCAACTCACGAGACTTGCAGTTAATATTTGCAGGATTCATTATATGACAAACATACAGCCAAAGCTGCTTAGTATAGTTTCCAGCCCCTTGGTGTTTTGTGGCTGAAAAGACACAGATGGTGGCCTTTCCCTACAGGCGTTGGTACTGATGGGATAATGTTTCCGTGAAGCGACCAATCAGTGTGGCGCTTTAGAGCACACCATTGTGCTTAGTGGTTTGGGAGAGGGGTTGCGAACACATTTATGTCAAGTTGTCAAGTGATACATAGCATCCAGAGTTCAGCGATGAACACAATGATGAGTGAGTGACAGAATTCATGCCTGATATTTATGAAATTTGTTGATTCCTCACATCAGTATGAAAGCCCCCTGGCTCACAGCATTGCACCTTTGTTCACAGATGATTCTTGCCACACCCTTTTTATTTCAGGTAAAGCCCAGTGACGTCACTGCTGACTCTTCAGTGTACTCTGTGTTCCCCTGAGCATTGTTGTGCTTATTCTGGTGGGAGGGTTGGGAAGCATACTTGGCTGGGGCTCTTAAGTCACATACCCTATAGACCTGTACATTAATTCACTTCTCACACCAGTATCTCAATCTCCTGACTAGTTCCTGGCTAACACTTTTGGCAATCAATGGCCTTGAGTAAAGAAGTTCTTTGTAATACCTGTTTTAAATGCACTTTTCCAGCAACTTATTTTGTCTGGTGCATTCTATATCCTTCACCTACTATGAGGTAATATTCTGGGCGTGTCATTTAATCATTTGCACACCTAAATGAAGCTTCTCTCCTCTCAAGGTGTTCTCTGCTGATCTCTCTAATATTTCCTCAGAACTCACCTCATCAGTGCTAAAGATTATTCTTTAATATTTAATGGATCATTATCCATCATTATTCCAAATAACTTTGTTCTATTTCTCTCACCTTGTACAGACAACGGTATAAATTATTTGCATTAAAAAAATCATTGAAAATTATAAGCAAAACCTTGAAATATATAATGTGATTTGAAGCTGAAATAAAACTTTGTAAGACTGCAGTATATTTCAGGGATTTCACCAGTGAACAGATCTAATTCCTGGCTCTCATCATTCTTGGACCCACTGATCTCAATGCTGGAATAAACTCTCCTGCTGCTCAATGCACTGTGTCCTCAAAATCTACACTCTTTTAATCTCTATTTTTGTGGTTTAAAGAGGAATCCTTTATAATATGAATGGTATTTTCACTTAATTACTGAACAATAGATGGGCTTCTGCAGGGAGTGAGCATCTTGTAGCAATTACACTCTGATGTTTCCTTGTGTTATTCATTGAAGACTATATTGAGAGTCTAGAACTAAGAATACCTGCTCATGACACTTTGAGTGTTTATGTCACACTTGTACCTTTCTGTTTTCTAGCTGTTTCACAAACTCTATGAAATCATGAGTAAACTCGGAGAGCAGCATGCTGATAAGGCATTTAGTATCCAAGGTGCACCAAGGTATCGTATGTATTGAAAACTTAAATCCATCAATGCCTCGGTTTCAAATAAACTTGCACAACTTTTTGGACAAACGTAGACGACTGTTTTACGTTCAGAGAACAAAGACAGCACAGGAACAGGCCCTTCAGCCCTCCAAGTCTGTGCTGACACATTTTGCCCTTCCATACTAAAACAGTCTTCACTTACAGGATCCATATCCCTCTATTTCCTTCTATTCACATATTCGTTCAGGTGCTTCCTGAATGCTGCTATTGTGTCTGTTTCTTTAATCTCATCTGGCAGCCCATTCTAGGCACTTACCACCTTTTGTATGAAAAACTTGCCTTGAACATCTCTTTTAAACTCCACTACCCTCCCCTACCTCAGCACCTTGAACCTGTGCCCCCTCGCATTTGACCACTCCACCTGGGAAAAGGCCTCATACTTTCTACTCTATCTATGCCATTCACAACCCTATAAATTTCTATTAGTTCATCCCTCACCTCCTACATTCCAGTGAAAATAAATCCAGTCTGTCCAACCTTCCTTCATAGCTCAAATCCCTCATACCAGGCAAATTCCTGGTAAACCTTACCTGTACCCACTCCAAGGCATCCGCATCCTTCTGGTGAGATATTAAGAACTGCTGATGCTGGAATCTGAGATAACACAGTGTGGAGCTAGATGAACACAGCAGACCAAGCAGCATCAGACGAGCAGGAAAGCTCCGCACTGTGTTATGTCATCCTTCTGGTAGTGTGGTGACCAGAACTGTATGCAATATTCCAAAGTGTGGCCTAACTAAAGTTGCACATAAGCTGCAACATAACTTGCCTATCCTTATGTTCAATGCCCCTTACAAGCATGCCATAAGCTTTTTGTTTACTACCTTATCTGCCTGCACAGCCACCTTCAGTGATCTGTAGACCTGTACACCCAGATCCCTCTACATATCAATACTCGTAAGGGTTCTGCCATTCCCTGTATAATTTCCACCTGTACTGGACCTTCCAAAATGCATCACCTCACATTTGTCTGGATTAAACTCCACTGCCATTTTTCTGCCCATGCCTCCAACTGATTTATATCCTGCTGCGACAATCCTTTGACAATCCTCCTCACTATCCGCAACTCCAGCAATCTTTGATTTGTCTGCAAATTTACTAATTAGACCAGTTACCCTTTCCTTCAAATCATTTATGTAGACTATGAACAGCAGAGGTCCCAGCAATGATCCCTGTGGAACACCACTAGTCATAGCCCTCCACTCCACCGCTACCCTCGGCCTCCTATGACTAAGCCAATTCTGTATCCATCCAGCCAGCTCACCCCTGATACCATGTGACTTCACCTTTTGTAGCAGTCTGCCATGAGGGACCTTGCCAAATGCATTACTGAAGTAGAAAACACCAACTCCTTTCCCCCATCAATCATCTTCATCAACTTCTCAAAAAACTCAATCAAGTTAGTGAGGCACCACCTCCTTGAACAAAGCCATGCTTTCTATTACTAATAAGTCCATTTGCTCCTAAGGTGCATTTGGATCTTTTCCCTGAGAATCTTTACCAACAATTTCTCTACCACCGACTTGAGGCAAACAGACCTGTAACTTCCTGGATTATCCTTGTTCTCCATCTTAAACAGTGGGACAACACTGGCTATTCTTCAGATCTCCTGGGACCTCACCTGTGGCCAAAGTGGATCGAGGTTCCCCAAGAAAGTAGGTTTTGTATATCTGGAGGAGGGTAGCTTTAGTGTAACCCTTGCTCCAGACAGGAAACTGGTTGGGTCAGACCAAGCCTCCAGCTTTTTGCCTGCTCAATTTTACTTTTCATTATTGCTTAAATTTCTTGCTCACACTGCCCCCTAATAACAGTCTTGTTTTGTTACTAGATACCACTGAGGTAGTCTATTTCTTTTTGAAAACCTCACATTTATTGGTATTATTAAATTGTGTAGGGTTTGGTTAGCTCACTTGGTTAGATGATGCAAGTGTGTGCGAATAAAGCCAAGAGCACAGGTTCACCCCAGCTGTGGTAGACCATGAAGGTCTACCATTTAGTTACACATCAGTTACAATCTGATTGAATGCTGCAACAGGCTCAAGAAGCCGAATGGCCTATTCTTATTCCTTAATGACCGTGTAATTGAGTGTTCAAGTCTTCTAGGAAAATTAGGATCAATATTAATACACTAAAGTCACACACAATGTTAATATTGTAGGTACAGTTAATCTCAGGATTTTCACTATGTTTGAGCCTGAGTTCTGAATCCAGGTTATCAATATAGAACAATACAAAGAGGAGGGGGAAAAGTCTCCACTGCAGGGTATAATCTGTAAATGTCTGGATGTCATATGCTATAGTGGTTCAGGAAAATCCCTTGAAATGGAAGTCTAGAATCTCACCTCCTAATAACAGGCCTCCCTTACTCTCTTAAAGATAAAGGAAGAATTGCTTGCATGCTGAAAAATAGATAGTCCCATATGCAACTTTGGTTTAATATTCATGCTCATGCAATCCCATTACCTAGAAAATAAATGCATGACTTTGGACAGTCTCCTGTGGGGAAAATGTTACCTCAACATTCGAGGCAATAGAGGCCATACATGTGTAAGTTTCACATCAGAAATGTTTTGGGGAACTTTTAAGTGCAGTAGTGTGTTTGAATGTAGCTACATGTTTAGGTGTATGTTCGTGTATATGTGAGCCTGTGTGTTTGTGCATGCAAATGTATCCAAAACCTGAATACGCCGTATGCGCAGTTGTATGATTCACGGTTCTCCACCTAATCCAGGTGCTACATAAACAAAATCCTGCATTCAATCACTTTTGTAAAACTGTCGATTAATATACTCAAACTACACTGTACTTGACCAAGTCTCAGGACACCCTCATTGTTAGCTTGTTACCATGCTGCATTATATCAATGGCTCATGTTTATTCTCTAGGAGGAGGCATTGCATCAGGGAATGGCACAACAGAATTGAGAAGTACATGATTTAATTACAAAACAAGCTGTTTAACCTCAGGATTGCTGTCTGGATTAACGTTCCAAACTATTTTACATTTACATCACCATCTCAGAATAATGATGATGTCTGCAAAATGTGGGTCTGACTCCTGCTTTCTTTTGCAGATAAAATAAAACCCAGTAAGACTCCATGATGGACTATAGTAAGAGCTGTGGAAGGAGATTAAATGGATGGAGTAGAATCAAGTAAACAGTTGAGTGTGTACAGGCTACAGAAAGGAGTCTAAGTGGGTGGAATAGAAACTACATAGTGCAATACGCATGGGTTATGAAATGAGTTTAAATGATAAGGAGAGCATCTGTAAAAGGATAGATTATGTATGGTCTGTGGAAGGAGCTCAATTGGTAGTGCTTCTGCACGAGGGTCAGGTGTACACAGCTGTAGAAGGAGATTGGAATGAGTGTCTGTTGGGTGTGAAAAGAGAGGGTATGATTGAAAGGGCCATTCTCAATGCTTGTTTCATTATTTTCTGTTATTGCTTAGTTACTGTTTCTGTAAGCCTAATTTAATCACAACTGGATTCTGAAGCGATCTTTAAGCAATTTCACTGAAGGGTGTTTTACGTTTTCAATGATTGACAGTTGGATATTATCAAATGTTTGATATTATTTCACACTTTTTTTTGCTACTGTTGACAAAGGAGTTGGAGGTAGGATTGAAGAGTCTGTCTGACGTAGATGGAGTTGAAGTACAAATGATTAGATTTTGATTGTAGCTAGGAATACTAAATCATGTGAGCTTTAGACCTGCTATGAGGCTTAATCTTGGTCTTCTGCCCAAAAGTAAAATGAAGCAAAATTATTGCCAGCTGGTAAACCCGATCAATGTTTGATATTGTCCCTGCTGACTGTTACTGTTAATCCACGTGCATTTGTATGATGTCTGTTGTTGCTCTTCGTGTTTAGTTATTGCTTTTATATACATAGCTAAAGCCTTTATAATTAGTCTAATGTAATTCCTGCTTATGTTTTAGAATTAAAAAGCAGATAGTTTAAAGCAAGCAATATGAAACAAACTTTTCAACCTCAGGATTGCCTTCTGGATAAATGTCTCCAAACCATTTGCACTTTATCTCCATTTCAGGGTAAATGTTGAGAATACAAATATGTATTGTAGCTGCATTTTCAAGGGAAAGTTGCTAGCACTGTGTGGTTTAGCGTTGCAGTGAAAGTTGAAGCTCTAACTTTAATTTGAATAACACTTCACATAGCAACAGCACAAGTCCTAGAAGCTTGTGTGCAGAGTGTTCGGCTGGTGAATGGAGGAAGTAAGCACTGTTTAGGTCTAGATTAGTGTTTAGAATGAATGTTTCTGCAAGTGTTGAATCTTCTTTTAATGTCACTATTTGATTTAAGTTGTATTTTCTGTTGTCCTGTTACAGTGACTCAGGCCCATTGAGAATTTCCAAGACCCCAACACCACCAGAAGAACCATCTCCACCCAGTAGCCCAGTGACCAGTCCTAACCATAGTTTAGCACCTTTAGCAGCATCACCAGCTCATACTCCGAATCGTCCCAAGTCACCATCTCAGGTAAAGTTTAAAAAAAGAACATAAATGGTAGGGATGCCAAATTAAGGTATAGTGCAGTTGTATTCAATGGAACAGGCAAACCAAACATTTTCTTCTTGAAGTGTAACTTCTTGTGCTGAGACGTTTATGCATAGGTAAGTTTGAACCATTGAAAACTGCTTTAAAGGATTATAAAGAATGGACATCAAAGTTATGAGAAGAAGGAAAGAAAATGTATGTGCAAATATGTAAAATGTTGCAAATGCACTATTCGTGCAGTGCTGTCAGGCATATGTTTTTGGTGCAGGGGTCTTGATAAATTTTAACACTTCATTTATGTGGGACAAATGCCTGATGCCACTTTTCTGCGTTCTCTGCCCGAGTATTCAGAGGCTCAGTAATCCGTTGCTGTAGGTAATGACAGCAAGTGACCTAGTCCCTTTCCTGTTTGTGCACCTGGGCCTTTCGTATAGTCCACACAAAAAATCTGGGCCTGCATAAGCCTAACTGATCTACTGATAGGCAAGGAAACGAGGCCAGTGGCATACTGGATTCAAAAATTCCAGAGAAGTGCAGGCTTGGATTTTAGGTAATCTATCTCCTCATTGGAACAATTCCCAATATTTGGGAACGTTGACACCTTTACACAGCCCATAAACATAGGCCAACTCTCAGCAGGCATGGCTTCTACTTCTATAGACCAATAGAACAGTGTGGAAACAGGCCATTCGGCCCAAAGGGTCCACACTGACCAAGCCTCTGAAAAGTATCCCTCCCCGATCTATCCCCCTCTGCATTTCCCATGGCTAATCCACCTAGCCTGCACATCCCTGAACACTATGGGCAATTTTCCATGGCCAATCCACCCTGACCTAAACATCTTTGGACTGTGGGAGGAAACCGGAGCACCCGGAGGAAACCCACGCAGACACGGGGAGAATGTGCAAACTCCACACAGACAGTCGCCCGAGGGTGGAATCGAACGTGGATCCCTGGTGCTGTGAGGCTGCAGTGCTAACCACTGGTCCTCTAGACTATTTGCATTCCCAGGCAGTTGAAGAACTTGCCCCGGCCACAATCCCTTTAAAGTTGTTGTTCAATGAGGGGACAGCGGACCTAGTAGTTTTGTACCCACCCACAACAACGCCAACAGACCAGAGTTCCATCCCAAAATATGAACATCATAAACTGTACACCTTACTGCCCCACTAACATTTTCAAAAACACTCTCCCCACCAAATGCAAAACTAAGCTAAAATTGATCAAGTTATTTACCTGCGAGAATAGCTACTTGGGGGTGGGGTCCTTTAGGACGGGCTAATGATGTGATCAGGATCTGAGTGCAATTTTGACTCGTTAGTGTGATCAGGAAGCAGCAGTTAGCTTCCTACCGCTAATGGCAACATAGCTATGACTTAGAGGTGATGGGCTAGCAGTATTATCGCTGGACTGTTAATCCAGAGACCCAGATAATGTTCTGGGGACCTGGGTTCAAATCCCGCCATGGCAGATGGTGGAATTTGAATTCAATAAAATGTTTGGAAATAAAGAATCGAAGATGGCTGTGAATCCATTGTCGATTGTCATAAAAAAAATCTGGTTCACCAACATCCTTTAGGGAAAGAAATTGCCATCCTTACCTGGTGTGGCCTACATGTGACTCCAGACCCACAGCAATGTGGTTAACTGTCCTCTGGGTAATTAGGAATGGTCAATAAACCCTGCCTACACAGTGATGCGCTCATCTTGTGAATGAATAAAGAATAAAAAGACTGGGAACAGAAGCCTGAAACTAACAAAAGCTCTGTCCCAGGGGCCCTGCCAACAGCTGGACTCCAAGCCACATGATGCCCTGCCTGTCCCATCAGGACTGTTGTGAAATCAGTCAGTAGGATTAAAACGTGGCCAGCAATTTTGAATATTCCGGATCTCATAAATGGGAGGACAATTAAGCAAGTTATGTTTGTGTTCCTGCGCAAAAACTGTCTGCCTGCGTATAATCATGGGCCCGTTGAAAATATTGAGTGCCAGAAGTGCCTCTTCTTAAGTTCTTTTCCACAACTCGATTAAAATGAAAGGACAGGAATTCCAACACTTCAGTCCACGTGTCCTCACAGTCAAGTTCCTGTTAGATTACAGGATCTGCGAGCTTTGTTGTTTCTCTCTGTGTCAGTCTTGTTTTCATTCCTCTCTCTGTTTTATTTCTCCCTCCACGCTGCTTTTTCCAGCTCAGAAAAGGCCCTCCAGTTCCACCACCTCCGAAACTCACCCCAACAAAGGAGCTGCAGAAGGAAAACATCATCAACTTCTTTGAGGACAACTTTGTTCCTGAGATCAATGTCACCAGCCCATCACAGGTCAGTTGATTTTATAGCTGTACATTTTACTCATGTCTACAAGGTTTATTTCATAGAAGACGTGAAGGACAAGTGTAGGCCAAGGGTATGCGAGCACACATTACTGACCCCTTTCCAGTGGGAACAGAGGCTACACAGGAGACTAAACTTGTCACTGTTTCAGAAAGGGATACAAACATTTGCTTTTATTAACTATGCTTACTATTCACCATGCTAGTTCGGTGAAGGAAAAATATTATTTTTGTATAATAAAATGTGAGGCTGGATGAACACAGCAGGCCCAGCAGCATCTCAGGAGCACAAAAGTTGACGTTTCGGGTCCAGACCCTTCATCAGAGAGGGGGATGGGGTGAGGGAACTGGAATAAATAGGGAGAGAGGGGGAGGCGGACCGAAGATGGAGAGAAAAGAAGATAGGTGGAGAGGAGAGTATAGGTGGGGAGGTAGGGAGGGGATAGGTCAGTCCAGGGAAGACGGACAGGTCAAGGAGGCAGGATGAGGTTAGTAGGTAGGAAATGGATGTGCGGCTTGGGGTGGGAGGAAGGGATGGGTGAGAGGAAAAACAGGTGAGGGAGGCAGAGACGGGCTGGACTGGTTTTGGGATGCATTGGGTGGAGGGGAAGAGCTGGGCTGGTTGTGTGGTGCAGTGGGGAGAGGGGACGAACTGGGCTGGTTTTGGGATGCAGTGGGGGAAGGAGAGATTTTGAAGCTGGTGAAGTCCACATTGATACCATTGGGCTGCAGGGTTCCCAAGCGGAATATGAGTTGCTGTTCCTGCAAACTTCGGGTGGCATCATTGTGGCACTGCAGGAGGCCCATGATGGACATGTTGTCTAAAGAATGGGAGGGGGAGTGGAAACGGTTCGCGACTGGGAGGTGCAGTTGTTTATTGCGAACCGAGCGAAGGTATTCTGCAAAGCGGTTCCCAAGCCTCCGCTTGGTTTCCCCAATGTAGAAGAAGCCACACCGGGTACAATGGATACAGTATACCACATTGGCAGATGTGCAGGTGAACGTCTGCTTCCTCTACATTGGGGAAACCAAGCGGAGGCTTGGGTACCGCTTTGCAGAACACCTCCGCTCGGTTCGCAATAAACAATTGCACCTCCCAGTCGCGAACCATTTCCACTCCCCCTCCCATTCTTTAGACGACATGTCCATCATGGACCTCCTGCAGTGCCACAATGATGCCACCCGAAGGGTGCAGGAACGGCAACTCATATTCCGCTTGGGAACCCTGCAGCCCAATGGTATCAATGTGGACTTCACCAGCTTCAAAATCTCCCCTTCCCCCACCGCATCCCAAAACCAACCCAGTTCGTCCCCTCTCCCCACTGCACCACACAACCAGCCCAGCTCTTCCCCTCCACCCAATGCATCCCAAAACCAGTCCAACCTGTCTCTGCCTCCCTAACCTGTTCTTCCTCTCACCCATCCCTTCCTCCCAACCCAAGCCGCACCTCCATCTCCTACCTACTAACCTCATCCTGCCTCCTTGACCTGTCCGTCTTCCCTGGACTGACCTATCCCCTCCCTACCTCCCCACCTATACTCTCCTCTCCACCTATCTTCTTTTCTCTCCATCTTCGGTCCGCCTCCCCCTCTCTCCCTATTTATTCCATTTCCCTCTCCCCATCCCCCTCTCTGATGAAGGGTCTAGACCCGAAATGTCAGCTTTTGTGCTCCTGAGATGCTGCTTGGCCTGCTGTGTTCATCCAGCCTCACACTTTATTATCTTGGATTCTCCAGCATCTGCAGCTCCCATTATCTCTGATATTATCTTTGTATTTAGGCTTTCTTAACTCCTGCATATCTCAATGCACTTCACAGCTAATAAAATGCTCTTCAATTTTAGCCATGATTATAATTTACAGGATATTGCTGCACAGCCAATGTCCACAACTGCAATGAGGTGACTGACCAGGTACCTGTTTTGTGAAATCTTGGCTGAGGGATAAATGTTGGCCAGGGCAACAGAGAGGAGCTCCTCTGCTTTACTTTACCTTGTAGTTGAGGGAACTTGAATGTCCACTCGATCAAGCAGACAGGGCGTCAGTTTGATGTCTCATCGGTAACACAACAATCCCTCAGTATTTCATTGAGGCATCAGTCTAGATTGCATGCTGAAGGGGTCAATCCTGGAAACCTCTGCCTGACAAAGTTATGGGAATACACGTCATTGACCATGATTTAAGAAGAATGCTAGCCGCGACCTTTTATAGGGAAAGGTATAAGTACTGGCCTTCCCAGCAACATTTACAACCTGCAAGTGATTTCTTTTATGGTTCTGATCTAGGGCACAAACCCACAACCTCCTAACTCAGAGCAAAGACCACTCACACTGATCCAAGCCTGACACGTACATAGTGTCTAGGAATCATGTCAGTGCGTAATTTTTACATTGCGCTAACTACATTCTCGATTACATATTTTTAGTTAAAGCTGCAAAGTACTGGGTTTGCAAAGTACTTGTAGATGGTTTATTTTGCCCTGTAAATTCAGCATTAATGGCTTAACTTTTCATGTTTAGTGTTCAGGCGTAGTCCTTCTGTGGCAGGAACATGTATGGGCTTGCATTGTTCATGACGTTCAGTTCAAGATAGTAACATAATCATGGGTCGTATATAGAAAATCAGCAAGAAAATTCTTACATCCAGACCCTAAGGATGTACATCCGAGTCGAAGTAAGGCAAAAATTCCCAGAGAGGTGATGGTCTAATGCTATTATCGCTTGTGACCCAGCTAATGTTCTGGGAGCCCAGATACAAGTTGCACCATGACTCTTAGAATTCAGAGTCAAATGATGACTGTGAATCAATTGTCAAGTGTTGGTGAAAAATCCATCTGGTTCACTTGTCCTTGAGGGAAGTAAACTGCCATCCTTACCTGGCCTGGATTATATGTGACTCCATACCCACAGCAAAGTGGTTGTCTCTTAACTGCCCTCTGGGCAATTAGGGATGGGCAATAAATGCTGTTTGGCCAGCAACACCCGCATCCTATGAATGAATAAAAAAAATTTGAAGTGTCTGCTCTAAAGTGTGAAAATTTAGCTAATTATAGTTACATTCTGACTCGTTTGATATTCAGTCAAGTTCACAGCTCGGAGTTCTTACTATTTTCAAACTTTCTGTGCAATCTTCGACTGCATTTCTCAGCAAAGATTCATTTGCCAAATAGATGGGGGAACACAGTCCTGAGAATGATTTTGCTTAAAAATTAACATTCAGGGCAGAATCCTTCATGCAACACATGCACTTTCTGGTGTTTCAGCGGTTGGCACTAATAGCCGTTCTGCAGTCTTTATGTTCTTGTTCACATGATCCATCTTAAAGTAGCACATTCCAAAATCTGAGTGTGCTAAACTTCTCCCACCAGTTCATCTGAAGAAAACGTGTGTTTGCGCAGGCATTTATATAATTACTAATGCCCAAAGGGGCAGGGCAGGGTTGTGAGAGCCCTTAAGGACCAAATGCTGTTGGTCTTCTCCGAAGGTTGTCTGTGACATGAAGGAGAAACATGGTCACGTTTAAACACCTCTTTGCTCAGCAAAAACTCGATCAAGAACGAAAATTCGAATGAAGTGTGAAAATTACCTTGCTCTGTTAGTATTTTAACATTCCTGATTTCTCACACGTACGAAACACCTGCCTGTCACAACCATTTACACAAATTCTGAGGCAGAGTTGTACCAGACCTGAAATGTTAACTCTGTTTCTCTTTCCACAGATGCTACCAGAACCTGCTGAGTTTCTCTGGTATTCTCTGTGTTTGTTTACAAACCTGGGTCCTTCTTATATCAAGAGCCCCAAAACCAGGACACTCCTCTGTGTCCCACAAGGGAAGTATGCAAGTCTCTCTGCTTCCTTTGATTGCCCTAGAAGTAATGCATATGCATAGAATCCGTAACACTGCATTCACCGCATTTCTATGCACCCTCCCCACCCCCAGACAGGGAGTTTTCTATGTATTGCTACAAAATCAAAGCACCTTTCTTAGCTTAAAAAGACAGCTCTATCTGTTTGGCTCATGCCTATCTTTATAAGGGCTGTGCACAGGAGATGGTGCAATGGAATCAGAAATGATCAAGGACAAGCTGTCGAATTCTGCATGTTGGCAGGATTCCCACAGGCCCAAGGAGTACCTCACCGAGTGTGTGGGAGACTCAAAGCTTCATATGAAAAGCTGCTGAATACCATGAGCTAGCGATGCCTTCGGTTAATTCATGTTCAGCTGGTGTGTGGTGCACAATCATTTAATATTGAGTGTTAAATCCACTCCCTGGGAATCTATCTTGATGCTTTCATCAAGTGATAATCGGTCAGACCAGCACATGTGACCAAACCATTGCAGCAAGAAGCAATCTTGTTTTCAGCGGCGGCAGCGTGAGCCAGAGTGCCAACGAGAAGGTAAGGCGGTTTCTGTTTCTCCCTGTATAAAAACTTACCTTGTGCAGCAAGCAGCCCTCTTGTTTTCAGCCGCGGGTGTGTGGAGGGAATGCGAGCCAGGAAGAAACAGATAAATTCAGGCACTGGCTAAACCCGAAACACTACATGTGTAGTGTCTCCCACCCATCCTCCTCCTCCTCTAACCAAAAAAGGTTGCGTGGAGGTTCGGTAAGGTAAAGCTTTTTTTTAATTCTTCTTCTGGAACTCGAGAGTAGAGGGGATGGAAGTTGGGGCAGGTGCATGCTCCTCTTGCAGAATGTGGGAGATAAGGGTCCCTGCTGGTGTCCCCTCTGACTTCACCTGCGAGAGGTGCACCCAACTCCAGCTCCTCACAAACCACATTAGGGAACTGGAGCTGGAGCTGGATGAACCCCGGATCATTCAGGAGGCTCAGGGGGTGATGGAGAGGAGTTACAGGGAGGTGGTCACACCCAAGGTACAGAATAAAGGTAGCTGGGTGACTGACAGAAAGGGCAAAGGGAATAGGCAGATAGTGCAGGGACCCCTGTGGCCTCTCCCCTCAATAATAATTATAACGATTTAGATACTGTTGGCGGGGGTGGGGGGTGGTGGGGGGGGGGGGGGGGAACAACCTACCGTGGGAAGGCCATAGCGGACAGGTCTCTGGCACTGAGCCTGGCCCTGTGGCACAGAAGGGAAGGGGGGAGAATAGGAGAGCAATTGTAGTGACGGATTCAATAGTAAGAGGCACAGACAGGTGGTTCTGTGGACGCGAACAAGATGAAAGGATGGTATGTTGCCTCCCGGGTGCCAGGAACTGTGATGTCTCGGATCGTGTCTTCAAGATCCTTAAGGGGAAAGGTGAGCAATCAGAGGTCATGGTACACATTGGTACCAATGATGTTGGTAGAGAAAAGACTGAGAATGTGAAAAACAAGTACAAGGAGTTAGGTTGGAAGCTGAAGTCCAGGACAAACAGCGTAGTTATCTCTGGATTACTACCAGTGCCACGTGATAACGAGGAAAGAAATAGCGAGAGAGTGCAGCTAAACATGTGGCTACAGGGCTGGTGTAGGAGGGAGGGCTTCCATTATGTGGATAATTGGAGCACATTCTGGGGGTGTGGGACCTGTACAGTAAGAACGGGTTGTACTTGAACTGGGAGGGCACAAATATCCTGGGAGGGAGGTTTGCTCGATCTGTACCGGACGGTTTAAATGAGATTGGCAGGGGGTGGGAAACCAGATTTATAATTCAGAGGATGAGGTATTTGGCCTTCCGACATTCACATCAGGGAGTGAGGTGGTTTATAAAGAAATGCAATCGGTCGAGCGTATTTGCAGACTCTGAGATGGTTTGAGGTGTGTATCCTTCAGTGCTAGAAGTATCAGAAATAAGGCGGATGAACTTAGAGCATGGGTCAGTACTTGGAGCTACGATGTTGTGGCCATTACAGAAACTTGGGTAACTCAGCGTCAGGAATGGTTGTTGGAAGTTCCGGGATTTAGATGCTTTAAAAGAATTAAGGAGGTTGGAACGAGGTGGGAGAGTGACATTGCTAGTCAGGGTGAGTATAGCAGCTACTGAAAGGCAGTTCGAGAATGATATATCTACAGAGTCAGTTTGGGTTGAGGTCAGTAACAAGAAAGGAGCAGTCACTTTGTTGGGGTTTTTTTTACAGGCCCCCAAATAGTTGCAGAAAAGTAGAGGAGTGGATTGGGAGGCAGATACTGGAAAGGTGCAGAAGTCGCAGGTTGTAGTCATGGGTGACTTCAACTTTCCAAATATTGATTGGAAACATTTTAGTTGTAATAGTTCAGGTGGAACAGATTTTGTCCAGTGCGTTCAGGAAGGATTCCTGACACAGTATGTAGATAGACCAACATGAGGAGAGGCCACTTTGGATTTGGTGCTTGGCAATGAACCGGGCCAAGTGTTAGACCTGTTGGTAGGAGATATTTTGGCGTTAGCGATCATAACTCTGTTTCTTTCACAATAGTCATGGTTATGTATAGGTACATACGGCAGGGTAAAGTTTACAATTGGGGGAAGGGTAATTATAATTCAGTTAGGCAACAACTGGGTAACATTAATTGGGAACAGATGCTGTCAGGGAAGAGCACCACAGAAATATGAAGATTGTTTAAGGAATTCATACTGCATATGCTGGATGTGTTTGTCCCTGGCAGGCAGAGAAGATGCAGTAGAGTGAGGGAGCCATGGTTCTCGAGAGAGATCGAACGACTGGTTAAAAGGAAGAAGGAGGCTTATGTAGGGTTTAGGAAAAGAAGAACGTAAAAGGCTCTGGAGGGATGCAAGTTAGCCAGGAAGGAGCTGAAATAGGGCTTAGGAAAGCTATAAAGGGGCATGAGAAAACCTTGTGAGATAGGATCAAGGAAAACACCAAAGCTTTTTACACCTCCGTGCAGAACAAGAGAATGACCAGAGAAAGGGTAGGGCCGATCAAGGACTACAAAGGGAATTTGAGCACAGAGCCTAAAGAGATAGGAGTGGTCCTTAATGAATACTTTTCTTCAGTATTCACAACTGGAAGGGACCTAGTTGTAGAGGAGGACATTGTGAAACAGGCAGGTAGGCTAGAGGAGATCGATGTTAGCAAAGAAGATGTGCTAGGAATTCTGAGGAAGATGAAGATAGATTAGTCCCCTGGGCCTGATGGGATTTATCCAAGATTCTATGGGACGGAAAATATTCACTATGGTGCTCAGTTACGAGTGGCGTACGACAAGGATCTGTTCTGGGTCCTCTTCTATTTGTGATTTTTGTGAATGATTTTGATGAAGGAGTGGAAAAGTGGATTAGTAAATTCACGGACGATACGAAGGTGGGTCACATTGTGGACAGTGCGGAGCGCTGTTCTAGCTTACAAAGGGACATTGATAGGATGCAGAGCTGGGCTGAGAAGTGGCAGATGGAGTTTAACCCTCAGGTTAAAGTGTGAGGTGATTCATTTTGGAAGGATAAACTTGAAAGCAGAATTCAGAGTTAATGGAAAGATTCTTGGCAGTGTGGAGGAGCAGAGGGACCTTGGGGTTCATGTTCACAGTTCCCTGAGAGCTGCCACCCAGGTGGATAGAGTTGTTGAGAAGGCATATGGTGTGTTAACTTTCATTAATAGAGGGATTGAGTTCAAGAGCCTCAAAGTTATGCTCCAGCTATACAAAAGCCTGGTTCAGCCACATCTGGCGTATGGTGTCCAGTTCTGGTCACCTCATTACAGGAAAGATGTGGAAGCTTTGGAAAAGGTGCAGAGGAGATTTACCAGGATGTTGCTTGGAATGGAGGGAAGGCCTTACAAGGAAAGGTCAAGAGAGCTAGGGCTTTTCTCTTTAGAACAACGGATGAGAGGTGACTTGATAGAGGTGTACAAAATGGTCAGAGGTATAGATAGAGTGGACAGCCAGAGATTTTTTCCGTGGGTGGAGGCAACTTTTATAAGGGGGCATAGTTTTAAAGTGAAAGGAGGTAGATATTGCGGAAACATCAGAGGTAGGTTCTTTATTCAGAGAGTGGTCCAGGAGTGGAATGCATTGCCGGAGAGGGTAGTGGAGTCGGCCTCATTAGGGCCATTTACACAGCTATTAGATAGGCATATGGATGATAGTATACGGTCGGGATAAAAGTTTGGCACAACATCATGGGCCGAAGGGCCTGTACTCTGCTGTACTGTTCTATGTTCTGTGTTCTAAGGTGTTTGATGAGAGATTGGTGTTGTCCCTTACAACTTCAGTAAGGTTTCTACAGGTAGAGGGGACCTGAGACATAAGAGGTCCACATCAGTGCAGGAAGACTATCAGTATTTTGAAGTCTGGTTTCTCAATTTTTGGATAAATGTAATGCAGTATTTTGATACTATGGCTCTATTTAGACTTTTATTCTTCATCAAACATGAAAATTACACAAACAATGAAGTGCACTTAAACATCTGAATTCATTGTATATCTTAGTACATTCAAACTTGCTTTGCAATTCTGGCTGAGTTATTGCATGGCAAATATGAGGGATCCCAGAACATATCCTTGGCATTATCCCATCCAAATGGGCCCTGAGACCAGAAATTCTGAGCCTATATTTATTTTTTTTTACAAACAGGGGATTTAAAATGTTACATCAAATGTGCAGAACAAGGAACTAATTGTAATGCAAATCCATATTCCAGTGTGTCCTATATCCGGCTGTGTTGTTGTCATGTTCTCAAGGAGATTTGATGGTAATTTGAAAAAGAACAATGTGCAGGCCGATGGGGAAAAAGCAGAATTGTACTGAGTGAGCTTCTCGTTTGGAGAGCCAGCAGAGACATGGCGCGCTAAACAGTACCATGTGGTGAAAGGATTCTGAAAGCTGTTGTCCCTCTCTGTGGCATGATTTCTAGTTCCACACATTACCTGCCCTGCCTCCAGTGGTATTAGAAAATTCTCTGCATGGTGTTTAGGATTTGCCTGGCCACTACTGTTGCACTTTACAGAGATGGCAACACATAGCAAGAGGGAGATGGTAACAATGGCAGGAGTTCCAGTGTAGCTTTGCATCTGTCTGAAGGAGAGGTCCCTGATATTCAAGGTGACCTGTGAAGCTGGAGGTTGTTGAACGTGCCCAATACATGTCCTTTCTTCATTCACTATTTTGTTTAGTTGCACAAATATATAAAAGTTTGCCTTAAATGGCAATACCATTTCAGCTACTCTGGCGAAGACCAGCTGGCAACCAATAACAACCAAGATCTGATTGCAGGTATGGGAGCAGAAACTGTTCTAGCACTCATTGTGCAGTTCTCAGTCTCACGGGACAAATTACCAATCAATCTCATCCCGGTTAATAGTAACTTACGGTTGTGGGAGAGTTTGATGGAACGCAGAGTCTGACTAATGCGTAGTGGAAAAATGAACTGCACCAAGGTAGCAAGCTCAGGAAAAGCAAGATGTGCCTGACTGATGGATCATTTTTCATCTAATGAATGCCAGAATCCTGATATCCAGAACCAACAGCTGGAGACAAGAATGCTGTCATTGCATAAATTATTGTTTAGCTTGTACAGGTTGACCGTGATCTAACTGAGTGGCAGAGCAGGTTTGAGGAGCTTGATGACCTTGTCATATGTACATGTTACAATGGTCTGGATCTTGTATGAATGGCATTCATTGTTGGATTGCCACTCAGGGCAGATGTTTTCTGGCCCCAATGCAACTCTGTATTTCTTGTTGGATCTTTCAGCCTGCCTTCTTCAGAAATGTAGAACTCAGTGTTAATCAAAGAGCTCTGATAGAGTGCTGTTGCAGAGAGGGAATGACTAGGCACGTCCCATTTTGTGTCACTAGCTGCCATGATGTAAGCTGAAAGGTTCGGTGAGTGTATGAATGAATGAGTGTGTGAATGAAGTAGCAAACTGGTAAGTGATTTATAAATGGTGGTAAGTGATAGGTGGTGAAGTGAGTACTCTGGGAGCTACACAGGACTGGTCAAAAAGGGTAATTGGGTTTTCTTGGATTAATGTGGTTCGGGGGTAGGATGAAGGGGGCGCAGGTGAAGAACTGATGTATCGATCAGGGAGTTAAGGAATAATTGGGTAGCTGCGGAAGCTAATCGGGTCAGGGGATTGTTGTCAGGGGTAGTGCTGAGTGGGCTTAAGAACAGATTGGGGAAGTCGGTTTTGTAGTTACCCAGGAGCTAGACTTGGTTGTAATCTGCCTAATATCTCATAGGTGACTATCCTGGAAAGTGCGACAGCGGTGTCCACAGTCTCTGATTCCTGAGTTGGATCTTTGCAGAGGAGGAGGGGAATTGCCCCTCGGAAGTTTCAACTACCTGCCTAAATCCCACAAAGGTCAGCATGTTGGAACCTCTTTGGGGTCCCAGCATGCATCATGGGTTGCACGTCTGGTCTCTGACAATCTGGAAGCCAGATATCCAAAATATTGTAGCTGTCCAATATTTTATAAATCATTTGTGCCCTACATACACAAGGAGAATGCTTTGGAGACAGTAAGGACTGCAGATGCTGGAAGCCAGAGTCAATAGATGTGAAGTTGGAAAAGCACACTGTCTGACCTGCTGTGCTTTTCTAGCTTTACATTTATCGACAGGGAGAATGCAGTCCTGATGTCATTGGATCTGTGCAGCTTTGCAGCTTGGATAAATCTCCAAAAGGAGCATTTGTTGTGAGAAAAATCAACCCAGTACAATATCATTTAACTAGGACAGTGGTATTCTGTATCTGATTCTTAAGCTGCTTGTAGGCCTCGATTGTTTCCTGGTGATTAATCATTGTTCTTTCTATTTGCCAACCCTCTCATTCGTTGACCCACCTTCCTGTTACTGCCCTTGCCCACATTCAGACATATAGCCCCTCTCGCTCCCTTACTTGCTTCCTCCCGATCACCATTAACCTTTTTCCTCAGATGGTGATGGCTAGCATGAGGGGACATGGCTTTAAATTGAGGGGTGATAGATATAGAGCAGATAGATAGGTTCTTTACTCAGAGTAGTCAGCGCGTGGAATGCCCTGTCCGCAACAGTAGTAGACTCGACAACTTTAAGGGCATTTAAATGGTCATTGGATAAACATATGGATGATAACAGACTAGTGTAGGTTAGATGGGCTTCAGATTGTTTTCACAGGTCGATGCAACATCTAGTGCCGAAGGGCCTGTACCGCGCTGTAATGTTCTATGTTCTATTAACCTGATGAGCCCTCACTCACAATGAGGGACTGGGCAATTAAAAGGGCAGGTCTACAAATGGGAAGGTGGTGCCATTGAAAGATTGTCAAGATAGAAGGAGGATCAAGGTGTGGATCGGGGGAAAGATGATGGAAAGTGGAAACAGTTAGTAATTTATTACGAATTTATAATTTTTTAGAATTAGGAGGGGATTCTTGGGCCAGTTAGGTTCACAGCAGGCAATAGATTTTGAACGTACAAATTCAGGATCAAGAATGTAACCTATTCTTATGACATGGTTGCTTATGGGAAAGTAATTTACATTTTGCATGCCTTAGGAACATGTTAGGGTTACTAAACAGAGGATAACTGTAAATAATTAAATAGAAGAAAATATGAGTAATTAACATTAAAAACTCTGAAGATTATCATTCAGTGCCAAAGGTTAAGAAAATAAAATGTCACAGCTATGATCATTGAATAAGAAAATGCACATTGGAGAAGCTATGCTCAATGTATATTGAAATTTGGGTAGATCACACTTAGAGGAGTTCTGTACGTTCATTAATATGTCCTACTAACTTTTTGAAGAAATAAATCACGAAGAAGTCCTAAGTAATTTGTTTAAATTCTACTTGTGGTTCAAGTAAAATTTCCCAATATCCCAACTGACGCTCGCTATTTTCTCAGTGATCACCACTGAACTAAGAAATAGATAAATAGTTGAAAACAAGCCTGCATCGTAAATACAGAGATGAACTTGACAGGATAATCCGACTTTGCTGTATCACTCCTTCTCGAATTTCTACTGGATCTGGGATGGGTGGTGGTGGAATGGAGTCCCGGGTATTGGTCCATTATGTTTCCATCTTGGCCTAATCTACTCTCTCAATTGCTGCTTTGGCTTATATTAAGACCATCCGGGTGTCGGGAAGGACATGGAAATTAAAGAAATGGCATCTCCCTACTGTATTTCCCACCATGCACAGTCAAATTGTAAATGAACCTTGAACTTGGTGGGGGGGAGGGTGCGACTCTTTGGACCTGGTATCTGCTGCTTGCGATCACTAGAAGTGAACCAAAATTCTTGAGCAGCCAGGGCTTGTGGAAAAATATTCAGAGAACAAAGTCTGATATAAGCTCAAGGTTAAGGTAGAGGGACCTGGGAGTCCTTGTGTATGAATCACAGGTGCAACAGGTGTTTAAGAAGACACATGGAATTTTGTCTTTCATTGCTAGATGGATTGAGTTTAAAGCCAGGGAGGTTATGTTACAGCTGAATGCGTGCTGGTGAGGTCAAACCTGGAGCACTGCATGCAGTTGTGGTCTCCTTATTTGAGAAGATAGAATCTGCTCTGTACTGGGTTGATTCCAGAATTGAGAAGGTTGGCTTATGTGGAGAGCCTGAACAGACTGGGATTATATGAGGGGGGGATTTTATACAAACATATAAAATTATGAAAGGAATAAATTAGATAGAAGCAGGGAGGATGTTTCCACTGGTGGTGAAACAAGAACAAGAGGGCGTAGCCTCAAAAGTAGGGGGAACAGATTTAGGGTTGAATCAAGGAGGAACTTCTTCATCCAAGGTTCATGAATGTGTGGAATTCCCTGCCCAGTGAAGTAGTTGAGGCTTCCTCATTGAATGTTTTTAAAGCTAAGATGGATTCTTTTTTGAACAGTAAAGGAATTACGGGTTATGGCGAGAGGGTGGGTAAATGGAGCTGAGGCCATGAAATGATCAGCCATGATCTTATGGAATGGGGTATGTGGGGCCAGTTGGCCCACTCCTATTCCTGGTTCTTACGTTCTTATGTTCTTTCTACTGTCCACCAATTCTCTGCCTGTCCCACTCTCCCACTCCTTGGTGGAAGACGAGACCCAGTCAAGGGCGACAGGAGAGTAAGAAATTTTGGCTGATCAGATCCAGGTGAATGGATGGCGCTCGGACAGCAGGGTGGAGTTGAATGGCCTCTGCTGGAAATTTGTCCATTTGAGACTTTAAGTTGAAAGCAAGCTCTTGTTAACCTTAGTTTTTCAAACAAATTTGTGCCCCTGCAACCCCTGGCAAGGTGCACTAAGCAGATGGCATGATATGGACTCCTACCTGTGCCATCTTCAGTATAACAGCTGGTGGCTTCCAGAAATCCGAAGTACAACAAGGGCATTGTATAGATGGCAGTAGCCCTGTCGCTAAAAACATTGTGCAACATTTATTAAATTTGAGTATTAGCAATAATCCTGGCTGTACCCTGATGCGTGAAACCAAACTCTGAGATTTTGCCATTAGTGCAGGCTGGTCTGCAAAGAATCTGGGCATGACTCAAATTGAGTTGTATTACATCCAATTTTCATGCTCGGTTGATCATCCTAGATTCAGCTGTAGCTTTAGAAAGGTGAAGAGAATGCATCAGTAGAGACAGGGGCTGGGTAGGTAGTGAGGTAGGAGAGGATGCTTTTTGGAGGGTCAGTGCAGACTCAATGAGCGGAAGCCTCTTCCAGGGATGCCTAACCTGAAGTAGTTGCCCTCCTCCCTCCAGACCAACCTCAGGGAATCTCTCTCCCACTGCAACTCTCTTGCTCTCCATCTTCGGTCCGCCTGCCCCTCTCTCTCTATTTATTTCAGAACCCTCACCCCATCCCCCTCTCTGATGAAGGGTCTAGGCCCAAAACGCCAGCTTTTGTGCTCCTGAGATGCTGCTTGGCCTGCTGTGTTCATCCAGCCTCACACTTTATTATCTTGGAATTCTCCAGCATCTGCAGTTCCCATTATCAATGAGCTGACTGGCCTCGTTCTGCCCTGTAGGGTTTCTGTGATTGTTCTAGATGGGACTGTAAAGTTGAGTAAAGATTGAAGGAGATATCAAAGGGGACTAGCACAATTAAGTCTGAAAATTCAGGAAGCCCTTGAATCTCTTAAAAAGTGGTTCCTCTCATTATTAGCTCTTGCAAAAATGAAAAGAGAAAATACTGATGAAACAAGTAACAATCAAAGATGTAGCTGTGACTCTGCCGTCAGGTGGTAAAGCAGATTATCCATAGCTGTGCTTAACGGTTACTGAAGTTAAGGTAGTGATGTGCTGTGTGGTCAGGAAGCTTGACTTCTGAGGTACTCAACCTGTTACTATATGTATTGCAGCTTACGCAAGGAGGTGCAGCTAAGTTTCATGCTGTAGTTGATTGCTAATTTCAGACTAGCCAGTCCATGCATGGTAGCTGGAAGCCTCCTTGCAGAAGATGACTTATCTTTGCATCCAGATCTCTGCTAATCCAGACTCTGGAAAGACTAATCCTCAGGGTGATTGCCAAGTAAGAGTGCCAGGGTCTGCACATATGGTTTATCGTATCTCGGTGAGTATGACTAGGCTGTTTATCACGTGGAAATGCCTTCTTTCATGCAGTGCTACTAGATACCCATCGAAGGAATTCTTAGAATGCAACATCAACTCATATACCTTTCTGGTACTATTAGGCCTTTGGTCTCCGCCTTCTTTAACTGTAGGAAGCTCCACCTCCAATTCTACCTGCATAAATTATTTGCATACGTTCTCAGCATTGGTGATGTTTGTATCTTTAGGTGGAGAGAGAAGCTTCATTTGCCTGACACCTCTCCTTCATCTCCCAAACAGCTGGATAATGGAATTTGAGAAGAGTCCAGTTTTGTGAGATTTGGAAGTTCATTGGTGTCAGTGTTGGCATTAGGTACAAAATAAAATGTAATTTACCACAAATTAGTATAAAGGATCAAGGAATTACGTGCCAAGAAGAAAAATATTGTTCTAATTGCTTAATTTGTTTTCAAACTTTTCTTAATATCTCTGTGATTCTATAAACTTTTATCTTTGATTTTGAAAGACAGACTAGGCGACTGCTTTGCAGTACACCTGCACTAAGTCCACAACCATGGCCCTGAACTACTGATTGCTTGTCATTTTTATTCACTATCTTGCTCTTTTACTGATACTTCTGTTCTCAGCCTTGGTTAGTCTTTCAATGAATCCCAGAGAAAGCTGGAGGAACAGCACCTCACTTTCTGATTAAGCATTTTATACCCTTAAGACTAACTTTTGATTCTAAACTCAGTCCTCTATTTTGAAATATTTCCCCCAAGTGCCAAGCTGTATTTTCTAATATCTTTGCTTTCAGACAGAACTGACTCTTATTCTGTTATTATCAGCAGTTCTGCCAATGATTTATTTCTTTATGGCCACTGTTCCCACTCCCTTTACCTTTTGTTCCATGACATCGTTGGTATTTAATCTTCCCCATCTTCTAAGTAGCACATTCCATTTTTATTCCTTATGGCTCTCCCCTGTTTTCCAACTGCATAAACCCCACCGCATTTGAACCCCTGTTCAGCTCCGAAAAAGAGTCATTTTGAACTTCACCCGTGAACTCTGTTCCTCTCTCAACAGATGCTACCCGACCCATTGCGGTTTTCCAAACCTTTGTGTTTCTATTTCAGATTTACAGGGTCCACAGTTTTTTGTGCTCCTGAGATGCTGCTTGGCCTGCTGTGTTCACCCAGCTTCACACTTTGTTATCCCGGATTCTCCAGCATCTGCTGTTCCCCTTATCTCTGACCACAGTATTTTGTTTTCCTTTTCCAAAATCTTGGCCACTGCCCAGAAATTTTGGTTATTGGTTTATACATGCATGATTGAAATTATCGAATTAAGGGCTCTTTGCACCCATAAATGTTCTTTGAAAAGGTCTGTCTATTTGTCCTTCACTCCTTCCCTCCATGTAGTCTCCAAGCCTTTTCCTTTCAGGTAGTTAATCAGTTCCTTCTTAAGAATTTGCTTTTCCCATCCTTTTCAAGCAGTGCATTTCAGACTCAGTGTCACAAATGTCTAAATCATCTCACCTCTGGTTCTTCTGCTAATTATCTTAAATCTATGACAACTCACAGTCCAATGCTGCAGCATGTAAAACAGAGCATGTCTACAGATGGAAGGCGCATGTTGTTAGCCAACCATAATCACTGAATGCCGCAGAGAGAGCTGAGAAATCTCAGCAGAAATACTGACCCAGATTTCAGAAATTAAGGCAGCATGTGAGTCTAATTCGAATGGACTCAAATTAACTTGTAGATTGATATAAAAAACATTCAATTCTATGACATTTCTCATCTTGAATATGCCTTCACATCAGACCTTCGAGTTCTTAACCATTAATGAAAGCATTTGGCTGATCAATAAATCAGGTGTTTGGATGTATTTAAAAGTATAAATTAATGTTGAGGTAGAAGAACACAGCATGAAGAGTACTGAGGTTAGTAGCATTGATACATTTAGGACAAAACTAAATGAATACATGAGGCAGAAAGGAATTGCAGCCAGCACTAATAGACTGAGATGAAGTTAGGTGTGAGGAGGCTCCTGTAGAGAATAAATGTCAACCCTGAACATTTGAATCAGATTCTGTGCTGTACCTTCTATGTATCCATCAACGGTTGTTCTTAGCTTTGGGATGTGACATTGCTTTGTTTTGGCAGGAACAACTATTTTTGTTAATTAGACTAAGAGATTATCTACCCCTTTCTCCTTAGGCCTTGACATGCTGTGGATCCTTCTTTGCTGTACCAGAATTATCTCAACAGGTAAATAGCAGTCATCTGCAGTCACCGGTTTCTGCTTCATCAAGTGCTCAATATTAATTTTTCGATCATATCTAAAGTGATTGCCTTTTTCATCATTTTAATCTATGATTGCCCACCACATTGATTCATGTGATAATCCAACCTGAATAACCATTCCCATGTCCAACTCTCTCAGGATCTGGGAACAGGTCTCACACAAACACCCCTTTCCTGAATGACTAGTGCTTCAATGTTTGCACTTGCATGAGAGTGAGGTAAGAAAACTCTCTGGAAGAATTATAGTGATTGTTGGTTGGCTGAATTTTGCAATCAATGCTGGATTCATACTGAGCTCCATGTGCAACAGAATCAGCATGCTATCAATCTTTATCATAGATAATCCTTTTTGATTTCCACAAGCTTCCAACTCAGTTCAATTTGGACCATTCACTTATGAGTTATAGTGACAGCCTTAACTTCAGACTAGATTATTTCACTACTTCCTTGGCTGACAGCCTGCCATTCCTCTGTCCTCCAGTTTTCCCATTCAAAAATTCATTCAAAGTTTTTCTGCTCACATCCTACCTCTTAGAAAATCATGTGCCTATTGACCTAACAATGGCTTTCTGTCCTCACTCTTGTTCAAACCATTCCCCTCCCTACCTCTGTAACTTACTCCACCAGCTCTGCAGTCCTGTGAGGGATAAATAGCATGAAAATCTGGCCTCTTGTCCATGCACTATTTGCTCTCTTTTGAGAAATTTCTTCATTAATTAGGAATAGGACATACATTGAGGATCATTGACAAAGCAAAAACTGTTGTTATCTGGGAAATGTTTGCTGAAAGTGGGGTGGGAGCAGTTTCATAGAATCCCTACAGTGTGGGAACAGGCCATTGGGCCCAACAAGTCCACACCAACTCCCTGAAGAGCATCCCACCATACCCATCCCCTGCATTCCCCATGGCTAATCTACCTAACCTAAACATCCCTGGATGCTGTGGGCAATTTATCATGACCAATCTACCTAACCCACACATCTCTGGACTGTGGGAGGAAACCCACACAGACTCAGGGACAATGTGCAAACTCCATACAGACAGTCGCCCAAGGGTGGAATTGAACCTGGGTCCCTGGTACGATGAGGCAGTGGTGCTAACCACTGAGCCGCCATGCCACCCCTACTGGTAACTTTCGAAAAGGAATTGAATGTACACTTAAAAGGAAAATAATATATGGTTTTGGGAAAAGGCAGGGAAATGAAATGGAATATTTTTTTCTTCCAAAGCACCAACACACGCACAATGGCTTCAATGCCCTTCTGCTGTGCTTTATGATTCTACTCTTTGAAGTTGTCCCCACAGACGAATCAGAGCTCAGAGAGCAATGGTTACCATAGGAACAGTTATATGGTTACCAACTTCCAACATAATTCATCCACATCTGGCCTACATTTATTGCCATTTTACCCCAGAGCTTTCTCAAATCAGACACAAAACATCCAAGTTGCAGTATTAGCTGCAAATGAAACTGCTGCATGATTGATGTTAGCAATGAAATTCCTGTGAAAGGAAAACAATATTTTTTTATACCAGTAACAATAAATGACCATGGTTTAAAGGTTCCGCTTTCTTTCGCACCAGTGAACTCTGCCTTTAATTTTACCACTAGTTTGGAATTGTTTACAGCAAAAAAAAGTACAGCTACAAATTTTAATTTCACTTTCCCAGCACCTTCTGGCTATCTGTCTCAGTATGAGGATGTAGTCTTTGCATCTGTATCCTCTTCTGAGGCCATGACATTCCATTCAAATATTCCTTCGTCCTTTTTTTAATCCAGTCCATAATTTCACAAAGAGCAAAATTTATTTCCTGTTCTTTTCCTCTCCATGGACATCCTCAGTTGGGGATTTCCACATGGCTATAGACATGGGATTGCTGGCTAATCTGCTTTACCCTTGTACAGCCCAGGAATGTTGAGACTGGTTGTGCTGTCTTCATTTTACCATTGTAGCAGAGATCAAAAGAGTAAGTGAATCTGGTGCTTCTACTGATATGTATGGTTAATTATTTGGTAGATGAACTTGCTAAGGTGCCAGGGGAAATAGCTTTTGTTACAAGCATCACCTCGGTGTCAGAATTAGGGCATCATCTTTCACAATAATGTCAACTTGAAAGGTTATCTCTACAGCACTGCTTGAGTTTATTATATTTCATTTTTATTAGCATATTCTGCAGAGCATGACTGTCTTGTAGAGTTTTTCATTAGGTTCTGATAACAAGAAACCAGAATACTCCATGGAGATTTAAAACTTATTGGTTATTGATGCAAATGTAAATTTGAAAACTGTACTACACAGTTTTTTGTATTTACTTATTGAGACAATGGCCAGCAAGTTACTCAGAGCTAATTCAATTCCATCACTATTTAGATTCATTGGGAGCTGGCAGAAGCTCTGTCCATGTTTGTAAACATTGGTAAAGTTGTAACAGTGGAGCAGAAGGAATTTTGATTAATTTCTTGACCAAACTTACATCACTCTTTCTCTCCTGAATGTAAATGAAACTTCAAGTAAGCACAACAATTGAAAGCAGTGTTAACTAACATCTGACAGTTCTAGAACTGATAGTAACTTGAAACTTACATTGATGAAATTGTTACATGGTGTTTACAGAACTCTATCACTCCTTGTTAGGAGCAGGTTTGATATTCGCAATGTTGCCAGGAGCCTTTTTCATCAGAGGCTTAATGACTCTGCCAACTAGTTGTGACATTGGTTATAAACCCATAATCTTTTCTTCTGCTGGGGCCTGTTGTGTATTCTGCTTGTGAAGAACCAACTACATACTGATTAAGGTTTCTTCAGACATGGCCATTCTGTTTGCTCCAGGTCTCTTCCCAATCATTCCTAATCAAGTTTTCGAAAAACCAAAATAAACCAAAGAACTGCAGATGCTGGAAAGTTGAAACAATAATTGAAATTGCTGGAGAGGCCTGGTGGGCCTGGCAGCAAATGTGGAGAGAAAGTAGAGTTAATGTTTCAGGTCTAGTGACTCTTCTTCAGAACATATCCTGCCAGACCTGCTGAATTTCTCCAGCTTTTTCTGGTTTTGTTTTTAATAACCAATCCCAGATTCTATGAATAATCAATTCCAAACACTGGTTTGTACCTTCAGCAAAAGACTTAGCAACTTATTAACAATATAGTAACTTTAGCAGAGTAAAGTTAAACAACAAAATATTCTAATTAGTCCATGCCACAAATGTGGAAACCTTTCTCTTTCAACCCCATTTACGCAAAAGACAAACAAAACACAGTTAAAGGATAAAGAAAAAAAAATACAAGCTGGCCAGGTTAGTTAAATAGCTTTTACAATGTGTTGTTCCACAAGCATAGGTGATCATTGGTTAATTTTCTGAAGATGTTGACCGGGGTTACGCTTACAGTAACAGCAGTAATACTTATAACTGAGTTTTCTGTTCTCTGAGCTTCCAAGAGCTCCTCATAGGGCGTTAGGTAGGGAGCTTTCAAATCTTCATGCTGTAGCACCAATAGCCAAATTCCTTTCCACAGAAAACACAATCCAAACCCAAATTAAATTCTAACCACTCCCTAATAGACTGACCATCTCCTGCATGAGATTCCAGTTACCATTCAACATCTGCTTGGGCATAGACTTTTTTCCAGACTTGCTGGAATCAATTCCCAGGTCCAGACCTCAGTAACAGCTGATTCGTGCTTTCTGTTTAAACATAATGCTCTTCCCTGGTGATGAAGCTTCTGCAGAACCTTTCAATTAGGAGCCAACCTGCAATTACCTTCCAGGCCTGGCATTAAGGATAAACAAAGAATTGTTCGGTCTATTTTCCTTTTAGCACAAAGTTGATTAAAGAATAAAACAAAAATAATGAAAAATCAGTGAGGGCTGTGATGATTTCAGAATCTGACATCCACTTACTGTTCCATTTATCTCCCTATTTCCTAGAGGCTGAATTCTGACAATTTCCCTACATCTAAACATAATCAAACTCTTTGGTTTCTTAATGTAGACTAGAGCCCAGCTCGTATTCTCAGGTATATGTCTTACTAACTACAAACTCTAAGGACCCACACACAAGGAGTAACTGTTCACTCGCATTCCTGCAGTCAGTAATTATAACACAACAGAGACTTATGAATCCAAATTTGTCAATGACTCATTGATTGATTGTATCATAAGGAATGGAGATGGTTGTATAGAATCACAGAGAGACATTGCTACATTGACTGAATGAGCAGGACTGTGGCAGATGAATTTTAATGCAGGTAGTTGTAAAATCATCGAAAAATGGATTGCATCTGGGTACTACCTACATGATGAAAAGCAGGGATTGTGGCAGGCCTGGGGGTAGGATGTGGTGGGGGTGAAGTGAGTGGGGTTCAGGCATTAGGCAGCGAAGAATTTTTAGAAGGCCATGTACACAGATCTCTCAGGTACATGGGAACAAGAATATGCCATTTAGTGCCTTAAGCCTGCTCTGCATTTCAATGAGATCATGTCTAAACTGGGACCTAATCCCACATAACTACCAGTAGGAATGAGACACCCCAACTGGGGAGAAAAACTCAGGAGGCAGACAGGATACAGGCACGTGGCAGACTTTTATTCAAGAAAAAAAACAATTAATGCAGGGAGAGGGCCAAAGGATCTTCCCTGAATCTGGCTTCAACGTGAGAATACAATTGTTCCCTTAATCTGCAATTCACTTCGGAAGAGACATCAATGACACACTCTGATTTTTACAGCATAAAGCAGTATTTTTTATACATTTTATGTTACAGTCATCATACACAATGTGGCTACTGTGCCGTCCCCTTTGCCTGTGTTGGGACAAATCCTGTAAAACGCTTGATCAATGATGGACATTCCTATAGACAACCCTAGGTTTCCTTAGTCTTTTAACAATTATTATAATTTCTAGGCCATGGGATCTTTCTATGTTGCGTTCCAAAGTTACTGGCTGTTCTCTTTTGGTCATATCCCTGGCTTGCTTACCTCTGAGGACTGCTTGAATTCTATTGTTCATTGTACATGCTATCGCTATCAAATTCCATTATTTCTTTTTATGTAAAAGACAGTTGATTCTGTTACAAAATTTGAAATATTAAGTTTATTATAAAATTTTGTAATTATTCCTACTGTTAACACTCTTTAGAAAATGAGACAAGATATGTTAGGCATCTCTTTAATATTTTCCCTTGGTGCTTTCATTATAAACTTTTAAAATTAGATTGAAATCTATCTCTGTGATTATTTAAAGAATCTTTAACTAGAATCTGTTAACACTGCAAATAATTTCAAAGAAACAGCTAATTTCTGTGAGGCACTTTTTTTTGGCAGAACACATTCTTTCCTTAGACTGAAATTAATTACTTGTTGTAGTTTAGTGATCTTTCAAAGATTTTATGAGTTGCAATTCCATTATTTCTTCGATGTTTGTGACAAATCTTCAAATTGTTCATCCTTGAATCTCCTTATCGCACATGTCTCTGCATGTTTCGGAATCTTGCTGTTCAGACACTGCTCTCTTTTGCTTCGAAATAACCTCCTTTCACTTAAATGCTGAAGTAAGCTTTTTTAATCCTGGTAGCTCCAACAGCACCCCTACCTCATAGCCCCTAATACGATTGGAAAGTAAAAATCTATCAATTACTTTCAGATTTAAAATTTACAACTGATCTATCATTTATTTCTGTTGTGGGAAAGGACATAAAAATATGACCAAAAAGGCTCATGGGATGTGAACCTTGTTAATTAAAGATTACAAAAGTGAAATTGAGCAAGATTTGCAATGGTTGAACAAGGCCCTGGCTCGGCTACTTTAAGGCTATTATAAACAGTTCTGGGCGTCACACCTTAGAGAGGATATATTCCCCTGAGAATGAATGAAGCAAATATTCCTCGGAAGCCTATAGGGGCTCCAAGGGCTAGATTATGAGGAGACTTCACATAAACGAGGCTTAGTATTTTGTGATAACAAGGTGTAGAGCTGGGTGAAGACAGCAGTCCGAGCAGCATCAACGGAGCAAGAAAGCTGACGTTTCGGGCCTGGGCCCTTTTTCTGAAGAAGGGTCTGGGACCGAAACGTCAGCTTTCCTGCTCCTCTGATGCTACCTGGCTTGCTGTGTTCATCCAGTTCTATACCTTTTTGGCTCAGGTTGTCCAACATCAGCAGTTCCTACTATCTCTTAGTATTTTGTGGATGTGTTATGATTTATCTGTTCACAGAATGTGGGTATCACTGACCATCCCTAATTGCCCTCGAGATGTTAATGTTGAGCTGCCTTTTTTAACCAACGCAGCCCTTAGAGGGGGACAGGGACACCCACAACTCTGTTAGGGAACAAGCTCCAAGACTTTGACCCAGCGACAGTGAAGTTCCAAGTTAGGATGGTGTGTGATTTGGATGGGAACTTGCAGTTAGTGATGTTGTCATGCATGTGTTCCTGCAAGGGTTTGGATATTGGAGCTTAGAGCAGTTGTGGCCATCAGTGGTTGCAGGAGTAAGTGTGAAAGGTAGTGAAAGGGGTGCCAATCAAGCAGACTGCTTTGCCCAGGTGCATGTCAAGCTTCTTCCCTGTTGCTGAACTGCACTTGTGTCTTGGACATTAAGTTGTGATTTGATTGTTGCTTTCTGGTTTTGAAAAGAATTGTTAACACAAATAGAAATTTTTTTTTCCTGCGGGTTGAACAATTTAGGACGAGGGGACTGAATCTTAAAATCACAACCCAACTCATTCAAGTGATACATTATGAAAAAACCCTCTTGCAAATAGTGATCAAAGTTGAGAACTTCCTCCATTATAAAAAGTCGCAGATTGTAAATTGCTCAGTTGTAAACTTTAAATTGGTAGGCAGGGGTATGAAGTGGTATGGAGCATAGCAGATGAACTGACAGACCAGCCATGATCTTGGATAACAAACTGGTTCAAGGAGCAAGAAATGTTTTCTCCTGTTCTTATGCTTTTTATCTCTGTCACATCCCACAGGCCTGCTTACAACTCTGCATTGTTCCAATTCTATTGCTATTTGTGCGCCTTTTCGTTCCTCCTGCCCCAAAATTGATTGCTATGCCTTCAGTTCTCTAATTCCCTCAGTTAAACTTACCACTCCATCCTCCTCAAAGCTCACTTCTTTGACCAAGCTATTTTCACTTGTACTAATACACTTAAACTAATTTTCTTTTTCTGATCACGTTCCTGTGAAGTGGGTTGGATGGTTTACTGTATTCGAGCTGCTTTATAAATGTGAGCTGTGATTGTGGAGTCCATTGAAATTCTATGACAGAATTTATTGGACTGTTTGTTCCCCAGTTTTACAAATTCCGTCATTTTTTTACACCCTGCGATTTTATCTTGCTCACTTTCCCTTTTATTGCTGCATAATTTATTGATCATTACTCTTATACTTTCTGACAATGTATAATTACTGTTTTCATTTAGTTCTCATAAGGTAAAGTAACAAAATATTCCTTAAGTCTTAGCTAATTGACTTTGCCCATCTCAAACAACATTGCAGCACATTACAGAGAATTAATCTCTGTGGTGTCTCAGTGGAACATTGATTAGTGTTTTATATAAATATAAGATACATTGTTCTCATTAAGACCTCATTTTGTTGTTCTTTTTGAACTCTCACCTCAGATAACTTCATTAATGCCTAACAAGGATCTTCATGTGACAACTCTCAGTTATCAAAACAGGAGGCTTCAGACATGCAATTCATCATTGAAATTTATGACTGAGTAAGCTCAGGGAAGAAAACAGTGAAAGTATCTTTAATGAGCAGCAATGCAGCAACATATATTGCTTACAAACATTACTTCACCATGATAGCTGTGAAATTATCAAACCCTTGAATGTTGCATGCAATTATAGAACTCATGGAGTTTGCATTTTTGCAATTAAAAAACATAGAAAAAATGATCAAGGGTATGGCCCCTCAACTGTACCTCCCAATCTCCCATTTTCACCCCATCCTATACCTCAATTTCTTTCTTAAGTATATTCATTTGCTCCATAGCGTTATTTGGGATGGAATTTCACAGTATAGTTACACTTTGAGAGAAGAAATTACTCCTCATCTCAGTCCTGAATGGTTTACCCTATACCTTGAAACCACAACCCTTGTTCTAGAGCCCTTAGTTAGGGGAAACATCATTCGTGCATTCACTCTGTCCAGCTCTCAGAATTTTATATGTTTCAATGAGTCCCTCTTTATTCTTCTAAACTGCAATGAATACAGGACCATTTAACCCAGTCTCTCCTCATACAACAAACCTGCCATCCCAGGAATCAGCCAGGTGAACCTTCAATGAACTCTCCACGTGACAAGTATATAGAATCATAGAAGCCCTACAGCACAGAAATAGGCCATTTGGCCCATCAGTCTGCACCAACCCTCCCAAGAGCACCTCACCCAGATCCACTTCCCACAAAGGCATTGGAAAGGGTTACAGAAATTATGAACACGAATAGTTCCAGGAAATTGTGAGAATAGATTAGCAAAGCCAGAGATAATGGGAACTGCAGATGCTGGAGAATCCAAGATAACAAAGTGTGAAGCTGGATGAACACAGCAGGCCAAACAGCATCTCAGGAGCACAACCGAAACGTCAGCTTTTGTGCTCCTGAGATGCTGCTTGGCCTGCTGTGTTCATCCAGCTCCACACTTAGTTATCTTAGCAAAGCCAGGCCAGTTTTTCATTAGACTAGGAAACATTACATCTTTTGTTGAGTAAGGAGACCAAAGTAGCAAATTATACAGCAAGTGTGCTTTCACTAGTACCCTGTACGTTTGTAGTAAGACATTCTTGCTCCTCTACTCGAATCCTCTTGCAATGACAGCCAAAGTACTGACTGATACAAGGATTTGAACCCTTTGTACATCATCATTTGCCAGTCTCTCACCATTTGAAGCATACTGTGCCATTCTGTTTTGCCTCCAATTTCTCTATGTTTCTCTAATTTCTCTAATTTCCTGCAGCAGAAGTTTTCAGCATGAATGTGCCCGGATCTGCTTTGCGTCTGCGTGATCATTGACCCCTGGCCCCAGATGTAGGATCAGCCTAATTTAAGTAACTTTTCCCTTTTATTCTGGGAGATTCACATGTGCAAGAGCAAAAATGCAGTGGCGGTTGTAGCCATTCAGTGAGCCAGGAAACGGTCATTTAAATTGCATTTGCCAAAATCTAAAGTTCCCAAAAAAGGAGGGAGAGAATTGAATAACCTAAGGACAGATCCTCTCTGTTAGGGCTGAGGTGTTTTATTTTGAACTGTCTTCCTCTGCTCCTTGCAACACAGGATGAGTTTTCAGCCTTTAACATCTCTATGGCAACCATGTTAGGTAATACAATGTAAGATGTGTTATTTCTGTGAATATATTTGCCCATATTTGGGCATGTGCCATTAATGAATCAACACCATTTCTGCTGGATAAATCAGGCAGAGTGTCATTGATAAGCAGAAAACAGGTAGAACAATTCTCCAGCTGTTCTCCAGAACTACCATAACAAACGAAGACACTGCAATCAGCTTTACACCACTGGCCTGTCCACTCCGTCAGCATTTCAATACTCTTCTTTCTCAAGCAATTAATTTGCTTTGGTAGGAATTTGCAGCCCCCACTTCAACAGTGGCTTGTGGTAAAATATTCCACGACTTGATCTATCCTCTATGCACACATTTTCCTAACAACCCTCAAAATCCTTTTCATGATACTGTATGTTTGTGTTTACTTGTAACTGTCTCAACAACCAGTAGAAACAGTTTTACACCTTGAATTATCTTGAAGGTGATCAATTTATTGTTACGATCCCTACACAGACCGGTAGCAATTTGAATTGCCAGTGAACAGCTGAAAGGATTAGACAAGATTTTATGTTTGGTGACTTTTGGTGTAGCAAACTAAAAACAACACTGGCTGAACATTGTAAACAGGCAATTTATGCTCTGAATTACAGAAATTAAATCTCCAATTATATTAACTGAATATCTCCTCCTACAGTTATACATTTGATTCTTCTTTAGCAAACAGTCCTAAATTATTCTCAGTTCCTGCTTGCTTTCTTTCCTTATTCCTTCCCCAAACAGGAAACTATAAAATTCAAAACTGCTTTCATTGTGAGCGTTATACTGCATCTTTCTTCCCTGTACAGTAGGCTCCTTCACATTCTTACAACTTCAATATCTTCAATCTAAGCCTCAGGTCTTATCTGTAATCTGCATGGTATTGAGTGGAGTCAGCAGTTTCTCTGCTTGAGGTTCAGTATTGATCTATCTGCTGCTCTTGTTTCTCAAATGGCTGCAGAATGACTGTGTGTTTCAGGGATATCTTGGAAATACTGTAACTTGCTACAGTAATGTCTCTCAATTGATCTTTCCTTTCCCAAATCTCACCTCCAAAAGCAATATGAATCACATGGACCCTATATCGTATTAGAAATGCAAATGAGCAATCTTCCAATCTTGCAATCTTCCACACACCTCAGACTGCATTCTAACTTGGAATTAAACAGACACTGTTCAATATAACTGCTCATAAAGCTTATATTCCCATCACCTCTCTGTGAAACTCAGAGACTAACAATATATACACAATTAACGCATTTGATTTTACAGTTGTCATCTTGGACCTTTTTTTTCCCCCAGCAAATTAAATTGAGTCTTACTGTCCCCATAGAAACCAAACCATGCAAGCTTATTTCAAGCAGAATTCGTAGCAGGTGACATGACTATTTATTTTGCCTTTTTTTTTAAGTTGGAGAAACAGTCCCAGGACAGAACAATCTTATAAATTTTGCTTTCAAAATGTTATTCCTTAACTTTCTAAACTCTGTTGGTTTAAAAACAAACTTCTTAAATTCTCTTCATTCCTGGTGACCTTACTGCCTTAAAAACATGTAATCCTGCCTCATTTTTGAGTGAGACAATTAAAACTGCCCTGAAATTTGCTGGAAGTCCACAATTTTTCTGTATAATCATGCCTTACATCTGCAGAAAGTATGGTTCTTCTCTGTAGCTCATTGTGTGTTGTTCATTGCAATACGATCCTACATTCTGAGATCTGAGGTCAACTGGAAATGTTAGTAGCCAGGTGCTTCTTTACCTCCTGGAATGAGTGTTGGAGGACAGCTCAGAGGACTCTGGGGGAACATTGCCTTCCATGAATGTGATGTTGGAAAACATCCCCCACTGAATCAATAGTGGGATGGGCTATGCTTGATGTTTTATGTGAACAGTTGACCTTTGAAAACAAAATCCCATGATGTTGTGCTTCATTGTTTTGATGATGTTTTTCTGAGAAACAAGTTGTACTAACAGATATAATGGGAACTGCAGATGCTGGAGAATCCAAGATAGTAAAACGTGATGCTGGATGAACACAGCAGGCCAAGCAGCATCTCAGGAGCACAAAAGCTGACGTTTCGGGCACCCTTCATCAGAGAGGGGCACCTCCCAGTCGCAAACCATTTCCTCTCCCCCTCCCATTCTTTAGATGACATGTCCATCATGGGCCTCCTGCAGTGCCACAATGATGCCACCCGAAGGTTGCAGGAACAGCAACTCATATTCCGCCTGGGAACCCTGCAGCCTAATGGTATCAATGTGGACTTCACCAGTTTCAAAATCTCCCCTTCCCCAACCGCATCCCTAAACCAGCCAGTTCATCCCCTCCCCCCACTGCACCACACAACCAGCCCAGCTCTTCCCCTCCACCCACTGCATGCCAAAACCAGTCCAACCTGTCTCTGCCTCCCTAACCTGTTCTTCCTCTCACCCATCCCTTCCTCCCACCCCAAGCCACACCCCCATCTACCTACTAACCTCATCCCACCTCCTTGACCAATCCATCTTCCCTGGACTGACGTATCCCCTCCCTACCTCCCCACCTATACTCTCTCCACCTATCTTCTTTTCTCTCCATCTTCGGTCCGCCTCCCCCTCTCTCCCTATTTATTCCAGAACCCTCACCCCATCCCCCTCTCTGATGAAGGGTCTAGGCCCGAAATGTCAGCTTTTGTGCTCCTGAGATGCTGCTTGGCCTGCTGTGTTCATCCAGCATCACGTTTTATTATCTTGTACTAACAGATAACCTTCTGTTGTAATCTGAAGCCTTGCTTGCTGGTACACATCAGCTCAGTAATTAACCCAGAATTGAAAATTGCTTGAGGACATTTTGTTGCTCATAAGAACCTTTTTCTATTTTCTTGGAACCAAATTGTTTTTAAAACGATATTAAATTCAGTGCCAAATAAATTACTAATTTGTAGCTCTCGGTCAATTAAACGTTGACATTAGATGGAGGGATTGAATATTACTTTGTACAGGGTAATAAATGAAGCAGGTCATTCAGTCCAACATTGCAGATCCATTCAGATAAAACAACCTGGTTCCCCTCTAGAGCAATTTACAGACCTTGACTGACTGTTATGTTTTTGCCTGCCCTGCCTTTCTGTGAAGCCTATTTCAAAGTACAAACTTTTAGAGCAGTGGACGACAGCAAGCATGGTGAGCCATTGGCTGCATATATCGAACTAACTTTGCGGTCAGAAATCAGAAGTTGAGGAATCCAACCCATTTGAGACTGAAACACATACACCTGAAAGGCTCTCAGTCATGGGAAAAATCGTGGACAAGCCCAGAAATCACATGATCCACTCTTGAACACGTCTATTCCTATTCTCCTGGGGTAGGGTTTGCACATGAACAGTTCATCGAGGCAACTGCCTACTTAAATCATTTGAACTACCTCCAATCATGTGTGGGTTTGGTAGCCCAGGACAGTGCAATCTGAACTGTGCAAAGTAGATCGCAGAAGGGCTGAATTTATCTATGTCTTTGGACACCCAGACTTTGCCTTTGGGGAGATAAGGTACCCATTTGGATGTGGGGTCCTGGAACAACTTAGGAAAAGTTAAGCAATCTTTGGGGAAGTTAACATACCAGTTACATCTGTCGAAAGTATGGTTACATCTGGTGTGAAAGGTATGAAGTAGGCATATGTGTGCATAAAATGTACATAAACTCATTAATAATCACATCCATTGGAACTATTGACTGATCTGTCATAACCAATGATCAAAATTATCAAAAGAGCCTGTCAAGGGCATCAAGAGGACCTGTCAAGAGGGCTGTCAAAATCGCTAAGACAATCTCTTCGGGGATTCTGTCAAGAGGCTCCATAAATGGGCAATTGTCAAAGGAAAATGTCAAGTTTTCAAGACTTTTAAAATTCCTGCTCTTTAGAACTTTGGAAAATATGTCTGTAATGTTTAAACAAAAGTGCTTCAATATGTGTGCTGGTGTACATCTGCAAGATTTCCATTGATGAATTAATAGATAGTTATCACTGTTATCTATTATCACTGTATGGAGGCTGCTGTTTCACAATTTGATTGGAGTTTCTATTAGGCTCTTTGAAGCTTGACCATAAATGATTACCGATTCTTAAAGTTTCAGGGGATTGTGTATTTGAATGAAATGTTTACGTATAAGGCTGTACGTAGTTGAATGAATGTAAGCACTGTAAATGTAAATAAGTTTTACTAAATGGGATGTTATTTTAGCTCATCTCTGAATGAACCCTGAGGTCAACCCATGGGTTGGCAAGGATGTGTAAGGACACAAGTTGGTGTGTGAGGGGCATGTTTGGCATCAGTTAACATTACATAGACTTAGAGGCTGTAAAGAGTCATGGGTGTTGTGAGGGGGCCGTAGGTTAGCATTAAGGGCATGAGGGGTTATGAGGGTGGGGAAAGGGCATGAGATAGCATGGGAGTGAGTGGCAGAGCGTTTTTGAAACTTCAATATAGTGTCCTTACACCAAGGCAAACTTTTTGCCTGCCCTCACACTCAGCATCCCCTGCTTTTGGTCTGGAGCTACCCACTCCTCACTTTTACCCCTCTCCACATGTGGACTGAAGACCCATCCAAAATAGGCAAGCATTTTTAGAAGTGGAGTTCACAAAGCCAAGATGTCTTCTGATTCATCGATGAAAATCAAGCCCATAAGCTTGTCAGACATTTCAGCGCACTACTGAGGAAGTGCTGCAATGTCATAAGTGTTGTCTTTCACGTTAAATATCAAAACAATTTTCAGGATGAATTTTCATTAGAGTCAGCTTGCATCACCTTAACCAAAAATAAAGGAATTAACTGTACAAATGCAGGTGAATGGCTATGATCTTATAGAAACTATAGAGACATTGTTACAAGGAGATCAAAACTGGGAATGAAATATTCACGGGCATAGGCAGGAAGGAAAGGATGGTAGGGTCACATTGTTGATATGGGATGAAATAAGTACAATGGCAAGAAATGATCTTGAATCAGAAGATGTAGAATCCGTTTGGGTCAAGATGAGAAATAAAAAGGGAAGGAAGACACTGGTCGGAGTGGTCTATAGACGCCCCCCTCCGCCCACTCCGAGCAGTAGCTATATCGTGGGATAGAGAACAAATCAAGAGATAATCAGGGTTGGTAAGAAAGGCAATATGTTAATCACAGATAACTTTGATCTTCATGTAGATTCTGATTGTCAGATTGGCAGAGGAAGTCACAAGAAGGAATTTATAGAATGTATTTGAGTCGTCTTCGTAGAACAATATTTTGGGGATCCAACTAGGGATCAGGCTATTTTGGATCTGTATATGAGCCTGGTTTAATAAATGACATCGGAGTATAAGATCCCCTCAGAAACAATGACCATAACATGGCAGAATTTAGCCATCAGGTTGAGAGTGAGGGACTTTGGTTGGAAACAACTGTGCTGAATAATTACAAACAAATGAGGGCTGACCTGGCTGGAGTGGACTTGGAAAAATGTTTAGCAGCAAAACGGGTTGAGATCAATTGGCAGATATTCAAGAAAATAGCTCGTGGCTCACAGCAAAGACATATTCCAGCAAGAAAGAAGAATTCTGGGATGTTTTGCACCAACCGTGATTAATCATGGAGGATGGAGGATTTGGAAAGTTTTAAAAATCAACAAGACAACCAAAAAAAAAACAAATTAAAGAGAGAAAAAATAAATTTTGAGAGTAAATTTGCAGGTAATGTCAAGATGGAAAGCGAGAGATTCTTTAAGAAAAAAATGGGAGAGAGAAGCCGAAGTGAATATGAGAATGAGCCTGGGAAATAATATTGGAGAACCAAGAAATGGCAGAATTAAATAAATATTTTACATCAGTCTGCACAGTGGAAGGCATGAATAGCATTCCAATATCATTAGATATTCCAGAGGCAAAAGGAGGATATGAAATAAATACGACAACTATCACTAGAGGAAAAAGTGCTAGGGAAACTAATGGGGCTAAAGGCCGATAAATCCCCTGAATGTGATGAGATGTATCTTAGGATATTAATGTAAGTAGCTGCAGAGATAATGGATGCACTGATAATAATCTTGCAGGAACCCTCAAATTCTGGAAACGTCCCAGAAGGTTTGAAAAGTACCAAAGTAACAGTTTTGTTTAAATAAGGAAGGAGACAAAAAAAAGGATAACTAAATGTCAGCTTGTGTTACTTATGTTGTTGGGGCAATATTAGAGTCTATTATAAAGGATGTAATAACAGACTATTGAGCAATGCAATATATGATCAAACAGCATGAAGAGCAAGTTATGCCTGAATAATTTACTAGCATTCTTTGAGGAGGTAACAAGCAGGCTAGATAAATGAGAAACAATGGATATAACATATTTGGATTTTCAGAAGGCATTCTGGAAGGTAGCACTCATTAAGCTACTTAATAAAATAAAACCATATGCTGTTGGAGATCAAGCATTACCATGGATATAGAATTGGCCAGCTAGTAGAAGTCAGATTTTCGGTAATGGACCTTAAAGGGACCATAAGGGATATAGGCTGGCAACTTGTAAGTAATGGTATTTTGTAGGGACCAGTGTTGGGGCTATAATTAATTACAACACATATTAATGACTTGGATGAGGGATGCAGACAGGTTAGGCGAGGGGGCAAAAACTTGGCAGATAGAGTATGATGTGGAGAAATGTGACATTGTGCACTTTTAGCAGGAAGAATAGAGGAGAGAGATGGCAGAAGATGTAAGTAGTGAATGACTACACAAAGCTGCAGCAGAGAGGGATTTGAGAGTCCTCCAGCATAAATCACCAAAAACGTACAATTTCAGCTAGTGCTATGGAAGGCAAATGGAATGGTGACCTTTATTTCAAGGATAATCAAGCATAATATTGGGGAAATCTTGCTAAAATTATACAAGGTACTAGTCAGACTACTCCTAAAATACTGTGAACAGTTTTGGGCCCCTAGTTGTAAGGAAAGATATGCTGACATTAGAGGCTGTTCAAACAAGGTTTATTAGGATGACTCTAGGCCTGGAGGGACTGTCTTATGAGGAGAGATTGAGTAGATTGGGCCCATATTTGTTGGAATATAGAAGAATGCTAGGTGACTTTTTTGAAACACACAAGATTCTAAGACGAATTGACAGAGTAGATGAGGAAAGGCTGTTTCCCCTTGTGGGGTAGTCTAGGACCAGAGGGCAGAATCTCAGAATAAGTGATCACACATTTAGGAAAATGAGGAGGGATTTCTTCTCTCAGGGTTGTGAATCTGTGGCATTCTTTATCACAGAGGACTGTTGAGGGTGGGTTATTACGTATTTTTCAAAACTGAGGTAGACAGATTTTTCTTATCAGTAAGGGCATCAGAAAGGGAAGAAGTCCATGTTACTACTGGTACTTTTATTCTATGAGCTATAACTTTGCTCACAGGCCTGTTGTGTTACACTGTGAAATGCCTTTTGGAAGTCCATGTATAATATATCAACATCATTGCCTGATCTACTCTCTCTGTCATCTTTGCAAAAACCCCAGTAAGTTGTTAAGCATGATTTTTATGCTTGGCTTTCCCTTAAGAATTCAACATTGGCTTTCCTTAATTAACCCACATTTGTCCACGTGGCAGTTAATTTATCTGGTAATGTTGTTTCCAAAGCTTTCCCCAATGCTGAAGTTAAACTGATTTGCCTGTAATTGCTGGGCTTATCTTTACACCCACTTTTGAACAAGGGGATAATTTTCATAATTCTCCAATCTTCTGGCATGACCACTGAGTCTAAGAAAGACTGCAGGGTACTGACCATTTTCTTCAACTTCCACTCTCACTTCCCTCAGTATCTTTGGATGTGTCACATCCGGTCACAGTGTCCTGTAAACTTTACATACTGTTGCACATCCAATACAATTATAACCTCTCCTACTGACTGAATTTCTCTATAGCCTGTGCATTATCTTTTCCCTTGGTCAAGACAAATGTAAAGTATTCATCCAAGCAGTTGTTGCAATTTCTAAATAGTTGAGGTACCAGTACTGATCCCTGTGTGACTCCAAGAGGGGCAGCTTGTCAACCCCTCCAGAAAGATGCACTGCAATTTCCATTGTACAATATTTGATACCTCTCAGAACAAAACTGGCTCTATCTCTGAGCTACCTCGTAGCTCCTGAGACATTATTTTAGGAGCATCCCCCCACCCCAATGAATTTCACCCTTTGGTATTTACTATATGAAGTAAATTCATTAGTTTAGCTGAATCCTAAAAGTTAAACCTTTTTAACGTCAGTGATGTAACTAATGAATGCGAATTGCACCATGATCATGTGGAGCAGAAACTATCTACCAGATTTATAACTAAGTATTTCTCTATCTGAGACAGGGTGTTCCACTCCATTTCAAATGGATCTAAGTGGCATACAATAAGTACATGAAAACTGCTACAGAATCATTCTTTTATTTCCATCACTACCTGACTGATAATGGTCAAATTTTATGCAAACACAGTATGACAGAACAAAATGTGAATTAATGATATTACTGCCAAAAGTACTCCGTAATGGTCAATAACCAAATGATGGATATGACAACAATTTTACCAAAGATTGAGAAATGTCTTGTCTAAGAATAAAATAAATTTCAGTAACAGTCATTTTCAGTTGCCAGGGTTAGTAATGAACACATCGATCAACTTGCAGTGTCACAGTGAATAAGGCTTTGAGGTGTCCTGGCAGTAGTATTGGGTATTTTGAAGACGTCAGACATGGAACTCTGCTGATCCACAAACCTTTGACTATTTCTTGCCAATTTAACTTTATGCAAAATTAGCTTTCTGGGAAACAAAACCAATTGTATTAGACAGGGTTAAGTGTGTCTTTCATATGTTAGCTTCTTGGGCATTATCAGGTTGTAATTCTTTTAATCTGTATGTCTGGCAGTATTATATGAATGAAGTAGGTATCTTTTATGGGGTCAAGAGTTCTATACCTCTATCTTCCATTCCATTTAGCCAGTGATCACATGTGGAGTCACAGAGTCATACAGCAGGGAAACAAACCCTTTGGTCCAACTCACCGATGCTGACCAGCTTTCCTAAACTGAACTAGTCCTATTTGCCTGTGTTTGGTCCATATCCCTCTAAACCTTAACTATTCATGTTCCTCTACAAATGTCTCATAAATGTTATAATTGTACCCGCCTCTAACTTCTTATAACAAGGGATAGATCACAAACCCTAAATTGTAGATATTTAGTGAAGATTAGACACAGTTTGGCCCATTAAATTGCTCTTATGTGGATTTAATGGGCAACAATCTCCATATTATTTGACAGCAATTCTAAATCCCCACTATCTCTTCGGCCTCTCATCTCTCTTGATGTTGATGGATTATCCATCTGACAGTCATTAACTTCCTCCAGCTAAACAAGTGGGAAGACTGAAGCTACCATCATTGCTTGCTCCACAAGCTCTCTTCCTCACATGTATGTAGCATGTAGATCATGCCAGACCCTGGTCACAGGTTAAACCCACCGCCTTTCAGAGGGTCCCATGAAGCTCACAGGGATGGCCAATGATCCAGCTATGCCATGCTTGACTTTAAAAACTTTTAAAATCTGGACATTTTCCTTTTCTTTTCAATAAGGACTTTAAGATCTGGAACAAAAACAGAAGTTGCTGGTAAAACTCAACAGCTATCTCTGCATCTGTGGAGAATAATCAGAGTTAATGTTTCTGGCCTGGTGACCCTTCCTCAGAACTGAGGAAGGATCACATGAGCCAAAGCATTAACTCTGATTTTTCCTCACAGATGCTGCCAGACCTGCTGATCTTTTCCAGCAACTTCTGTTTTTGTTCCTGATTTGTGGCATCCAAAGTTCTTTTGGTTTTTACTGCAAGATCTGGACATATTTCATTTTCTTTTGGCTCTGCTTCTTTTATTTCTTCTCTTGTTTTTTTTAAATTCTGCTTTTGTGAGTTTTGTTTATTAAGGTGTCACTGGAGAATGGTGACATTTTACACTTTTCACTGTATTCCTGTCTACCTGCATTTGAGTAGACGTGACAATAAAAGCTAATTCTAATTCTAAATTGCAGTCTTCCTAACAGTAGAAGGACCATCATTTTGGCCTGAAAGTATTCTGACAACACATTTTGTAAAATGGCCATTACTTCCTTGAAAAAAAACACACGTGCATCCCTTTAAATTTTGGCCAGGGTGAAGTCTCACATTAGCAGGACACACTGCTAACGACAGTATGCTGGAGTACAACAGCTCGAACAATCTTGCATTATCGCACTATTTGGAAGGCAAAGTTGTGGCTTCTCCTGTCCTGAGCTTAGGGCTTGAGTATTTTCTGAGGTGAGAGGAGCATAAAGCTCTGTGCTGGAACACTAACGTTGGCTCATTCATTGGATTGTGTAGAAGAATTGAAAGTACTGCCCCTGTAGGCAGAACTCCCTGGAGAGGCCATCACTATGGGTGCTAGAAACGTTGATGCAAGAACTATTTGTATGTGGACAGTTGGTGTAGGAACCATTGGTCTGGGAACAATTGATATAGGAAACATTGGATTGGGAATAAATAGTGCAGTCACCATTAACATGGGGAAAATCGGTGCTGGAATCACTGATATGAGGACACGATGTGGGGCAATTAGCACAAGAACCTTTGGTGCTGGGGTCACGTGTTAATAAGATGCCATCAAAGGAATTGCCTCATCAGTAGTGTGAGTAGATTGCGCTGAAAGAAATAATGGCTAATGCCACAAAGCCAGTCCCCAAATGTGCTTTAACAATTTCTTTTCGATCCATTTTACAGCCAGAACAACCTGGTGCTCAACCAGTGGAATCATTACTTGACTTGGACTTTGATCCTTTCAAACCAGACCAATCGACTCCAATTACAAGAAGTCAGTCACCACATGCTCAGGTCTGTACCACCAAGTTTCTTGCTTATCTGTAAAGAGCAAATGAAAGATATGTGTCTGATTGAGGTGGTTTTCCCCAAGTGGGTGAGGGGAGAAGCAGTTGCAGTTTTGGACAGGAGATCTGAAAGTCTAACTTATTGTAGTCAATCTGTTGGGCAGTGAGCACTCTAGAACTAGCTGTAGAGGAAGCGTTGTGAGGGGGTGAATGATGAACACCCACTCCTGGGGCATCATGGAATGAGAGGTAGATCTGAAGGTAGAGTTAGAGGTCTGGTGATAGCCAAGGAGGCAGGATTGGTGCCTGGGACATTGTGGGATCGGTGAGGTAGTTGGAAGGAAACACTGCTACTCCTTCTAGCCCATAAGTGAAGGCAACTTACCCAAACTTAGCATCACCTTCCTCGAACCAATCCTGTAAAACCCAGTCTGCCAGTGTTAAGCCTTTAAAACAGTTTCAGCATGAGTTTCCCAGTCTCATTACATCATCAAATAATCCACTTGTCTCCTGCAAATGGGTTGCTTTCTGTTCCCATCCCATTTTTCTTAAAAGTCTTAGAAGAGGATAGTTTGAAAACAAGTTGGACATTTACATTTTATTCACCTTTCACTTAGTGCTCACTCTTTTATTTGGTTAAAGTAACCCTCAATCTTTGAATCAACATGTTATTTACATTCTTTGATGCTCTATGAAGAAAATTAATCAGAAGCAAAAAAAGAACTATTTGGTGGAGCCAGTCAACAGAATACACTGGCCAAGTGGTGATTGCATTGTCTTGGGTTCAAATCCCACCAAAGCATGCAATGATAATTGATTTCATTCGAATCTTTGGATAATTTTTGGACTGTTCACAGAAAAAATGGATCCTTAAAGCTATTATATTATTATAAAAATCAATTGTTTTCAGGGAAAGGAACCTAGGCTTGGCCTAGGCCTACATGTGGCTCAGGTTACACACTTTGTGGGTGAGTCTTGAAGTCCTTAAGAACACTATAAGAAATTAACAATTGTTTTTCAGAGGTTAATTTGAGCCTTAATACAAGAGAAGCATTGGTTACTTTTGCTCCTTTGAGGAGGTTGGGAAAGATTGTAATTATAGCCCTCTAAATAAACTCTTTGTGTCAAGCACTGATCATTGACTTGTTGAATGTTAAATATGTTTGCTGGTTTACATCTCAAATCACTGTTTGACAGAGTGGCTATTTACATGTCTCCCAAACACCGGGCGTGCTATTAGAGCCAGTAGCAAACACACTCTATTTTAGTTTTAGAACCAGTCTTGATAATGGGCAGGCAATGAAATAGTCCTGTTAGTAGGGAATGGAAAGCCCACTGGGGATTGTTCCTGAATACTAAATCCAAGTAGAATATGGGATGGGTCTCTAGATGTTAAATCGGTCTCATCAGCTGTTTTCCAATGGACAAAGTTTGGAAATTATGGGTAGAATTTTGTCGATCAGGGAGGCAATGGAAAATTGGGTCTAAACGGCTAGTCTAGCCTCCCGATTACCACCCATTTCAACTCCCACTCCAACATGTCCATCCTTGGCCTCATCCAGTATCACAGCAACTCAGAAAGCAAATTTGAAGAACCACACCCTATCTTCTGCCTGGGCACCCTACAGCTCAGACGACTTAACATTGAGTTCTCTAATTTCAAATAACCTTCCCATCCATTCCCCCGGCTCCCTTTCCAGCCCCACCACCTCCATTCCATTCCATCTACTTCCCCCTTGCCTTCCATTCCAGCTACCAACTGGATTCATCCCCCCCGTTGACCAACCAGGTCATACCTACTACCGGTGCCCACCTATCACCACCCTTCCACTCCCCTACCCCACCCTCTCTGTTTATCTCCCCCTAACCCCACATCCAGTCCTGAAGAAGGGTAGTTCCCAAAACATTGACTTCTCCTCTTCCAGATGCTGCCTGGCTTGCTGCGTGTTTCCAGTGTCCTGCTTATCTACCTTGAATTGCAGCATCTGCAGTTTTTTGTTAATCTCCTTCCAGCATTTGCCATTGACTAGCGGGACCTGCCCCTCAGCTGTATGGCTGACCACTAATAAAGTGGCTGCTGCCAGGATGTTTATAGGACAGCCTGCACCCAACAACTACTAGCCAGATCACAGGGCCAGGAGCGGGAGATGTTTGGCAGTGCTACCCACAACAAAGGAAACTCTGCCGTGGAAATTGCTGGACTCCCTGCAGCTGCTTTCCCTGCCCTCAGCCCCCTCTATAACTTTAGAAGTAGCATCCACATGGCTGTACTGCAAGGACACATTCTTTAAAGCTGACAGCTTTCCCATGGACCAAAAGCAGAAGTTGCTGGAAAAGCCCAGCAGGTCTGGCAACATCTGTGAAGGAAAAAACAGAGTTAATCTTTCAGGTCTGGTGACCCTTCCTCAGACTCTTCCACAGGACCTGAAACGGTAACTCCGTTTTCTCCCTCACAGATGCTGCCAGACCTGCTGAACTTTTCCAGCAACTTTATTCTTGATCCTGACATACAGCATCTGCATTTCTTTTTGGTTTCAGCTTTCCCATGAAGTCAGAGAGAAGGGTAGGGAATGTCAACCCACCTTTGGCAAAATGTTATCAATGGCTGGTAGAATAGCTCTCAATTAAGCAGTTACATATTTAAACTAGTTGCCTGGCCAATTCGGGCATGATCTGCCTCATCCCATTCCTGCCTTTAGGAGAAATCCACAATGATGGGATTTGGTCAGGCAGCCAATGCAGCCCAGCTCCCTGCAATTTATCAGCCTCCAGGTCTCTCCCATCCCACCTCTGATGGGCCTGTAAAATATTTTCCTGTCTACAGTGATACTACTTCTATTTTGATAGACAGTTTTGAAAGTGATATGAACATGATCATCGACCTAACAGTTATTCAAAACTCTCATAATATTTTGACATTCAAGCCTGGAATTTCAGAACAGATACTTCAATGGGATATCAGCAAAGTGCAAGGAAACGTAGCTTTCTCCTTTATATAAATTCAAGGCCTTACTGGGAAACAAACTCTATAATTCAAGCAGACAGCAAGCCTTATCACAAACTTATATAATGTGATCGAGTTCATCACCTTCTCTTTGCCTCCAGTTAAAGTGCATCAGTGCACTATGCAATTTTGAGCTAAGCTTCTAACCTGCTTTTCTTTCCATCATAAAGAACATCTACTTTCATCTCTATCAACAATCTCTGTCCCTGCCTCAAGTCCAGCTGCTGCTGAAACCTCACCTGTGCCTCCAGGCTCAACTATTTGAATGATCACCTGGCCAACCCACGCCCTCACACATACTCCATCCTCTGTTATTTTGAGTTTTCCAGCCCATATTCCATCTCACACCGAGTCCCGCCCTCACTCATTACTGGTCCCCTCACTGACCTACATTCACTGCCAATCTCCCAACATCTTATTTTAAATCCCAAATATTTCTAATATCCCAGTAATTTCTTCCTGATGTATAGCTTTCCTACCCTCTGAACCCTCTACCCTTTCCCCCTCAGGAATCTGGTATCTCCCCAACATCATCGTTGGTGACCATGCCTTTACTTGTCTCGGTCCTAGGCTATGAGATTTTGCCCTCAATTCCCGCAACTCTCTATCTGACTTTAGACCCTTCTCAAAACTCAGCTCTGCCTCCAATCTCCTTGTCACTCTCCCTGTTTGACTCAACAATCATTATTTGATCATTCCTCTGTGAACAATAATCTGGACCATTATTCTGCATTAAAGCACAAATTAATTGATAGTTGTTAACGTGTGATAGCAGAGTTTTGATTTCATGGCATGAATGAAGAATACAGGCGATGTCCTCGGTCTACTGTAAAATTGTTGCCACTTGTTTAATTTATCTAGCCTTCTCTCCCTTTTTAATTCACATTTAGACCCTGCCTTGGGATCTGTGGGAGGTAGGAATGCTTTATTTTCCATTTAAAAATCATCTCATATTCAGAATTAATCCATTGTCTTCATATTGTCAATCCCATCCTTTGAAGGTCTAATCAGTTATTTATTTCGAAACTCTGCACGGAAAGTTTCATTTAACTCTTTTCATTTAGCCAGTTTCAAATGTTTGTCAGGTTGAGAAATCTAATCATTAAGCAAGTGCAATGAGAACTGTTTTGCAATCCACTTATTGAAAGTACAGAATTCTATGGACCTATCCAACATTTGGTGCAGACTGATTGGCTACAAGAAGACTGTAAATTAATGGATTATTTTAAAAGGCGGCTATGATTTTGACACATTTTAAAAATCATTTGGGTTTTGCCATCATTCCCTTCAATTGGGGTAGATTGTTCATTCTTACAGCATTGAATGCACAGTATAAAACTATTCAGAAATAAGCTGAGAATTCCATTGTCAAAAGTAACAATAGAAGCATAATGTGTCAAATTTTGGAAACCTATTGAAGTGCACTGCAGTTAAGTATTTCTACATTTCATTTTATGTCGCAAGTGGCTTAGACTGTGAGCATGAGCCAAGTGCAAAAGATCCCAGTGTTTGCTGAAGTGCAGATAAGTTACTTGGTACTTTTTTAAATAACTTATTTGTGTCTATTTAAAGGCAAGTGCGGAACTGGTTCAACCTGTGAGTACATCTCCTCATTTCCTTATTTATTTATGTTCTATAGATAAATTGTTTCCAATCTCTAAGAGACTTGTGTGCTTTTTATAGATATATTCTGTCACATAGTACAACTATTTTTACACTGATTCAGTTTTATGTTTTCATCTTTGCTGAGATTTATTTAACTTTTATTAAGGTAAATGTGCATGTTTTTGCTGCATGTTTTTTTCTCTGTTTAATTTATTTACAATTATGGGGAAGAGGAGTTGATCTGCTTTCAGATACTCCACTTTTGGAATGGGATTTAAGGGGACCACTGACCTGGAAGCCGTGATCCCATAAAGCTTGCTTTTATGGTTGGCACTCTGCAAATCGAAGCATAAAGTCCCTGCAGTGCACAAAAGTGGCCCGTCAGTCTATTGAGTCTCTCCACAGAGCATCCCACCCATCCCCCATACCCCCACACGGGGCTTTTACCATGGCTAATCCATCTAATCGACATATCTCCGGGCACTACAAGGCAATTTTGAGCATGGCCAATCTACCTAACCCGCACATCTCCAGGAGGAAACTGGAGCACCTGGTTATATCTGACGCTACAATGCTGCTGGATATATTCATAATTAGTATATCTGGGATTGCTGTCATGTTTTTATATCATTTACATTGACTTGTGTTATTGTGTGGGAAGATTTGTGTTTCTTTTGCTCGTTTATCTTCATCTCTGCTTCTGTTATCTTTTATATCTGTCTTCACTCATCTTCTGTCTAAAGCCTGACTCTTCACAAAGTCTCTTCTGTCTCTGTAATCCGCCTGTGGAGGACAGCGCAGATGCTGGCGCACCAAGCGATGTCACTGCAGCAGTTTCTGAAGTAGTGGCCGGCCAGACCTGTGCACCACAATGGGGCTTAACCAACACTGGCCCACTCGCTAGCAGTGAGGAAGGAACTCTAGATGATACTCCCGGTGAAGCCCTGCCATGTTCTCAGGAACGGGAAGCTACAGGGAGCTGTGCTGCCCAACCAGCTGACAGCATTGCGAACCCTGTGTATCAGACTGAGGAAGACCAACAGGGTTCAGTCAATACAGAGAATTGGCAAGAGAGTCCATTAGACAAACAGGTAGACACTGAAATAATGGAGAGCAGGAAATGGCAGACAAATCTATGTGTAGAACAAGAGTGTGGCTCTCAGCTCTGTGTAGATCAGAAAGCACCCTTGTCCCCTATTGAACCCCAGGAGGGAGATGTAGAACTGATTGAAGGAGAAAGTCTGAGTGAGTTCAAACAAATAAGCAAGGAAGACAGTTTAGAACATTGTCATTCAGCAGGACAACTGGAAAATGAAGTAGCAGAGAATGCAGGTAAGATTCATGAGGCTGAAACCCACAGAGGCAATGGCACTGGTGATAATGATGCAGAAACAGAAGAATTGCACTTCAGCGAAAGGTTTGAGCAGAAGGATATCCACAGAAGCTATCAAAATGATCCTACTGCTGGCCAGTGTACAAAAGCTGAAATGCTACTTAACCACAACAGTGATAACATTGTAGATAGCCAGGAGGAGGAGGAGAACATTCCTGTTATGTGTTGGAAGGAAGATATTCCAAGTATCCAAGAAATTGAGGGAGTTGTTTGCATATATGAAGGGGACCAAAACCTTCCCCTTCGTGATCACACAGTTGATATTAGCTGCTACAACACAGACAGAACAGACCAGTGTCAGGATACAGGGAGCCAGTTTGAACAAATTCACACACAGAACAATGAAATAGGTAACACAACTAACACAGGAGAGGAAACAAGCCAATCAGGTGGAGCCTATGTTGATATTCCAGTTACCAATCAAGCAGATACGTTTCACAGAGATGTCAATAATGACAATAGACTTAGCCCCCAAAGGCTGGAGGTGGATCCCTGGAGCAGAGAAAAACATGAGATATGGCCAGACAACTGGGAGCCTACTATTAGCAGTGAAGAATGGGATTTCTGTAGCCCGCCAGAGGGGATGATTAATGGATTTGACCCTTGGTCATCATTTCAGGAGGGCCAAAGAGAGTTTGATTATCAAAATGAAGATGGAAGAAAAGCACATTTTTCTGAAAGGTTTAAAGAGAAAGTCAGTCCTATACCTGATACTAATGAATTTGGTGCTACCTGGGCTGGAGGCACATTGAGTGGTTCTGATAGGAATGAGGAAACTGAGTTACAGCAGGAATTATATGGGAGCTTTGAAAACATTAGTGATGGAAGCCAAACTAAAGATATGCATAGTTCCCAAATGTCCTATCCAACCGAAAACTTAAGCAACGCTAGCAACGAGAGTTCATCCAGTGCTAAAGATAATGAAACAAACTTCTCGGATCTATCGGAGGATGAGATTGCTAACCGGAGATACGGACTGTTATACCAGGAGCTAGATGCTGAAACAGAAGAGGTACCTTGTTAAGTGTTTAGTATAGAACAAAAGTTCTTAGGTAAACTATCGGCTAAATCTTCATTATCATCCCTGATTCATTCCTTTCCTTCAACTGTCTGTTGTTATATGCTATTCCTCCCAAAGGTCATCATAATAAGTAGCAACAGTGATACCTATCTTGTGTGTTATATTGGTTGCAGTGATAAAAGTGTATGTTAACTCAACATTTCATCTCTTTCTCCATTATTTTCAGATGCCCAGTGCTGCCTTTAATGGATTCACACAGGTAAGGTATTTCTGATAATTGCTGTACAGTCAGCTCACTCCAGTTGGTTTATTTTTTAAGTAGAGTTTCCAAGTTGCAGCCTTGTCTGACTGAGGACAGGACTGCCAAGGATAGAGGCAGTCAACACGTCCCCAGTGTTCAAGGGATAACGATCAAGAACATCAAATAGGCCAGTGCAACATTGTGCACTGTCCTTACCTGAAACAGGGGAACCCTCAATGTGCTCTAGAATGATGTCCACTTCACTTTGTCTCCTTTCATATTTCCACAGTCCAAGAGGGGAAATTGAAAGCAATCCATGTACATGTTGGTGATACAGAGAGTTATAAACTGATGTTAAAACCATAAGATTTGAAATGCATTTTAAATAAGACACGCTTGACCTAGGGCGGCATTCTTCAGAAGTTTCATATTTTAAATCACGCTCAAGACACTTGAATATGTAATCCTGACACTTGAAAGCAGTCAGTATGGGTAAATGGTAGCTCCGTGGTTACCACTGCTACCTTCCAGCAACAGGGCCCTGGGTTCGCTTCCATCCTCGGGCGACCGTCTGTCTGGCGTTTGCACACTCTCCCTGAGTCTGTGTGCATTTCTTCTGGGTGCTCCGGTTTCCTCCCACAGTCCAAGGATGTATCGGTTAGGTGGATTGGCCGTGCTAAATTGCCCGTAGTGTTCAGGGATGTGTAGGCTAAGTGGATTAGCCGTTAAAGATGTGGGTTTATAGGGATACCCAGAGGTGAGTCTGGGCGGGATGCTCTTTGGGGGGTCAGTGTGGACTCAACGGTTTGCTTCCAAACTGTGGGGATTCTATGATTCAGTCCTGAAGGAACAGTTGGAGGTGTTTGTTTTACATCAGGCTTTAAACCATCACCGGTGTTAGTAACAGGTCTCACAGCATATTTGGAAGAAAAGCAGGGAAATTGTTTTGGTGTACCTGGCAGGATTTAACTCTCAATGCCACAACCTAAAACAGATTGTTACCTCACTGCTGTTTGTGAAACCATGCTGTGATTCATCCCATAGCCAATGGAACAGTTTAAGTCCTACCGTTCTACACAGCCATTTGTAAACGGTGATGGGCAATTAAACAACTAACTGAAGAAAAGGGCCCAGAAATACCCCCATCCTCAGTGAATGGCTCAGTATATAAGTGAAAAATACTGTCCTGTGCAACTATCTTCCTTTGGACTAGAGATAATGGGAACTGCAGATGCTGGAGAATCTGAGATAACAAAGTGTGGAGCTGGATGAACACAGCAGGCCAAGCAGCATCTCAGGACACAAAAGCTGACGTTTCGGGCCTAGACCCTTGATCAGAAAAGGGGGATGGGGAGAGGATTCTGAAATAAATAAGTAGAGAGGGGGAGGTGGACCAAAGATGGATAGAGGAGAGTTGCAGTGGGAGAGAGATCCCCTGAGGTTGGTCCGGAGGGGAACTTCTTCAGAATAGGCATCCTGGAAGAGGCTTCGCAGTGGGGTTAAAATTGTGACCAGAGATAATGGGAACTGCAGATGCTGGAGAATTCGAGATAACAAAGTGTGGAGCTGGATGAACACAGCAGGCCAAGAGCATCTTAGGACCACAAAAGTGCTTGGCCTGCTGTGTTCATCCAGCTCCACACTTTCCTTTGGACGAGATATGACTTTAACCAGCAGAAAATTTTCCTGCTGATTGTCACATGTTTCGGTTTTGCTTTGGCTTTGAGGTGCCATGCTTGGTTAAATACTGCGTTGATGTCAAAAATAGCTACTCTCACCTTTCCTCTTAAACTTATATCCATGCCTGGACTAAGGTATACAAGATCCATTGCAGAAATTGCTATCCACCATCCATGTGACATCTACCAGAGATAGTAGGAACTGCAGGTGTTGGAGAATCTGAGATAACAAGGTGTAGAACTGGATGAACAAAGCAGGGATAAATTTCTGAAGAAGGCTCTAGGCCCAAAACATCGGCCTTCCTGCTCCTCTGATGCTGCTTGGCCAGTTGTGTTCATCCAGCTCTACACCTTGTCATCTCGTGTGACAGCTGCCACCTAGGACAAGGACAGCACTACTGCCTGCAAAGTTCCTTTCTAAGCCTCATATCATCCTGACTTTGGAATATGTCATTGTTCCTTTACTGTCACTGGGTCAAAATCCTGAAACTCTCTTCCCAACAGCACTTTGAGTGCACCAACCACCATGGACCGGTTTAAGTTCAACATCACCTTTTCAAGGGCAATTAGTGATGGGTAATAAATGCTAGCCTTGCTAATCACTCCCATATCCCATTAAAGAATAAGTGAGAGTCGGCTACTGTATTTCTCCACCTAGAACAGTGACTATACTTCCATAAGTATTTTCACTGGAACTCCTGATGATAATTGACCAAGAGAGTATTTTGTATGTACACTCAGCTTGTGCTACATCCACCAGTGCATGCGTTGTCTCTGCCACCACCAACATTATACCCATTCCAGTGATAATGGGACTCTCAGAGAGTCTCTCTGATGAAAGGTCTAGGCCCAAAACGTCAGCTTTTGTGCTCCTGAGATGCTGTTTGGCCTGCTGTGTTCATCCAGCTTCACACTTTGTTATCTTGTACCCATTCCAGTATTGGTTTGAACTGCACAATTGCTAACATGTTTCATTCAGTCAATCTCTCCAATGCATCTTATCTCCCACTGTCCTGATCACTTTGCTGGCCCAAGTCCTACCTCTCACCACCCCCCTCTCCATACCTCACCACTCTCTCGCGATGTTTTTCCCCAAGTCATCACTGCCCTTCTCCCCAGCCCTTACTGTATCTCGTGTTTTATCTCACTGACTAGTGTGCTGGAAATCAAGCTCCACTTTTCCTTCACAAACATTAAATATTTTAAAATGAGTACACAAATTTCGCCAATTTACCTGATTTTCAGACCCAGGTCGATACAACACATGGATTAGGGTTCAGTACTGAACAAGAATAACTATTTCAATTAATTACTCTCACACAACAAGTAAACGGTTATAGAATGGCAGTATATAACACTATAAATTAAAACCATAATCCCTTTATAATGACCCCTCAGACACGGACAGACAGACAGACATACACATGCATGCACACACATACATGCACACGCACGCGCACACGCACACACAGACAATGGACAATAGTTTATGGGTAGAGGAAATTTGACAGCAATCCAGTGGTTCCTAAATTGTTGAGATGATCCTTATGATTCTTAGGCTGGTTAGAACATTGTTTTACAGTCACTTCTTTCTGAATATTTCCACTGATTTGCAAGAGACAAAAGGTGGCTGGATCGCTTGTAAAATGTCGCTGACCCATCAGTTATAAGCACATCTTACAGCAAATGCTGAAGAAAAGATGAACTGGTTTTCTTCAGATTTATAATGGGTTTTAGCTGCAGAGAACTGAGACACGGCACCTGAGCTGGTAGAGATGAAAACCCTTCTTTGTAGCTTGCTCTTAGCCCCAAGCTGCCCACTTACCTGCAACCAATCACATGATTGTTAGCAGACAAAAGGCTCTTGTCATCAGTAACTGATCACTAGTCCATAGACCAATCAGCTTCTTGTTGCCACCCAACTGCATCCAGACATAGAACTCCTCAGTTCCAATTCATCTGAAACCAGTTTAATCATTGCTTCTTCAAATAACTACACAATGATTGCCGTAAGTATCAGATTGAACGCTTCTCCAACCATGCGCCAATCCTTTAAAACATCGCTTTTTTAACAACAATTCTTTCTTATTTCAGTCCACAGTTTCAAAACTCACAAAATAAAAAGACACAGATCTTACATTTGTAAAGACCGTATCTTTTATTTATTTTCCTGTATTTTTAATAATGAGCGGAAATGGGAAAAATAGCTGTTAAAAAACCCAAAGATTGCAGTAAGGATTATTATACTTTTGAAAAGCAATTTAAATGACACTGATTGGAAGTGCTGTTTACTGTATGTGGAAGAAATAACAGGTGGTCCATTTGCAAATGAAATAGAGCCAAGGGGGGTGTACAAAAGTTGGGGGTCGGGGTGCCCTGGCCAGCAAAAGGTAGATGATTAGTCAGGGGAATGGTAGCCAGTTGTCAATGACAAAGGCCTGTCAAAAGCTATGTGTTTAGTTCCAAGGAAGCTGCTCAGCTTGTGGATGTAGATGTTTGGTCAGAAGCCTTTGGACATACAGCGAGGTAGGGCTGTCCTTTTCTCTGCAGTTAAAAACAAAATTCATGCCTGAGAAAAGCCTGTTTATTTCTCTCCTCAGTTGATGCAAGCTGTGGCTCTTATCCAATAAGGCAAGGACTTTGAAAATATGAACCAATCATTCTCTGCCTTGTGCAAATGAGCAAAAGTACCAGGAGAAAGAAGATTAAGACATAGCAGATCCCGACAAGCCAAAAGGATTATCTCAGTAAAGTCTATGGGCAGGAACCATTCAACTGCCCTCCTAGACTTACCATAAGACCTTAAGACCATAAGACATAGGAGTGGAAGTAAGGCCATTCAGCCCATCAAGTCCACTCCGCCATTTAAACCATGACTGATGGGTATTTCAACTCCACTTCCCTGCACTCTCCCCGTAGCTCTTGATTCCTTGTGAGATCAAGAATTTGTCGATCTCTGCCTTGAAGTCATCCAACATCCCAGCCTCCACTGCAATCTGCGGCAATGAATTTCACAAGCCCACCACTCTCTGGCTGAAGAAATGTCGTCTCATTTCCATTTTAAATTTACCCCCTCTAATTTTAAGGCTGTGCCCACGGGTCCTAGTCTCCCCGCCTAACGGAAACAACTTCCTAGCGCCCACCCCTTCTAAACCATACATTATCTTGTAAGTTTCTATTAGATCTCCCCTCAACCTTCTAAACTCTAATGAGTACAATCCCAGGATCCTTAGCCATTCATCATACGTTAAACCTACCATTCCAGGGATCATCCGTGTGAATGTCCGCTGCACACGCTGCAGGGCTAGTATGTCCTTCCTGAGGTGTGGGGCCCTCTGCCCATAGCACCCATTTTGATTTGTGTGTGTGTGTATATAGGCAGTTTATAGCAGGGTTAGAGTTTCAATTAATAAAGTTATATATTGACAGTTTACAATTGTTTGCGTGTAGCTATAGCCTATTTACTTGTAAGAAGTAGTAATTCCTGTTATGTACAGAAACCTGGTCCATGCTTCTTGTTGACCTGGATCTAAGATACTGGCAAATTGGGGAAATTTGCATACTTTTAAAAATCTTTAAATTTTTTGATCACTTCAATTGCCACCATGCTGTCCCTTTTGCCCAAAGATGTGCAGGGTAGGTGGATTGGCCATGCTAAATTGCCCATAGCGTTCAGGGAGGTGTAGATTAGGTGGCTTATAGGGGGTTGGGTCTCGGTGGGATGCTCCAAGATTTGGTGTGTACTTGTTGGGCCGAAGGGCCTGTTTCCCCACTGTAGGGATTCTATATCTTCTGTAAGAGTAGGGTTTGATTTCCAGCACACTATCCCAGCAGGGTTTAAAACCCTCACCACAACCTTCATCACCATTACCCCTAACTCTACCCATGTCTCCTTCTGTCCTGCCTTTCCTGCTTATTTGTTCAGGCTTCAGTGCCTGTCTCCCACCCCCTTCACTACCCCTGTCCCAAACACTCCCTGGCCCTCAGCCTAGCCCTTCACCTTAACCCTAACCTATCCCTGTCTCCCAAATACTCACTGCCCTCATCCCAATCCTTTCTTTCCCTCTTCATAGTTATCCCTACACTACTCCATTGCTCTTCATTGCCCGTCTCACTGTCTCGCTCCCTAGACCACACTGTCCTGCTTCCCCGGCCTCATTACCCCACTTCTCAGGCCTCACTGCCCCTCTCCCAGGCCTCACTGCCCCTCTCCCTAGGTCACACCGCCCCTCTTCCCAGGCCTCACTGTGACTCTCTCTACGCCTCACTGCCCATTTCCCCAAGCCGTGCTGCTGCTGTGCAGGCCTCACTGTCCCTTCCCACTCCCCACTCCCCACACAAAGACACATCATGCTACCACTCTGCAAACTGCTCTGTCACCCTCCCCACAGTTCTAGTGACTAGATTACGTTATCAGGGATATCAGGTGATGTTAGGTCTCATGGAAGTGGAACCTGATGGAGGTAGATTCTGCTGAAGTCCTGTTGAACTGTGACTCTGTAGGTAGTGTAAATAGTAATATGGGTTCAATAGTTTGCATTAGTGTAGTTTCCAGTCCTCATCTTGATTGTGATACTTATACAAGAACAATAATCCAGAAGTTTCCATTCATCTATTTAAATAATATTCCATCTTTAAATTTTTTTCACCAAAAGACTTGACCCCACACTTTCAGACATTCAACTCCATTTGCCAAGTGTTTATGCTGTCACTCAACTTAGGAACATCGGAACATATAGTTTTCTGCTTTCTGACTCTGTCCTTGACTAAGGTTCACATCAACAGTTTCTGATCCACTGGAACCCTCCTGGAATCCAGTGAGTTCTGGTACATGTCAACCAATGCTTCTACTGTCTGTGCAGCCTCTTCCTCTGAAGCTTGGATGCTGGTCACCAAGTACTGATGACCTTCAATCCCCATCAACCTGATGAATACTCTGTTCCTCATGATAGCAACGTGGCAAGACCTTTCTCACCACTAGCCCGCCTTGATATCTTTGGGATGTTTACAGTTGACAGACTCTGATATTTTCAAGTGAATGCTGAGTGCTGAACAAGATATCAGGAGAACTCCCTGCTTCCTTACCAATACAGTAGTACCATTGGTTCTTTGGGCAAACCAACACTCATCCATGAAACAGTTAGATGCAACACAAAGCAACCCTTCCCTTGCTGTCATGTTGAAGCATCAATTTAAATTAGATTTAAATTGTGGAGGTTGGAATGAAGCCAAAGTCTGTGATTCTGATCAACATGCTATCAATTCTGACATTTAATAATGTTTCACAACAACATTACCTCTGACCAAGGATTCTTGAGGATAATACAATGCTGGAGCTTGTGCAGATACATATTAATGGGACTTCTGACGGATGAAAGTATCTTCCAGCTGTGCTCCTTACCCTGTTTTGCACGATTAGATTAATCCTCAAGAGCTGTGACGTAGATTAGTTTAGCAGAATCATGGCTGTTATTCCTCAGGTTCGGTGAAATACATTATCCCCCTATATTCCTTTCCTCTTCTGACTCACATTTTTCCTTTTGATGCCTGTACCTTATTAAAGTTGGATGTTAACATCACTGAGGGAGCCACGGAGCTGTCAAATCAAAGCATGTTTGATACAGTGGTGAGTCACATTTCCTCTGGAGCTTTCTAATTCCATAATCTGATTTTCAGTGGCCTTGCTATCAGACAATATGTTCTGCAGGGTGTACAATGTACCGTAAGGTGCTGGGTGGAGGGAATGTTTGTAAATGTTAGTTTATGTTCTGCACAATAGTAGGTCTCGTTAAATTTGTATTGGAAACTTGATTTGGGTGTAATAACTAAGCTACCTTATGTTACAAGTTTACCAACAGACTTGGATTGAAGTTACAATCTAACCAAGGCAATTTGAGAGTTTGAATTCAGCTTTTCTTTTAAAGTCTGAAAATGAAAAATAAGCGTCAGTAAACTGGCCTTAAAGCTCTTGGATTGTTGACTATATCTTGTCGGGATGGAAAATTGCTACTTTTACCTGGTCTAACACACATAGTCCTCCAGTTCCACATAAATGTGCTTTACTCTTAACTGCCCTCAGTAGTATAATTCAAAATCTAATTTTAATGCTGTGGTATTCTGGGAGTTGTAAGCATTGAATTCCTGTAAAAACAACATTCAGAGACCTTTGATAGTAAGTTGCAGCTATGAAAGTGGTTTATGAGTGAGACTTTTGCTTCCTTTTTATATTGTGTGAAGTTTTTATATCATGCATATTTGAAGCGCTAACACAGCTGCCTGACCATACTTTTCAAAGATCAATGCAGAATCCTCTCTTGCTGAAAAACCCAAGGCACCAGCAGCAGGTACTGAGCTACCCCAGGATGCTCTCTCTGCTGTGCCCAGTGTCTCTGCTGCAGAGGAGGTTGAGGTTGACTGCGGACTGGTTTCACTCACAGTAAGTGCTTAATTCATCCCATCATCACAGCCACCCCCACTTCAGTATTGCTCAGGAGCACTGGTGTTTTTATGGTTCGGTTTTGCATGTGTGCATTTCTCTTCACCCTAACTCTCCCATCCTAGCCCCCATACCATCTGTTTTCCATCTTCATTTAAGTTCAGTGATAATGGGAACTGCAGATGCTGGAGATTCCAAGATAACAAAGTGTGAAGCTGGATGAACACAGCAGGCCAAGCAGCATCTTGGGAGCACAAAAGCTGATGTTTCGGGCCTAAACCCTTCATCAGAGAGCCTCTCTGATGAAGGGTCTAGGCCCAAAACGTCAGCTTTTGTGCTCCTGAGATGCTGCTTGGCCTGCTGTGTTCATCCAGTTTCACACTTTGTTATCTTCATTTAAGTTCAGCTATGTTTAAGTATTCATTCTCTGACTGCAATTGTAAGTATGCTTCTGCCATTTAAATGACTGCAGAAATGAATGCCTAAACCACAGTAATGGGCCTGATATTATACACATAACTTGTGTAATACCAAATATATTTTCAGTACTTAGTTATTAATTTGTCTGTACTGTTCTCTAACCCAGCATAAAACACTATATCTCTGTGTGCTGCTATATGCGATATTGTCTATGTCTTAGTGTCCATATGTGTGTACGTTGATATCTGTCTGTGTATTTGTACATGCTTATAACATAGACACATACTTAAGACATCTGTAGCACTTTGGACAAGCTTAAAGGACTGTTTGCGCCTTTAGCAGAAAATGTTTGTGTTCAGAGTTGTTTTTATTTTATCCTAGCTTTCATTTACAATTTATTCTGTTATTCCCCTGTCACCAAAGAGGAGAAAGAAGAACAATGGTGTGTGGCCTGCAAATGACATTCCCTCTAATTTTCTTTCTTTACTTCCTAGCGTAGAAGGAACCGATAGATAATAGTGTTTCCTAAATGACAAGCCTGACACTAGAAGCACAGATATCCTGAGTGCCACCTGTACCGGGACATACCCCCTTCACTCCACCGTGATTCAACAGTCCACGAACCATAGGGCTACACCATGATGTTCCATGGTATAACAGGTTGATGCTCTGAGGAACTGCCTCACTAGTCCTAAAGGAAATTACCGCAGACGCTGGAACTCTGAAATAATACAATGTTAAGGATACTTACCAAGTCAGTCACCATCTGTGGACAGAAAAAAAGTTAATATTTCATTGGAACTGGGTAGTTAGAGATGTAGTAGGTTTTAAGCAAGTGAAAGGCTGGGATGCAGTTACAGGAGACTAAATGACAAAATGGTTGGTAGTACAGGGTAATGGGGTAAGCAAGGAAACAGAAGGTGTGCTCAGATGAGGGATGAATGTCAGAATGATGAACAACTATTGTCGGAAAGCATGAAGTAAGTGAGAATAAGACTGAAACCAGCAAAGAAAAATAAAACCAAACGGTTATAGTCTGAAATGGTTGATTCATTGTTAAACCTTCTTTGCAGAAATTGCTTTAAGTCTGCTAATGTGAACCCCCCAGCTTCCACTGGCTTGCTTTTTTAATACTCCACCTGTTCTCATTTCTTTGCCCTGAGCCTCCTGCAATGTTCCAGTATTGCTTATTGCAAGCTTAAGGAATAGAATATCATCTTTTGTTTAGGGGCTTAATTCATAACCTTCCAGAGTCAACATTGAGTTCAGCAATTTCAGATTGTAACCTCTACTCACATTTCTCTCTCATTACTAGATTTGCTTTTTCCACCAGAGATTTCCTTGCTTTGGCTTTCAGATGATGGCTGTTCATCATTCTGCCTCGTCCAACCTATATTTTGTTTCAGCAAAAACAGAAATTGCAGGAGAAACTCAGCAATTCTGGCAGCATCTGTGGGGAGAAAGCAGAGTCTAATGTTTTGATTCTGGTGACTCTTTGTCAGAACTGATAGCAGCTGAGGAAAAGTGGTACTTATGCTGAAGAGATTATTGTAGGGGACAGGGGAATGAGTGGGTAGGTGGAGATAGAGACCAGAGAGATGCAGATATGAAAAGGTTAGGCAGTCAAGAGGATTCTTAATAGTTAGCCACGTCAGGAGAGAGCCTGAAAATATGATGATGAGACCTAAGAGAAGGAAAGAATGGATAAGTTAAGCTGAAAGCATCTCAAATAATGTGATAACAGTGTGTAGAGCTGGAAGAACACAGCAGGCCAAGCAGCATCTTTGGAGCAGAAAGCTGACGTTTCTGTCCTAGACCCTTCATCACCTGCTCCTAAGATGCTGCTTGGCCTGCTGTGCTCATCCAGCTCTACACCTTGTTATCTCTGCAGTTCCTATTAACTCAAATAATGTGATAATAGGACGAGGAGTGGGTGAGATTGGATGGGCTGTGCTAAAAGCAACTCACGTCATTGACAGGATCAGGGTATGGAGGGTTTGGTAAAAAGCTTGGAAAGATGTGATCAGGCTGTAATGTTATTGAACTCAATGTTGAGACCTGGAGCCTTCAGGGTGCCCAAGTGGAAAATGAGATCCTGTTCCTCAACTTTGCATGGAGATTTGCTGGACCTTGCACACCAGAACTAGCACATGACATGAGCGTAGATATGTTGTGTGTATATTCGCTACCTATATTTTCATCTGTCAGGGAACGTTGCCAATATAGGAGTAAGAACAGAAGTCCTGATGTCGAGTCTTGATGACCATTCTGGGTTGGCTGAGCTCAGGAATAGACAGGCCATTACCCTTCTCCTTTTTCTCACAGATTCTCATCAGATATTCTGCGTATTCACAGAACTTTCTGTTTTTAAGCATAATCGCAGTGGTTTTGTCTTGGTACAAATTCATAGTCTGAATGTCCATGTTTTCAAAAGATGCACTGCCTATCATTGTGCTGTTTAATAGATTGTGGAGTCCATCTCAGTATTGAAGTGTTGTTTGTCTGTGATCCTATTGTCATGTTCATAAAAAGCACCCATTGCTTGAAACCGCTTAGAAAAACCATCTTAGCCAACCAACCATCCTAGAGATCGCATCATGTTCTAATACTTAGCAGTACTGAATTTAAAATACGATTCTTGAGGGACATTCAGTTAAAATAATTCCCTTTTCTTCCCATCAAGGAAATTAAGGAGCCTGAGGTGCAGAAGCCAGCTGATGGTGCTGAGACCGATAGCACTGAGGTATGTAAACAGTACCTCAATAACTGGACAAAAGAGTAAATAATCTGCTCAAGTTAAATATCTTTGACCAAATCTCATCCCTACCAATAGTCCTATGCAAATGGAACTGTTTCTTGTGTGTCAGAGATACTTGGTCAACTTATTAAAAAAAAATGGACAGGGATATTCCAGCTAATAAAATGTGAGGCTAGATGAACACAGCAGGCCAAGCAGCATCTCAGGAGCACAAAAGCTGACGTTTCGGGCCTAGACCCTTCATCAGAGAGGGGGATGGGGGGAGGGAACTGGAATAAATAGGTAGAGAGGGGGAGGCGGACCGAAGATGGAGAGTAAAGAAGATAGGTGGAGAAGGTGTGGGTGGGGAGGTAGGGAGGGGATAGGTCAGTCCAGGGAAGACGGACAGGTCAAGGAGGTGGGATGAGGTTAGTAGGTAGCTGGGGGTGCGGCTTGGGGTGGGAGGAAGGGATGGGTGAGAGGAAGAACCGGTTAGGGAGGCAGAGACAGGTTGGACTGGTTTTGGGATGCAGTGGGTGGGGGGGAAGAGCTGGGCTGGTTGTGTGGTGCAGTGGGGGGAGGGGATGAACTGGGCTGGTTTAGGGATGCAGTGGGGGAAGGGGAGATTTTGAAACTGGTGAAGTCCACATTGATACCATATGGCTGCAGGGTTCCCAGGCGGAATATGAGTTGCTGTTCCTGCAACCTTCGGGTGGCATCATTGTGGCAGTGCAGGAGGCCCATGATGGACATGTCATCAAGAGATGGGCCTCCTGCACTGCCACAATGATGCCACCCGAAGGTTGCAGGAACAGCAACTCATATTCCGCCTGGGAACCCTGCAGCCATATGGTATCAATGTGGACTTCACCAGTTTCAAAATCTCCCCTTCCCCCACTGCATCCCTAAACCAGCCCAGTTCATCCCCTCCCCCCACTGCACCACACAACCAGCCCAGCTCTTCCCCCCCACCCACTGCATCCCAAAACCAGTCCAACCTGTCTCTGCCTCCCTAACCGGTTCTTCCTCTCACCCATCCCTTCCTCCCACCCCAAGCCGCACCCCCAGCTACCTACTAACCTCATCCCACCTCCTTGACCTGTCCGTCTTCCCTGGACTGACCTATCCCCTCCCTACCTCCCCACCCACACCTTCTCCACCTATCTTCTTTACTCTCCATCTTCGGTCCGCCTCCCCCTCTCTACCTATTTATTCCAGTTCCCTCCCCCCATCCCCCTCTCTGATGAAGGGTCTAGGCCCGAAACGTCAGCTTTTGTGCTCCTGAGATGCTGCTTGGCCTGCTGTGTTCATCCAGCCTCACATTTTATTATCTTGGAATCTCCAGCATCTGCAGTTCCCATTATCAGGGATATTCCAGCTGTTGTGTGTAGTTTATCGCTGATTTTATTGTGTACCAAGGCTGAACCAGCACTGGTGGTAATGCAGGATTTGAGAAAACAAGGAAGTAAGGGCTACATTTAGCGCATTGACAAGGCTTCTGTTTTACAATGGTTCAATACATTTCAACTCTGGCTTTGTTACATGCTGTTTTTTTTAAAAATCATGTGTGTTTCTGCAGATCAAATTGAGTTAATCTGTCAGATTTTCTCTGACTACCTGCAGAGTACGTTATAATGAGTAATCCGATGAATGCTTTCTCTCTAGCTGAGTGTATGTCCATGGGTTCTAGTGTTTGGGAATCTGTAATAGCAGGATGGAGTACTCACACAGCAGCCACTTTCCAATATGACCTGCACAGTTACAATCGGCTGAATGATCTTCTTTGTTGTAGGATTGTATGGGGGCATTTAACTCCTCCCTGCGTCCAGAAAAACATAGTTTAGTGTGTTAATGATGTGTGGGCAATCAGGTCTCCTGAGCCTATACATTGTGGAGCTGGAGGAACACAGCAGGTCAGACAGCATCAGAGGAGCAGAAAGTTGACATTTCGTGTCTGGACCTTTCATCAGGTCTGGGGAGGGGAAGGGGAGCTGGGGAGTAAATAGAAAGAGGAGGGACGAGGCTGGGGAAGCTGGCTGGGATGGTTATAGGTCAGTGCAGGTAGGGAGCAGTGTGGTTTGGACAGTGGGAAGGGTAGGGAGGATAGGTGGGAGAGAGGATGGACCGGTTGTATCTGGTCAAGGAGGTGGGGATGAAAGGGGGGTCGGACGTGGGATGAGGCAGGGGGTGGGGACATTTTGAAACTGGTAAATTTTATGTTGAGGCCATTGGATGAGGCAGAATATGAGATGTTGCTCCTCCAGCTTGTGGATGGTGTCATTGTGACACTGGAGGAGGCCCAGGATGGACATGTCACCCAGGGAGTGGGAGGGGGAGTTAAAATGGTTAGCACCCTGCAGGAGATGCTACATCTGCCCCTACATCTCTCCCTCACCTCTGTCCAAGGCCCAAGACAAAGTTTCCAAATCTGACAGGGATTCAACTGCACATTGTCCAGCCCTCAACAAATTTTCCTTTAACTCCCCCCACTTCCTACAAACTAAAGGGGTGGCTATGAGCACCCACATGGCTCTGAGCTGTGCCTCTTGGTAGGGTATGTGGAACAGCCCCTCTTCCGCTGTTACATCAGCACCATCCCTCACCTCTTCCTCCACTACATTGATGACTGTATCGGTGCTGCCTTGTGCTCCCATGCAGAGCTTGAACTTTACCAAAACCTTTCACCCCAACCTCAAATTCACCTGGACCATCTCCAATATCTCCCTCCCTTTCCTGGACCTCTCTGTGTCCATCTCTGGTGACTGCCTCAGCACCGACATCTATTCCAAGCCCACCGACTCCCACAGCCACCTGGAGTACACCTCCTCTCACCCATCTTCCTGCAAGTTTATTTTCATTAGAAAGACGGAGATATTAGGATTATTTTCATTAGAAAGACAGAGATTGAGGGGGGAACCTGATTGAGGTCTACAAAATCACAAGGGGTATAGACAGAGTGGATAGCAAGACGCTTTATCCAAGAGTGGGGGACTCAATTACTAGGGGTCATGAGTTCAAAGTGAGGAGGAAAGTTTAAGGGAGATATGCGTGGAAAGTTCTTTACACAGAGGGTGGTGGGTGCCTGGAACGTGTTGCCAGCGGAGGTGGTAGACGTAGACACATTAGCGTCTTTAAAGATATATCTGGACAGGTATGTGGATGGATAGGGAGCAAATGGACACAGACCCTTAGAAAGTAGATAACAAGTTAGACAGAGGATCTCGATCGGCACAGGCTTGGAGGGCCGAAGGGCCTGTTCCTGTGCTGTAGGTTTCTTTGTTCTATCCCCTCCTCCCAATTCCTCTGCCTCTGTCACGTTTGTTCCCGAGATGGAGCATTCCCCTCACTTACACCCCAGATGTCCTCCTACTTCAAGGATCACAACTGTCCCCCCTCTATTGGTCCAAATTGTGTTTCCCACACTTCTGCCCTCAAAGCCCCTCCCCCCAACAAAAATAAAGACACAGTCCCCCTTGTCCTCACATACCCACCAATACCCAAGTATCATTCTCTGTCACTTCTGCCACCCACAACCCGACCCCACTGCCAAAGAGCCATTTCCCTCCCAATCCCTATCTGACTTTTGCAGAGTCCACTCACTCTGTGACCCCATCATCCACTCCACTCTCCCCACCAACCCCACCACCCCGAACACCTCTCCCTGCAACCGCAGGAAGTGTTTCACCTGCCCCTACACCTCCCCACTCATCTCCATCCAAGTCCCAAAGCAAACTTTCCAAATTTGACCTGTACATCCTCCACAGGTGCCAACCATTTCCACTCCTCCTCCCACTCCCTGGGCGACATGTCCATCCTGGGCCTCCTGCAGTGTCACAATGACACCACCCACAAACTGAAGGAGCAGCACCTCATATTCCACCTCGGGAGCCTACAGCCCAATGGTCTAAACATAGGATTTACCAGTTTCAAAATCTCCCTACCACCAGCCTCATCCCATATCCAACCGTCCCTCTCATCCCTGCCTCCTTGACCGGACACAACTTGCCCATCTTCTCTCCCACCTATCCACACCACCCTTCCCAGTGACCAATCCCTAATACTCCCTACCTGCACCCACCTATCATCATCCCAACTGCCTCCCCCTAGCCCCACCCCTCCTCCCTCTATTTATTTCCCAGCTCCCTTCCCCTTCCTCGGTTCTGATGAAGGGCCCCAACACAAAATGTTGACTTTCCTGATGCAGCCTGACCTGCTGTGTATTGGCTCTGACTCCAGTATCTGCAGTTCTCGCTGTCTCTGAGGTATCTTGAGCCTTGTGGAAACAGAAGCTACCTTCCCAATTCCCTGCTAGATCCAGCCTTGGCAATGCCCCATATCCCCCAGTCTTCTAATCTCAGTTCAACCTTTTTGAGGAGTTTAACTAAGCTTATTCACCCCATTTCTCTGATAACAAAGTGTGGAGCTGGATGAACACAGCAGGCCAAGCAGCATCTTAGGAGCACAAAAGCTGACGTTTCGGGCCTAGACCGAAGGGTGTTTTGTTATCTTGGATTCTCCGGCATCTGCAGTTCCCATAATCTCTCACTCCATTTCTCTGATCCTTTCTCCAGTCTCCCCTGAGAGGATCAATAGCAGAGGACTTCCTCCTTCCCCCAACCCAATTGTCCAAAACACTTCTACTGCTTGAGTCTGATTCTACTGACCCTCCCACAGTTCCATCAAAGATCTCCACTTTCATCTTGGAATCCCAAAAATATCCTACACCAAGGACCTCAATTTCCCTTCCAAAAGAGCTTTCTATCTCCTTCAAAAACATCCTGAAGTCTCCAACCCAGCCCCTGAACCCAGGATCCAAATCCCCACCACAATTCTCCTAGTTCTAACAACCCACTATTGATTAAGCTTTTGGTATCTGTAATAATATCAGAGCGTCCCTCAGATATCTCCTTTCAGGTTGAGAAGCCCAAGTGTTTTCTTACCACGCAATCCCCGATGTTGGAGATTATTCACATACCTCTTCTTGACTGTGCCTCCAATAGAACATGTAACAGTACGGTACAGGAACAGGCCCTTTGGCCCACCATGTCTGCGCTGACCATGGTGTCATTCTACACTAATCCTATATATCTGCACGTGACCTGTATCCCCTTAATCTCTGCGTGTTCATGTGTCTGCCTAAATACCTCCTAAACATTGCTGCCAAATCTGCTTCCACCACCTTCCCTGGCAGTGCTTTCCAGGCACCTGCCATCCTCTGTATAAAAACTTGCCTCCCACATCTCCTTTAAACTTCTCCGATATCACTTTAAACCTATGCCCCCTTGTAATTGACATTTCCAACCTGGGGGAAACCCCCCAACTATTCACCCTATCAATGCCTCTCATGATTTTATATAGTTCTATCCTCCTCAAAGTCAAACGCTTCTCAGCCTCCAAAGTGCTAGTGAATACAATCTAAGTCTATCCAACCTCATCTTATAAGTATTACACTCTAATCCAGGCAACATACTTTGCACCTCATATTCCGCTTGGGAACCCTGCAGCTCCATGGTATCAATGTGGACTTCACCAGCTTCAAAATCTCCCCTCCCCTAACCGCATCCCAATACCAGCCCAGTTTGCCCCCTCCTCCCTAACCTGCCCTTCCTCCCACCTCTCCACTCCTCCCACCTCAAGCCCCACCCCCACCTCCTCCCTGCCAGCCACATCCCTGCCCCCTTGACCCGTCCGTCCTCCCTAGGCTGACCTATCCCCTCTCCAACTCCCCACCTACACTCACCTTTACTGGCTCTAACCCCGCCTCTTTGACCCGTTTGTCTCCTTTCCACCTATCTTCTCCTCTGTCCATCTTCTATCCGCCTCCCCCTCTCTCCCTATTTATTTCAGAATCCCCTTCCCTACCCCCATTTCTGAAGAAGGGTCCAGACCCGAAACGTCAGCCTTCCTGCTCCTCTGATGCTGCTTGGCCTGCTGCATTCATCCAGCTCTACACCTTGTTGTCTAACACCTTGAAACCTCTTTTGCACCCTCTACAATGCCTCCACTTCCTTCGTATAGGGCGGTGACCAGAACCGCACACCGTACTCCAAAAGTGGCCTAACTAATGTTTACATAGCTGCAACATGACTTGCATGCTATCAAACTAGGCACGAAAGGAGAAGGGACATAGATATTCTTTTGGATGAATATTGTGCATTTGGCATAGATTTTGTTCAGTTAGAAACTTCCTTTAACTGTACACCAGCAAGTGCTAAGCCTTTTGAACTTGGCAAAGGATTTTGCAAAACGGCAATTGATAAAAATTATTTTATGGGCAGATTGGTTGGAGTCATCAGTCCTCAGGTAGAGGCCATTGCTGAGGAAAAGTCCACAAATTGCTTTTCATGAGGGAAACCAAATAGATGTTTGAAAAGGAGAAATACTGAAATAAAGTACATGGTGAGCAAGCAGGGAAGTGGAATTAGATTGGTGGAGTAGAACCACCAGTGCACACTTGATGAGCTGAACAGCTTGCTTCTGTTTTGCAGCATTCCACCATTCCACATTAAATTTAAATAAATCCCCTGTTTTATTCCCCATCAAGGAGACTAAGGAGCCTGAGATGCAGGAGCCAATCATAAATGCTGAGATTGAAAGCACTGAGGTATGTGAATATTTCCAGACCGCTAGGTTAGATTTAAATTGTATTAATTGCTCACTACAGTTTGCCATCCAGTCTCGGTTTTATTCATCCCAAAACAAGAAGGCTGGAAACTTAATGCATGTAGCATGTAGCGGATTATGTTTTGAAATCCCTTGAGATTGCACCATGAGCATGTCCAGTATTTTGCAATTCCAAAACAAGTGTTCTCTTTGTATAATCTACAATCTAGATTAGAAAATACCGCGGAACCCACGCATTCCAGAGATAGGCTCATGGAATAGAAACTCCTAGCGATCCTAACTTCCTGATGTAAGCTCCCATCAGGTGCAGCTCCATGCTGCAGGTGCAAATTACTTTGTGGTCTGCAAACAAAAATCTCCAGCATGTTGCAGTGTAAGAACCGTGACTTTATGCTGCTCTTTCATCAAAACACTGCAATCGGTAAATTTCTTCGATCAATCCCTGAGTCATGACCAGTGATATCTCACTGAGCTAATTTCATAGTTTTTGACACTTCCCCAGTCCCCACATTGCCTGGTGTTAAAGGTTAGATAATGCTGGTTTCCAATATCCAGGCCTGCTCTGAGGGGGTGTACACTTACACCCAAACCTTTTGCCCAGTAGGATCTCACAATCATTATTTCTGTGTTAATGTGATTTAATTATCACTCACTCCTGAGACCTGCACTTTACTGGTACAGATTTAAGTGATTTTTTGATACCTTGAGAACCTATATTTTCCTAAACATGTTGGTAATAATTTTAGTTCATTTTATCATTTTAGTTTATATTTGGCATCACAGGAAATCTTGGTGTAAATTGTCATTGACAAGATTGGAGTAGAGAATATCAATTAGATTTAAGAAAGCTTCAGCCCACAGCCTAACAGTTTAATGTTTTATAAATAATAGTATCCTGGCTTTCTGTTAATATTTGTCGTATCTATATAAGAATATATTTTCTCTTTAATAGCTTCAATCCTAAACTGAAGAAGTGGAGATAGATTAAATAATGCTACTGCCTCAGTGAAACATTTACACTGAGTGAGACATTTCTCCCAGTACAGTACCTCATCTTACAGATGTGCAGTAGCAATCATGGAGGAGGCTGTAGCATTTTGTGAGTGGGCAGCCAACGCCCTAATCTCCAACGCCCTAATTCCCTGTCTTCTAGCCAATTGAAATCTCCACCAGGAGCAGAGGGGCTTTGATGGCCCAATATTTTCATTCTAACCCACGACAAAATATCATATGAAACAGGAGATTGAATACATCTTTTCGTCCTTCAATTCTGCTCCATCATTCAATCAGATCATTGCTGATCATCTACCTCAACCACCTAACTCCTCTGCCATCCTCCTGTCCATTGATTTCTCCAGTATCCAAAAATTTATTATGAATATCATGAATGTACTCCCTGGCTGAACATCTGTAGCTGTCTGGGTAAAAATTCCAAATATCCAAAACGCTTTGAGAAGTACACTTCTCCATATTTCGGCTCTCAATTACCAACCCTTTATTCTAGGATTATGGCCCAAAATCTAGATTCCTTAACATGGAAAATGCCCGTCCACATTTACAACCACAATGCCAGACCTTCCACTATTTTGGTCTGTACTTCAATGAAATGCCATCACATTCTTCTAAACTGTTAAATATTACAGACCTAGTCCTTTTAAAATGATTTCTCACTACATTATACGCCCTGGAACCCACTTTGACAGTAATAAAAGTGCCTCAGTATAAATAGCATGCGACAGTACATTCTAAAAGCATAACAAAGAGTTGTACCAATTGACGCAATAGAAAGATAAATGAAATTCTTCTACAGTTGAATGACAATGCACAATAATCTTCTTGCACAATGACTTAATAATCCACACTAATATATAAAGGAACTCAAGTACCAGAAAGACCTGGTTTTGAATCTGAGCTGATTTTTATCTTATAGAATGTGACACCTGAGGCGGAGACTGAACAAGATAAGGCAGTTTCCGAAGACTTGGAGCCTTCTAAGGTACAGATCCAACCTCTAAACCTGATTCCTGCGCCCATCAGCTTGGTACATAAACCGTAATCAGAAATATGTGTGTTGACATGCAGTAGAAATCAAGGATAAAAAATCAGTTCATTACATCTCCTTCTGAAAGATGATAGTCAATATGTGGGATTAAAAGGCACCAAACATTACATTCAATTCCAATGATCCTACATTACTGAAATTCTTTCCACCAGGGGTTAGGATAGATATGGTAGCAAAGGAAATGTAAAAATTCTTGCATCATTTTCCTCAACTTTTTACACGGTGTGAAATTAAACAATGGATTCAGTATCAGGTTCTCCATAGAATCCCTAGTGTGGATACAGACCATTCGGCCCAACAAGTCCATACCAACCCTCCGAAGAGCATCCCACCCAGTCTCACCTCCTCCTATGCTGCATTTCCCAGGACCAATCCATTTAACCTGCACATCTTTGGACTGTGGGAGGATCCAGAGGAAACCCACACAGACAGTCACCTGAGAGTGAATTCAAACCTGGGTCCCTGGCGCTGAGAGGCATCAGTGCCAGCCACTGAGCCACCATGCCGCCCTACCTTTAACCCTTACTGAGATGCTGAGGTGCTGTTTATTATGTAGGATTAATGATGTGATGATGCAGAAGCACTGACTAGCTGAAGCAACACCAGACTTCAAGCAGGCAGTACTAACGGTTTTGTCATCAGAAAATGCTACAAGTGGAGCTAATGAGTTACAGGGTATGCTGGTGGACGTGGACACTCACACCAGGCCAACTGAGCTTGGGGGACACCACATGAGTGAAAGCAATTGTATAGCCTCACTCAGGATATATCCTGAACAGAAGTGCTAAGCCAGCCCACCGTTAAAACCCAAAACAAAGTCAAGCCTCAGCCAAACGGTTAATATTTTCTTCAGGATCAGGGTCGGTAAGCCATTGTTGTTGCTACAGGAATGTGAACTCGATGCAGCAAAAGAGCCCCACTAGACCTAATTTGACTAAGAGAATTCATAGGTTAGTATACAGGGAGAGCACACCATGGAAAACCTACAGTTAAACTGCTTAGCAATATCCAAATCAGAACCAATCACAATAAATTGAGATAGTAGGAACTGCCGATGCTGGAGAATCTGAGATAACAGGCTGTAGAACTGGATGAACACAGCAGGCCAAGCAGCATTAGAGGAGCAGGAAAGCTGACGTTTCAGGTCTAGACCCTTCATCGTTTTCTGAAGGAGGGCCTAGACCTGAAATGTCAGCTTTCCAGCTCCTCTGGTGCTACTTGGCCTGCTGTGTTCATCCAGCTCTGCACCTTGTTATCTCACACAATCAAAATAAATGTCTGGTTATGTGATCGCACAGTTCTAAGGCTCTGTGACCATTACTGAAGCTCATTATTACACTTCAAGACCTATGTCAGATGTCTTCAAAGGAAACTGTAATAACTACACATAATCCTATGCACGACATTTACAAATGTGTCAGCTTTCTTCAGTTGATCACATTGTCATTTCAGGGCAGTTGTGTGCTCAATCCTCTCCTCATGACAGCGCCATCCCTATTAATATGTCAGTGAAATACTGAGAGTGTTGTGTATGTTCGAATATGCCTTCTTTTAGAGAAGGTGTTATCCCAGGGTCTAAATTCTTCAACATAAGACCATAAGAACTCAGAGCAAATGAAGGCATTTCAGCTCCTTGAGCCTGCTCCACCGTTATGGTATCAAATCTTGTCTGATTATGATCCTTGTGAAGTATTTTATAATGTCTTTCTGGATTAAAAGCACTGTATAAATGCGAGCTACTATTGGACACCAAAAGAACTGCTGACGCTGTAAATCCGAAACAAAAACAGAGATTGCTGGAAAAGCTCAGCAGGTGTGGCAGTGTTTGTGAAGAGAAATCAGAGATAACATTTCAGGTTAAGTGACCCTTCCTCAGAACTGCAGGTAATTAGGATAATGTTGGTTTATATGCAGAAGATAGGGTTGGGGGGTGGTTAAGGAGTAAATGATAAGTGGAGATAGAGCCCAAAGAGAGAGAAGAACAGTTGGACAGACGATGGAGTGGACAGCAATCTGTTGAGGAGGGTGAATAGCTGTCAATGGGGACTAACAAGTGACTAATAATGGGTTGTGTGCCGTTGCGGGTTATGTGATAACAGGACCTGGTGATGGGGGTTGTGGTAAAGACATGGGAAGAGCTCAAGCCCTAAAGTTATTGAACGCAATATTGAACAAAAGGTTGCAGGGTCCCAAGAGAAAAATGAAATGCTGTTCTTCCAGCTGCACAGAGCTTTGCTGGAGCACTGCAGCAATCCTGAAACGGAGATGTTGTCGGAGAACAGGGTGGTGTGTTGAAGTAGCAGGCAAATGGAAGTTCCGAACCCTGTTCTCAAAAAAGACCCTGAAGATGTGAGTTGCAGCAGAATACACTCAGTCTAGTCGGGTGGGGGTGTGAGATAACGACCCAAACCTGAAAAACAGTTATACTGAATCCCTACAAACTTATGTGTAAGAGCTCAGTAGTCATGGGCTCATTATTTCTGTCTGGATTCAATTCACATATCCATCCCGGGCTCTAAAGGTACTGAAGTCTACACCCTACTTAGAGATGAATATATAAATCCTGCTAAGTGCAGCAATGAGGAAGAAGAATCCCAAAAATATTGGCTCTGGCTGGTGTGCCAGTTTCCCCAACTCCAGTGACCACCATTATACAGTGGAGAAAGAGGAGGTGGGCAGTGTTATAGTGGGGAGTGTCAGGGCTACACAAAACCATCAGGTATTTAGCTAATAGATCTTGGTGTATCTAATTAAAGGAGGATGAGTATGATTTTCCTCACAGCGTGCATTTCTTGCCTTGGTGATGGCCATTTTAGGAGCCTGGTTTAGATTGGCGTAGATACTTTCTAACCAATCTGTTCAGGGCTGCTATTCCACACTTTTGGAGCAGGTGGGATGTTAACACAGGCCTCGTGACTCAGAAGTAGGGACAGAACTTTTACACCATAAGAATCTCTTGCCTTCGATGTTTAGAGGCAATTTAATAGCGATTGTTAAAATATGAAAGGACTTCTTGTCATCCTGCTGTCTCATGAGATGACAATTTGCACCCTGATGGTTAATTCATTGTTAAACACCACCTGGTATTGCTCTGGAAGCCCGTCCATTGAGGCGGTGGTAGATGATGGCTTGAGAAGATGCAGAATTCATTGGTACCTGTTTTCCCTAGGGTTCTTTATTGGCCGGCTGAGCTTTCTGTTTTGTCTGGCCTCTTCCCATGCCCCTCCAAACAGTCAAACTGCAGAGATCATGACCACTGATAACTGTCTTTCACTTGTCTGTTTCAACAAAAGCCATCTTCATACCTCGTTGGCGAGTTTTGTTGCAATGGAGATATGGAACTCCACTGTACAAAAGGTCTTGCAGACTCCATTTAATGAATGTTGCTGAGCCAGTGTAGACTTCATTTACTTTGTAATGAATGTGTGTGTGTGACATAAGCATGCTCCAGGATCTCTGAGTTTGTGTCATTGTCTTACCAAGCGATACTGAGGATCTATCTGAGATAGTGAAGGTGGAAATTGTTCTGTGTTTTCTGCTGTCTAACAAATATTGTCCAGGTCTTACCACTGTGAAGAAGTGTACCAAGGATGCAGGTTTAATGAATCCACAATTTGGTGTTCCCAGTCAGATTGCTGTTGCTCCACATTCTCAAAGTAAACTTGAATGTAAGAGTTGACCATTTCAACATCATGGTGATCGTGGAGTCCAGACAAAAATCTAATAACAATCTCCAGCATCATATTGTCAATGCTGTTCGATGGTGGAATAACAATATCTTGGACCATGACATGGTCTTCCAGGTGGTGAGGTCAAACCAAAATCTTTACAGGGGTTAGAGGGTCTGTTCATTTGCGAGTGAGGATGCTCCTTAGCAATGGAATGCAAGGGAAAACATCATCATTCTATTTCCACCAGTCAAGGAACTCAGAATAGGGGGCATCATTTTAAAATTAATAAATGTGAGATGTTGCATTTTGGGAAGATCAACAAGGGCAGGACATCTACAGTTAATGGTAGAGCTCTGGGGAGTGTTGTTGAACAGAGGAACCTAGGGGTTCAGTAAGATAGTTCTTTGAACGTTGCATCACAGGTACAGAGTATGGTAAAGAAGACATTTTGATACCTTGCCTCCATTGCTCAGGCCATTGAGCATAGGAATTGGAAGATCATGTTGCGGTTGTACAGGACATTGGTGAGGCCACTTTTGAGTACTATGTACAGTTCTGGCTGCTCTGCTATAGGAAGGATACTATTAAATTGGAGAGGGTGAAGAAAAGATTTACCAGGATGTCACTGGGACTGGAGGGTTTGAGTTAGATGACCAGAGAGGCTGGATAAGCTGGAAAATTTTTCACTGGAGTGTAGAAGGCTGAGGGGTGACCTTATAGAGATTTGTAAAATCATGATGGGCAGAGATAAGGTGAATAGCAAAGGTCTTTTTCCCTAGCATAGGGAAGTTCAAAACTAGAGGGCATATTTTTAAGGTGAAAAAGATTTAAAGGGGACCTGAGGGACAACTTTTCCACACAGACAGTGATTTGTAATGGAATAAACTGCCAGAGGAAATGGTAGATGCAGGCACAGTCACAACATTTAAAAGACATTTGGACAGGTACATGAATAGGAAGGATCTAGGGGGATATGGCCCAAATGCAGGCAAATGGGACTCGTTTAGTTGGGGAAACTTAGTCAGCATGGATGAGTTGGACTGAAAGGTCTTATGCTATGTGGCTATGAGTAAAGCATGAAAACATCTTTTTGCATAAAGGGTATTGGAAATTTGATTTCCTCTCCTTGCCAAATAATTTTAAATGTTTAGTTACTTGTAATTTTCAAGACTGAGATTAAAATATTAGATTTTTGTTAGTGAGCTATAAAAGGGGACACAGAATAAAGGAAAGGTACATGCACTTAGGTACAGGAACAAGAACAAAGCTGTTGGAAGAGCTCGGCAGGTCTGGCAGCATCTGTGAAGGAGAAAACAGAGTTAGTATTTTGGGTCCAGTGACCCTTCCTCAGGACTTAGGTACAGATTAGCCATAATCTAATTGAATTTTGGAACAGACTTGAGGTATTGAATGTCCTATTCCACCTGTTATGTCCACACACTGCATTGAGATAAATAACTAAATCAATTCTTGTCAATGCTGGTTGTGGAATAGATGTTGTCTGTACACAGAAAGAAGCTCTCCCATCTTCTTTGAATAGTACCATGGAAATTTCCATGTGTAGCTCCAAGAACCTCATTGGAAAAGTAGTACCTCTGATATTGCTCAGTGAAGCGTTGACATATTGGAGTATCGTTTCCAGTCTCTGAAGTGGAATTTGAAACTATGACCTTGATATAACTCAAAAGTGTGTGCTACCATGGAGTCAAAGCTGAGACTAGTAATAGAAGCTGTGTGCCCTCATTTGCAGCGACTGCTGTCGTGAATGGCATTATACCCAAACTAGTCTACATCTCCCGGCCAGCACTGCGTTATCTGCTTACTTTCATTTACTTCCAGTTTCAAGTACTGAAGAGTGGCTTGAATGTATAACTTCTTAAGTATAGAGATATAACCAAATTCATAAACCTGACAAGTATTTATAAAAGTTATTCTCAGAAAATTGATTTTACCAGGAGAGCAACATTTATTGCTCATCCCAAGTTGGATTTGAGAAGATGGTGGTGGACCATGCTCTTGAATGGCTCTAATTGTATGGTGCTAGTATATAGGAAATTGACCTAAGGACCAAGAAGAAATGATTAGTAGTGGTCTGGGACAGGCCAAAATAGTGCAGGGTTTGAAGGTGATGTTGGTCTAATACACATATTGACCTGAGAACCTGAGGAAGACTCGCTGGACTCAAAATGTTATCTCTGATTTCTCTCCACAGATGCTACCAGACCTGCTGAGCTTTTCCAGCAATTTCTGTTTTTGTATCACAAAACTGATGATAGGTTACACAAATTCTCAAACACCCAATCTGATTTTCTCACAATGTTTGAAATGTCGTAGCACATTATCTTTAAGAGATTTCTGTACAAGAGCTACTTTAACTTTAATTTTACTTTGCAAAGATTTCAGTTCCTTCAGTAGTTGTTGAGCCTGCATCCAACAATGAAGGTGAAGATGATCCAGGCCAAGCAGAGAATGAAATTCAGGATGTGCAAGAAATGGAGGAGAATGCAATTGCAGATGTGAAAACATCTCCAGCAGCAAACGCACCAGAACAGAGTGAAGAAATAAGTTCAGAGAATATTGAGAAAGATGACACTGCAGAAAATGCCAGTGCCCCTCAGCAACAGATTGCAGCTGAGGATGAAGTTTCTGTCTCACAGAGCATGCCTCCAGGGTTCATGTACAAGGTGAGATGTTTTATGTTCTGCTACTAAACAAACAAGAATCTTTATCTCATATTATCGAATGTTACATGTGCGTAAACGTTTATAAAAAGCATCCTCATTATTGAAGAGCTACAAAAGTGGTTTGTTTTTCTGCTGTAATCGCTTACAGCCATAGCTGATAACTCAGTTTTTTTCTTTGCTACCTCCACTTCAGTATTCACTAGAATTCAAGGGTGCCATACCTTGCACAGACTGGAATTCTGAACATGGGACTAAATGTTCCGTCGTTCCAACTGACAGCAGATCTAAGCCAAATCCTTTCCACCACAGAAACACAGAACAACACACACTCATGTACAGTAGAAAAGGATGTGCTAATATTTGTGCCAACGCTTCCCTAGACCAATCCAAATCTAATTTCAGTGATCCATTCACTCCATAAAGCCTTATATCTGCCTCCGCTCCAAAAATGTATCAATTTAAAAGATGTCTCAAACATTTCCTGATTAAAATACTGTAAAATCCTCCTGCATAAAGTCATTTCTCCTAATCTCCCACCTTTTTCTTGTCACAAGAATTTTACATTGATGTCCTTGCATCATTAATTCCCCAAACAGAGAAAGAGTGTTTTCTCATTCAGGAGATTAAAGCCTAATTTTATAAAGAACTCTATTAAGTATTTATTTGGCCTTTTCTGGAAACAAACTTTCTTCCGTGCTGGGAGAACATATTGATAATAGACTGGGTAGGTTTCTAGGCAGTATTTCACCACTGCCAGCAAACCGCCTCTCAACCTCCACCCAGGCCACCCAGAAGGTAATTGAAATCAAGGTCAGAAACATTCAACAATTAAGTCTGTGTTGGATCCACATCTCTGAGCTACTGTCTCTTCAAATAGTTTCCCTGCTAGACACTACAATGGCAAAAGTAGAGCTTACACATCGAGAAATTTGTGTTTATAAGGTTTTGCTAGATAGAGCAGATGAGAACTATATTTTCTTACCCTTAGTTAATACATTTCATTTGCAAATATTCTCTTAGTGTCTCCCCATCCATCCACATTTCTTTCAAACTGTCAGTGATTCAAATAGGATAAATTTATTTACTCTGTGAGGGGATATACATTAGAGGTAGAAAAAAATTAATATTAACGTAACATTATTATTATTATTATCATTACAGCCAAAAATTGTTTGTGAAGTGTGATCATTTTTGTAAGACAGGCAATTTCAGAAATTAATTTGTGTACAGCCAAGCGATCATGGCCCAATGGTGGTGCACGAACAAACACTGATTAGTTATTTTGGAGAATCACCTTGTCTTCTCCTAAGTGTTTTTTTTATATCTCTGTCTGAGGCCAAACAAAGCCCAGGAAACTCACCCAAAGGAATGACACCTTTGACCATTCAGTTTTCACACAGAATTGCACTAAATTTTCAGCCTAGATTATATGTTCAAGTCTATGGGGTAGGACTTGAACTCACAATCTGCGAACTCAGATGCAAGCATGCTATCACTGACCCAAGGTTGACAATTAATAAACTCTTTCTTTTTCTGTAAATATTAGAGGTGTGTATCCTGGACTTTCAAAACACTGCAAGCTGAAAGTTGATGTAATAATCCAGTATGTGGCTGTTTATATCATATGCAAGATGAAGTGGACTTTAATGTGGTGGATGCCATATCAACGAAAGCAGACATTTTATGGTTGAATTTTCCAACAGGTTCAAGCGCTCCATAACTTTGAAGCTGCTAATGCAGATGAACTTAGCTTGCAGCGTGGAGACGTTGTGTTGGTGGTTCCATCTGAGTTAATCGAAGATCAAGTAAGTAAAAATCACCTAGGTGGGCCAGAGCTACTTATAGAGTCATAGAGCACAAAAACATGCCCTTCGGTCCAAATTGTCGCTGCTGAACAGCTTTCCTACGCTGAAATAGTCCCATTTGCTTGCATTTGGCCCATATCCCTCTAAGCCTTTCCTATTCACATACCTCTTCAAATAGCTTTTAAATGTTGTAATTGTACCTGCCTCTACTGCTACCTTGTTTGAACTGCTTATAACAAGGGATAGATCACAAACCTTACATTGTAGATATTTAGTGAAGATTAGACACAGTTTGGCCCATTAAATTGCTCTTATGTGGATTTAATGGGCAACAATCTCCATATTATTTGACAGCAATTCTAAATCCCCACTATCTCTTCGGCCTCTCATCTCTCTTGATGTTGATGGATTATCCATCTGACAGTCATTAACTTCCTCCAGTTAAACAAGTGGGAAGACTGAAGCTACCATCACTGCTTGCTCCACAAGCTCTCTTCCTTACATGTATGTAGCATGTAGTTCATGCCAGTCCCTGGTCACAGGTTAAACCCACCGTCTTTCAAAAGGTCCCGTAAAGCTGATAGGGATGGCCAAGATTTTGCTGTGTTCCTCCAGCTCCACACTGTGTTATCTCAGGCTCCAGCATCAGCAGTTCTTCCTGCCTTCAAGATCCAGTTACACCTGACCTAATTTAGAAGAAGTTCTTTTTCACAAAATAACAAAGTAGAGCTAATGAACACAGCAGGCCAAGCAGCATCTTAGGAGCACAAAAGCTGACGTTTCGGGCCTAGACCCTTCCCAAAATGTCAGCTTTCGTGCTCCTAAGATGCTGCTTGGCCTGCTGTGTTCATCCAGCTCTACACCTTGTTAGTGATAACGGGAACTGCAGATGCTGGAGAAACTATGATAACAAAGTGTGGGGCTAGATGAACACAGCAGGCCAAGCAGCATCTCAGGAGCACAAAAGCTGACTTTTCGGACCTAGACCGATGATGAAGGGTCTAGGCCCGAAACGTCAGCTTTTGTGCTCCTGAGATTCTGCTTGGCCTGCTGTGTTCATCCAGCTCCACACCTTGTCATCTTGGATTCTCCAGCATCTGCAATTCCTATTATCTCTGATACAAAGTTCTTTTTCGCACTAGTTTCACATCACACTGAAAACAAGCAATTCAAAAATTTGAAAAACAAACCTATTGTTTGTAAAGATTTACTAAATGTTCACATTGGAAATTTTGCCCACAATATAGTAATATTTCCTGAATCTTGTGCGCCTGCAGGAAAGTGGCTGTTGGCAAGAAAAGTGAAAATCAAAAGGTTTAGCGCAAAGATGTTTTGAAGAGCTGCAGAATGTTAGCAGTTTTAATGATTTTTTTGGGATCAGCTGGCTTCTTAAAAAATAACGTAGTTGTCATGCATCTTTTCGAATTTGGAGAAGTTGATTACGGTCGACAGTGAGCATTCTGTTTTTGAAATTGCTGAAGCATGCCGTATAGTGTTCAAGGAGAACTTTTGTTTTTGCAAATAAGAAGGGAGTTTCACTTATGTAATGTCTTACTACATCACTGGCTTCCAAAAGAGTTTTATTTCCTTTTGACGTGTATTCACACTTATCATGCAAGTCACAGCAACCCATTAATTCATAAAATCCATATATATCAGTTGAGATGAATAACTATTTGGTGGCATGGCTGAGGGAGGAATGTTGGCCACAACTTCAGGAGAGCTTCCCGCTCTTCATTAAATTGTCGTCATTCGAAGACACCATTTCCTCAATAATTTACTGAGTCACATTTGTGTAGTTGGGACATTTAGATACGTACTTAAACTGCAATAACCTACAGGGCTACCAACCAAGTGTTTAAGTTAGATAGTTCTTTTCTCTCATAGTGAAGACCTGATGTTTTCTATGTACATTGATGGCAGTGAAAATCTCTACTTTGCTAATGTGTATATGGAGCATCAAACTCCACAAATCTGGTAATGAGTGGCGATTGTAGTGAGCATATGGCAGAAGTCACGTTTTGTGTGCCAATGCTATTCCTCATTCCATGTGCTTCTTGTCATACATACTCTAGAACTTCAACTCCCTAATGACAGCACAAAATTGCAGAAATGTTCCTTTTTCTATTAAGTTGCGAATAATTGTTGTGCCCTGTGCCAGCAAATTGGCCACTGATCGATCTCCCTCAGGAAATAGGCAAATCATGAAAGGATCTGTTTAAGTAACGTTACTTAATTACTAAATATTGATCAGGACCAAAAGTTTAGGGTAGAGATTGGAGGACAGTTAATCTTGTTCTTCTTTGAATACTACATGACAGTTTTTTTTTACTGAGGAAGGGTCACCGGATGCGAAATGTTAACCCTGATTTTTTTTCTTCACAAATGCTCCTAGACCTGCCGATCTTTTCCAGCAACTTCTGTTTTTGTTCATGACATTTGTACAGCGCCAGGGACCCAGGTTCGATTCCAGCCTCGGGCGACTGTCTGTGTGGAGTTTGCACATTCTCCCCATGTCTGTGTGGGTTTCCTCTGAGTGCTCCAGTTTCCTCCCACAGCCCAAAGATGTGCAGGCTAGGTGGATTGGCCATGCTAAATTGCCCCATTGTGTTCAGGGGTGTGTGGGTTATAGGGGGAAGGGCCTGGGTGGGAGATATGAAGGGGCGGTGTGGACTTGTTGGGCCGAAGGGCCTGTTTCCACACTGCAGGGAATCTAATCTAAGACAGATGATTGTTTTCTTTACTCTTACAGGACGCTGGATGGCTCACAGGCATAAGGGAGTCAGATTGGTTACAGAATGGTGCTGCCAATGCCTTGAAAGGATTATTTCCCAAGAACTTCACTCAGCAACTGGAGTAGACTTCGGCCATTCAGTCTGTCTGTGTGGAAGTTAACAGAAAAGCAGGACTTTGTTCTGCAAACCATATGGTCTCCCACAACATAGTTGTGTCCTTAGAATCTTCAAAGGGTAACATCAGAGTTGGAAAGTTAATCAGGGAGGTCAAAAGCACTTGATGAACACAATGAAGAGAGGAAATGTATATTAGATGAAATTAGCTGGAAGCATGGCATTGACCTCAAGTATAATTGTTTCGAACCAACTACACAAATTAATATGTATTTGCTTCTCAAAGTGCAACTCCATGTTTATTTGTATTCTCCTGGAGTTAATGTTGATTCTTGAATGGACCCCTTATCAGTATAATGCTAGTGTAATCCTCCAGATGACAAATTTATGTTTTGCACCATGCACTATATAACTTTGTTGTAATGCACCATAGTTCAGTAGTTTGTCAAATAATCTATGTATACTTAAAGATCTTTAATATATTTACTGCAAACTGTTTTCAATCCTACACATAGGGTCTTTTCAGTAATACAGTGTACGTAACCTTCCTTTATGTATTTCTTCACCCTATATTTCACAGCAATTCCCTTTGGCCGTTTTTGAACAAATATTGTTGCTTTATTGCCAAAACAAAACTAAAAAACTGTGTTTGTAACGTATTGTGCATTATGATTGTAAAATCCAGAATCAGAAGGAACATGACACCTCCAACTACTGGCCGGATGATACTTTTCCACTCTGTTCCGTATAATCAACACAGGTATCTGCAGGTCTTTTACAGGTGAAATAAAACAGTACATTAGTTATTCAAAACCACAGCCTCTATTTATCCTCGTAGCAACAAATTGGCATGTCTTTTTCTGGTTAAGTGAAACATGCAACAGAATAAATTCAACATTAACAATAGACGTTGTAACTGTATCAACATGTGGTTCTGTGATCATTGTTATTTATTTCCCTGCTCGTGCCGGAATAAAGAAAAAGGAACGCAGTGCTGCTCCTTGTCTCCTGTCATTTCAGAGTTGGAATGCCACAAAGCCAAGCTCACACTGCAGGCGTATTTTCATCTGTAGCATCCTAGCATAAATGAGTAACAGTGCAGAGCAGCAATTGTTTCTGTAAAATCTTTCTCCTCTAGATTTTTGCTTTTTTGTTTGCAATCCTGCCCAAGTGCTACTAAATCCCCAGTAGCTGAAGATGGGACTTTTTTTTTGACGTGTTTACTCACTGTTCAACGAATCCAATATGCATTTTTTTCCCCTGCCAGGTTTAAAGATGATCCAGCCTGGCACTGTTTCTACATTAATCTAAATAAGGCGGCAAATTGCATTTGAGCAAGATATTTAATGTAATGTAAATATTAATTTATAAAATGAGATCCTACAACACATATGCCATTTTATGTCAGAACTTTAATGAATTAATGGAGAGGGTTGATGAAGATCCTGAAATTAATGCTGAACATGAATAGTCAAAAGATATTTCACAAAGCCCACGCAGTAGATTTTTAGGAAAATGAATAACCATTGGATCAACAGCATACAAAATTATTTAAGGGACAAATATATTTGTGTGATTGTTTGACAGATTTGAGAAAAATATAGAACAGTCTCTAACATTGGAATCTGTATTTCTTTGAATATGTTAATGTCATAGACACGAGTATACAAGATACAATTTCAAGATTAACTCTGAAATGTAAGCAGATGAGGGACTTTCAGAGGATATGATGTTGAGTAGGCTGGCTCGCAAGTGTGAAGTGATACATTGTATAAGGGAGAATGAAAATCACCAATTTGAACTAGACTGTAGAATTTGAAAAGGGCTGTAACAGACATCGGGAGGGGGATATATGCATACAAATCTTTAGTGGCAAAACAAGTTGAAAAGGCTGTTAGTAAGGCAAATTGGCTCTTGGCTTTATTAATAGAGTAAAACAATAAGTGAATTATGCTAAACCTTTACAAGTGACACGTTAGGTCTCAGCTGGAAGATTGTGGTCAGTTCTATATTTTAGGGCAGATATAAAAGCCTTGGAATGGTACAATAGAAATTTACCATGGATTTTACTGGCAGCATTTATAGTCCATTTCCAATTGTGCTTGAGAAGGGCATAAGCCACAGTTTGAACCACTGCAAAGAATATGGTATATGTTAGGCAGGGAGTTCCAAGCCTTGGTCCAGTGACAATGAATTGTTGGTCATATATCCCTGAGTAAGAACAGTGCGCAACGCAGATGGAAACTCTCAGATGGTGGTGTTTCAATGCAGCTGTTGCCCCCCAAGCTTCTAGGTGCTAGTGATCATGTTTCTAGTAGGTACTGTTGAAGAAACCTTGGGAAAGTATCTACAAATCATCTTATCAATGATACACACCACAGATACAATGCACTGGTGGTGGATGGGGTGTAAATCAAGCAGTCTGCTTCGTCCTGTCAAGCCTGTTTAATGTTGGTTCAAATGCTTTCATCCAGCCAAGAGACAGTGCAGCATCCCATTATACTTGTGACTTGTGTCTTGTAATTGGAGGATAGGTTTTTCAGTGTCAGATAGAGATTTAACTAAGCGGGCCATACCAATGCACGTTTTTGCTCTGTGTATTTTACAGAATATATTTTCTTTGGCTTGCTTCAGTGGTCCTTTGCAAACCGTAGACACTTTCTTTTTGCTTCCTTGTATCCTGTTAATGCAGAAAGCATTTTTTATACAATTTCAATTCACATTTACAACATAAGTGCAGCTTGTTCAAGCAGACGTGGTGGCTAGGAAGGGTAAATTGAGTAAAAATATCAGGAAATGACAAACAGATTCTTCCTATTAGTTTCGGTCATGATGAATAAAAGGACAAAGTATCAGAGAATCCCTGCACTGTGGGAGCAACCATTCAGCCCACTGAGTCCACACCAACCCTCCAAACAGCATCCTACCCAGACCCACTCTCTCTCCCCGACCACTGTAACCCTGCATTTATCCCTGGTCACTATTGGCCAGTTTAGTGTGGTCAATCCATCTAACCTGCACATCTTTAGACTGTGGGAGGAAACCAATACACACATGGGCAGAATATGCAAACTCCACACAGTCACCCAAGGCTGCAATCGAACCTGCAACCTAAAACTTAGGGGACCCAGAGCACAGACAGAAGTTAGTCAAAAAAAAGGTATGCAGTAAATGGAAGGATAAAATTTCTGCATTAGAAAATGTGAAAACTGGGATGGAAGAACTGGGACTGTTTTGGTGAATATTTTATCCTATTATTGACCCGATATTCGTGACTGCCCAAGTATGAATGGTTGAAGTGTTGGGGATTACAGACTGTGACAAAGCATCCAGCAGAACTCTAGGCAATTCATAAAGGAATTTTGAAGCCTCTCTAAGGGCAGTGTATTTAGCTTCAGCGCTTCAAAATACTAATCCAAATATCTGTCAAAGCTGAAATTTGAATTCAAACTTTCTTCTGACAAAATAAAAAGATTTGAGAGTAATCATTCTTCATTCCCATCTGATGAGTGCAAGGCCATTATCTATAAAACAAACAAGATGCCAGGATAATGGAAGAACAATGGTCAAAAATGAACCAAGTTTAATTAAGTTAATGATGGCTCCTGATCTAAAGTAGAATTTTATTTTATAAATCTTATATTATCCAGATGGGCTTGGCCAAAATTCTGAAAAAAAAGTTCAAGCGATTTCATTTTTTTCTTAAGAATAAAACAGCAAAACCATGACACTGGACAACAAAAGCCCAGATGGGGTTGAAGTAAACCAGCTCTTTAATATGGGCAGTAAGCACAAAGTTCGTGGACACGAGTACCTTATTGCGAGCATCAAGAAAAGTGACTTTTTTTCCCTTCCCATTGAATAGACTGCAGAGTTAAATGAATCAAGGTTAATAGATACTCTTAAAATCGAAAGGGATCAACTTGTTTCAAGAAAGAGAATTAGTGGATGTAGGAACATTAGTAGCAATGCATGATTTTGATTTTTAGGAAAATAAATGTAACTTTCCCTAAAATAGAGAATTCAGTGATGGTTAATGACAATCAGCATCATTTACATTCACTCTTGTTGGAGATGGCAATTGCCTGGCACTTGTGGGGCACAAATGTCACTTAGTAGCCCAGGTCCTAAGGCAGAACAGGGAACAAGGGCCTATTGATCAGATCTCAAGCACCTGGGTGAAAATCAAATATAGTATCAAATCATCTGGCCCCCATTACCAGTGTCTTACTGCAGTACAATACGCCATGAGATTGACCCCAACACGTAGAGGATAAAACAGTCAGAGATACAGGGACCCATCAAAACCTTCGCTTATATTTCTGGGTGCTGTCCATTCATTGTATGCGAAAATAAAGAGAAGAATAAATAACGTTTGTCACCAGCTACAGCTACCCGTCTTCGAGGGCAGCTGGACTTGGTATCGAGAGCCAAGACTGAAAGCCAGTGATGGCACTCTCTGGAAATTGAACATTATTTCCGGAAAGGGCCATCATGTCATCGCGATGGAGTCACAGTCCAGTACGAGGGTGACACAAGGTGTGAGAATGGGCATGGGAAGCAAGGAGGCTGAAATGTCCACACTGGATCAGAAATCACAGGATTGATGAAGGGCTCTGAGCTCAGCCACTTTAGCTTTGTGCTGAGAGACAAATGATTTGAGTGTAATAACAGCCTCATGAAATTCGTTGAGATATAAAGATACAAGTCATCTTCCCATTAGATGGACATAGCAATGCTAAGGCATACAAGGCGATGGGCCAAGTACCAGGAAACTGGATTAGCATAGTTGGGTGCGTGTTTTTGACTGGTGTATGCGCAATGGTTGAAAGGCCTTTTAACTGCATTGGAACATCTATGTTCTATGACTGCCCAAATCTCTGAGAATTTACAAAGAGTGATGAATGTTGTACAGTTGTCAGCAAATGGATCTTACAATGGACAGCACTGCTGGTTGTGTCTCAGATGCTATCCTGAGGAACTCCTGTAGTGATGCTGATAATGGCAGGACAGTGTCAGTTAGGTACAATTATGTCAGCGTGGCAAGAGATAATGGGACAAGAGTGGGGAGTATGGCATTCAGACAGAGAACCATCTACAACCATATTGAATGGTGAAACACATTTGATGGGCCAAATGGCCTACTTCTGTGGTTTTCTATAGAACACCATTTCTTGACTAGTGTTACAAATATGTGTTATATTTAATATTGCTTAGCGGAATTAGATTTTTAACAATTGTGGAAAAAAATGGATTTCAAGTTTTGTGAATATAGCTGGGGTAGTTTCTTTAAAATAGGTCATTACAAGTTCACTACCTTTTTTATACAAGGCTTCCTAGAAATGACTCAATTGGCAATAGCTGCTTGCTTTGCTGTAGATCCTGCTGGGGCTGTTTTTCAACACTGACTGGCTCAGAGAGGCTCTTGTTTTATTTGATTCGTTTGGAGGTAAGCCAGCCAAGAACCAGTTTTACCTCTCAAGATTGTATTTCCTGAGCAAATCGTGTCTGCAAGACTTCAGTACGAACCGCACACCACAAAGGCCAGAATATTAGAGTCTGGAATATTCTACACTTTGTTCCTTTGTCTCCAGTGATAGCCCATTAAGCAACATTTTTGTTTGATCAAACAGGCCATTTGTCCAGAGAAATGTGTATTTTCTTTTCTTGCCTGAAGTATGAAAGTGTGTGAGCTTTGCATGTTTTGGGAATATTTATAAGGATAAGCATAAGCATTGATGCTTCTATATTGCCTACTGTCTTAACCAATGATTGCATTTCTCTGGAGTAAGCTTTGTTCTGATAAAAACCCCACGACTTTTATTTATTAAAAAACCTGGTCACTAGATCTTTGTAAGCGAATTTTAATCCGTGGAGCAGTGCGACTACAGTGACAGTGCACTCTTCCAGCCTCAGCTCTAACACTACTTGATGGGACAGATCTCCTAATTTTGACACAAGCCCCCACATGTTGGCTAAGAGGTCTTTGCAGGGGTAACAGACCTGTGTTGGCATATAAAAAACATGCAAAAACACAGACCCTTCAGGGAGAGAGGGGGTAAAAAGAAGACAGCTCTGCACAGCATTCTGGGAAAAAAAATTGACCAAAAGATTATTATTGAAGGAAAATGGACAAAGTACAATACAAATCGGACTGTGTTGCTCTAATGTTGATATTTTCAATGCCTACGCTAAAGGCCAGGCAGTACGAAGGGCTTTACTCCTTTCTTGTAGAAACTTTTATAAAACTGAGTGCAAACCTTTTGCAGAGGGCAGTTAGTGTCAACAACTATGCTCGCAGGTTTAGAGTCGCATGTAGTCCAGACCAGTTCAGGACTTTCTTCCCAAAAAGACATTAGTGAAGTAGAACCAGAGAGATCTTTTGTAACAAACGACAATGATTACATGGTCACCATTAGACTAGTTGGCACAGAACTGGAAAAAAAAGTAAACCGAAAAAGGACACTGACAAGTGGGTGTATAGGTGGCAGATGACGTACAATACAGAGAGATTATGGACATTGGTCAGAAGAACACTGAAAGACAACATAAGATAAAGGATACAATTCTAAAGGGGATGAAGTATCAGACAAACTTAGGCGCACACATCATTGAAGGTGCAAGACAGGTGGTGAGCAGTTAATAGTATTCTCAGTTTTGTTAATAGGATCATAGAGTACAATAGCAAGGAGGTAATATTGAATTGTATACAGGTGAGATGCCACATTGTAGGGAAAATGTGAATGTATTGGAGACAGTGCAGAAGTGATTTCCAGGAATAGGAAGCGGCAGCCATGGCGATAGGTAGAAGAAGGTGGGTCTGTTCTCTTCAGAGAGAAGGTGGCTGAGAGGAGACTTGATAGTGGTTTACAAAAAGAAAATCACCAATGGGCCAGACAGCAAGAAGCTATTCCTGCTCTGAAGAATAAAAAAAAAGCATAGACGTAAAGTGATGTGCAAAAAAAGCAAGGGTGATCTGGGGGGGAAAAAAAGAGCAAGTAACTAGGGTCTGGAATGCAGAGCCTGAAAATGTGAGAGAGGCAGGTACATTTGAGACACTGAAATAGTCACTGGAGGATTATTTGGATAGAAATGATGGGCAAGGATATGGGGAAAGGCAAGAAATTGGCACTACGTAATAGAAGCAGTGCAGGCACATTGGACAAAATTGCCTCCTTCTGTGGTGTAACAATTCTGTTATTCTAGTTTTTAATTTTATATTTTATTAAATTGAAAATTTCACTATACAATGGGATTTGCACCCACGTTCCCAGAACATTAGCATAGGGCTCCAGATTTCTCATCAAGTGGTGCTACAATGCCAGCATCTCTCAAAATAAACTGTAACAAAGACATTTTCAAATTTGATTTCAGCTTGGAGCATAGTTGAACCTGTAGTGCCACAGTTGGAGCTAGTTCGCACACTGGTGGTCTAGGACAATACAAGCCTAAAGACAAGGAGGGCCGTGTGCATGCCTAATCCTAGTACAGCTCAGCATCATAACTAACCTTTGTTAACATGGGTATCAAGTTCTACCACAAATTGAACATTGGCAGCCTTTGATTTCTGCTACTTAATGCTAACTGGAACAAAGCTATCTCCAGGAAGTGGTTGCTGTCCTTTGACATCAAGTTTAAAAAATGATTTGATATTGCAGGAACCAAGCTTGACACAGGTTTATAATCACTGATGCCCATAGTAAAGGTTAAACAAGCTCAATATTCCAACTGACAACATGTATCCACAGTCATCAAAAGAATGCAGAACAATGTGCTCCCCAGTTCTGCATCAGAATCTGCCCAGAAATCGTAAAAGATTTTAGCAGTAATCTGTAGCTATGGTACAGATTATAGAACAATTATAGAGAATGCAGCTATATACCAATATATTGAATATGCCTTTATTATAGATAATACAAACAGGAATATACCATGAAGATAGCTAACTCCATGTTGAATAAAATCCTGTTTCTAGCAGCACAAAGTACCACCTTGCTGCAATTTTATTTGCTTTTTAAATCTGAAATTTTGTTCTTAGTTCCTCCCCTCGTTCTTTCCTATTTTACCCCAAATTGTCTTTTAATTCCCAAAAGCAAATTTAAAAATTATAATACGTAAAGATAAAACAATATATAATAGTAAGCATCTTTTAATACTCAGCATAATAATGAAGGCACCAGATAGAACCAACCAATGAAGGTCATTGCCCACACTCAGCATTAGGAAAATAATTCTGACATACTACTCAGGACTTCTCTTCCCGATCAGTCGGGGCTTATGTTTCACTGAGCTCAATAGGTACTGGCTTTTCAAAAATAGAAAACAATTCACAATACAGCCATTTGCTGGCATACATTTTTAACCATTGCAAATTAGGAGAAAATAATTTGTACTTCTGTGAACCATTACCAAAGAAGAGTTTGTAAACTGAGCTGTATTCACAATTTTTCAGACTTGCACTGTAGGCCATGGCAGAGTTGTTTATAACCACTTTAAGAGGAACAAAATCACATCTTCATCCTCCAGTCGACAGCTAAATCTCCATTGCAGCTCTTGGCCTAATACAGTAAAAGGCAGACTCAATGGTGAGGACTACCATGACACCTGTTAACTGTCTGCCTGAATACTTTTTAAATGGATGCTTTGTACTTGGCATGCCCATTAGAGAGGCAGAGTTGGGTGGAGTTCGGGGAAGAGATGGTGAATAAATCTGAAATATCTAATTAGCTGTCTGTTATACGTCTCAAGACTTGACATCAACGCAAGAGCTGGCAATCTGTTCATCAGTTTTACAGCAGTGTGCAAATTAAACAGACACCCACCTCCCACCAAGTCCTTAAGGTACCATAATGTCAATTGTAAGAGGTTGCTTTCATCTTACAGGGCCACCATTGTAGATTTTCTCATGAAAGACAGTCCCAGGTAAAAGGTGTCGCTGTTGCTTCCTTGCTCTCTGTCAAAGCTCTCGGTTGATGGATAAATACGCTGAATTTCACACCTTGGTTATCTGCAGCACGAACAAACCCGCTGTTCGCCGTCATTGTGATCGCCTTCAAAGCATCTCCAGTGCCAAAGATAGTAATAGAGCGACTATTAATTTTTGCACTGGCTTCCAACCTGGACGCTCGCTCTGAAGGCTGGTCTGGTACAACGGTGATTTTCTGCAACAGCTTCTGTGCCCTGGCCTTTTCTCCAGGACCTCCCAGTGTCTCTAAAATGGTTTGAAAATCTTTCACAGCCAATTCACACGCGAACAACTCCTTGTCCTTCATGAAGGCCTGCAGCTTAGGCAAGACACTCTCCTCCCTCTCCTGCGAAGCTTGCTCTGTCAATACTTTCTCCTTGAAGATGAAGTAGCAGCCGCCATGACTTACTGCCGATACAAAGGAGATCAGGGTGGTTATGTCTAAATTGACACGACTGCAAGACTCCACTTTAACCTCGGCTGGAAAGGCAACGCTGGCAACAACTGTAGATCGGTCTACTTTCGTCACCTGCAGGGGCTCCTCCAGTTCTTCGTCAGAGTCAGCTGAATTATCAGCCTCCTCCACGAAATCAGTCATTGAGTTCACAGCCACGATATCTCCCCGTACAGAAAGCCCCATTTCTTTCAGTCTCTCTGCCATAGGGCTGGAGACGCCATTATAAAAGGCAAACACAACATGTGGATTACAGTACTGCACGAGCTGCTGTCTGCTGGCTTCCAAATAATCTTCTGCCTGCTCAACGATACTTCTGTCTCCATACTGGCCTCTGCCGACCCAAATGCTGTGCAGAGCCTCGGCTTTTCGGCCGACGGCTTTGACCCAAGTGAGGCCGCCGTTTGCAACGACATCCACCACAATCGATTGCCTTTCACCGGGCCGCTCCTGGTAGCTGAAAACGTGCAGCAGGCTCACCACGTCGTCCAGGCTCTCTGCCGACTCGATAACCGCCTTCAGGTGGGTCAGGTTCGTGCTCTGCAGGTGCGACTCCTTCACTGAAACCTTGCCTGCTTCGACTTTGCGCAAGAACTTTAGCTCAGCCTTCAGCTTGCTGCAGAGTTTGGGACCACCCTGAACCCCGCCCAGACGGGAGCGGGACAGTGTCTCTGCCCTGTCCAGCAGCTGCCGGGCTTCAGTGATCCTCTCGGACAGTATCTTCTGCAGGGACATTGCATCTCTGAAAATGACAAACACCTACATTTATACCCAGGGTTGTTACAGGTGGAGGCAGCAAGGAAGTGGGGAATGGGGATGGAGTTTGAGGCTTGTTGCGGGATTCTGGTAAGGGGCATCTGCACACACACCAGTGAGCCAGGTCAGAGGGCTCACAGAGCAGACCAGTCACATACCAGCACTGATGCACTACTTTCAGGCCCATTCTATTCCAAGTGACAGGCTGCAGTAGAGCACAGAGGGAGTACTGCATTGCTGGAAGTAGCACATAGAGTTAAACAGAGGTCTGTCTGCCACCCTCATGCAGATGTAAACAATCACGTCACTTTTCACACAGGGCCAGGGCAGGGGGTACAGTCCCAGTGGCATGGCCAATAGCTAATCTGCAATTAACACTGATCTCACTGCTGTTCCTGGGACGCATGACGTCCCACATTAGTGGCCTCACCTCAAAGAGTTGTTGTTGGTTGGTTGGTTGTTAAACAATTTTGGATGTTGATGCAGAACTTACAGCATATCCCCTTCTTTCTGCCAATTTGTCACCCAGCTTTAGCCTTCCAGAATCTATATCCAACCTCCATCCCCTCCCTAACGCCCCTCACACTCCCTCTACACCCCCAACAATGCCTCTACCTACCCACACTCCCTCTACCCCTCCCTACCCCCCAACATTCCCCTTAACCCAGCCTACCACAATCCGCACTCCCTCTACACCCCCCAAACCCCCTCCACCCCCCACTGCCCTTACCCCTCCCTACCACACTCCCTCTACTCCCCCCAAACCCCCTCCATCCCCCAATGCCCTTACCCCTCTCCCTCTCCGTTCCCTACCACCCCCTCCTCACCTTTCTTGATCCACAGTCTGGTCACTTCACCGCCGTCCTCCCAGTGAGGTCAGTTTACCGGAAGTGCACCGCTGTTTTGCCACGTCCTCTGTCTCTCGGCCCCGCCATGTTATTAAGGGATACGGTCATGCGCAGTGAGTAGCAGGGCCGAAATCGGGGAGGAGGAGGGTAAAGGAATGGGGGTAGGGCAATGGGTCATGAAAGGAGAAGGTCCAGGAAAGGAGCAGAGTAACGGAATGGGGACGGGCGTTAGAAGTGTGTGATGAAAGGGAGTAATGAAGTTGTTGGGTTGTGGTGGGGTGGAGGGGGTAATGATGGGTGAGGAGGTGCGGTAACAAAGGGGGCAGCGGGATAATAGGAGGAACAAAAGGAGAGGAGGGAGAAACAAACTGGGATGGATTTGGGAGAGTGGTTAAGAAGAGTAGAAGTAAGGGTGCCTAACCATCCATGATATTCCCCAAAAGCTACCTTCAAAGTCCTGGGGTCAAGTGTTCTGCGGAAGGGTCACCAGACATACTAACCTCATCCCACCTCCTTGACCTGTCCGTCTTCCCTGGACTGACCTATCCCCTCCCTACCTCCCCACCTACACTCTCCTCTCCACCTATCTTCTTTACTCTCCATCTTCGGTCCGCCTCCCCCTCTCTCCCTATTTATTCCAGTTCCCTCTCCCCAACCCCCTCTCTGATGAAGGGTCTAGGCCCGAAACGTCAGCTTTTGTGCTCCTGAGATGCTGCTTGGCCTGTTGTGTTCATCCAGCCTCACATTTTATTATCTTGGAATCTCCAGCATCTGCAGTTCCCATTATCCCTGAAGCACTAACTCAGTTTTCTCCTTCACAGATGCTGCCAGACCTGCTGAACTTTTCCAGCAACTTTGTTTTTGTTCCTGGGGATGCTGGGTTATTGAACAGGAGCATATCTTGAAACAGATCAGAAGTATCACTCTGTATTAAGTGTATATGGTGCCCTCTGGAAAATTTAAAGATGCAGGGAAGCATTATCAATCTGAAATCAGAGATACTGGAATTTTATTATCAGCATTGTGATTTATCTGTGGCGAACTTTCCTAGAAAGAACTGAAAGGACTTGCATTTAGATCTGCTGAAAGTGTGGTGAGACACAAGCTTGGCTGAACTTTAATTTACAGTTATTCCCAATGTAACAGTGCCTCCCTTGCACGGCATACAGAAGGAGCAGAGTTTTGTTTTTGTTATGTTGGATGTGCACTTGCAAAGTCAAGGCATACAAGGCTATAGGCCAAGTGCTGGAGAATATGATTAGAATAATTAGGTGTTTGTTCTTGACCACTGCAGATTTAATGGGCCCAACAGATTTTTTCTTGTGCTGTAGATCTCTATAATTCTAATCTCAAAAGACAAAGCTGCTCAGTTGAGTCTCACAACAAGACGTGAAGTAACTGCATCCTGACAGTTCCCAGAGTACCAGGCCCAGACTGGCTAAGACATGGTCTGATAATCACATTTGACTTGTACACTGATGGAATGGAATCCTTTTCTGTTTGCGGAGGCAGCTGTGTTCTAATGTAGTACTCTCAAAGCAACATGTACATAGTCTCAGAGATAATAGGAACTGCAGATGCTGGAGAATCCAAGATAATAAAATGTGAGGCTGTGTGATGAAGGGTCTCGGCCCGAAACGTCAGCTTTTGTGCTCCTGAGATGCTGCTTGGCCTGCTGTGTTCATCCAGCCTCACATTTTATTATCATGTACATAGTCTATTGTGTTCAGCACCTGGGGAAAGCCAGCTCTGCTGGTCTGGGCTGCGGCACTAACTTTGTGATGGGAAATTAAAATTAAGTGATGTGACTTTGCACAAATTGCGTTGGTAGCTGTCTTGACACGGTTATGGGTCAAGGTTTGTGCAATCCCATGCTGATCCCCAGTGCACTTTGACAGGAAGAATAAAGTAATTGAATGTTATTTAAGTGGAGAAAGACTGCAGAATGCTGCAGTACACGGGGGTCTGGGAGTCCTCCATGAATCTCAAAAAACTAGTATACAAGTTCACTGGATGATAGGGAAGATAAGTGGAATTTTGGTTTTTATTACAAAGGGACTGGAGCATAAAAGAAAGGAGGTTTTGCCTAAATTATACAAGGCATTAGTCAGGCCACAACTGGAATACTGTGAACAGTTTGTAGCTCTTTATCTAAGGAAGTGTATATTGGAATCGGAAGCAGTCCTGGTTCAGGTGTGGAGGGACTGCCTTATAAGGAAAGGTTACGTTGGTTGGGCCTATACTCATTGGAGTTTAGAGAGGCAATCATTCTGAAACATGCAGGATTCTTAGGGAATTTGACAGTGTAAATGTGAAAAGGTAGTTTCCTCTTGTGGGTAATTCTTAGGACCACAGGGCATAAGGGATCGCCCTTTTAAAACAGATAGGGAGGAATTTCTTGGAGAGAAACAAATCTGCAGAATTTTTTTATTGCAGAGGGTTGGTGAGACAGGATTGTAAATTCAAGGGGAGATAGATTTTCAATCAGTAATATGATCAACGGTTATGCGGAAAAGGCAGGAAAGTGGAGTTGAGGATTATAGGATCAGCCACATCTCACTTAATAGTGGAGCAGACTTGAAGGGCTGAATAGAGTACCTTTGCTCTGACATCTTATGGCTGGTGTGAAGCAGAAGAAATAGGTTGTTTCACTCGGTGCTGGGCACTGAAGAGAAAAGCAAAGTTTCTGCAAGAAGTCCATATGCTAATCTGGACAGCAGCAAAGGCTTGCTTACTGGCTAAAAGAAGAAGGTGGCTTTAACTAACTTTACTGTCACCAGAAGAACTGTCCTAATGCTAAAGGTTAGCTCCAAACATCATTGCAGAATATGGCAAAACTCTAAGACTATGCACTAATTTGAATGTAGACGCAGTTTTCTACTTTGTTGCGTACAACTACAAACTCATTTGATGGCATAATGTCAGATGTGAGCAACGCAGTTCTGGCAAGTGTTGTTTCATTCCCTAGCACAAACAGTTTTAAAAGCCTGTAGTTGGGAAAAACAAAACAAATCTTTAATATGATGAATTCCATTAAAAGTTACCTTTGAGGACATTTTGTTTTCTAAACATTCCGGCACATAGCTCTCTTTTACTGCATCTGAAAATAATACCCAGGCTTTAAGCTTGACAATCAGAAAAATGGAGGCCTCCTTTTATTCCTATTTAGCTCCCATAATGAAACTTTTACTTCCTATGTCTGAGTTGCCAATGCAGTTATTGCACAAAAGGAACAGGGATCCAGTGAGATTACAAAATTCCAATTTCCTAATCCTCATTCCGAAGGTGTATCAGTTAATGAATCTGTTCTCACCTCTTTGGAATTCCTGTGGTCGAAATTGTAATAATGCAGATCATTAGAATGTATTTCATACACACTCATACTGGTTAATTAAATGTATGGATAGATATTATGCTCTGTTCTGGTCAGGTCTTGGAGAAACATGAAAAAAACAAAAATGTACGTTCGGGCCTCCTGAATGTTTTGTGCAACTATCGCAATTAGTTGAGTCCGCATTGCTCTGCCAATTTTGGAACTCAAAAATTAATGATATAACCTAAACAGAAATAGGAGCACAAACCTATTTAAATAGATGCCCTACAGTGTGCTGTCAGTCATCTAAGGCTTTTATATTGAGTCACTGAAAAAAAAAACACACGTAGGAATTTGCCCTTTTTTTGAAGGTATAGTCTAAAGATGTTTTCAGTTTCTAAATTTAAGAGATTTGATGGTGGTTCCCTGTCTGCTCCCCTTAGATGTGCTATAGTGGAGGACAATTTAGCAAACAGAGAGTACTTACTGCTTGTTAGCAGAATCTGATATTGGTAATGAAGGCACTGAACAAGTATAGGATACTTTTCTAAGATAATCAAATGTGAGGCTGGATGAACACAGCAGGCCAAGCAGCATCTCAGGAGCACAAAAGCTGATGTTTCGGGCCTAGACCCTTCATCAGAGAGGGGGATGGGGAGAGGGAGCTGGAATAAATAGGGAGAGAGGGGGAGGCGGACCGAAGATGGAGAGGAAAGAAGATAGGTGGAGAGAGTATAGGTGGGGAGGTAGGGAGGGGATAGGTCAGTCCAGGGAAGACGGACAGGTCAAGGAGGTGGGATGAGGTTAGTAGGTAGCTGGGGGTGCGGCTTGGTGTGGGAGGAAGAACCGGTTAGGGAGGCAGAGATAGGTTGGACTGGTTTTGGGATGCAGTGGGTGGGGGGGGAAGAGCTGGGCTGGTTGTGTGGTGCAGTGGGGGGAGGGGACGAACTAGGCTGGTTGAGGGATGCAGTAGGGGAAGGGGAGATTTTGAAACTGGTGAAGTCCACATTGATACCATATGGCTGCAGGGTTCCCAGGCGGAATATGAGTTGCTGTTCCTGCAACCTTCGGGTGGCATCATTGTGGCAGTGCAGGAGGCCCATGATGGACATGTCATCTAGAGAATGGGAGGGGGAGTGGAAATGGTTTGCGACTGGGAGGTGCAGTTGTTTGTTGCGAACTGAGCGGAGGTGTTCTGCAAAGCGGTCTCCAAGCCTCCGCTTGGTTTCCCCAATGTAGAGGAAGCCGCACCGGGTACGATGGATGCAGTATACCACATTATCTCTAGGATACTTTTCTTACAGGTTCTTTCAACAGTGTTTTGCTTTGTCAACGATGAGCAAATTTTATTTCATACTGGACAACAGCAACTCCCTGTCATTGTCTTAACATTGTGCATGACACTGAAGGGACTTTTCATCTGGGATAAGTAGCAGGAATTGTGAACATTTACATTCCAGGTAACTCTTTTTTCTAAATGTTGCTCTTTTACACGTTTGAAATAGCACAAAATGACACAAGAAAATTCTACATACTGTAACTCACTTTATATTCAAATTGGCACTTAAAGAAATTAGATGATAAATATGTTGAAATTTTGAACATAGCTAATAACTTTGTTCATTTTGATTCTTAATGATTTGCAATTATTTATTGTGATTGAAAATAGATGTGATGCAGTTAGGAAAGAGAAATTAGGATAGTTTGAACAGAATGGCAGGATGAATGTTTGCTTTGTCAAGTCCCAGGGCCAGGGTTGTTTGAAATCATGGAATCCCTACAGTGTGGAAACAGGCCCTTCGGCCCAACAAGTCCACACTGACTCTCAAGAGCATTCCCTCAGACCCATCCTTCTCACCCACCTAATCTACACATCCCTCAACACTATGGGCAATATTAGGCCAATCCACCTAACCTGCACATCTTTGGACTGTGGGAGAAAACCCACGCAGACACGGGGAGAATGTGCAAACTCCACACAGACAGTTGCCGAAGGGTGGAATTGAACCCAGGTCTCTGGCGCTGTGAGCCACGGTGCCACCCTAAGAGATGGACACACATGTCTGTAATGGTGCAGGAATACACCCTTATTCCACTCTGATAGGACACACATAGGTCAATGATTCTTTGACGATGTCAATTGGTTACAACAGTTCATTGTCCTGCCCAGAATGAATCCATCTATGGAACAAGTATTGGCAGCAGCAAATTGGCTAGCATCAACGATCAATTAGTAGTTTCAGTAATAAATGCTTCTTGCCATTGGTTTTGGTTAACTGATTTATTTTAGTTTGGGGATGTTTTGTCACATTTGTATTGGTCTATTAATACACTGTCCGATTGAACATTCTGTCTGAAAATGATAGCACTGAAAAAGAGCACTATGACCTAAACCAACAGGCTACATTCATTATGCTGAGTCCTGATCCAAAGAGGAGGATAGGCAGACTTGTCAGAAAGCAGTGGAGCATTAGGTCCAATATAGGAATGATCTACCAGTGCCAGTCTTTGTGTCATGCAAAACAAAGTCATTTGCCAAAGAAGACCTCAAGCCAGACTCTTCTCCACCTCTAGAAGAATGGAGAGGAAAAGAATGATCTGAAAGGACACTCAACAGCAGGTGGTCATTCCCTGGCAAGCAGCAACTTTCAGAGATGGAAAAAGAGTTACCTCGCATCGTACAGCCAGCCCTTTTTTCTCCTCCGAATATATATTCACGGTCTGAAGCTGCTCATAGAGACTGAGTGTGGAGTAAACTGGAACATGTTCATTAGTAATAACAGTTAGTGTTAGGGCCTTACAGTAAGTTAATGGCAAGTTCTGCTATTTGGGCCTTAAGGTTATTTTTAATTTTGTACCAATGGAGATCATTTCATGGTTTTCCTATTGTATTTCAGCTACAGGTAACAAATACCTTTTCAGTTACTTGTCCCACAAATTACTCCCACAGTTTTCATTTCTATCTTTAACATATGTTATTTGTCTTCATGTTTTAAAAATAAAAACAAAGTCCAGGTCACTGTTTTCAGAAGTCACAACTGTTATTTGTTAATGGAGCTTTCCTTTGGGCCAGTGAAGCTGCTAAAATCAATGGTAAAAATTGTAAATCTTTTCCATTAAAGAGTCGGGTATAAAGATAGTTTTGTACCCATCAGCTAACATCTCAGTAAATTATGTTAAGGTAACAGTCTTACAGGATGCCACTCCCTTCCATACTCCTTCATTCTGTCCTCAGAACAATCATTATATTAATTTAGTAATTTTCAAGATAATCCATTGGTCTATCCTCAGAATTAGCTTTGAAGTAATTCTTGTAACACTTCTCAATTATATAACATTCAACCATGTCATGGTAATACCCTGCTGTTGTAGCCTTATAATATTTTCTCATAATATACAGAACGTTATGTGAGTCTGAGCAACATGAGCTATGGTGAGATGTGTGGCAGGATTGGGCGACATTGAGGTCCATCTTGGTCATGAGGTGATTCCGCTTAATCATTTATGCTTTTCAGAGGTGGCATGGTGAGATTTTCGCTAGGCAGCAACAAGATGCTAATTGATGTGGATTACCATTGGTTAAATGCCATAGCCCATCTCATTAATATTCAGAATCCCATGTTTACCAAACTTGTCAAACAAGCCCAATATTGGACAAAGGTGACAAAGAAACCAGGGGCGAGCACCTGGCAGATTAAGCTCGCCACTTGCTCCAAACGGCTTCCATTGAATAACAGGGCATCAACATTTCAGGGCACAAGCCACAAACACACCCTATGTCCACAGACATAGGCATCCGATACGTGCCAGCCTCTGTGAGCTCTCAAGGCACCTCTCCAATACACTTACAGGATGATTCTGTACTTTAATGCAGCACCTCAGTCTGCACTGGCATTGTTTATTGGAATACTGCAGCAAGAGCACCGTCCTGGGGACATATACTTGACCAGACTGCATCTTCGACATGTTCACTCCTTGTCATAGTGCTTACTCACTTTGAGCCTACTTGGACGCTCACAGCATCCTTGCAGCGCCTTACCTTTTTACACTTTGCCTCCTCAGCCAGAGATACTAGCCTCGTATCACTGGTCTCTTACAAGGCGGTTATTGCATATGCCTGGCACAAAGCCAGGACCCTTGCCATATGGAGAGCTTTCATTCTGAGGCTCCCAACACAGTAAGTCAAGGACAATCTCAGATACCAGTTCAGGCCCAACTCAAAGTGGTCAAAATCAGGAACTTCTCCTCATAAGGGAGAACAGCCAGATCAAGGGCAACTCACCACCCATCTTGAGACTTTCTGCCATACTATGGGCTTTTCTCTTCACGGAATAAGGGAGAGGCCAATATTATGGAAAAAGAAAGTGGGTGACACAGCTATTAGTTTTGATGGTGGTGGCGAAGTGCCCTGCTCAAGTGAGTAGGCAATGCAGAGGACATGCAGGGTTTGTGATGTCAGGTGTGAGGGGTGGGTGGCAACAAGTGAAGGAAGATGTTGCAGACAACAGCAAATGTGTTACAACATGAGCTTTGGTGAGAGATGGGTCCAGTTGTACATGTACAGTGAGTGAGAGATACTGGAAAGAATACTTATGCTGGCAGAATAGGCGGGTGTTGACCTTCCTCCTACATTTCATTGGATGACTGAGACTGCAACCACCTCATTGCAACCTCAGACCATGGTGGCAAGGTCTGATGTTTTTTTCTTTGCAGATCCTGGAGGAGACAGCATATCCTAGCTGTTCATCAGCAAGAGCTCCAAGACACTGCCACATGGCACCATTTCCCCCAGTCTGCCATGTCTGGGGCAACATCAGGAATAATACAGGCCAGCTCTGGACTGAATGCTTGACTGGGTGCACAATAGGTTTTAGAGGTAGCACAGGCACAAGTGGTGCTTGTGAATTCTGGGAAACCTGCTGAGTGGCAAGCAGCCTGGGAATGATGCGCAGTAAGATGGAGCAGAAGTCAGATGTGAGCTATGGCATACTGGTGGGATAGGTAGTCAATTAGGTAAGTTTAGTGAGGTACAGCAAGAACCTCTCAAAACAATTTGACACAACTCAGATTTAACCAATAATTTTTAAAATTCAGTACTTTAGCTTTGTAGAATGCCAGATCATTTTGTAGATCACTTTCGTCTCTGCTGAACTATACATATTTACTTACCAGACCCGATGCTCCTTTATTCTTCAGCATCTGGAATATACTGATCCTGGCTTTATCATACTACTGTTACACGCACACTCTCACTGGCACCTCCTCCAGTCAGCTCAACAATCACCTTGTTGCACAATGATCATCTCTTAGCATGAATAGCTGTAGTCTAAAGTGCAAAGATTATGCAACCAGAATGATTATCACTAATGGCAATTTATTCAAGTATGAAGTTTTGCAATAAAATGAGGAGTACCACAAAGATTACTGTAACCCAGCACATTGATGTGAATAAATATACTGATTGACTGCTTACTCTGCCACAAAAATACATTAGTTAGAATATCCACATTGGGACTATCACATTTGGATTTTGAAATGTTGAGGTACTACCATATAAATGCTGCAACTTTCAGTTTGGATCATCATAAAGCAAGGAATAGAGTTTAAAAGCTTACTTGTAGTTAACAACAAAAAATGTTATTAAGTGTGTTCAGTCACTTACTTTTTTAATACAATTGAAAATCTCTAAAGATGTTTCATGATTTTTTTTATCAACTTTGTATGAGATTTATTAGAAGATTTTCCCCCAACTACGTTCATACGAAACACAGAAACTAGGAGCAGGAATAGGCTATTTAGGTCGTCAAGCCTCTTCAATATAATCATGACTGATCCTCCATCTCAATGCCATATAGCAACCTTCTCCCTTGAAACCTTTAATATTTAAAATTTTATCCACCATTTTCTTGGATATAGAACATAGAACATTACAGCACAGTAGAGGCCCTTCAACCCTCGATGTTGTGCCAACCTGTCATACCGATCTGAAGCCCATCTAACCTACACTATTCCATGTACGTCCATATGCTTATCCAATGACAACTTACATGTACCTAAAGTTGGCGAATCTACTACCGTTGCAGGCAAAGCATTCCATTCCCTTACTACTCTCTGAGTAAAGAAACTACCTCTGACATCTGTCCTATATCTTACTATGCCCCCTCGTGCTCGCCATCACCATCCTAGGAAAAAGGCTCTCCCTATCCACCCTATCTAACCCTCTGATTATTTTATATGTTTCAATTAAGTCACCTCTCAACCTTCTTCTCTCTGATGAAAACAGCCTCAAGTCCCTCAGCCTTTCCTCGTAAGACCTTCCCTCCATATATTCAGTCTTGATCTCCATAGTCGCCTGTGGTCGAGAATTCTCTAAGTTTACTAACCTTTGAATGGAGAAAGTTTTACCCATATCAATTCTAAATGGGCTGGCTAATATCCTGAGACTGTGTGCTATGGTTCTAGATTCACCAACCAGGGGAAAAAATCCTCCCTGCATCTTGTCTGTCCAGCTTGTTAGAATTTCATGCATTTCAATCAGATGTTCTCGCATCCTTTTAAACTGTATGGAATTATTCATTATTGTTGTGTTTTTGGAATGCTATAGTGTCTTCTGTTGTGAAGGTTAATCATTAGTACTAACTTCTCTGCCATGGTTTCCATTATTATTTTGCCAGCCTTGATCTCAATGGCCCATGTTCACTTTGGCCTCCCTCTTCCTTTTTATAAAAAAGCTCTTGCTCTCCCTCTTGATATTACTTACAAATTTAGTCTCAAAGCTTATTTTCTCCCACTTCTTTACGTTTTTGTAGGTTCTTAAAACTTTCCCAATCCCTTGTCTTACACGAATCTTTGCCGCATTGTAAGTTCTTTCTTTCAATTTGATGCAATCCTTAACTTCCCTGATTAACTATAATTTGTTTATATCCTTCTTAGAATACTTCCTTCTCATTGAGATATCTCTCTTCTGAGCTATGGTATAATATCTTGAATGTCTGCCATTGTTCTGCAATCATCTTTGATCCTATCCTCCTTTACTAGTCAGTTCGGTGCCGGCTCAGGTAGCAATTCAGAGATCATTAACTTGGATAAGGTTCTGTTTTTTTAAAATTTATTTCTTAATTGTTGAAAATCTTTCAGCTGACCCTCCTTCCTAGTCTTATTAATGTCACTGGTACAAATATGGATGACAACAATTGGATCCCTCCACTTCTACTCTAAGTTCTTCTCTAGCCATGAGAAAATGTTTTATTTTAAAAGAGGCAACACAGCCTTCAGGATCAGAGGTAATGGGAACTGCAGATGCTGGAGAATCTGAGGTAACAAAGTGTGAAGCTGGATGAACACAGCAGGCCAAGCAGCACCTCAGGAGCACAAAAGCTGACATTTCAGGTCTAGAGCCTTCATCAGCTTTCAGGATTCCTGCTTACAGCTGCTGAAAACAGTATCTATCTCCTTCATTATGCAGTCCCTTACACCTGCAACAATCCTATTTTCTCCGCCCAGTATGAATAGCCTGGTTCAATAATGGTTCAATGACTAGGTCACTCAACCTCCCTACAGTCAGCACTTTGTGTGCATAGCTTGCAAAATCCTCATAACTGTTAGATGATTGCAGAGGCCAGGGCCCCTCAGTTACAACACCCTTAGTCGTTTTACCTGCCTCGCCTGCAATCACAGTTGCCTATCCCTGATCGCAGCCCAAATTTGAATTACTTAGTCTGAGGCGTGTGACTGCCCTCTGGAACAAAGTGAGCTAGGTAACTTCCCCCTTCCATGATGTAGTACAATATCAGCAAATCAGACTCAAGTTGTGCAACTCGGATCCAAACTTCTTCGAGCTACATACACCTACTACAGATGCTGGAGAATCTGAGATAACAAGGTGTAGAGCTGGATGAACACAGCAGGTCAAGTAGCATCAGAGGAGCAGGAAAGCTGATGTTTCGGGCTTAGACCTTTCTACAGAAAAGATTTTGAGCCCCCGGTATAATTACCAACTTTCACCAGAATTTACATTGACACGTGCTGGGTAAAAGGTGGCTCAGAATCCACACAGAGTGGAGACAGGCCCTTCAGCCCAACAAGTCCAAACTGCCCCTCAGAGCATCCCACCCAGACCCATCCCCCTATAACCCACCTAATCCACTCATCCCTGGCCGCTCCACCCAACCTGCACATCTTTGGACTGTGGGAGGAAACCGGAGCATCCAGAGGAAATCCATGCACACACAAGGAGAACCTGCAGACTCCACACAGACAGTTGCCTGAGGCTGGAGTTGAACCCAGGACACTGGTGCTGTGAGACAGCAGGGCTAGCCACTGAGCCACCGCATCACCCAAAGGCTCAGGCCTGACAATTATACTTTATTGCTGACATTCATTAAGGGTCATAAATAATTGATCTGGAGGATTGTAGCAGAATAAATGGATCTGGAAATATAGGAAAATAAGAATTTCTAGAAGAATAAGGGATCACGCTTTATCTTGTTGGTTTTCGATCAGGCACTTGATGAAGCAATATTATGACTGTTGACTAGCCACAGCAATCAATCTCTATCAACTAACCTACAACTGATGTGACACAAAGAAAACCTCAAAGACGCAAGGCTTTCCGAATCATTGCTCTAAAGTGACTTACTCCTCTGAAACAAACCATATTTCCCATGTTATGTCTTAACTCAATCATACACTATAATCCAAACATTATTTTCAGAAAAAAAACATCTAATTTGCTCCTGAAGGAATCAATACAAACCTCTCACCACAAGAATCTGTTCACAGATACTTCCATCAGTTTTGAATTTACACTTTCTCCCTTCTGATATCACTTTCCGAAAGTGCGCCATGATCACTGGTAATATGGTGCTGATGAAGGTGAAATAGCTTGTTGAGATTCCCATTATCCAATTCACTCAGAATCCAAATAACAAAAAAAAATGCAATAATTGCAGAACCCACACACTTCCGATGATAATCTGACACAAAAACCAGACACAAACTATTAGTGTAACACAGTTATTCAGAAAAGTTTACATAACAGATAGGGTAAAGAAAGACAGCATTGATGATGTTTATTTATAGGATGGTTTTAATCAGTTCTAGGCATAAATCACCACTTGCATTGAAATTTCATGGAGATAAACATAATTCCTCCAAAAGGACAGGCAACAATAAATATTCAAAAAAGCATAGCATGCTTATCTGAAAGCCATTTAAAAAAAGAAATTCAGCAGAATTCAAGACTTTTATCTGATTCTTCACACATAATTCAGTCACAAGATTTCAATACCTTACAATTCAAAATCACTTGATTTGAAAACCCTTATACATGATCCAAATTCTACAAAGCTGTACATATCCCTTCACCACAGTTCTCAACATCTTTATTCAGATTAGCACAACAAAATTTTTATAAAGCAGAGATATTTAAAAACAAAGCTGCACTCAAATGCATCCATCTACCGAACCCCTGGATACAACTGAAGTTGCTCAGTTCATGCTCCTTGTGAAGCAGTGAATAATCCAGAGTAAACTGTGAAACAGATCAATCATGGAAGTTTCTAATTTATTGGCACCGTTGTCATAAATTGACTGATTAGAGATTTAATGAAATACATTGTTGATCAATGTTGTCTGCTCTTCCCCTTATTACTTACTTGTGCAACTGACCATCACTGTTCCGGCAAAAATATTTCAACAAATTCAGCATAAAGCAAACGTCACTGAGTATGATGATAGAAACAACTTCAGAAAGTGGTGACCTTTGTATTGTGCTTACCATCCCAGTTATCAGTCCTTAATTCTTCTTCCTAGGTTTTTGGTTGGATGTCCAAAAAAACCTTTATTTGATACTAAAATAGAAAGTCAAAGTTAATTTCAAACATTGTTTAAAAAGGAGATTTATGGACAATCCTCCAATTTCTTTATTGGCAGATCTGTCTTCACATAGAGGTCATCTAATATGTTCAAAGTTGAGTTAAACAGATTTTTGACCTACAAACAAATCAAGGATTACGGAGAGAAGGGGAAGCGTAAGGGGGAGCATCAAAGCAGAGCTGAATCCACATTCAGATCAGACACTGAGTGACAGATGTGAAAGGCCGAATAGTCTATTTGACAGGTAAGTGAAAGTGCAATGGACTTTACTTCAATCATCTGTTTGTTTCCTTTGTTAGTGAATGTTACAAGAGTTCAGCTAAATCTGTAGCTGCAGATATTGGTCTTTATATCTCACCCAATGGTAACACTATTTTTGCACGACAGATTGTAGGGAATGCAAGCTGGCAGTGGCTTACCAATGTCAAAGTCAAACATGGCTCCATTTAAACATCACTTCCAATCATCTTTCCCCTTTAGTGGTAAAACAAAAAGACAGGAGAAGGAAATAAGATGAATATGTGGCAAATTCAGTAGAGAGAGAGGACTGTACTAAGAGAGATAAAGGAAATGTGAAGGAACAATCATAGATGACATTTTAATTCAACTGTGTTTAGTAATTGCTGCATGGACCTTTACAAGTTAATGAAGAATTAGAAGTGTAAGTGTGCAAAATGTACAAACGTTTTTGATCCACAAAATACTCTCATCACTCACAATCAGGAATGTGGGAACTGTTTTCAACAAAACTGCAGGAATTGTTGGACAAGCTAGAGCAGGTTCAAATAAACATGAGCAAAATCCAGTGGTGGAGGTCTTTGATCCAACAACATGTTTCTCCACGCCACCAAGAATTATGATAAATTTACCACATCATGTCTCAAATTACTCACATACTGAATCCCAAAATTATCTTTTTGAACAAAAATCTAATTTGCATTTCTGAATACCGTGCTTTGACATCGTCTCCTTTTAGCAACGTTTGAGATTAATTTGCATTGACAACACGAATCCAACAGTTTCATGACATAATTAATACCTATAGATGGGTTCATGATAATACACCTTTTTTTAGTTCTATGCATGGCAATTTGTGAAGATCAGAATTCATGGCACATCTCCTCATTTCAAATTGCAGAATATTTTGTTGACTAATAATGACAGTTATTGGCTATTTTTCAGCAATTCCTGGTACAATTACATTTTTTTAGAAAAATCAGTCAGCTGGTTTTGCCAAAAAGGCTGCTTCAACTTTCTTGAATTTCTTCAGATCAGCTTGCAGCTCCCAGTATGCTAGATATAGCCACATTAACCTGCCGTTCTGTCTCTTGTCCCTGTTTTGTACATTTGCACAGTGTGTTTCGTATTTAAATATATTGTTCAAGCCAGTTTCAATATCTAATTCTCTAGCAACTGGGTTTGTGACAGCTTGGTTAAGCATCTTCCTTTCTAATTCCAGTCTTTCTTGTCGCGGTATGAAATAGCTGCAGAACAGATTTTGTCTATCAACCAGGGAATTTTCAAACTCTTTTATTACTGCTCTAGCTTTGCTTTGCCACACTGCTTCCCTTTCCATTATGTCTTGATACAGAGCTCCTGCTGCTCCAGAATATTGGAGGGAATGCTTTTTCTGCTCTAAATTTAAACGTTCTTCTTCCAGTTGTTTACGTTCCTCAACCAGCTGCCTGCTCTGTGCCAACAGGGCTTCACGGTAACTCTGGACTTTACTTTTGAGCTTCTCCTGCTCCAACTCACAACGTGCAAGCAAGCGTCGATTCTGAAGAATTGTGTCTTCATACTTCATTTTCAGATCTTTTTCTGTCGTGTTTATAATATTCTTACATTCTGCTCTTGCTTTGTCAATCTCCTTCTGAGATTCTCTGGACCAGATCCAGCCTTGCAAAATTAAATTGAGACAACAAAATTTAATTTCTGTTTGTTATTTTCTCAAAATCTGTGGGAAGACTTTCAACCACAGGCCACATCTCTCTGTCTTAAATAGCAGATATATCAAGAAATAACTTTAATATTGTGTAGTTTGCATCAAATAATGGTAAGACCATTGAGGGTCAGAAAGAGGTGAGAGGGGTTAGATTTTAAAACGAAAAATCAGGGAAATGTTTGAAAGGCTCACTTTTGTTCCCAAGCACACTTTTCATAAATTCCAGAAGGACAATTTTACAATGCTAAGTGCAAGGTTATGACAAACAGAACACTGCAACATAAATCTAAATGCACAACACTTACGAAAGGCAGCCAGTCCCAGCACAGGCACCAGCAAAGCATAATTCCACTTGCTTCCATCGCCACCACCATCCTGGTGATTGGGGAAAATATTCCAATGCTGTTCTGGCACGTTGAGATTATTCATGAAGTCACAGTCTGCTAGCAACAATAATATCTGGATTCAAGTAGCAGAAAACGAACAAAATTAAGCAAAGCACATTATGCAGAACATCAAGGAAACAGGTCATTTGGGGCAACATGTCCATCCTGGCAATTATGTTCCATCGAGGCCTGTTCCCAAACTTTGTCACAATCTTGTCCTCATATCCCTCCCTTTGATCCCTTGGTTTATACTTATTTATCTTCATTTTGAAGGAACCTATACTATCCACTTTAACTCCTCCTGGGATTGCAAAATTCAATCTTCACTTCTCTCTGGATAAAGTTGCTTCTCTGAATTCCCTCTTTGATTTCTCGATAATTGCCATATATTTATAATCCCCAGTTTTGCTCTTCCTGACAAGTGGGAACACACTGTCTGTGCTATCAAAACTTTTCAGAAGGTTAGAAGCCCCTATTAGGTCACTTCTCCATCTTTACTTTTTAGGGGAAAAATAAAAACACTTAGGCTGTTCACCCTTGTCCAATTGGTATAATGCAACAGTTTTGGTATACTTCTGGCAATTTTTTAAATTTAAAAGTTCAATAGATTGTACTAAATTATTTTTGTAAGCAGCATTGGGATATCATTTAAAATAAAAACTTGTGACCAACAAGTGTTATGATTCAATGATCATACTACTATTCAAAGCACACTCTATATTCTCAAATGCAGAACTGTATCTCTAAATCCTAACAAAGCGAATGAACAGTCAATTTAACTGGTCAAAGTACTTTAAAAAAAATTGATGGATTCTCCGGTATTTTGCACTATTCTCTGCTTTTCCCATCAATGTGAGCATAATTTTAATTAAAACAAATGGTACTGGAGGTAACTCATGTCAGCTGAAAATGCTTAACATAAGTAGTAATAAGTTCTTTTTGCCTTTCTCATGCTCTTGCATTTTACACTACTCTATATAAAATCCAAGGCCATTGAAGTCAGTAGCACTGTATGCTGGTTCTCTATTATTTAATTAATTCCTTTGTTTCTTCCTACCACTTAATCAAATCAGACTGCATTTCCCATCTGTCTGTGCATTTGCTAACACACATTAGGCATGGGTTAGAAATTCATGAATAGCACAATACAGTTACACCACAACTTAGAAATGTGCAGGCTGATAAGGAATGGGTGACCAGGCAGTCCAAGAAAACTGGGTTTGTACAGATACCCCCTGCTCACAAACTGATTTTCCAGTTTGGACACAAGACGCAGGTGGGGAAGAAGAATGGAAGAGCAGTACCAATAGGCAACTCTTTAGTCAGATATTCCTGCCACTGTAAACATGACTCCAAGAATGTACGATAAAGAAGAAGGGTTTCGATCTGAAACATCAGCTTTTTGCTGCTCTGATGCTGCTTGGCCTGCTATGTTCAGCCAGCTCTACACTGTGTTATCTCAGATTCTCAAGCATCGGCAGTTCCTACTATCTCTCCAAGAATGTATGTTGCCTCCCTCGAGCCAGGCTGAAAGATGTCACAGAACAGATGCAGTATATGCTCTTAGGATAGGATGAACAAATAGAGACTGTCACGCTATTGGTACCAATGAATTAAATACGATGACAGATGAACTCCTGAAAGCAGATTTCAGGACACTCAGAAGGAAATTGCAAAACATGACATCCAAAGCAGTAATCTCATGATTACAAGTGCCAAGTAGTAATGACCACAGAAATGGAAAAAGTGAGCAATTTAACATATTACTGGAAAATTGGTTTCAGAGGAAGGCCATGAGATTTCTGAAGCATCACAACTGGTTCTAGGCCTCCTGTATAAGACTGATGGGGTGCATCTTGGCAGGAAACAAAACAGAAATTGCTGGAAAATCTCAGCAGGTCTGGCAGCACCTGCACAGAGAAATCAGAGTTAATGTTTTGGGTCCAGTGACCCCTTTTTCAGAACAGAAATATTGAAGTATGCTTAAATAGGCTGTGAGTATGAGTATTGAGATCACATGCCCAAGTCTACACATTTTTGTTTACATTAATTAGAAATGTGTTTAACTTCACTTTGAATCCTTATTAGCCAACATGTTTGGTTGTTGTTTAAAGACTTCCATGTATATGTACATGTACTTCCCACAACTGATGTCTTAGCAGCACCTGATAGCCCATGCAGTAACTCTGAAGCATAGTGATTGTTGTTGAAATAACTCCAAGGCGGCCGGTATCCTGTCACCAAGACACCCTTTATTTACACATGCATAGTACATGGCACTGATCCAGCTTGCTCAGTGTCAACTCCTAGAGTGAACAGAACCCCTGGGACTCTTGTTATATCCATCAGCCAGGGCTCCCGGATTGAGAACACTGAGCCAGGTTCAATCGGGAAACTCCTTTTCTATGAGATCCACCTGGTTGACCTGTTCTAATCACTGTGACGAATTAAACCTTGCAGGCAAACGTGCACATAGCAGTCTCCCAGAAACAACGACACGTGTCCCTGGAGAAGCTCAGCAGGTCTGGAACCAGTTCTGAGGAAGGGTTGCCGGACCCGAAACGTTAACTCAGTTTTTTTATCCTTCACTGATGCTGCCAGACCTGCGGAGTTTCTCCAGCAACTAAAACCATCATCTCCAACACCATTCACGACCTCATCACCTCAGGGGACCTCCCACCCACAGCCTCCAACCTCATTGTTCCCCAACCCCGCACGGCCCGTTTCTATCTCCTTCCCAAAATCCACAAACCTGCCTGCCCTGGTCGACCCATCGTCTCAGCCTGCTCCTGCCCCACCGAACTCATCTCCACCTATCTGGACCCCATTTTCTCCCCTTTGGTCCAGGAACTCCCCACCTACGTCCGTGACACCACCCACGCCCTCCACCTCCTCCAGGACTTCCAATTCCCTGGCCCCCAACACCTCATATTCACCATGGACGTCCAGTCCCTGTACACCTGCATTCCGCATGGAGATGGCCTCAAGGCCCTCCGCTTCTTCCTGTCCCGCAGGCCCGACCAGTCCCCCTCCACCGACACTCTCATCCGCCTAGCTGAACTCGTCCTCACACTCAACAACTTCTCTTTTGACTCCTCCCACTTCCTACAGACTAAGGGGGTGGCCATGGGCACCCGCATGGGCCCCAGCTATGCCTGCCTCTTTGTAGGTTACGTGGAACAGTCCCTCTTCCGCACCTACACAGGCCCCAAACCCCACCTCTTCCTCCGGTACATTGATGACTGTATCGGCGCCGCCTCTTGCTCCCCAGAGGAGCTCGAACAGTTCATCCACTTCACCAACACCTTCCACCCCAACCTTCAGTTCACCTGGGCCATCTCCAGCACATCCCTCACCTTCCTGGACCTCTCAGTCTCCATCTCAGGCAACCAGCTTGTAACTGATGTCCATTTCAAGCCCACCGACTCCCACAGCTACCTAGAATACACCTCCTCCCACCCACCCTCCTGCAAAAATTCCATCCCCTATTCCCAATTCCTCCGCCTCCGCCGCATCTGCTCCCACGACAAGACATTCCACTCCCGCACATCCCAGATGTCCAAGTTCTTTAAGGACCACAACTTTCCCCCCACGGTGATCGAGAACGCCCTTGACCGCGTCTCCCGCATTTCCCGCGACACATCCCTCACACCCCGCCCCCGCCACAACCGCCCCAAGAGGATCCCCCTCGTTCTCACACACCACCCTACCAACCTCCGGATACAACGCATTATCCTCCGACACTTCCGCCATTTACAATCCGACCCCACCACCCAAGACATTTTTCCATCCCCACCCCTGTCTGCTTTCCGGAGAGACCACTCTCTCCGTGACTCCCTTGTTCGCTCCACACTGCCCTCCAACCCCACCACACCCGGCACCTTCCCCTGCAACCGCAGGAAATGCTACACTTGTCCCCACACCTCCTCCCTCACCCCCATCCCAGGCCCCAAAATGACATTCCACATCAAGCAGAGGTTCACCTGCACATCTGCCAATGTGGTATACTGCATCCACTGTACCCGGTGCGGCTTCCTCTACATTGGGGAAACCAAGCGGAGGCTTGGGGACCGCTTTGCAGAACACCTCCGCTCAGTTTGCAAAAAACAACTGCACCTCCCAGTCGCAAACCATTTCCACTCCCCCTCCCATTCTCTTGATGACATGTCCATCATGGGCCTCCTGCACTGCCACAATGATGCCACCCGAAGGTTGCAGGAACAGCAACTCATATTCCGCCTGGGAACCCTGCAGCCATATGGTATCAATGTGGACTTCACCAGCTTCAAAATCTCCCCTTCCCCTACTGCATCCCTCAACCAGCCCAGTTCGTCCCCTCCCCCCACTGCACCACACAACCAGCCCAGCTCTTCCCCCCCACCCACTGCATCCCAAAACCAGTCCAACCTGTCTCTGCCTCCCTAACCGGTTCTTCCTCTCACCCATCCCTTCCTCCCACCCCAAGCCGCACCCCCCGCCACCTACTAACCTCATCCCACCTCCTTGACCTGTCCGTCTTCCCTGGACTGACCTATCCCCTCCCTACTTCCCCACCTATACTCTCCTCTCCACCTATCTTCTTTACTCTCCATCTTCGGTCCGCATCCCCCTCCCTCCCTATTTATTCCAGAACCCTCTCCCCATCCCCCTCTCTGATGAAGGGTCTAGGCCCGAAACGTCAGCTTTTGTGCTCCTGAGATGCTGCTTGGCCTGCTGTGTTCATCCAGCTTCACACTTTGTTATCTTGGAATCTCCAGCATCTGCAGTCCCCATTATCTCTTTCTCCAGCAACTTCTGTTTTTGTTCCTGATCTACAGCATCCGCAGCTTTCATTTTATTTTCAAAAACTTATATGTCCCACTATGTCTCCCAACAACAACCTGATAACAGTCACACCTGCTGATTTATACTTTACAATGTTCTCAGGCACCACCATCCCCATCCCCATCCCTGGGTACGTCCTATCCCCCAAAAACTCAGGGCAGGCCCAGCAGAGGCGATAGCCTCATGATACACCGCCAGGAGAGAGATACTCTGGACGTCCACTGAGCACAGACCCCGGTGAATGACGCCTCTCTCCTCCCCCTCTTTCTCCTGTCTCTTTATCACCATCTTCTGATGGCGCAGTTCTTCACTGCAGCCACTTCCCACCGCCTGAGGGAGAAGCACACGGTGACCGACCAGATTGAGCTCGACCTCAACACCCCATGCGGTGACAGCCTTTACCTGCTTTTCTTTCTTTCCCTGTTGTTTTGCGGTCGTTGAGGTTAACCGGCTCGGACCGCCCCGGAACGGATAGTCGAGCCGCCGACCTCCCCGGCAAATGGACCAGTCCGACCGCCCCCAACAAGCCCCAAATAACAAACTCATAACCACGGCAAATGGACCAGTCCGACCGCCCCCCAAACTCATAACCACGGCAAATGGACCAGTCCGATCTCTCCGCCCTGGGCCTGGCGGCACTGCGCAGGCGTCGGCTGATACAAGATGGCGGCGCGTTGCTTGGTGTTTGCTTTGGGGAAGCGTCGGTTTAGAGTGGGCCTGAGGCAGGTGAGCAGCTCCAGGTCACGGTGGGCATCACACAGGTCAAGGTCAGGGTAGGCCTCAGCGAGCAAGTGGTTGTTATAGGCGACAGGTCGAGCTCGGACTAGTGTTAGTTGTTAGTCACTGCAAGGTTATCCTGGTTGTGTAACCAGCAACAGCCACATAACCGGTTATTGTCAGCCATGAGTTATATCAGTGTTCTCCTGTCCTATCAGTGTTATTCTGGTCCTAGACTTCCAGAAAGCTATTGTGAGTATCTTGGCTATACTGGGCAGAGGGGCAGTAAGGTTCATCTGTGGTCCAGATCTAGAGGTAAACGGTACATAAGATGTCCGAGCGGGGAAATGCAGCTCTACTAACGACAGAATATTGAAATGCCCCATGAAGTGTGATGACAAAAAATGTGATCAGTTCTGTGATTAAAAAATATCTTTCACTGGAAGCATTCATCATTGGCTTCCTCGCAGATCCTGCTGTCCCTTGCCCATAGCCACCCTCGCTTTCATGTCTGTGTGGCCTCTCCACCAGTGTTCTGAACCCCCTTAGCCTGAAATATGTTTCCAATTGTGACTTCATGATGTATGATTCTAATTACTTGTGCTTTCTATTTTTACAGATTCCAACAGTGTACCAAACTGCAGCTTGCAGATTCCACTTTGCTGTCAATGGGAAACATAACAAAAACGCAAACAAAGTTTCAAATGCAGTAAGTAAGGGTTATATTTGGTTACTCGATCACCTTTGCCCAGTATTATTGCAGCAAATTCTAACACATGTTCAAATGCAAAATATAACGAGGAGTAGAGCTGGATGAACACAGCAGGCCAAGCAGCATCAGAGGAGCAGCAAAGCTGACATTTCAGGCCTAGACCCTAGAAGATGAGCAAAGGCTTAAGAAAAAAAAATGCTGTCACCTGAGCAGTGTTACCAAAGATCTTTCTGAAGAAGGGTCTAGGCTTGAGATGTCAGCTTTCCTGCTCCTCTGATGCTGCTTGTCCTGTTGTGTTCATCCAGCTCTAAACCTTGTTATCTCAGATTCTCCATCATCTGCAGTTTGTACTCTCTCTCTCTCTCTCTCTCTCTCTCTCTCTCTCTCTCTCTCTCTCTCTCTCTCTCTCTCTCTCTCTCTCTCTCTCTCTCTCTCTCGTTAATTTTAGTTTCAGAATGTGGTGATGTTTTCTGAATTTCAGGACTGTATCTGTAGGTGCTTGTTAAGTTTAGCTGACTGCTCTCTGCCACTAACCAAATCATATCAGTTCTAACCAAGTAGATGAAATCTGCATCAACCCTGAGTCACTACTCTTGACTTCAGGTTTATGCCTGGCAAATCAGGGTCTTCTTTCTCTCCAGAATGTCTTGATGATGCACAATGCCTTTCTATGGGGCAAGTGTTTGGACCTGGATCCAATGATCCTTGGTAACACTGCTCAGTGACACCAATTTTTTTTTCTAAGCCTTTGCTCATTATCTTTGTAAGTTTGAGCTTATCCAACATCTGGTATCAGATGAGCACAGGTTTTCTTCAATTTAATATTGGGAAAACTGAAGCCATTTTTTCTTAGTTTAGACAGCACAGTGGCTCAGTGCTTAGCCTCACAGCTCTGGGGATTTGGGTTCGATTCTAGCTTTGGCTTTCTCCCCAGAGTCCAGAGATGTGGAGGGATGTGTAGGTTGGCCATACTAAAGTACCTGTATCCAAACTTGTACATTTGCTAGACTTGACTATTCCAAGGTACTCCTAGTTGTTCATTTGTATTCTGTATTCAGTAAACTAAAGTCAGGGTCATTTAAAACTCTGTTAGGGTTCATGTCTGTCTTTTTTTTAATGTTTGCAGCACATGATCGCCCTGTATGTCTTTACCTCTTTTCTGGCTTCTGGTCAAGCAATGTCTTGAGAACATTTCCAACTTTGTTTTCAAATATGTGATATTTTTCCCCCCTTCCTGTTCCTAATAGAACATAGAACAGTACAGCACAGAACAGGCCCTTCAGCCCACAATGTTGTGCCGACCATTGATCCTCATGTATGCACCCTCAATTTCTGTGACCATATACATGTCCAACAGTCTCTTAAATGACCCCAATGACCTTGCTTCCACAACTGCTGCTGGCAACGCATTCCATGCTCTCACAACTCTCTGCGTAAAGAACCTGCCTCTGACATCCCCTCTATACTTTCCACCAACCAGCTTAAAACTATGACCCCTTGTACTAGCCATTTCTGCCCTGGGAAATAGTCTCTGGCTATCAACTCTATCTATGCCTCTCATTAATCTTCTCCAACTCCACAGACTTGCTAGATATCAGTACTTCTGTAGTTCTAGCAACTTGTGCAATTACAATTTGAATTGTCACATCATTGGTGTTTGTGCCTTCTGTTGCCTAGGCTCCAAGCTTAGGACATTGAGATAGCAAGAGCTGCAGATGCTGGAGTCAGAGATAATAGAGATAATGGAACTGGATGAACACAGCCGGCCAGGCAGCATCAGAGGAGCAGGAAAGCTGACGTTTCGGATTGAGACCCATTTCTGAAGAAGGGTGCAGTCCCAAAACGTCAACTTTCCTGCTCCTCTGCTGCCTGGCCTGCTGTGTTCCTCCACTCTACACTGTTAAGCTTTGGCTTTTATTCCTTTTACATCTTGACCTTGTTTCCCTCCTTTTTAAGATATTCTGAAATCCTTTTTGGTCATCTGACCTAACATTTCCTTTGTATAATTTTGTTTTCTAATGCTCCTGTGAAGTGCCTTAGATCTTTCCTTGCATTAGAGGTGCTGTAAATATAAGGTTTTTTTGAGCATCAGTAAATGTTGTCATCTGATTCTTTACTTTTACAGTCTGAACCATTGACATAGTAACCACAATGTATCTTGTTTCTTGAATATAGATTTCTACTCAGTACCCAGTGGTTGATCATGAATTCGATGCAGTGGTTGTTGGAGCAGGTGGTGCTGGTTTGCGAGCAGCTTTTGGTTTATCTGAAGCTGGTTTCAACACTGCTTGTATTACAAAACTCTTTCCTACCAGATCGCACACAGTTGCTGCTCAGGTGAGACACTAGTGTTCTTTTTGTGAATTGTAAGCAGCAATATGCTCTGATTTTTATACTTAAATATGAACAGTTGTACAAACTCTTTTCACAACCATTGTTTTTGAGCAGTGTGAGCGAATATCATGAGAGCCATTCAGAATGTAAATTGTAGGAAGTTAGATGCCAAGGACATGGCTGTGGTTAGTGGTCAGAGATCCAGTTTGGGTGCACGCTAGTGAATATAGCTGGTCAAGAAATGGCTAGCTTCTGTGCTAGGGGATGTAACTGTGGCTGGGACTGGTGCGTGCTGATATGACCTGAGCTGGTAGTATAGTATGTGGCTGGGACCCTTGTTCGGATATGTGTTGTGTTATGCATGAGAAGACTTTTTTTGGGAAGGATGTGCATAGCAAAATTCCACATGCAGCAGTAGGATTAATGCCAATATAAATATATTGAGAGATGCATGTCCTTAAATCCTCAAAAGAGGCAGCACAGATAAGTAAGGTGGTTAAGAAGGTACAGACAGCCATTATTGTTCAAGGAATTGAACATAGGATCAAATAGGTTATGATGGAGTTGTATATAACATTTGGGCTACAGCCAAAATACTGTATGCAATTCTGGCGGCCATGCTACAAGAATGATGTGATTGTACTATGGACGAAATGTTGCCCTACTTGGATCAATTCAACCACAAGCAACTAGGCTGGGTTATTTTCCTTAAGAGCAGAGAAGGCCGAGCGGGTATCTGAGTAAGCTGTACAAAATAATGGGGAGGCATAAACAGGGGCAGATAGGGTGAAATTTTTCCTCTGCGTGGAGAGGATTAAGAAGAGAGGTTTTCATCCAAAGGGTTTTGAGAGTCTGAACTCTCTCTGACTGGTTGGCAGAGGCAGACATTCAGAACTATTTTGATGAGCATTCAATACCGTAAGCAAACAAGGATTTGGGCCAAGTGCTGGGAAATGGGATTAGAATAGATAGATGTTTGATGGCCTGTTTGCCCATGCTGGTCAGAGAATCTCTGTGTGCTGTGAAAACTCTGTGACACTGAGTGTTGGGCTGGTCACCAGTTAAGCTGCTTGCCTTGAGTAAAGTGATGTGATCTTGTAAAGTCTATTTGAAAGATGGAGTAAGCAACTTAAAATCTTGGCTTTAAAAAATATGGCATCTTTTGTCAATGCAGCAGCTCCTCGATAATGCAAAGAATTTTGTCATCAATTTTCTGGGATCAGACTTAAAGCCACCATATCCTACCTCTGATGAAAATGTTGCCTTTGAGGCAAAACTAACAATATGCTGTAGTAACTTGGAAAAGAATACTTTTTAGATATAGGTTCATTCAGGTGCATGAAAACTAAAGTTGCAGATTTGTGAAACTGTACAAGATTGCTTACAGACTCTAAGTGTGCATGTATTGGGATGTAAAGTTGTGAGGGTAATGTATATCTGTGCAAGATACGATACAGAACTAATTATGAGCTCTGTGGATGTCAGGGATGAGGGAGGCTGTTTTTATAATGGAATGTATAGTTGTCAATTTTGGGTTAGAAGCTGCGTATGGACCTTCCCCTCGTCGTCAGGTCAGAAGTGAGGATGTTCACTGCGCAGTGTTCAGCCCATTTCTGATTTCACGGTTGCTGAAGCAGCCCATGCTCCAATACAACAATATCCAGGCTTAGGCTGAAAAGTGGAAAGTAATATTCATGCTACAAATGCCAAGCTATGACCATCGCCATTGTTTTTGAGCAGAGACAACCTAACTATAGGCTGAGCAGGAAAGCTGAAGTTTCAGGCCTAGAAGGGTCTAGGCCCTAAACGTCCGTTTTCCTGCTCCTAAGATGCTGCTTGGCCTGCTGTGTTCATCCAGCTGTACACCTTGTTATCTTGGAATTTCCAGCATCTGCAGTTCCTATTATCGCAGAGATAATCGAACTACTGCTCGTTGACATTCAATGGTGTTACCATCACTGAATCCCCCATTATCAACATCCTGCGGGTTATCATTGACCAGAACTCAGCTGGACTCATCTCACAAACACAGTGGCTACAGGAGCAGGTCAGAGGCTAGGACTACTAGGGGGAGTGATTCACCTAACTCCACAAAGCCTGTCCAGCATCTACAAGGCACGAGTCAGGAGTGTGATGGAATACACCCCACTTGCCTGGATGCATGCAGCTCCAACAATACTCAAGAAGGTTGACAGCATCCCGGATAAAGTAAACACTGCATCCACAAGCATCAAATCCCTTTGCCACCGATGCTCAGTGTATACTATCTACAAGATGCACTGCAGAAATTCACCAAAGATTCTCCGCACATTCCAAATCCACAACCACTTCCATCTAGAAGGACCCAGGCAGCAGATACATGGGAACACCACCACCTCCAACTTCTCCTCCAAATCACTCACCGTCCTGACTTGGAAATATATCGCTGTTCCTTCACTGTTTCTGTGTCAAAATCCTGGAATTCCCTCCCGAATGGTATTGTGAGTCAACCCATAACAAGTGGACTGCAGCAGTTCAGGAAGGTAGCTCACTACCACCTTCTCAAGGTCAACTAGGGGTAGGCAATAACAGCTGAGCAGCCAGTAACGCCACATTCCACAAATCAATGAAAAAATTGTTGGACAGTCCCTAGACTCAACTCTAAATGAAGAAATGGATATGTGCTATGAAGCAATAACCTCCAATCTAACAACTGAAGTAAATGTGTACAGTGATAACAAAGTGTGAAGCTGGATGAACACAGCAGGCCAAGCAGCATCATAGGAGCAGTACTGCTTAGATTGTAAAGTAGCATTAAGAATAAGTTTAAACATAAAAAAGAGGGCAAGAGTAGACCATTCAGCCCTTTGATCCTGTACCGTCATTCCATAGGATCATGCCTGAATATCCAATTCACAACCCTGTTCCTGTGTTTTCCCTTTGGCCCTAAGTACTATATCTAACTCCATCTTGACAACGTTATTTCATGAAGCACAATCAAAAGTGAGTCAAGTTCTCCTGCGACATTGAAATTAGGAATAATTAGTGGGACTAATTCAACAGGCTATTTCTCTTTTAATCTCATCCTATGCTTCATCTGATTGTTTGATGTTGATACTAACTATGAGCAACAGTTTCATTTTCTCACTGATTTTTTTTTGATGTCAACAAATGAAAAGAAGGCTTAAAGAAACATCTGGTTATTTTTTGCAGGGTGGAATAAATGCTGCACTGGGTAATATGGAGAGTGATGATTGGAGGTGGCATTTTTACGATACTGTTAAGGGATCTGATTGGCTAGGAGATCAAGATGCAATCCACTATATGACCGAACAGGCACCAGCTGCCGTGATTGAGGTGAGGCAGCGTAAGATTTTTAAATACAAGGTATTTAGTAACTGAAATGTTTTACACGACAGTGGATTGAGTGGGATAACATCTCTGGTTGCTGTCCTTGAGAATTGTATTTACCTCTCGTGAAAGGTGATGGGATGCCCATATTTTATTTCTGACAGCAATTAAAGTCCAATAACTTAAACTTGAACCTTTTCAACCAGGTTTTTTGAGGTGGAGGTGGTGCATATACACAGCATTTAATTAACCGTGTTACCAGACTAAGTTGTTTGTTGGTTTGGAACAGATGGATGCCATATTTGTGTAGTAGCAAATCTTAGTTTTTACAACAGGAACTCAGCAGGCCTGGCGGTATCTATGGAGAAATAGCGGAGTTAAAATTCCTCAGAACTGAAGAACCCCAAACATTAACTCTATGTGCTAAGCAATCTTCAACCCGTGTAAATACATTGCCCCCAGTACTATGAGCTCCTAACTTGTGCAATAACCTTTTACGTGGCACACCGTCTAGTGCTTTCTGGAAATGCCATTATGTTACATATATTGGTTTCCCTTTATCATCTCTGCTTGTTGAGCTCTATCATGTTTGTCAAACATTACTTTCAAAACCAAGTTGATTCTTTGAATACATTAAGCTGTTCAAAAAGCTCTAATCCTTCTTCCTTTTATAATGGACTGTAACATTTTCCCAATGACCAATTGTTGGAGAGACTGGCCTTCTGTTTTCTGTTTCCTGTCCTTGAACCGGGATGTCATATCAGTGGTTTCCCAATCTGCCCAAACCCATCAGAATCCAGAGAGTTCTGGGATATTTTGACCAATAATTCCACTATCTCTGCAGCCACTTCCTTTAAAACCCTTCAAAGTTGGCCATCAGACCCTGGTGACTTACCTGCTTTTGGTATCATAAATTTGTCAAATACCTTGTTTCTCATGATAAAGACTTTAAGACCGTTCCTCCCATTTTGCACCTTGCTTATCTAATCTCCTTGGAGTGTTTACGGTGACCTCCAGTGTGAAGACTTGCAAAATACTGGTTTGATATCTTCCATTTCCCTGTGCCCTGTAGTCGCTTCCTCAGTTTTATCCTGCAAGAATGCCATACTCTGTTTAGCTGCTTTTTAAAAAAATATTCTCGGGGGGAAAAAACAGTCGGGAGAGTAAAGAGTCAAATCTTCCACATTGCCACTAGTTTTACTTGCTCTGTGTTGCTCTTAGTTTGCTTGCTCTTAGTTTTTGATCGGATGCCCTTCTTGACCTCCTTTTGTTCACCACATGTGGTTCATCCTTCTCACCAAATTCTTCTTGACCAAAATAAACTTTTGTTGAGCATTATGAAATACCTGCTGAAAAAAATCTGCCACTGTTCATTCACTTCTTTTTATTCATATTTCTTTGTGCCATCAACTTATCTATCACGTTTCAAATGCTGCCATGTTATGTACACTTCCCACCTGGGCGATTGATAAATCCAAAATTGCTTATTAATTCCACCTCACTACATATTACTAGATCTAAATTTGGACTCTACCAATTTGTCTTCCATGTTGCTCTTACTCCACTAAATTATCCAGTCAAATGCAGATTAAAATCGCCTATGACAATTGCAGTGCCCTTTTTACATGCATCCATTGTATCCTAATTTACACTAGTCTTATAGTGAGGCAATTCCTCTGGACCCTATAGAATACTCCCACTCATGACTTCTGTCCCTTGCTCTTCCTTATTTCCACACAAACTGATTACTTTTAGCAACTCCTGCATTGAGGATTTCTGTGGCTGCCTTTATAATAGAAACATGTCAGGAGGACAGGACGTTGTGGGAGATGCTGAAGTAACGAGAGTGATGCAAAGCAACTTTTAATTGTCAGCTTTTAGGCCTTGGAGTCTAAATATTTTTCTAGAAAAATGAGCTGTTAACAAATGTGGTGTTTGGTGTTTTCTCTTGTCTTTACACCAGCTGGAAAATTATGGAATGCCTTTCAGTAGGACTGAGGCAGGCAAGATCTATCAACGTGCATTTGGTGGGCAAAGCCTGCAATATGGAAAAGGGGGACAGGCTCACCGCTGCTGTTGTGTTGCAGATCGGACAGGACACTCTTTACTGCATACTCTATATGGCAGGGTAAGACATGTTGACTGATACCTTAAACACTTATAAAATAAAGGGATAAAATTAGTATTTTTGGAGATCAGTCATTCATCAGAAGAGTTAGATTAAGTTCCCTAAATGCGAACATATCTTATGTTTCCTTTTCAGGAACAGTTTGTGTTGCTTTATCATCTTCAGTGTAATAATATATTCCAAGTCTCTGTACGAAAGTATTAACAAACAAAATTCGACACTAAGTCTCTCAATTAGGTAATTGAACTAGGTTTAAAGTGCATTGTAAAGGAGGACCGTGTTTGTAAAGACTTTTTTTTCCTGTATTTTTGATTGTGAGTTGAAATGGGAAAATTACAGCTTTAAAAACCAAGCATTGTTAAAGGATTCCTGTCCCTTTTTTTTAAAACAATGCTAATTGTAAGTACTTTACTCTGCAGTTTATTTCAAGCAGTAGTGGAATTCCAGTTTATGGACCAGTCAAAGCCATACAAATGGAGCTTTGATTGGCAACAAATAGCTGATTGAATTATGGACTGGGAACCAATGACAAAGGCCTCCTGTCTGACAACAGTTGTAATTGGTTGCTAGGTAGCTGAACAGTTGGGGCCTGTGAATGAAATCGAGAGAAGCCATAAGGTGTCTGCAAGGGCAGGAGAAGAATCCAGATCAATCACAGAGCAGCCATGTCCTGACAAACATAAAATACCATGTCCAGAAACTCTGTGAACAAGAATCATTTAATTGTCTTTGAGTGTTCTCTCCATCCTACGCACTTGTTTATTTATTCCTGCCTGTTTGTTAGAGTTTATCAGTGGTTAGAATTTTAACTAGTTGTTATGTTGCTGGTTCATAATTGTTTCTGTAGGTAGGGTCTGTTTACTTAAACAAGAATTGCTACTTTTTATATAAGGAATCTGTTCTGTGCTTTCTGTCAACCTGTGTCTAAAAGACAGATAAATTAGGGAATTCTATGCACGTTTTAAAATCTTTTAACTTTGTGAAAACTGGGGACTAGTTCAGGCTCTAAGATTATTGAACTCGATATGGAGTCTGAAGGGCTGCAGAATCCCCAAGTGGAAAATGAGGTAGTGTTCTTCTAGCTTGTGCTGAGCTTCGCCGGAGCACCGCAGCAAGTCTGACTCTCACATGTTAGCCAGGGAACGCAGGTGTTCTGTGAAGCAGTGTCCCAGTCTTCCCCAATGTGGTGGAGACCACATTGGAAGCAACTGATGCAGTAGACTAGATTGTGAGAAGTGCAGTTAAAGTATATTTGGGCCTTTGGATACTGGGGAGGGGGAATGTGAATGGGCAGGTGTTACATCTTCAATTGCAGGTGGGGGTGTTGGGGGTAGTGTTGGGAGTGAAGGAAGAGTGGATCAGGGTGTCCTAGAGGGATAGTCCCTGTGGAAGGTGGACAAGGGAGGAGAGGGGAATATGTGTCTGGTGTTGGCATCTCACCGGAGGTGACGAAAATAGTGGCTCTTCTTCTGAATGTGGATGTTGGTGGGAGGTTAGTTAAGGACAAAGGGGAACCCTATCGCTGTTGCGGGAGGGAAGAGAGGTGGTGAAGGCAGAAATGTGGGAGATGTGTTAGACATGGTTGAGAGCCCTGTCAACAATGGTGCTGGGGAATATTCTAGAGGGAGAAGGTGGACATTTCGGAGTTTTCTTTGTTGAATTTGGCCTCATTGGAATATATGCGATGGATACAGTGGGACTGAAAGAATGGAATGGAGTCTTTACAGGAAACAGGTTGCAAGGATGTAAAGCGTGAATAGTTGTGGGATTTGGTGGATTTATAGTGAATATTACCGGCCAGTTTATCCCCAAAAATGGAAACACATGTTGAAAAAATGGAGGGAAGAGTCAGACTTAGACCTGGTGAAAGTGAGGGCAGGTGGAAATTAGAAGCAAAATTGATGAAGTTTATCAATTCCAATTGAGGGAGGGAAGCAACACTGATATCATCGCTATATAGGAGAAAGCGCTGTGGATGGGGAATGGAGTAGTACTGGAACAAGGAATGTTCCACATACCCAACAAAGAGACAGACATAACTGGGGCCCACATCGGTACCCATGGCCACCCCTCTGAACTGAGGAAAATGAGACAAGTTAAAAGACAAGTTTTTCTATAATTCCAAATAATTGGAGCTGAGGGGATGTCCTGATGCAACTTTTTCTGGCAATAAGAAGTTGATTTGATCCATGGACTAGTGAGCAGTAATTGATGATGGAGACTGTTACATTTACTTTCAGTCAACTGAGAAACTGATTCTCTGATAACTGAACACCTTGAAGCTGGTGTTTCATGGAGCAAGAAGTGTTCAATTTTTCCCAAGTTCTATGTTTCTATGTATTATCTGTGAATAAATTGGAACTGATTGGTGTACTGTAATTAGATTTACAGAAGGCATTTGATAAAATGCCACATCAAAGGTTATTGTGGAAACTAAATGTACACAATATAGTGGGTAACATTGGCATAAATAGGTGGGCCAGCTAACAGGAAGCAGACACTAGATATAAATGGCTCAATTTCTACTTGGCAAGCTGTAACGAGTGGTGTGCCGCAGGGATCAGTGTTAGAATTTCAACTTTTACATAATTTATATAATGACTTGGATAAAGGACCAAAGTTATGATTGCTGAATTTGCTGGATACAGAAGGATAGGATGAAAACAGAGCTGTGAAGTGGACACAAAGAAGTCATATAAAGATATGGATAGGTAAAGATTTGTCAAATGGAATACAATGTAGGAAAATATGTAATTGATCACTTGTTTGGTCAGAAGAATAAGGAGGAAGCATATTATCTAACTAGTGAGAGATTGCAGAACTCTGAGGTGCAGAGGGATCTTGGTGTTCTCGTGCATGAATTGGAAAAGGTTAGTATGTAGGTGCTGTAAGTACTTTGGGAAGCTAATAGAATTTTATCGTTTGTGAAAGAACTTGAATACAAATGTAGGGTTTATGCTTCATTTTTATGGCATTAGTGGGATTTTATCAGGAATAACATGCACAGAATTTGGTCATCTTCCTTTTAAAAACAGATATAGCTGCACTTGTAGGCAGTTCAGTGACATTAGATTAAAACCTGGAAAGGATGGGATACCTAATGAACAATGTTTGATAGGCTAGTCTTGTATCTACTGTTTAGAAGAGTAAGCAATGACTTAGAGTGCTGAGCCATTAAGATCCTTTCTGAGAAAGGTGCTATTTGTACACGTTGGTCTACAGCTGCAGTACTGTGTGCAGTTCTAGCCACCACATAGGAATGTTTGTTGTTTTCTTTGGAGCAATGAAGGCTGAGACAGGGACTAACAGGTGTATAAGTTTGACGGACATGAATAGGGTGAGGGGTTGCTAGCTAGGGTCACAGATTTAAGATAGAAGGCTAAGAGGGGAGCTTAGAAATATTTTTCATGTCTGGAACTCACTACCTGAAATGGTAGTTCAGTCAGAAACACTCATAGCATTTCAGTAGTATTATCTGAATTCTTAGTTTTTTTTATTACTTTATTCTTTTTCCACTTTTGAATTGAGCCGGAAATGACTAGTGGACTTTGGAACAGTTTATCGAAAAAGAAAAGAACAGACAAAACAACCTTTGTGTTTTTGCCAGGCTAAGAGATTAACCGCAGACTGCGCCTTGATTTAAAATAAAGTACTAAGACACACTGAACCTAGAAACAGCATTCTGTTTAAACAGATGGCAGAAGTTGGCTATTATTGAGGTCAGTACGTGGGAATTGGTTCCAGCCAGGCTGGAAGAGTGTTCAAGCAGGTGGCAATTATTGAATGGTAATTGAGGCTCTACAAAGAGTGGATCAGCCTATTTGGGCAAAACCAGAGTTAAAGTTGCTTTTTTGAACTATATGTTCTGAGAGATGGTTCTAGGTTGCTGCTAAGACAGCATGAAGACTTGCAAGTTCCCTGTCTATTCTTGTAGGAGAACCTAGAACTAGGAGTTGCTTTAAAAATAAATAGTTGCTTATGTAAGATATGAGGTTCTTTCTCCAAGAGTCGTGTAACTCTGCTTCCACTGCCCTTTGACGAGGACAGGCTTTGAATATATTGTTAAGACAGAGAGGTTGCTTGAGGAATCTATGGAGTAAAAGGTCAGTGGGGGTATGTGGGAATGTGAAGTAATCAGCTCAGCTATTATTTTATTGAATGGACAAGCAGCATACAGTTTACATTCTTCAGAATTGAAGAAAGATCACTGGACTCATAATGTTACACCCAGTAGCATCAATGTGGGATGTAAAGTAGCAATTGAAATTGTTCTTAGGGCAAAAAGTAGTGCAACATATACCATTCTTTTGGGCGTGAGTTCTTGCCTCTTGTGGATGTGGTAGAGCTGCAGCTGCTTTGCTGTACATTTTTTTTTAGGTGGACCTAGTGACTACCAGAAATGAGCTTTGAGGGTAATTTAAATAGGCAGGCAATGATCCAGCACCACTTTGAAAGACTAGAGAAGATGCAATATAAGCTCTGATTAGTCTTTTCTCCTCTAGTTCTAAGGCAGCCTCAATAATAAAGCTGAAATGGACTCTTATAAAGAATCAGCTGCAATTATACTTTTTCCAGCTCTCTACAGAACATGGAGGACAAGAACATTTCCTCCCAGTTCCATATTATTGCTTGGATGATGTATGCTGCATGCTACCATGTAGCCGCTCCACATATTGGAGCTTGTAATGATCCTCAATTGAGAATCCATAATCTTTGTCCCCATATTCACCATCTTTTGATACAAGGTCTCTAGGTTTCACTCAGCCCTCTGCAGGATGCTCTTCCCTTGATGCTGCTCATGCTAATCTGGAGAAAATTTGGGGCGGGCGGGGGCTTCATATCTACCCAACCCATCCCTGTTCTCCTATGGCCAACCACACTTCAGTCATTGCATTCAGTATGCAGCTTTCCTCTTCTCCATGCCAAAGACCAAAGTCCCCACTCTGTCATCTCGGTTACATCATCTTCACCCCGGGCCAGCCCAGTTCTGATTTTTAAAACCCTAATTTCACTGATCTTAGTATCCCCATCTAACTCACTTGCCAACAGGATGTCAATTTTAATATACTGACTCGCCCCACCAGACCCCATCTTAATATTCTTACACCCTGCCCTTGAAATAGCTTACTGTCTTATTGTTACTATTATGTTTGGTTCTCCTGGACTGTTGGAAGGAAGATTTGTCTTGTATCAGAACACAGAACTTTAAGGCTGTTGAATCTGCTGAACGTTTGACATGTCTGTAGTTGTTGTAATGGAGGTTAGCTAATTTATTTATTCTACATGCACGTTTAACTGGTGCTCCCAAGGTAAAGTAAAGGTTAAATATTATCTTATAGCATGTAAAAGTTGAAATCCAGTGTTTTTAAGTGTGATTTCCTAAGAATTGTTGGGATTTTTTTATATGAAACAGAATCAGAAATTTAAAAAGATTGAATTGTGAAGCGGCTTGAAACAAGATTTCATATCACTCTGCAAGTCTGCAGCCTGTTTTCTAACAAAACCTGTTTTCAGTAGAAATGTTCATATCCTTGAGCTAATGAAATGATAACTCAATGTAGTTGCCCCACAGTCATTAGAGCCACGTACAATTTAACTTGTTTGAAAACGTGACTATAATGTGTCGCCATTTTTGGTCTTTGATAACTGAAGTTGTTGTAATGTGTTTCTACAGTCACTGCGGTATGATACCAGCTATTTTGTTGAGTACTTTGCCTTGGATCTCCTGATGGAGAATGGAGAATGTCGAGGTGTCATCGCATTGTGTATGGAAGACGGTTCTATTCACCGGTTTAGAGCCAATAATACTGTGCTTGCGACTGGGTAAGAATGTGTATCATAGACTAATGGACTTTCTATCCTGTAGGTGTAAGCTTTTTTTTTCTATTCATTTGTGGGATGTGGACATTGCTGGCCGGCCAGCATTTTTTGCCCATCCCTATTTGCCCTTGAAGGTGATGGTGCACTGCCTTCTTGAACTGCTGCAGTCCTCCTGCTGTGAGTTGACCTATAATGTTATTAGGGAGGGAATAGTGAGTGATTTGGAGGGGAACTTGGAGCTGTGGTGTTCCCATATGCCTGCTTTCCTTGTCCTTCTAGATGCAAGTGGTTATGCATTTGGAAGGTGCTGTCTGATCTTTGGTAAATTTCTGCAGTGCATCTTGTAGATAGTACACACTGCTGCTACTGAGCATCAGTGGTGGTGGAAGGAGTGAATGCTGGTGGATGTGGTGCCAATCAAGCAGGCTGCTTTTTTCTGGATGGTGTCAAGCTGCTTGAGTGTTGGGTCTGCACTCATCCAGGCAAATGGGGAGTATTCTATCACACTCTTGACTTGGGCCTTGTAGATGGCAGATAGGCTTTGAGGAGTCAGGAGTTGAGTTACTTGCTGCAGTATTCCTAGTTTCTGGCCTGCTGTTGTAACCACTCTGTTATTGTGGTGAGTCCAGTTGAGTTTCTGGTCAGTGGTAACCCCCAGGATGTTGATAGTAGGGGATTCAGTGATGGTAATACTATTGACTATCAAGGGTCAGTGATTAGATACTCTTATTGGTGATGGTCATAGCCTGGCATTTGTGTGGCTCAAATGTGACTTGCCATTTATCAGCCCAAGCCTGGATATTGTCCAGATCTTGTTGCATGGTGCAATTATTTTGCAGTCTTACATTAAACACTCCTAAACTGTGGGAGACTATCTTAGTGTTTTAGATGAGATATTGAACTAAAGGCTGTTCAAGAGCGTGTTAAAAATCTCAAATTATCAGTTGAAGAATTGCACATAGCATTTCCAATGTCTAAACCAGGAAGACCCACTCAGTCCAAAAGATGAAATAAACTAATGGTTTATTTGTTTCCTACTTTTTGGAACTTTGCTGTGCACATTTGACTTTTATTTTATGTTTCCTTGATAGTAGTGATGAATCATAAGTACTTCATTGGCTGTAAAGCATTTTGCAACATTGTGTGTATGGCAAAGTGCTACATAAAACTAAATTTTTTTAATGTATTACTACTAATTTCTGAAATGGTAGAAATTTTGCATAACCATCTGTAGGCCAAATATAAAACTTCCAGAATTTGTTGAGAGACGTTGCAAGCTGGCAAAACTCATAACTGTTTAGAGTCCTAGCAGTATCAGTTACTTTGCAAGTCACTGTTCCAAACCAAAGCTTTGAGAAACACCAGCTCTGCTAGACAGTTGTATTGCCTTCATGTGTTCAAGATGATTTAAATCTGAGTAAAATCATTCAGAAAACAAAGCTGTGAAGATTTTTACTGTAGAATAGTACAACTTAAAATTTATATCTCTGCATTTCTTATATTGAATTTATCCTAAAATATTGCAATTCTTTCTTAAACTAAACTTAGTGGATTAGTGAAGAGGCTTTGTTTTGGCAATAATATCATTGGATTCAAATCCAGACATGTTCTAGGGACATGGGTTTGAATCTTGCCATAGCAAATGGTTAAATTTTAATTTCATAAAATGCTTAAGGGTGGCTGGTAACTACTATTGATTGTCGTAAAGATCTATCTGATTCGCTAATGTGCTTTCGTCCAGTTTCACCCAACAGGTGTGAGATTGCCGCTAGAGGCAGAGAGATAAATGAACAGGATAGGCAGCTGAGGGTATTATTCATAGGCTGGGACAGAAGGGAAGCTGAAGTGATGAGAGCTGCGAATAATAGAGAATGGGTATGTTGTGCTGAAAGCAACCTTTTGTCTTGACAGGTTCAGGGTTGGGGGCTGTTTTTAAAACAAAAAAAAGTGCAAGGACAGAATCTGGCCCTAAAGCTATTGCAGTCGCTGTTGAGCCTAGAAGGTGCACGGTCCCGAAGTGGAAAGTAAGATACTCTTCTTAGACTTTGCATTGAAGCTTGCTGGGATGCTGCAGCATTTCAGAGACAAATGTTGCATAGCAACATGGTGTGTTTGAAGTGGCAGGCAACTGGAAGCTCTTTTTTTCAAATGGAGCACGTTCTGCAAAGTGGTCACCTAGTCTGTGTTCGAACTCCCAGTGCACTAGGGTTAACACTGAATAGCAGTAGGCTAGATTGAATGAAACGCCTCCTCCTTCTCAAAGCCCTCAGGCCTCCTCCATCAATCTGGAACATCAGTCTCAGCTCCAGCATTTATCCTAGACAAATATCAGAAACAGAATGGAGGATTGTTTGTTCTGCAGTTTGCATGCGGTCATCTAAATATTAGTGAAGCATTTCAAGCCGTCGAGTCAGATCACAGAAAAGCAGGGTCAAAAAGGGAAAGAGGCAGCCATTTAGCCCTTTGTCTCTGTTCTCCTAGTTAATTACTTCATAGCTGAAAGTCCAGAGAGAGTACAACTTCGTTACAAGGTGTCCTGTGCAATTGTAGGTAAGTAAATGCTTTTGCATTCCATTAAGCTGTTTGATCAATATTTGTTCTGTTTTGCAGTGGATATGGAAGAACTTACTTTAGTTGTACTTCAGCTCATACGAGTACTGGAGATGGAAGTGCCATGGTCACTCGAGCTGGGTTACCTAATCAGGACTTGGAATTTGTCCAGTTTCACCCCACAGGTGCAGATTGCTCCTAGTGCCTAGTGTATACTTTTGATTTTATACCTCTTCACTTTTTGTAATGAAGACCCTAGAAGATTTTGTGCTAGCCACTATAAGTATACAAATAACATTGTCTTCTCAGATTATTGAATGCCTGGGGATTTCACCTGTGGAATTTGTGCTTAAATAAAATTCTTTTTTCGTGAGGATTTATTTTGGGGTCATAGCCTGCTTAACTTAGTGTTTGGATGCTATGATGGTAAACTTTGATAACAACTTGTAACTTTCAAATAGTAAAGTATGTTTGTAATATGTAACTCCATAAAACAAAACACAAAGGTGTGAATGCAGATTGGTATTGGCATTTCACTATCTGCTTTTCTGAAATATAACATGGAATGGAAGTTGGGGTGAGTTGAGTAAACATGGACGTTGAAAATTAGGAAAATATTTTTCAGAAGAAAATTAAAACCTTTAATGGTCGTTGGAAAATGACTCAGTATGTATAAATTGCCCAGATCAAGATTGCCTTCTGATATCTCAGAATCTGAGCCATATGATCAGTCAGAGAAGGAACCAGATACATGGAGAAAAGGGTAAATCCTTACCAAAGAGGAAACAAAATATGATCTTGCCCTTGTCACTTCCTATAAGAAGTAATACCAGATGTGTAGTTTTACTGATGGGCTTTAAAGATGAGTTAAAGAAAAGGAGTGATTTATGGAATAAGAGCCTGTGTTTAGGCCTTGGATTATGATGGCGCAGCCATTAATGGGCGCTCATTGCTGTGTGGCCCTATGGACAAATACACTGCCCTTTTCATATTTGGTACCTGGCTTCAAATGCAGCTTGTCCTAAAGTACTTTACTGTAACATGCATTATCATTACTGTTGTCACTTAAGAAACATGCCATGTAATTTACATACAGCATGCTCCAGTAAACAAATGAAATAAATGACCAGATAATTTTGTTTTACTATTGGTTAAAGTGTAGATGAAGACCAGGAAACAAAACTAACCTGCTTTTGCTTGAACAATGCTGTTGGATAATTTTCAACCGCTTAATAGCTTGAATGTAGACCCTTCAAACTTAAGTGACAATCCTTCTCCTCAGCCAAGGCTCATTTTTACAAACTTGGTAGTGCTTACTGTGCTTTGTGGCAGCTAATCTGTCACACCTGTGACTACTGAGATGATTTATTATCCGAGTTTCACTGTTTTACTTGTATCTTGAATTCTATTATAACGTGATGTGCCTGAAAGCTATTGTTGTTGCACACCCTAGGAATTTATGGTGCTGGTTGTCTCATCACTGAAGGATGTCGTGGTGAAGGTGGAATCCTCATTAACCGTGAAGGAGAGAGATTCATGGAACGATATGCTCCTGTTGCAAAAGATCTTGCTTCAAGAGATGTGGTTTCACGATCTATGACCATTGAAATTCGTGAAGGAAGGTAAGCTTAAGCCTCTAGATTTGTATGCTCTTTCTTTTTGTGAAAATAAGAACCTGCACTTACCTTCTCCCTCTGCCATATCTCAAATTACTCATTTACTGTTCACTCAAATGTTATGCTTAGCAAGAAAATTAATTTGCAGTGGATGCATCAATCTCATGTCTGCTGTGAGCAGTTGCAAAGATAACTTAAAAATAAGAGACTGGATTTGTGATTTACAGTCTAAAAAAAGTGCAGGAGCATAATTCACTCCTGGATTACATTTTTATTGCTTAAAATCAGCAGAAAAATGACAAACTGAGAGGCTCCGCTAATGCCTGGAACGCAGACTGAAATCTCGAATACTTCAGAATCTTATTCTTATTGCCATTTCTGGGGTGCTGAAACAGCAGAGACTTGTAAATTTAAGGAATGTTACAACAGCATTTGAAGGCTTCCCATTATAGGAAGATAACCTTAGGTGCTTCATAATCAAACAACCCAAGCCAAAGGGTTTATTAGGAGAAGGTGACCAACAGATTGGAAAGAGGAGGGATAAAACAAGGCCTGGATGTCTTTGCCCACGAGTTGCTGCAAGTTAGCAAGCAAGTGGTGAAGATGGCGAATGATATATTGGCCTTCATAGCAAGAGCATTTGAGAACAGGAGGAAGGATGTCTTGCTCCAATTATACAGTACCTTGGTGAGACCATACCTGGAGTACTGTGTAGTTTTGGTTTCCTTATCTAAGGAAGGACATTCTGGAAGGAAATGTGTCAAATGTTTTCCAGAAAGATTCCTGGTATGGGAGGACTGATGTAGCAAGAGAGCCTGGATTGATTAGTCTCTATTCATTGGCGTTTAGAAGAATGGTAGTGTGAAGAGGGGGTTTGTAGGGTGGGAGTGGGAGTAAATGCAGGAAGGATGTTTAAAAATACTAGGAGTCCAAATCCCAATGATTGCTGTTTAAGGATATATGGTATTCCGTTTAGGACTGGGTTGAGAAATTTCTTTAGCTAGAGTTTGGTGACCTTGTGAAATTGAAATTCTCTTCCACGTAAAACTGGTTGAGGCCACAATATTGAATGTTTCCAAGAAGGAATTGGATGTTGTTCTTGGGGCTAAAGGATCAAAGAAAATGGGGAGAAAGCATTAACAGGATACTGAGCTGCATAATCAACCATGGTTACAATGAATGGCAGAGCATGTTCAAAGCTCCCAATGGCCCACTCTTGCTCCTATGTTATACATCTGTGATTCCAGTGAGTGGATCTATTTCTACTTGATCCTATGGGCTACTTCATGTCATACTTCAAGTGCTGCCTTATGTCGGGAGCATTCCTGTTCCCTCTCTTCTGGAGTTTAATTCTTTATGTCATGTTTAGGCGAAGCCCAGAATTGTTATTAATGAAATATGTTCTGTGACCTTTGGTCTTTGCCCTTTACTGTCTTGACAGAGGTTGTGGCCCTGATAAAGATCATGTCTACTTACAGCTGCACCACCTGCCCCCTGAGCAGCTTGCAATGCGGCTACCTGGAATTTCAGAAACAGCTATGATTTTTGCTGGTGTGGATGTTACCAAAGAGCCTATTCCTGTCCTACCTACCGTTCATTATAATATGGGAGGTGTCCCCACCAACTATAAAGGCCAGGTAAACAACAAAATTTCATGTTGTTATTTCAGTTCTGTACAGATGGACGCACTGTTGCCCCTGAATGAGAATATTATGAATTCATTCCATGTTTCTTAGAACATAGAACATAGAACAGTACAGCACAGAACAGGCCCTTACAGCCCACAATGTTGTGCCGACCATTGATCCTCATGTATGCACCCTCAAATTTCTGTGACCATATACATGTCCAGCAGTCTCTTAAATGACCCCAATGACCTTGCTTCCACAACTGCTGCTGGCAACGCATTCCATGCTCTCACAACTCTCTGCGTAAAGAACCTGCCTCTGACATCCCCTCTATACTTTCCACCAACCAGCTTAAAACTATGGCCCCTCGTGCTAGCCATTTCTGCCCTGGGAAATAGTCTCTGGCTATCAACTCTATCTATGCCTCTCATTATCTTGTATACCTCAATTAGGTCCCCTCTCCTCCTCCTTTTCTCCAATGAAAAGAGACCGAGCTCAGTCAACCTCTCTTCATAAGATAAGCCCTCCAGTCCAGGCAGCATCCTGGTAAACCTCCTCTGAACCCTCTCCAAAGCATCCACATCTTTCCTATAATAGGGCGCCCAGAACTGGACGCAGTATTCCAAGTGCGGTCTAACCAAAGTTTTATAGAGCTGCAACAAGATCTCACGACTCTTAAACTCAATCCCCCTGTTAATGAAAGCCAAAACACCATATGCTTTCTTAACAACCCTGTCCACTTGGGTGGCCATTTTAAGGGATCTATGTATCTGCACACCAAGATCCCTCTGTTCCTCCACACTGCCAAGAATCCTATCCTTAATCCTGTACTCAGCTTTCAAATTCGACCTTCCAAAATGCATCACCTCGCATTTATCCAGGTTGAACTCCATCTGCCACCTCTCAGCCCATCTCTGCATCCTGTCAATGTCCCGCTGCAGCCTACAACAACCCTCTACACTGTCAACGACACCTCCGACCTTTGTGTCGTCTGCAAACTTGCTGACCCATCCTTCGATTCCCTCGTCCAAGTCATTAATAAAAATTACAAACAGTAGAGGCCCAAGGACAGAGCCCTGTGGAACCCCACTCACCACTGACTTCCAGGCAGAATATTTTCCTTCTGCTACCACTCGCTGTCTTCTGTTGGCCAGCCAATTCTGTATCCAAGCAGCTAAGTTCCCCTGTATCCCATTCCTCCTGACCTTCTGAATGAGCCTACCATGGGGAACCTTATCAAATGCCTTACTGAAGTCCATATACACCACATCCACAGCTCGACCCTCATCAACTTTTCTAGTCACATCCTCAAAAAACTCGATAAGGTTTGTAAGGCATGACCTACCCCTCACAAAGCCGTGTTGACTGCATTTGATCAAGCCATGCTCTTCCAGATGGTCATAAATCTTGTATCATATTTGTGATTACTTTAACACGCATAACTATGATTTTAAAAACGTACTTTGGTTTCCTTTGATCTTTGGCCTCATGTCATGTTTACCTAGTTTTTTTTTTGCAGATTTTACATTTTAAAAAGTCAAGATTGCGAAAAGCAGCATCTACCCACCTTAGTTTATAACCTCAATAATCTGTCAGACACAATTATACTAAAAATTCTTCATTCATTGTGGAGCTCTGAATCAGAAATATACTGAAGCATGGGAGGCAGACATTTTTTTTTGTGAGGGGTTGGCTTTTCCTAAAGTGGAGCCCTGACGTGAAGACAGTGAGCAAACCAACTGGATTCATGTATATGACGTCAAAGAAGCCTTGCATTTGGTTGATGACATTGTGAATGTCTTTGTCTGTGTCTTGGCCGTCTATGTTTCAGTGCACGTCAAGTTAAGCTTCAACTTGACTGTAAAGTTTCAAAGTGTGGAACGTGCCTTGTCCTCCAAGGATTCTTTGGGCACAGCTGAAGATGTGTAAATTGAAACATTGTTCTGCTGGTAAAACTAAAACTGTATGTATTATTGTCATTTAGCAATATATATTTAAATGTATCAGAGATAATGGGAACTGCAGATGCTGGAGAATTCCAAGATAATAAAATGTGAGGCTGGATGAACACAGCAGGCCAAGCAGCATCTCAGGAGCACAAAAGCTGACGTTTCGGGCCTAGACCCTTCATCAGAGAGGAAGCTCTCTGATGAAGGGTCTAGGCCCGAAACGTCAGCTTTTGTGCTCCTGAGATGCTGCTTGGCCTGCTGTGTTCATCCAGCCTCACATTTTATTATCCTATATTTAAATGTAATAAGGTATGGTAGAATACTAAAAGGTTAAATAGCTTGCAGTAAATTCTAATCTTAAAATGTTCATTCAGCGTAAGTTTCTTTTTAGACTGCCCACTAAAGTGAATATTATGATTCAGCATATTAAAATTTTGATGAACAATGTTTCAATGTGCATTTTCTGTCTTTCAGGTGATTAACCACACAAATGGTAAAGATGCCGTGGTACCTGGACTCTATGCCTGTGGTGAGGCTGCATGTGCTTCAGTTCACGGAGCTAATCGACTTGGAGCAAATTCTCTCCTTGACTTAGTGGTGTTTGGTCGTGCCTGTGCCCTGACCATTGCAGAAACCTGCAAACCGGGTACAATTTGTCATTTATTTCACTACCCGATGAAGCAGTGCCAGAGTGACTCTCCGCAGTTAGTCTCGCCTTCCACTCAAAAGTTTTGAAAGCCTTGTGAAACTAATTTTTGACTTTGTTCTTTTAAAACAAAGAACAAAGAAAATTACAGCACAGGAACAGGCCCTTTGGCCCACCAAGCCTGCGCCGATCGAGATCCTCTGTCTAAACCTGTCATCTATTTTCTAAGGGTCAGTATCCCTTTGCTCCCTGCCCATCCATGTACCTGTCCAGATACATCTTAAAAGACACTATTGCGTCTGCATCTACCACCTCCGTTGGCAACGTGTTCCAGGCACCCACCATCCTCTGTGTAAAGAACTTCCACGTGCATCTCCCATAAACATTCCTCCTCTCACTTTGAACTCATGACCCCTAGTAATTGAGTCCCCCACTCTGGGGGGAGAAAGCTTCTTGCTATCCACCTTGTCTATACCCCTCATGATTTTTTTAGACTAAAGGAAGACTAAAGATACTAAAGGAATTAGGATTTAACCAGATACTGTATATTTCAGAGTGGAAATCTGTACACAAGTGCTGCATTTATCCTGATCAAATAACAGGATGTAATTGAGCCTTGTATGGTCCACAGTAAATGTCAACCTGAAATTGATGCTTTTTGTAGAGCAGCGCCAAGTAAGTTTAATGAGTGCAGGAAGGCATGTGTCAGACATAACAAAATACGTGGTGTCAACCTCAGCTTTCTCAATTGTATTCTGATTATGTTGTTTGGCATGCAAGTGCTCCCACAACTATTGTATCTAAGCTGTGCAGACGTGCTACAGGCAGTAATGAATGGTGATTGGCAATTTTAAAAAAGTAACCAGGAGAAGCTCTGCAGATAGCCCCATCTTAATGATAGATGAGCCCAGCACACTGTGCAGTAGACAAGGCTGAAGCATTTATAATCCTCATCAGCCAGAAGTGCCAAGTAGATTCTTTTTAAATCTTGGTTTCCTCCTTGGCTCCCCTGCATCACAGTTGATATTCTTAATCCAGTTCAGTTCAACTTGTCATATAAAGAAACAGCTGAAAGTGTTAGATATTACAAAAGACTATGACAATATTGTAGCAATAGTACTGAACACTCATGCTGCACAATTAACCATGTCCTATCCAAACTGTTCCAGCACAGCTACAGCACTGACATCTACCCAGCAATGTGGAATGTGGAAGATTGTTCAGGTGGACTGGAAATACATGAGGAAAGACAAACTCAAACCAGCCACTTGCTGTTCTGTTAGTCCAGTCTCAATCATCAGTAGAGTGATGGTTGACAGTAACCTACTTACTGACGTTCCCTATGGGTCTTGCCCAGACCCCACAACCCCTGACTTACTGTGACCTTGGTCAAAACCTGGACCAAAGAAATTAGACCAAGGGGAAGTAAGTTACTGCCATTGACATCAAAGCAGCCTGGCAAAACAGAAGTCATTGGGAATCTGGAGTAGCTCTCTAGTTGGAATTATACCTAACATAAAGGAAGCCGGTTGTGGTTGCTGGAGGTCAGTCATTTCGACTCCAGATATCTCTGCAGAAGTTCCTCAGGATAGAAATTTTCCAATCAAACTGTTCAGAGCAGACGAGTTGAACTTGGTCCTCCTGGCTCAGGTAGGGGCACTGCCACTTCAAGAGCTCTAATTTCTTCAGGGTAGTGACGTAGGCCCACCCATCTTCAGCTGCATCTTCAATTACTATCCCTCCGTAAGATTAGCAGTGTGCATGTTTGTTGATGACTGCAGCTGGTTTTGTCCCAAAACTGAGGCGGTCTGTGTCCTTGTGCAGGCTGGCTTGAGTTTTGAGTGGTAATTTATCATTGCCTAATATTGCGTAGTGTGAATGACCATCTCCTGCAGGCGAGAATCTAACTATCTCCTCTTAACTCTGTGTTATTATTGGTGTTGTAGCTACCACTATCAGCATATTGGGGGTTACCATTGACCAGAAACTGAGCTAGACTAGCTATTTAAATACCAGTGCTTAGAGTAGATCAGAGGCTGGGATTTCTGTGGTGAGTAATGAACCTATCCCCAATAGGCATGCCTAATAGCTACAGGGCACATCACAGAATACACTCCATTTACTAGGATAGATGTAGCACTGGCAATACTGCGGAAGCTTGGCACTATCTTAGACAAAGCAGCCTGTTTAGATGGCACCATATCCTCCACCTTAAACATTCTTTCCCTTCATCTTGGCTGCACAATGGCTGCAGTGTGCACCATGTACAAGGTGACTTTTGGTTGGTCATCAAGTTTCTATGACAACACCTTCCAAACCCATAACTTCTCCTACCTAGAAGGATGAGGCTGTTGATGTGTGGGAACGTTGCCACCCGCAGGTCCCCTTCCAAGCTGTGCACCATCCTAAATTGAAACTATACTGTAATTCTTTCACTATCACTAGATCAAAATCTTAGAATTTTCTTCCGAACATTACGAGGGGTGTGTATCCACATTCCAAGGTCTCCAGTGTTCAAGAAGATGACACTGCCATCATCCTGCTCTTCAGAGCAGCCGCTTATAAATACTGAGCTAGGCAAAGATGCATGTGTGCTAAAGAATTCAAAAAAAATATTTAGAACTGTTTACAAGAACTAGCACTGGAACAGTTGCGGTCAAACACTAACCTCACTAAATTGTGGCTCAGCGCATTTACTATTGTGAAAGGGAATAATATGTTGCAGATAGTTTTTTTTTTTCCCCTAACAGTTTTGCAAATACATTTCCCTGCTTCTGACTACATGTACGTGGAAAGTTATAGGCTGTGGTTTGGAATAAAACCAACTTTGCCTTAACTGTTCTGGTGAGTGGTTCAGCAGGTTCGAAGTACTGACCTCCTTTATTTGTCTTAATCCTGACTTTCACTGTTATGTGCACAGCTGAGAGAAAGGGAATTATGCTCAACTGAATGCTGCTGCTTGAGCTTCTGCCCAAAAACATGTCTGTCCCTAGCACCACAATGGGCACAGAAAAGAGGCCGTTTCCAAACCACCCGAGCCAGAATAGGGATTGAACCCTGTGCTCTTGGCGCTGATATGATCCAGCCAACTGAACTAACTAGTACTTTCCTTGGAGTACAAATTGCTGTAGCTTATGGTCTTATGCATGTATGTTTGTAGCCTGGAGCACTGGATAGTGATAGAAAAAGCTCCACTTTCTTTCTGTGACATGGCTGACCAGGGATCATTTGCACTCACTGCCTGCCAACTGGAGCATTGTGTCCAGTTCTGGTCGCCTCATTACAGGAAAGATGTGGAAGCTTTGGAAAAGGTGCAGAGGAGATTTACCAGGATGTTGCCTGGAAAGGAGGGAAGGTCTTACGAGGAAAAGTTGAGAGAACTACGACTTTTCTCTTTAGAATGACGAAGGATGAAAGATGACTTGATAATCGGAGGTATAGATAAAGGAGACAGCCAGAGACTCTTTCCTAGGGTGGAGGTAGCTATTAAGAGGGGACATAGTTTAAAGGTAGAACAGTCCCTCTTCCGCACCTACACAGGCCCCAAACCCCACCTCTTCCTCCGGTACATTGACTGTATCGGCGCCGCCTCTTGCTCCCCAGAGGAGCTCGAACAGTTCATCCACTTCACCAACACCTTCCACCCCAACCTTCAGTTCACCTGGGCCATCTCCAGCACATCCCTCACCTTCCTGGACCTCTCAGTCTCCATCTCAGGCAACCAGCTTGTAACTGATGTCCATTTCAAGCCCACCGACTCCCACAGCTACCTAGAATACACCTCCCACCCACCCTCCTGCAAAAATTCCATCCCCTATTCACAATTCCTCCGCCTCCACCGCATCTGCTCCCACGATAAAACATTCCACTCCCGCACATCCCAGACGTCCAAGTTCTTCAAGGACCGCAACTTTCCCCCCACAGTGATTGAGAACGCCCTTGACCGCGTCTCCTGCATTTCCCGCAACACATCCCTCACACCCCGCCCCCACCACAACCGCCCAAAGAGGACCCCCCTCGTTCTCACACACCACCCCACCAACCTCCGGATACAACGCATCATCCTCCGACACTTCCGCCATCTACAATCCGACCCCACCACCCAAGACATTTTTCCATCCCCACCCCTGTCTGCTTTCTGGAGAGACCACTCTCTCCGTGACTCCGTTGTTCGCTCCACGCTGCCCTCCAACCCCACCACACCCGGCACCTTCCCCTGCAACCGCAGGAAATGCTACACTTGCCCCCACACCTCCTCCCTCACCCCTATCCCAGGCCCCAAGATGACATTCCACATTAAGCAGAGGTTCACCTGCACATCTGCCAATGTGGTATACTGCATCCACTGTACCCGGTGTGGCTTCCTGTACATTGGGGAAACCAAGCGAAGGCTTGGGGACTGCTTTGCAGAACACCTCCGCTCAGTTCGCAACAAACAACTGCACCTCCCAGTCGCAAACCATTTCCACTCCCCCTCCCATTCTTTAGATGACATGTCCATCATGGGCCTCCTGCAGTGCCACAATGATGCCACCCAAAGGTTGCAGGAACAGCAACTCATATTCCGCCTGGGAGCCCTGCAGCCCAATGGTATCAATGTGGCCTTCACCAGTTTCAAAATCTCCCCTTCCCCCACCACATCCCTAAACCAGCCCAGTTCGTCCCCTCCCCCCACAGCACCACACAACCAGCCCAGCTCTTCCCCTCCACCCACTGCATCCCAAAACCAGTCCAACCTGTCTCTGCCTCCCTAACCTGTTCTTCCTCTCGCCCATCCCTTCCTCCCACCCCAAGCCGCACCCCCATCTACCTACTAACCTCATCCCACCTCCTTGACCTGTCTGTCTTGCCTGGACTGACCTATCCCCTCCCTACCTCCCCATCTATACTCTCTCCACCTATCTTCTTTTCTCTCCATCTTCGGTCCGCCTCCCCCTCTCTCCCTATTTATTCCAGAACCTTCACCCCATCCCCCTGTCTGATGAAGGGTCTAGGCTTGAAACGTCAGCTTTTGTGCTCCTGAGATGCTGCTTGGCCTGCTGTGTTCATCCAGCCTCACATTTTATTATCTTGGACATAGTTTTAAACTGAGTGGAGATAGATATAGGGGAGTCATCAGAGGGTAGGTTCTTTACTCGGAGTAGTCGGGGCGTGGAATGTATTGCTAGAGAAGGTAGTGGAGTTCCCCTCGATAGGGGCATTTAAGTGGCTACTAGGCACATGGATGATGGTGTAAGGTGAGGGTGGAGGTTAGATAGCCCTTAGGATTAGGGTAAAAGTTCAGCACAACATTGTGGGTCAAAGGGCCTATACTGTGCTGTACTGTCTGTGTTCTAACTCTTAGAAGAATTTTTAAGTTAATGCTCAGCATATTTGGCCACGTTATGAACACCTTCCTCAGGTGGCTGGACTTGAACTTGGAGTTTCTAGTCCAGAACAGGAATGCTTACCACTGTGCCGTAAGACCTCTTAACAGAGCTCCACCAGAGTAAATCATGCAAGGATTTTGCTGTGAGGGATATTGCCAGACAAGTTATGTTGGCGGTATTGCTTTCAAACACAGTTACCAACACTTGCTTTTGTCCACTGTTGCTAGGTGGGCAGTAGAATTTAGATTTCACAGACAGTGAACTCCTTTAGATTGTTTTAGCATTGAATTGTCACTAGTGATTGTTTCTTTTTGCCTCTGTTTTATATAATGCTGAATAAGCAGAATTTTCTGGGGGATAAAAAACAAGTTAATGCTATATATGGATTACATACAGTTTCTTCCACATAATCCAAAAATGTGGTTCAAACCAGCCCTGGGAGTTTCACTTATTTAAGTGGAATTTTAACAAAAACTTACCTGCTCGTCCAAGGAAGCAGGTCAGGAACTCGTTTGCTGAAGAAACTGTTTAAATCAGCCATGACATTAGTATCCAGCCTTTGGGTTTTCTGGTGAACCAAAGTTTGTGCAGTTTGTCTCTTGAAAGACTGCACCACTATATTACTGCATTGTAATGTCTACTCGGCTTTCGTAGTTGAGTCCATGGTGGGGCTTGAATCTAAACCCCTCATGTCATTGAGTGCTACCAAATGATACTGTATCTTGCAGTCTTTGCATTATCATTGTAAACTAAAATTTTGCACCTTGCTAGATTTTAAAATATTGCAGCTAAAAATATTATTTCCCTTTGTAGATGAATTATTTTCAGGGCCCCTTTCCAGTAAACTGAAATTATTCTGTCCTTTTCAAAACATTTTCTTGACATCTAAAGTATTGCTATTTATTGCTGTGAATTCAGGAGAAGCTGTTGCACCAATTAAACCAAATGCTGGAGAGGAGTCAGTAGCCAACCTTGACAAGCTGCGATTTGCTGATGGAAGTACTCGTACATCTGAACTTAGAATTAACATGCAGAAGGTGAGAGAAGAGAAGCAACTTGTAAGAATTTCTAATGTAGTTTTTGAAAATTTTGTTCATAACGATTGCCACTGCTAAAGTGCAAGAGCTTTAACACCATTAAAGACCAACTAGCACAATGTTGGGACCCAGTCCTTTCACATGTTAAATCCACACTTCTAACAGTAAGCTTGTCTATAGATTTGAAAGTTACAGGGAAATATTTAACGTATTCTTACAATTGTCCAATGAAGTTTAAAAATGTATCTCTTTTGTGATACCAAGATTACTTGCGTGTAATTTGCTAAGCAAGACTTGAATGTAATTGTAGTAAAGTAGGTCACATGGTTTGCAGAATGGTTGCTTTGATTAGCAATAACAACTGCTTAAAAATTTATTGTTCAGTGAATGAACATTTTTATGTGGCTAAAATTAAGAATCTGTGATTTGAAATTCTAGTGCCTGAAACTGATTTGTAAATCATTGCATGAAACAACAAAGTGCTAGTGTCAGACATTGGTTTAGCATTTCCTCATTAGAATAGTCATCTAAACTGTAAATTACATCAAAGTGACCCACAAATCACAGGAACACAATGAGGCTGCTTAGCACCTCAACCCTGCACCATTACGTCATGGCTGATGTGCATTTCAACTCTATTTACCCACCTTCACGTCATAATACTTGATATCCTTAGTTAATAAAATCTGTCCATGTACTGTGTGTATAATGGGGGCATTCTAAGAGGATTAGAATTATGGTTAGTAGTTTTATGGGCTGGTGGTTTGTAACAGTTTGCCTGTAGCTGTAGTCTAATTGCTTGTAGCAGTAATTGTAATAATGACCTGGAAACCTGGTCTGTGCTCTGTCAACCTAGGTCTAAAAGTCAGATAATACTTTATAAAACCTTTAACTTTTGTGATGATTCTGGGAGTTGTGGTGCTTGATTTCCAACCTGCTGTCCCAGTGACCCATAACACAAATGGTTTTATTATGGAATTTATCAGTTTAGATACAGCATGCAATTCAGACCCCATACAGTAAAACTGGTTCATTCTTTGAACTGCTGAGTACTGGAACAAGGATGTCCCAGTAATGTTCTTGTATATTTCAGTGTTTGCAATTCAGCCTGTTTGATTTGGCCCTCCCTGAAAGGAGTGTTAGATACCCAGTTCAGGTCAATTACAATGTTGTTCAATTGCAGGTATTATATTAAAGGGATAAATGTAAACATTTTTTGTCTAAGTTGGCCTGGTATGTATAAAATTGATATCATTTGTAGAAAATCTTCCAGCTTGTTGGTAAGCAAGTGTTTGATGTAGCTGACTCTCGTTGGTCATTCAATGGCTGTACTTGAGATTGATAATTGCTTTAATTCCTATTTTCAACAGTGCATGCAAACTCACGCAGCTGTATTCCGTACAGGCGCTGTACTAAAAGAAGGTTGTGACAAGTTAAGCAATTTATACAGGTCTCTGGATGACATCAAAACATTCGACAGAGGTAGATGAATTTTCTTTTTTCCTTTGCCTGCTGAAATTCACATTTATTACTCAAGGACTTGCCAACAAAATGTTAGATGTCATTGCGTTTGTTAGCCCAACTGACTTCCAAAGAATTAATTCTCTTGGGTTCTGTGCTCCACATTAGCTTGAGTTTGGAGATAGAATTGCTATTCCTCACTCCACTTCTGACAGTACTTTGCTAGTAAGCCTCCACATCAAACAGTTCAAAAATAATTTCACAATTGTCCCACAAGTTATTAGTCATTCATTTATTAATTTATTCATGTTATTTTATACATACATAATGTAGCAATCAAAATTTTAAAATTGGTTTTACTGTGAAATAAGCTAATTCGAGAACTCCTCAGCATTTTTGAGATCCCAGCTGAAGGCGTAGTAGTTTCAGCCCACTTCAGCACTGAAAATCTTAATACAACCAAATTTTTTAACTTTAAATTTTGCAGCTTAGTGCAGTAATATCTTGTCTTATTTCAGTGATTAAACTGTCAATTTTTTTTTTAAAAATGTGGATGTTAGTGGAAGGCTAATTGCCCAATCTTAGCTAATCTTGATGGTGGGTTGGTCTGATTCTTGAACTGTATGAAGGTATTTCTGCAAAGATAGAGTGTTCTAAGATTTGGTTCAGCTGTGAAGAAGGTACAAGGATGGTGTAAGACTTAAAGATAGTGGTGGTCTCATGTACCTGCTACCCTTGCCCTTCTAAGTGGTGGAGGTTTGGATTTGGGATATGGTATCAAATAATTCTAGGTGAGTTAATGCAGTGCGTTATGTAGATAGTACACATTGCAACCACAGGGAGTTCATATTTAAATTTGGTGAGTATATGCTGATCAGGCAGACTGGACATTGTTCAGCCTTCTGAGCAATGCTGCTGCAATTGAATTCACGTAAGCAAATTAAATATATCTATTCACAACAGTTCTAAATTTATCGCAGGAACACAGCAGGCCGGGCAGCATCAGAGGAGCAGGAAAGTTGATGTTTCAAGCCAGGACCCTTCTTCAGAAATGAGGCCCGGCCAGAAGCATCTACTTTCCAGCTCCTCTGCTGCCTGACCTGTGTTCCTCCAGCTCCACACTGTTATCTCTGACTCCAGCATCAGCAGTTCTTACTATCTCTACATTTTTCGTGTTTTCTTCTAAAATCACAGCATGTAATGAAGCATGCTTGAATAGATATAATAATGCAATTGTTAAACTTCTAGATCAGCCAGTTAAAAGTTCAGATCCTACCATGGCTAATTGTACAAATATATGATAAATCTTGTAAATTGTGGCTGGCACCAGAATAATTAAATTGACGAATTGTGAATCTTGAGCTATTGTGATTAAAATTTAGAGGAACTGATTTGTGATTGACTTTTGATTCTCTCCAAAATAGTTTGGCAAACCAGGGTCAGATCGACCATATGTAAGCATCAAATGATCTTTATCATCAACACCCACCTTATGAGAGCTAAACCATTACTTTCTATTTAATATAAGCTGTGTTGCTTGTTTCAGGTATTGTTTGGAATTCTGACCTAATTGAGACCCTGGAACTGCAGAATTTGATGCTTTGTGCCCTACAAACTATCTACGGTGCAGAGGCTCGCAAAGAGAGCAGGGGGGCACATGCCAGAGAGGATTTCAAGGTTTGAGTAAAGTTACATTTGTGGTTATGCTGTTTCCCACACACTGTGTCAAATGTATCTTTAGTACTGTATTCATGGGATTTATCCCAGAATATTGAGCGAGGCCAGAGAACGCATTGCTGATGCACCGACAGACACCTTATCCTCTTTGGACACAGGTGAGGCCCGAGAGGACTGAAGAATAGCCAGTGTCCCATTGTTTAAGAAGGGTAGCAGGGAAAATCCTGGAATTACAGGCCTGTGAGTCTCACTTCGGTGGTAGGGAAATTATTGGAAAGGATTCTTGGGGACAAGATCGATATGCATTTAGAAGCAAATGGACTTAACAGTGACAGTACAGATTTGTGTGGGAGAGGCTGTGCTTCACTAACCTGAGAGTTTTTTTGAGGAGGTGACAAGGATGATTGAGGGAAACGTGATTGATGATGTCTGCATGAACTTCAGTGAAGCTTTTGACAAGGTCTCTAATAGCAGGCTGGTACAAAAGGTAAAGTCATATGGTATCTGGGTGAGCTGGCAAGAAGGATACGGAACTGGGTCTCTCATAAGAGACAGAGGGTAACAATGGAAGGATGTAGGTGGAGATGACTGGTGACTTTAACCTGAAGGTCACCACACTTCAGGCGAAAGGAGAGGTTGAGAGGGAGAGTCCTTCAGCCGGTGCGAAAATTGAAACCACGCTTTTGGAATCATTCTGCATTAAAGAATGGATATCTGGCCAACTGAGCTAATTGATCCCAGGCTGCCTTTACAAAATGTGTATACAACAAACAAAAATTCTCGAAGTCAATCCAAGATCATTTAAAGTAAATTGGAGGAAAATCTTCACTTGGTCTTGCGCACTGTTCTAAAAGCCATGCAAATGTTTAGAAGAGAAATCAACACTACATTACTGGAAAACGAGATTGAGGAATATGAGCAAGAACACCTAGTTAATATTTGAGAGAGTGCCATAAATTCTGCGACTGGTTCAGTGGTCTAACCAAAAGTAACATAACAGCTCACAACAAAAACAGAAGTTGCTGGGAAGGTTTGGGTCTGGCAGCATCTGTGTAGAAAAATATCAGAGTTAACATTTCGGGTTCGGTGACCCTTCCTCAGAACTCAGGTTTCAGATAATATCAATCACAGCATCACAATAATGATTGAGAAAGGCAGAGCGAGGTATACCGTATGTGTTCGGGGAATGGGGCAGCTCATTTCAAGGGAACAGGTATGAAATGAGGGAAGAAACTTGGAAAATATATTGACAAACAAAGAGCAACAATGGGTCATATTTAAAAGATCAATAGAATATAGGAGAAAGCTATTTCGTTCAAAAATGACAATTTAAAAAAACTAGCTAATGAAACCATGGCTTGACATGATATGTTTCCCTTTTGTGGGAAATTTTGTGCTAGGCAGATTGGGTAAAAATTAAAGAATAGCTATTTAGGTTAAGACCATAAAATGGCAAAAAAAGCCACTGGGATTAATTTTTAAAGAAATAAATTGAATTGCAAAGACACTTTAAGATCTCATTTGAAAGGCAAAGAGTTGACAATGTTTGTTCTGAATATTTTCCTCTTTTTGAATTCTATTGTCATTTTAGATTAGAATTGATGAGTATGACTTTTCAAAGCCATTGGAGGACCAAGAGAAGAAAGCATTTGATGAACATTGGAGAAAGCACACACTCTCTTACGTGGATCCCAAGACTGGAAAGGTGAGCCTTATTTTCTGCAGCAAATGGAAAGTAGTTTGCACAAGCATATTAATTGAATACGTTTTTCATCACTGAAGTATTGGTACACAAAAAGCAAGTTTTCTTTTTTATATAAGCACAAGCCATAAATATCAAAAGGTCAGTATTACAAACGCTGCGTGGCTATGAATCTAAACTGCTGTGTGCACAATCAAATTACAAGTTCTCTATCAGTGACTTCCCATTTTAACATTAATGGCCATTAAATTGTGGGCAGTGCTTATATGATGCTTCACATTACTAGAAGATATGACATCAGCTCTTTGATATAAAACTGTTCTGTCTCTTCTCATGCTTCACTGTTGGAGCGTGAAGCAGTGGTAGAGTGATTTGCAGATTGATTGATTAAAAGACTGTAATGTGAATTCTCCTTCCGTGGCTGTGACCATCTCCTCCTTCTTTGATTATTTATCTGGTATAAGCCCAGATTCAGCGCCAGAACATGCCTTTGCTCAACAGGACCGTCTGGAATGTGGTTCAAACTCTTCCCCTGCTGACAAAGGAAGAAGTGCAACCATTGAGCCAAGGATGTAATATGCAAGAGCTTTTGTACAATAGAAAATCTATTTAAGTGGAGTATCTGACATTTTGTGTTTCTAATTAAACTCCACGTGAATTTACTTTAATACACTAATTAGGAGCATGTGCTTATGATGAAAGGTGAAGTATAAATGCAGAGTCTGAATGCACTGTTAAAATTATGTTTTTGTCAACTTTCATGTTGTTATCCCATTAGTTTTATAAAAGTTTTCAAACTGATGGATGGGGAAGTCTGTGAGCAAATGGTTGTGGGGTTGGGAAGGTCAAGTTTATGACTGGATAGAATTTCTCAAACTTCTAGTTTGTAGATTTTACTAGCAATTTCTGAATTATTATTTTGATCTTCCTGAAAGGAAATTGATGTCCTGGTGAGTATAATTGTATCTATGGATCTCTTTGCACAGAAGATTGTAAACCCCCAAGACATTCCCAATCCTTGGAATTTGTTGCTTGAAATTAATTAGAGGGATAGTGAAAGGCAAGGACACAGGTCTGCAGTTCTGACCATGTATGTTTTAAATTCCAGGTTACACTCGAATACAGACCTGTAATTGACACAACGTTGGATGCAAAAGACTGTGCCACAGTTCCTCCAGCAATTCGTTCTTATTAAAGCTAACAAAACCATTAGATCATTACATACTAAACTAGGATGAAAAATGTAGTTCCCTGTTAATATATTTAATAAAAGTTTAAAGCAGTGGCAAAATGTCATCCTTTTTGAACTGTGTAATGTAACCATATGTATATTGTAAAAGGTAAATGACATCTTTTATGAGTATGAATGATAAAGCCACAGGAACAGTGTTCTGTACATATGGCATTCATCGATGCACTAAAACTGTTCTCAGTAGAATGTAGTTATTTGTAATAGCATCTAAAACCACACATTCTAATAATGCCAGTGGTTAATCTGCCAGTTTATTAAAAAAAAAATTCCTTTGCAATGCTATGTGACTCTTTAAAATTGTAAAATTTGGCTCTGAATTATTCTGTTGACAATATTATACCTTGTGACTGATGCAGAGTGCAAGTTGAAGATGTGTTCAATTCAGTAGGACTTTTTAAAAGTCAAGTCAAATGCATTCACTTGATGGCTGAAGGAGAATAAGTGTGCTTTGGAGTGGTATGAAGTCTTATTGATGCTGATTTGCATTGTAGTCTGTTATGCCTCATGTTTACAAATAAAACAGATTTAAATTGATTTTATAGCAGTCTAGTCGACAAGCAATCCAGAAGCCTGAGATGATGCTATGAAAACATGACTCCAAATCTCATCTGGTACCTTGGGAAGTTTTGATGTAATCAATAAGTATGGAATTAAAAGCAAATCAAATTAATGATCATGAAACTATCAATGTTGTAAAACGTCATCTCATTCAGTAATGTCTTTTAGGGAAGGAAATCTGCTATGCTTACCTGGAGCATCCCAGAAATGACTCTAGACACAATGTGCTTGACATCTAACTGACTTAGAAAGCCACTAGTTTGTACTAAACCACTGCAGAATGTCAAATAAAATTGAAATCTGACAGACCACTGGCATAGAGCTTGGCTCTGGAGACTGCAAAAGGACAGCTAGCCAGTTCTGCCTGGAAAAATCATTTTCTGGCATATCTGTTGAGCTAGGTCAAAATAAGAAAAATGTCCCGCTGCCACCAGTCTGAAGACCCACTAAGAATAGCAAAGGAATGTGTACTCTGGTTGGGAATTATGTCTGTTACGAACAACAGCTCAGTAGCACGACATTGACGGAGTTGGCTAAATCTTGAAGGATGTCTCCCAGTCTGGCTGGATGAGAGAGTGGTTTTAAAAAAAGCTACTTTACCTCATCCTTGGGTTGTGGGGCTTGACATGATTACAGAGTTGGGACGGGGTGAGATCACAAACTGATTTTAAAATTCTCATCCATATTTTCAAGTGTAAATTTTGCTTGGCTGAGAGCTGACATAGGTCGGCAGCCTTCAGATGATAGAATGAGACCTCAACTTAAGACATGGACAGCAGTGTTTTGAACGTTACAGACAGTAGGACATTGATTTGTCAGAAATGTGTTGGACCAGTCACACCTAGAAGCAACAGGTATTCATGAGGGTTGCAGGGGCAGCTGAGCTGAGTCACTACTAAAGTGGAAATGGGCATTTTTTTTTGGCATAGATGGGGTCAAAAGCTTATCTCATGATTAAATGTGACACAGGTTGGGAGCAGACTGGTTTAATTCTGGATTATAGCTAGGAAAGTGGATGGTGTTAGTAGCTCAAGAAGAGATTTGAACAGAAACCAAAAACAATGGCCTTCAGTCATAATGTTTGATTGAAGAAAATTTCTGCTCATCCAACCTTTGTATTGAATGTTAGATAAGCAGTCTGATAAACTTACAATGGTGGAATCATTGAGAGGTGTGATGTGGTAGAGCTGGATGTTGTCAGCATATATGTGACCATAGGATATCCCTGGTGATTATACAATGCTGCAGAATTTTCATACAGCAAGTAGGTGACTGGTACCAGAAGCTATCATTCGCAGCTATAGACGAGAGCTTTAGGAATTGTCAACTAAAGAAATGCTACTGTGCCAGACTCCCCTTTGATAACTCTTGTTAGCCTACAACTACACAATGCACTGTCTCTTACATTAAGTATAGTGTACAGAAACAGGACACACCTAATCTACTGGAGTCTTAACACAGCCTTCCTCAATCTATCAGCATAGCTCTACATTTCCTTCTTCCTCATACACTTACATTGTTTTCCCTTAATCTGATCTAAGCAGTTCGCCTCGACTGCTGTTACATAGGAAACATGGCAGCAATGTTCACAAAATGAGCTCCCAAGCAGCAAGTGATCATGACCATGTCATCTGTGTTGAAGATGTTGATTAAATGGTAAGTATTGGCCAGGAATCTGGAGTTGTCTCCTCTGCTATACTTTGACATAGTGCCGCAAAATAATATACGTCCACCTTAAAAGCAGTCTTGATGCTTTGGTTTATTGTGCTCTCTGAAAGAGTGCATGACACCCACTTGAGCATTAGTTGAGTGCTTCATTGCTGGCAACTCCTTGTTTGTGTGGGATTTGTATAAACGGCAAGATTGTCCATCTGTCTGTGTTTTTTCATTATGGCTACATGGCCATAGTTTATCTTTTGTTCATTTTAGAGGATGTGGTTGTCACTGGCTGGGCCAGCATTTATTTCCCCTCAAGAAGATGATGAGCTACCTTCTTGAATCACTGTAGTCTGCATGATGCAAGTACAACCGAAATGTTGTTAGAAAGGGAGTTCTGGGATTATGAGCCAGTGACAATGAAGGAGTGACATATATTTCCAAGTCGGAATGGAGTAGAGCTTGGAGGATAAAGTTGCTGGTGGTCATATTCCTATGTACCTGCTGCCCTTGTCCTTCTAAATGGTAGAGTTTCTGGTGTGGGAAGTGCCCTCTGTGGACCCTTGCGGAGCTGTTACAGTGCATCTTGAAGATGGTACACTGCTGCCACTGTGCATCAATGTGAAGGGACTAAATACTGAGGTGTTAGATGGGGTGCCAGTCATACGAGTTGATTAGTCTGAGATGATGCTGAGCTTTAATGGATGCAGGCAAAAGAAGAGTTTTCCATCACTTTTCTCACTTGTGCCTTATAGACAGGCATGAAAAGATAGTGAGGGTTCAGTGTACAATTTCTAACCTCTGACTTGCTCTTGTAGCCAAGGTATTTGCATGATTGGTCCAATTTAGTTCCTGTCCAATAGTTAATCATCACCAGCCCCTCCCCACTCCCAGGATGTTGATAGTGGGGAGAAGGCAACAGTAATACTGTTGGATATCAAAGGGCAATGGTTAAATTGTCTCTCGTTGGAGATTGTCTTTGTCTTTGCCTGGCACTCCTGTGGTATGAACATTAATTATCAGATCAAACCCAAATGATGTTTGGTCTTGCTGCATTTGAAAATGGACTGCTTTAATATTGGAAAGTCACAAATGGTACTGAATATTGTGAAATCATCAGTGGAGATTCCCATCCCTGACCTTATGATGGAAGGAAGGTCAAAGTAGCCATTGACAAAATATGGTTGGGCCTTGCACACTACCCTGAATAATTCAGGCTCCCAACATCTCTTAGAGTTAATGAGAACCACTGATGCTGGAGTCAGAGGTAACACAGTGTGGAGCTGGAGGAACACAGCAGGCCAGGCAGCATCAGAGGAGCAGGAAAGCTGATGTTTCAGGTTGAGACCCATCTTTGCAAATTTCTGAAGAAGGGTCCTGACCCAAAACATCAAATTTCCCACTCCTCTGATGCTGCCTGGCCTGCTGTGTCCCTCCAGCTCCACACTGTGTTACCTCTGACTCCAGCATCAGCAGTTCTTACTATCTCTTGATATTGAGGGCATTCCCTTTCACTTTCCCTTTCAAAGTCAGCTCCTGTATCTATGTTTGGACCAAGCCTAATAAGGTCAGCTGCTCAATCTGGCAGAACCGAGCTGAGAATCGGTTTGCAGGTTACTGTTGAGCACGTAGCACTTGACAGTCCTTTGATGACAGCTCCCATAAATTTGATTGGAAGTAGACTAGTAGAATGATAATCGACTTGGTTGGATTTGCCCTGTTCTTTGCAAATAGGAATTATCAGAGCAACATTTTTAGTTGTGAGTGTTGAGCTGTACTTCAGCTTGATTGGGAGTGCAGCAACTTCTGAAACACAAGCCTTAAGTACTATTTCATGAATGGGTGTTATTTTATAACAATTGACACTAGTTTTTTATTTCTAGATTTTTAGTTGAAATCAAATTTCACCATTTACATTGTAGGATTCAAATCCATATCCCCAGAGTAAGAGCCCAGGGCACTGGATTACTAGTCTAGTGACGAAACAACTGCCAACACCTCCCTTTTGGCTACAACGTCTTCTGGGACTGAAGGATTGAAGGAAAATTGAGTGTTCTGCCCTTGGATAGAAAGTAAATCATGCAGTGCCTCTATTAACCACTAGGAGAGCCTAAAGTATTACTTTTGGTCAGAATATAGTTGAATACAGACAAAACATGTATGTTGTCAGATTTATTACATTTTTGGAATTATATTCATAATTACAGTTTGAAGGGAAGTTCCTCATTTAAAGAACTATAAGTCAGGCTTCATTGAATGTAGAGAGCCTTTCTACATTCTTGCTACATTTTAAGGAACAGCACAGTGGTTAGCAGCTGCTGCCTCTCAGCACTAGGAGCCTGGTTCGATTCCACCCTCTGTGTGGAGTTTGCACATTCTCCCTATGTCTGCAAGGGTTTCCTCTGAGTGCTCTGGTTTCCTCCCGTAGTCGTTTCAAAGATGTGCAGGCTAGGTGGATTGGTCATGCTAAATTGCCCATAGTGTTCAGGGATGTGTAGGTTATAGGGTCTGGGTCTGGGTGGGATGCTGTGACGGTCAGTGAGGACTTGTTGGGCCGAGGGATTTGTTTCTGCACTGTATGGATCATATGATTCTAGTACTTTATCCATATAACTATCTCCAGCCATCTGGAATTCTGTGGTGTGTAAAATCCAGTCTACAACTGTGCAATAAATTGCTTTATGGAGTGACAGATATTAATTTTAAAAGTCCATATTTTAAAATGTCAAGGTAATCTCCAAGCAGTGAGGTACCCAGTGTGCTTCAGCAAATTGGTTTTAGGTTTCATGTGATTTCCCATTGGGTAAAATTCACGCAAGGCATTGAAACAGTCTGAACCTGTGAAGCAAGGACAGCTAAGAAATTAAATCATCCTTTGATTTATTAATTGCTGCAACTGCCCCTTTCACTTTAATTTTTTTGTACTCTATCAACTTTCACCATTTCCATTTTCCATCTCATTTCGTGTTCTCTGACCATAATCAAACATATATCCTGTTGCTATTTTTATGATAAATTGTATTTCAGTTTCTCCACCTTTTCTGGCAGAGTTTAAAGCTTAAGTCATCTCATTAAAGTGATCTCGAAATGATAATTGAAAGAAATAATAACATATTTGAAGCAGAAGCTGGTAAATCATGGACGAGATTTGGACCTGAATAAGAGAGAATATTAAACCCAAGAACAATCCCCATATACACTTCAATCATGTTAACTACCAAGAATTAGTAAATGTGTTGCTGAAATGTGACATTGACAGCAAAGGTATGAGATTTAGCTAGACCATAATTTGGAACCTCACAGAAGTATCAGACTGGAAAAGAGGGCAATCAGATATATTTCAGGTGAAGAGGGGAGTACAGCAAAACTGTCTACCTGTTGCTAACATTATTCGGTCTGGACAGGGAACAATATACATCGAATTAGATGTACAGTACTCGCATGGAACTTACACAAAAATTGGAGACAAGAAATAACAAACTATTTTTTTGTTTACTTAGTGAAGGCCACCACATCAGACCACATTCAGACTTTGTCTAAAATTTTTCATGACTAAATAAGTAACTGGGAATAAAGGAGCTGAAGTCCACAATGTATCATTGACAACCACAGTGAACTTTGAGAGATGCCATCAGATTCACATGGCAATGATTAAAACAATCTCCTAAATATCCTCAGGATTGGGACAAAGGTCTGCTTTTCCATTACAATCAGGGAGTCTCCAAATGAATCTGCGGGGTCTAATCCATTTGTATTAATATCTGATTGTGTGATGAGGCCTGCTAAAATTGATATAGACTGAGAAGAAGATTCCTTTACATTGGATTATGTTTTTAAAGAGACTCAAAGCAGCATGCAAAATAGTACAGGAGCATTTGTAAATTTCAAAGATAGAAATGAAAGAATGGCCAGATAAACACGCCAAAACAAAAATTTTCAAATGGGATGAAGTTTTAACGTTATCACTTTTACAAGTTGTTCCATACAAGGTAAGTAAAAGAGTTAAGAAACATAATCTATGCTAGACGCTCCAGATCACAGGAGGAATAATTGGTTATGTCATATAACTATGTTAATACAATATTATAGTAGAGAGGAAGATAAGAAAGAACATGTATATCAAGCAGTAGCAAGAATAGTGGATAATGACAGAAACAGAGAGTGATGTAAAAGGGGATGTAAACGAGTCACAAAGTGAATTGATTACCTGATTAATGCTGCAAATGCAAGAGGAAGAACAATTGTAAGACCCTGTAAGGTTAATTATAGAATTAAGGGAATCCATAGAGATGAACTAGGGTGTACAATCTTAGCCAGACATAATTTGTGTTTAAGAGAATAATAAACCAATAAAATACCAATAAATAGATATCTAAATCATTTAAGCCCAGGATCAAATGGATATTCAATACAAGCGGGAAAATCACTTAATTGAAACTAGTTTTCCAAAAGTATTAGATCCTAAAACAGTTCAGTCAACTAGATTCCACACAAATTATCGAAAAGTAAGTGCACCATCAAAAACAGAGTCATACGCCATTCCTAAGCTAGAAAATTGCATTATAGAATTGACTGTTTCATTTTGTTCTAAGATTGATTTGTTCAATGGATTTTGATAAGAATCACTGACTTCAAGAGCTAGGGAGTTATTACCCTTTGCATTAATGCTGAGCCATGGTTTCAGGTTTTAAACTCTCCAGCTACATATTGAGTGTAGCCCTATTGCATATTAATGAATTGGCTGTAAAGAAGCCAGTAGAATAATCATGAGAGAGCTGATTGTTGGAGATGGCGTCCCAGAGAGAGAGAAAGATAGTTAGACAGAGAAAGGGAAGGATGACAGTAACCCAGGGAGGAAGAACAAATGATAATGGGAACTGTACATTGGTTAAAATGGGCTGGCTGCACTAAAAGCAGCCTATGTGACAATTTGGCCAAGTGCGTGGGGGAGGGTAAAGGACATGGAAGGAGGTGTTCATCTTCTAAAATTATGGAGCATGATATTGAGTCGTACAGACTGCAAGGTCCCCAAACGGAAAATGAGATGCCGTTCTTCCAGGTATGTTGAGCCTCGCTGGAGCACTGAGGCAGGCTCGAAACAGAATGTTGGCCAGGGAATACAATAGTGTTAGCTAGTTTTGAGAGGATTTGTAGCTCAGGTTCAGGTTCTGGATGTGAGTTTGCTCTCTGAGCTCAACGAGCAAACTCACATCCAGAATACAATGGTGTGTTGATGCCGCAGGCAAATGGAAGCTCAGGGCCATTTTTACAGGCAGACTGGAAATGTTTTGCAAAGCAATCAACCAGACTGCGTTTCATCTACTAAATGTAGAGGAGAGCCCACTGTGAGCAGTGTGTACACTAAATTAGATTGAGTGAATTGCAGGTTATATTGCTGCTTCACCTGGAAGGTGTGCTTAAACAATGAGAAGGGAGGAAGCCTTTTATGATTGTAGGGGATGGTGCCATAGGGAGTCAGGAGATGAGTTACTCACTGCAGTATTCCGAACCTCTGACCTGCTCTTGTAGCGCTATCTATGGTGAGTGCTGTTGAGTTTTTGGTCAATTGTAACGTCCAGGATGTTGAATGTGAGGGTTTCAGGGCTGGTAATGCCATTAAATGTCAAGGGGCTGTGGTTAGATTATTTCTTATCGAGATGGTCATTGCTAGGCGTTTGTGTGACACAAATTTCACTGAGTTTTGTAATAATGTTATATTGTACTTCTCCCACTCCCATGGAGAAATGTGCATCATTATTCCAGATCACAGATCGCTGCTGGCTTGTAGATTTATTAGGGCTAAAACAATAACAATTGCTGTTCGCCAGGTCACACTTATGAACACCCAATGGCCTTTGCAGGTTCAACAATGTGATTTCACACATTTTCACACATTAACAGATTTTCCTTATAACTTGTTCAGCCAAGCAGATTAACAAGAGGTGCAGTTGATACACACAGTTAAATCAGCCTGTAATTCTTTTAATCTGGACAGTGAGTTTACAGAGGGTATGTGTGTGGCATTGAGATTCTCCTCCCAATGTTGACTTTGCCTAAAAATAGGGTAAGATTTCCAGTCTTTTCTCTGACACGGCCTGAGTCAGGGTTCAACACAGGATGTTCGTGGGGTTCCCACCATCAAGAACACACTTGTTTTGCTATTCTTCAACATTCATCATTGCTGAAGAGTAGAAGGGCAGATTACTAATTGCATCATATGTTTTCTTTATAATAGAAATAGCAAGGTGTGGAGCTGGATGAACACAGCAGGCCAGGCAACATCAGAGGAGCAGGAAAGCTGATGCTTTGGGTCCGGACCCTTCTTCAGAAATGGGGGAGGGGAACGGGACTCTGAAATAACTAGAGAGAGGGGGAGGCTGTGATTGAAGGTGGGTAGAGGAGCAGATAGGTGGGGGTCAAGGAGGTGGGGATGAAGCCAGTACAAGTGAGTGTAGGTAGGGAGTTGGGATGTGGATTAGTCATTGAGGAGGGAGGGGTGGGTGGGTAGGAGGTCAAGGTCAAGGAGGCGGGGATGAGGCTAGTAGGTACGAAGTAGGAGTGGGGGTTGGTCAGTGAGGTGGGTGGAGTGGATAGGTGGGAGAAAAGACGGTCAGGTCAAGGAGGTGAGGATGAGAGGGGGCTGCTGGTCTTGCGATGAGGTCAGGGTGGAGAGATTTTGAAGCTTGTAAAGTCCATGTTTTCTTTATGCACACTAAATGAAAAGGAGCCAAGTCAATTTTAATGTATCCATAACACAATACAGCTCAATAAGGATCTACAGAACTATACTCAGTCAAGTAAAGTTCCTCAGGGATTATACTTCATGTCCTTCTCCCTGACCCTATCAATAGTTATACTATTGTGTTTCTTCCTATTTTTCTTGTGATGTAAATAAGTTCCAGTCTTTCTAGAAACATCTGCCAATTTCTGAGCCATAGGTCTACATAACTGTGTTTCAATTATCAATAGGCCCTTATTTTGTACTTCAACTGCTGACAATTGAGCTAATTGAGTGCCTATTATTATTTTATTGGGTCAATCGTACAGTCAGAGAACTATTGTATTTGCATTTCTACTGCATCGCCCACAGACAGAGAGACTGCACAGATATCTGTATGGGGCAGAGGGAACAAAGTGGGTATTCAACTGGAGGGAGATGTGGAGAAAGTACTGAGCGAAGGTGATGAGAGTTGTGAATCCCAATCAAGAGAGCAGTCTTTTCAGGTACCTTTTGAAGGAATGAGGAGTTTCAAAATTGGTGGCATAGTAGACAGTGAAGAAGGTTTTCTAAGGTTATAAACCCCGATCTTGATCAAATGTGTCAATGGGCTGAAAAATGGCAGATGGAGCTTGCCCTGGATAAATGTGAGGTATTGCATTTTGGTACAAAAATAAAAGGGTAGGGCTGACACAATTAATGGCATGGTCTTGGTGAGTGTTGCAGAAAACAGGGGCCTAGGGGTGCAGGTATATAATTCTTTCAAGTTTGTGTCACATTTGAACAAGATGGTTAAAAAACGCATTTGGCACACGCCTTCATTGCCCATTCCTTTGGGTATAGGAGTTGGCAGGTTACGTTGAGGTTGTACAGGACATTGATGAGGCCTCTTCTGGAATATTGTGTCCAGTTCTGGTCGCCCAGTTATAGGAAGGATATTATCAAGCTGGAGAGAAGAAATTTACCAGGATGTTGCTGGGTATGGAAGGTTTGAGTTCTAAGAAAAGGCTAGATAGACTGGGATCTTTTATTTCACTGGAGCATAAGCGGCTGAGAGGTGACCTGATAGAAGTTTATAAAATAGGGAGATTTATAGATAGTGTTAATGGTAGTTGTCTTTTCTCTAAGATGGGGAATTTCAACACTTGGGGCACATTTTTAAGGTGAGAGGAAAGAGATTTAAAAAAGACATAAGAGGCAATATTTTTTACGCAGAGAGTGGTTCTCATGTGGAATGAACTTCCTGGATGCAGATACAACTATGATATTTAAAAGACATTTGGATAAGAACTTCAATAGGAAAGGTTTGGAGGAATATAGGCCAGGAGCAGGCAAGTGGAACCAGTTTGGTTTGGGGTTATGTTCGGCATGGACTGATTGGACCAAAGGGTCTGTTTCCATGCTGCATGGCTGTTACGTTTAGGGGGAGCTGGAGCAAAAGTTCCAGAGAAAAGTGGCATAATAGCTGAATGAGCTGTCACAATGGTAGAGTGAAGGGGAGAGGGAATTTGAAGCTATCTAAAACAGGAGGATGATTTATTTTGATGTCCATCAGGCCTAATGAACACTGAATTTCAGCATTTACTCTGTTTCTTCATTTACTGGCCTTTTTTTATTATTCAGAAGTAGGTCAGTATGGGATGCTCTTTGGAGAGTCAGAGCAGATTCAACAAGCTGAACTGCCTCTAACTGCACTGTAGGGATTCTATGATGGCAATCAATGCTGACCAGCCAGTGACCTCCACATCCCGAGAATGAATAATAAAAAAAGTATAGCGGAAGTAGATATCGCGTTCAGTGGTAGTGTAACTGAACGTGTGGATTACTTTATCTTGGCTGGATTGGGCTTCATTACTGTTGCTGTGGTAACACCAATGAAGTGAGCTTCCCAATTTACTCGTAGCTTGAACCATACAGCTGGTGGAGAGCTATTGATCAATAAGGACCTTGGAGGTGACTCACTCATCATAGAGCAGCCACCTCCACTGTGTTCAAATGGCTGGTATTGCTCAGCTTATTGTCAATGGTGGGCCCCATACTGTTGCTGGTAGATGTCTTAGTAATAATAATCTGCTGGAGATCAAAGGAGAAGCTTTAAGTATTGTTGAAGTCTACCATTTATCAATAAGCTCAAACTAAAATGGCAGAATAGTAAATTAACCATTCTAGAAATAACTATTCTTGTCTTGTTTCATCAACCAGCCAATTTTGTCTTTAAAATGGAACAAAGATCATTGAAGAAACAGATGAAAGATAATTCGCCTAAAGATCTTGCCCAAAGGACTTCCTGCAGTGATGTGCTGAGGCTGTATTGTTTGGCCTTTAATAGTCACTGTATGCTGGGCTCAGCTCTACCAATGAGAGATGTTCTCCTAAACTTGACATTTGCCAGAGCTTCTTGTTGTCAAGGCTACCCTGATGTCAAGAGCAGTTACTCTCACCTTACATTGCACTGAACTCTCAGGCATGTAAATGAATGATTCTGAGATAACACAATGTGAAGCTGGATGAACACAACAGGCCAAGCAGCATCAGAGGAGCAGGAAAGTTTGACGTTAAGGGTTGCGACACGAAATGCCAAACTTTCCTGCTCCTCTGATGCTGCTTGGCCTGCTGTGTTCATCCAGCTTCACACCGTGTTATCTCAGATTCTCCAGCATCGGCAGTTCCTACTATCTCTGTAACTGAATGATTCTGTTGGGATTTCAACCAAGCACCAATGTTGCAGCGATTGGTAAGTCAATCGTATGCTATTGTAGATAATGATAGATACAAATATTGTATTTTAAAGGCATGGGAGCAGGGCAGAAATTCAAAAGCACAGCAAAAAGCTGGAGACTGAACATAAATGAATGGGAGCTGGAAAGAGTTCAAAAGCTCACCAAGAAATTAGAAGTCATGGATGTAGGAACAAGAGAGAAATCGATCACAGGAGAAATTGAATTAAGTGGTAAGTGAAGAACATTACCACCAACAGTTGGCATGAAGAAACAGAAAGCCAGCAAGGTCAGTAATAAGGTACACTTTAATAAAAATATCAAAGAACTGCAGATGTTGGGAATCAGAAACAAAAACAGAAATTGCTGGAAAAGCTTAACAGGTCTAGTAAGCATCTGTGGAGAGAAAGCAAAAATAATGTTTTGGGCCCCGTCATCCTCCTTCAGAACTGCTTATAGCTGGGAAAAGGTTGGTATAGCTGCTGAAGATGAGGCTGGTGAAGGAATAAACGGTAGATGGAGATAAGGTGAATGGAGAGAGAACAACAGTTGGTCAGGCAAAAGAATGGGTAAAAGGCTGGGGTGTCAGTAACTGCTAGTGGGGGCAATCAGTGGCTGACAATGGTTTGTTTGTGGTAGCATCCTGTGTGATGACAAGGCCTGGTGACTGGGGGTCAGATTAAGAACACGGAAAATGGTACTCAGACCCTAAAATTAGTGAACTTGGTACTGAGTCCTGAAGGCTGTAAAGTAAGCTTTAACAAACCCTGAGTCCTGAATAAAAGGCAATTTGTTATCTAAATGAAAAGTAATGTCAAAATGCTTTAATGCAAAGTGATCTGGATGTCCTGTTGCATAAATTGCAGAATGCTAGTATTCAGGTACAACAATAAGTAAGGAGGACAAATGTAATTTTGTCACTTATTTCTAAAGAAATACACTGTAAAAGTGAGGAAGTGTTGCTGCACCCATACAATGCATTGGTGAGGCTGCACTAGGAGTATTCTTGAGAAAGAATATAATTGTACTGGAGGCAATTCAGAGAACGTTCACTAGATTAAATCCAGAGATGTTTTATGAAGAGAGATTACATAGTTTAGGCCTATACTCTCTGGAGTTTAGAAACATGGGGGAAGAGCTAATTGAGGTGTATAAGATGCTAAATGGGATTGAAAAAGTGGATGTAGAGAGATGTGGCCCCTTGTGGGATAATGTAGAATGAGATGTCATAGTTTTAGGATAAAGGGTGGCAGATTTAGAACTGAAAAAAGAGGAGGAATCTGTGAAATTCACTATTCAAACTACGGTGGATGACGGATTTTTAATGGGCTAAAGAATATTGGGAGCAGGAAGGAAAGTGGAGATAAGGCCAAAATGAGATCAGCCATGGTCATATTAAATGGTGAAGCAGGCTCAAGGGGCTGACTCCTGCTTTCCATTCTGATGTCTGTCATAGAATCCCTGCAGTGTGGAAACAGGCCCTTCGGCCCAACAAGTCCACACCAACTCAACAGCATCCCACCCAGATCTATCCCTCTATGATCCACCTAATGCCTGAACACTGCGGGCAATTTAGCACGGCCGATCCACCTAGCCTGCACATCTCTGGACTGTGGGAGGAAACCGGAGCACCCGGAATAAACCCAGGCAGACACGGGGACAACGTGCAAGCTCCACACAGACAGTCACCTGAGGGTGGAATCAAACATGGGTCCCTGGTGCTGTGAGGCAGCAGTGCTATCCACTGAGCCACTCTGCTGCCTCATGTTGTTACATTCATTTAACACGTGTGCAGGAAGTGTCAAAAGCCGTAGGGCCCCATGCTGGTGCTGACTCAGCCGTAATAGGCAGAGCAGGTTCATGGTTGGTGGGGGATGGGCGTGGCATTGACAAGGTTGGAAGACCAATAGGGTACTTGATAGTCAGGGGAACAGACAGATACTTCTGCAGCCACAGGCATGGATCCTGATAATGTCTTTTCACCCTGGTACCAGGGTCAAGGATGTCGGAGCTCTCTGAGAGGAGAGAACAACCAGCGAGCATGGTCTACCTTGGTATCAACAACTTGGAGAGAAAGTGGAATGTAGTACTGCAGGCAGAGTTTAGAAAAGTAGAGAGAAAACTAGCAAGCAAGACTTCAAAGGTAGTGATCTTCAGATTACTCTGTGTACAAGTGAGCACCAAAATAGCACAGAGTAGATGAATGCGTGGCTGGAGTGATTATGCAATCAGGAAGAATTTAGATTCCGATGATATTGGGATCAGTTTGGGAGATGATGAGACCTGTGTGGACTGGGTGAATTGAATCTAAGCAGACCTGGAACCAATGCGCTTGCAGCTAATCTGTTAGAGCTACTGGAGGGTTTTAAATAATTTGGTAAGTGCTTTGAACCTGGGAGCTAATATTTGGAAGGAACATCGGTGGTACAGTGGTAGTGACCCTACCTCTGAGCCAACAGGTACGGGCATGAGTCATAACACTCCTGGACAGGATGGTTAAAATATCTCAGAAGGAATATCGGAGCACTGCTTGTAACTTATTCATCTGATTTGCCAAAGAAGTGACTCGCTGGTGGGTCACAAAAACGGCAAGAATCATTGTGCGATAGAGATCTGGAATGACAGACTGCATTCGAGTAGGAAATAGTAAGGCCGTAGGTGGGGTCAGTGTGAGAGAGAATGTAATGAAGTTTAATTTGGGGCCACTACACATGTTTGTGATTGTATGGAGTGTGGTAAATAGGGAGGGTCTGCTGCATTGCAGAAACCCATCTAGATGATTCCATAGTAATCATTGAGACCTGGCTCAAAGAAGGGTCAGACTTTGTAATGAACAGTCTTGAGTAAGTGGCTTTCAGGGGAAAGAAAAGAAGACACAGTATCAATATTCATTAAGGAGAACATTGCAGTGCTGGAGAAAGAGGATGTTGCTGAGCAGACAAAGATGGAATCTATCTTTCTACAGTTAAGAAACAATAATTACCATGGATTGCTCTGTGTATTCTATAGGTCACCAAATAGTGAAAAAGAAAGAGATATAGAGGAACAACTTTTCAAGACTGTTACAGAGAACACAAGAATCATACAGTAGTTATAATTGGGGCCTTCAATTAATCTAATATAGACTGGGATGGTAATGGTCCAGAGGGCAGAAAGGGAAATGAATTCCATATGTGTGTACCAGGAGAATTTTTGACATTAGTACTTTTGTAGTCCAACAGGAAATGAGGCTTTGCTCAAATTGATTGTTGTGAATAAGGTAGGCCAGAGGATCAAGTGTCAATATTGGAAGGTTTAGGGGAAAATGGTCATTAGCGCACAAGCTATAGCTTGGCTCTGGAAAAGAACAAAGAATAATCCAGAGTAAGAATAATTAACATGGGTAGGAGTTGGGGGGAAGCCAACTTCAATGGAGCAATGTCTGATCCAGGTAAATTGTAGTCAATCTCTGGCAGGCAAAACTGTACTAAAGAATACCTTAAAGAAGACATAATTCAAGTGCAGTCAAAATATATTTCCACAAGGGGCACAGGGTAAGTAAACAAACTTAAAGCCTCCTGGATGATGAAAGAGATGGAAAGTATGATGTAATGGATAATGGGTGCATATAAGAAACATTAGGTAAATTTGCACCACATATAAGACCATATCATGTAGGATGAGAAAGTAGGGCATCTGGCCCATCAATTAAATCATGGCTGATTTGATAATCCTCGACTTCACATTTCCCTATAACCCTTGATTTCCTTACTGGTTAAAAATGTCTCTCTCTCTCTCTCTCTCTCTCTCTGTCAGATTTGAATATACTTCATGACTCAGCTTCTACGGCCCTCTGGTAAAAAGTTTCACCAATTGACTGGCTATGTCTGAGAGAGGAAACTTCTCCTCATCATGGGCTTAAACAGGCAACTCTTTACTCTGAGATTATGCCCTCTGGCCCTAGGCTCTCCAACAAGGGTTAATAAACTTTCCACAATCTATCCTGTCAAACCTCCCAATCTTGTATATTTCAATAAAGTCTCCCCTCATTCTTCCAAGCACCAGTGGACACAAACCCAAGCCACTCAACCTTTCCTCAAAAAGAACATAAGAAATAAAAACAAGGAACAGGTGTAGACAATTCAACCCCTCGAGCCTGTACACCAGTTAACATGATCATGTCTGATCACATCTTGGCCTCAACTCCCCTTTTCTGCCTGCTCCCCATAACCCTTTAACCTGTTACTTATTAAAACTCTAAGTCCCCCTCAAATCTATTCAATGTCCATTGTACTTTAGAGTAATGAATTCCACAGATACATGACCCTTTGAGAGTTGTAATTCCTTCTCATCTCGGTTTTAAATCTGCTACCCCTTATCCAAAACCATGGCCTCTTGTTCAAGACTGCACCACAAAGCAAACATCTGCTTCACATCTCCATTTGACAATCACCTTTAGCATCTTATATACCTCAATTAGAACTCCTCCCCTTCTTCTAAAGTTCAGAGATTACAGTTCGAAATTGCTCAAGTTCTCTTCATAAAACAAGTCCATTATATCTGGATTGAGCCGAATGGACCTCCTCTGAACTGCCTCTAAGCTAACTTCATCCCTCTACAGGTAAGGGCCCAAAATTATATGCATTACTTCAGGTGAAGTTTCACGAATGCCTTGTACAGTTGCAGCAACATTTCCAACTTTTATCTCTGTTTCTTTAGAAATGAATGTCAAAATTCTACTTGCCTTTCTTATTATGTGCTGTTCCTACTTACTAATTTTCTGTGATTTGCACACAAGTACACCCATATCCATCAGGAAGACAGTCCTTCCATATCCAGAATTAACTGAGCAAACCTTATCTGGACTGCTTCCAATGCCAGTATATCTTGCCTGAGATAAGAGGACCAAAACTGTTTGCAGATTTTCAACTGTGGTCTGACTAGTGCTTTGTATAAATTTGGCTAAGCCTTCCTAATTCTATATTCATTCCCTTTAAAATAAAGGCCAATAAACCATTTGCCTTCCTAATTACTTGAAAGCTGGCTTTTTGTAACTCATGCGTGAGAGCCCCCAGATCCCTCTGTGCTGCAACTTTCCGTAGTATTTTCTTAATTAAATAATATTCACCTCTTCTATTTTTTTCTGCCAATGTGCATAACCTCACATTTTCAAAATTATATTCCATCTGCAAAGTTTTTGCCCCTCAGTTAATCTGTCCAAATCCCTCTTTAGACTGTCTGTGTCATTCGCGCTTCTTGCTTTCCCACCTATTTTTGCGTCATCCATAAGCTTGGCAATAGTACATTCACTTCCATCAACTACTAGGTCATTAATAGATCTTGTAAATAATTGTGGCCCCATCACTGATCCCCATGGCACTCCACCAGTTACAGGTTGTGATTGTGAAAATGCATCTCTTGTTCTAAATCTCTGTCTTCTATTAGCTAACTAATGCTCTACCCATGCTAATACACTACATCCATCACCTTGGGGTCTTATCTTATTAAGTTGTCTTACATGTGCTATCTTTGCAAATCCAAATATATTATATCTACTGGTTCCCCTCCATCTATCCTGTATGTTACCTCCTCAAAGAGCTGTAATAAATTTGTAGGCATGATCCTTTTTCATAAAGCCATGTTGACTCTGTTTAGTTTTATTAATCCATTTCTAAATCCTCTGCTATTACACCCTTAAGAACAGAATCAAACAGTTTCTCAGTGACACATGTTAAGCTAACTGGTCTGTAGCCAAGTGCTTCTTGTTTCCCTCGTTTTCTTAAAAGGGTGCCAGCTTTCACATTTGCAAGAGTAAAGCTAACATCTCATTAAGGCATTCAATATCATTATGATGATTAAATCTATCACTATCAACAGTCTGGGATTAACGTTGAACAGAAAATTAAGTGGTCCAATTAGATGATTGTAGCACCAGGTCAGAGGTTGGAAACTCTGCAAAAAATACATATACCTCCTGATGCCCTCAAAGCCTGCCCACAAGACTCAGTCAAGGGTGGGATAGAATGCTCTCCACTTGCTTGGATGTGTGCAGCTGCAACCAACTCTGTAGAAGTTCAACACCATTCAGAACAAAGCAGACCTCTTGACTGGCACCACATCCACCATCGTCAATATTCATTCCCTCCACCATTGCTAAAGTGTGTGCCATTGCCAATGCTCCTTGACAGAACCTTTGAGACTTTCAATCGTTACTGTGTATCAGGACAAAATAGATACTTGGGAACACCACCACCTGCAAGGCCCCTTCCAAGCCACACACCATTCCAACCTGGATGTTAAATGCCTTTATGCTCCTTCACTGCATTGGGTCAAAATCCTGGAATTGCTTCTCTAACAGCATTTCAAACAAATGGACTCCAGTGCTTCAAATGTTTTAGGCTCAGACCACTTTCTCAAGGGTGCCTGGGGAAGGGCCATAAATGTTGGGCCAGCCAGTGATGCTCATTGTTTGAAAAGGAGCTCATTTTATGCACAAAAGGGGCTCCAAAGCCATTTTTAGGAAAATGAATGATAAAATTGTACTAAAAGGACAACTGGTGCCACCTAGAGACTAACAATGGAATTTATGGTTGGAGGCAGGGGGCATGGTCTGGAGAATAAATTAATATTTTGCACCTGTTTTGATTTACAAGAGAAGATACTGCTTAAGTTGTGATATAAGAGAAGGTATTTGCAACACTTTATGGGTTAAAAATAAACTTGAAAAATAATTTACCTTGGGAGAGGAGGAGCAAGTGGAATAGATGATGAGGGAGTCCAGGCAAACAGCAAAGGAAGTGGTAATGGCATGGGTGAAAAGATATAAATACAGGTCAGGTGCTAATAGTAGGTGCTAGTCACACAAAATACATGAAATCTGCTGAGAGCAAACTCATGCATCAAGATACAGGGAGGAGAAGTTTGAATAAAAATGACAATATTTAAAGGTGATTATTCCCCGGTATCAGAGGAGATGCATCCAAGCATATTAAGGGATGCAAAGATGGAAATTCTTGGACAAATATTGGCTATGATTTCCCACTGCTTCTTAGCTACAGGGATGGTGCCAGACGATTGGACAATTGCCAGTGTCACACTGTGCTTGGAAAAAGGTGTAAGGAAAAACCCAATTGTTGAAATTCAGTGGCAGTGAACCATTTTTAGAAATGGTTGTTCAGAACAAATTTAACAGGCGCTGGGGAAGATGTGAGGGAATTAAGAAAGACTGGCTCAGATTTGATGAGGATAAGTCACTTGAATTTTTGATGAAGTAACAGAGAAATTAGATACGGGTAATATGGTCGATGTGGTGTATGTAGACATCCAAAAGGCACTTAATTGAATTTTTACCAAAAGAGTAAAGTTAGAGCCTAACTAAGTGACAGTGGCAACGCTGATTACAAAATTGTCAGTGTAACAGGAAATGAGAGAAAGATCGACACTGCTTGAAGGCACTAGGCACAGCTATGATTGTGGGTACTGAGGAGGCTTGAGTGGAGCATAAAGACCAAAATGGGCTGATTAGGATTAATGCTCTGTTTCTGTGTCCTAAGTGCTGTATTGTTCTATGCAAGCACACAAGTTGTTTTGAAGACCTGTACCATGAGGAGCCACACCACCAGCCAAACTGTTCCAGTTCAGCTGCAATAATGACATCAACCTAACAACAAGGAAAATGGCACATTTTCTCAAACAACAGATCCAACGGGCAAGTTAACACAAATGGTATCCCAGACGTCCAGTCTATAAGGAAATTCTCACATCACCCAAAGTGGATTGAATCAGTTGGACTTTGGCACCTATAATGGTGCAGACTTCAGGAGGATTGGTTTCTTGCACAATAATTCCCATCCAGTCTTGTAAGGGTAGAATCCAGCATATGCCTCCAACTTGCAACCGGCATGTGGACTCTCGCCAAGATTATGATGGTTGCAATACAGAATGACCACAGAGTGGGGCATAGTGGATTGTTCTTCTAACCTGCAAAGCCTCCCCATCTTGTTCTAATAATTACATGATTTACGTGAAAAATACTTTCTCTTTTTCTTAGTTCTTGCTAAAACTGTCATGTAATGTTGCATCAGAAAGGTTTCTCCCAACGCAAATGTTCAATGACCGGAACACAAGGAGCAGATCAACCACAGTGATCCATACTTAAGGTCAATGAGGTCAGTATGAAATGTTCCATAAACATTCTCACTGACCCTAGTAAACTAATCTGCCCGAACCTGGTCATGGAGAATAAAGTAGGCTTATACTTTCTGTCTAATTTTTTTAAGCTCTGAAAATACAGAAATCTCTTCATACTTTTGAGTATAATTGTTTCTAAAGCTCTTGTCTCATTGTAATTATTTGTACTTTTCTGTCTAGTTGTCCCAGAACATCATGAATGTTGTAGTCCTGCAGAGATGACAGGAAAATTGCAACTGTCATGGTATGTTATTTTCACCATGGGTTTCTACAAAGCAGGCTTAGGTGGAATTTAAAACACAAACCCCAGTTCCCCCAAACATTGGCAATAATGGTTTATAAAGATCTATAGGTCATCAGTGACTTTCCTTCTGATTTGCAAGGAGCCATGTATCAGTAGGGTCACCTTACCCAGAAAGAAAAAAATAACATAGAATAAGGGATACAAATCTAAAGGGGGCACAGGAGCAGAGGGAGCCGGGTGTACAAGTGCACAGTTCATTGAAGGTGGTAGGATAGGTAGAGAGAGCAGTTAATAAAACATACAGTGTTCTCAGCTTTATTAATACTGACATAGAGTAAAAGAGCAAGGAGCTGACATATAAGACACTTGTTAGGTCTTAGCTGGAGTATTGTGTACAATTTGGGTGCCGCATTGTCTTAAAGATGTAAACGCAATAAAGAGAAAAATAAGAAAGGGCTGGCACAGTGACTCAGCAGCTAACACTGCTGCATCAGCACCTGGAACCCGGGCTCGATTTCACCCTCAGGCAAGTGTCTGTGTGGAGTTCGTACGTTCTCCCCATGTCTGTGTGGATTTCCTCCCACAGTCCAAAGATGTGCAGGCTTGGCAGATTGGCCATACTAAATTACCCACAGTGTTCAGGGATGTGTACATTAGGTGGGTTATATGGGATGGGTCTGGGTGTGATCCTCTGAGGGCCGGTATGGTTGGGCTGAAGGGCCTGTTTCCACACTGTAGGGATTCTATGATCTAAGAAACTTTAGTTATGAGGACAGATTGAAAAATTTGGGACAGTTCTACTTGGAATCAAGGTAAAGGAGAGTAGATAAGGAGAAGCTGTTCCTGCTTGTAAAGTAAAAAAGATGGATTTAAATTGATGCACAAAATGAAGTAAGGGTGATGTTGGAAAATACTTTTCCATACTGTGAGTAATTAAGGTCTGGAATACACTGCCTTCAAATGTGGTGGAGACAGGTTCAATTGAAACATTCAAGAAGGCATTGAATGTTTATTTGGAAAAATATGGTGCTTGGGAGTATGAGTTAAAAGCTGGAGATTGGCACTGGGTAATAGAACCAATGCAAATACAATGGGCAGAATGGCCTCTTCTGCACTGTAACAATTCTGTGAGGTTGTCATGGATCTGTGCAGCCTATTCCAGCAAGTCATGTAGTCCTCTTCCGCTCCTTCTCCGTGTGGATGTGGATGTAACAATGGCCTGGAATATTGTTTGACTCTTTCTGTTGATGACCACAGTTATGCCAGTCTGTCTGTAGGCCGTGCCTTTATCAAACAGGCCATTTGCGCCCTCTTTGCAAAGGCTGCTCCCCTGGACATGTGGCAGCAGAAGGCAGCAGGAAAGAGTTTCAGGGTTTGCTGCCATTCATTCCAAGTTGAGACTTCAGAACTTGTCCTGAGCAGGATGACTTCGACTGAACAAAGAACATACGAAAAGTCAACTCTCCTGCTCCTCTGATGCTGCCTGGCCTGCTGTGTTTCCTCCAGCTCCACACTGGTGTTATCCCTGATTGATTACTAATTTCAAGATATCTAAACAGTCTGCTTAGAGATGTCATTGCACAGCCCTGGAACACATCTCCTGGCTCAGAGATAGGCTCACCACTACTGTACCACAAGAACGCTTGCTATTCAGCTATTCATGGCTGAGTGAACACAGGTAACCTGCTAAAGACATGTAAATAGACCCAATAATTCAAAATTATTGGCCCAATCACCTCAGCCATCACCCAGCTGGAAGATAATTGTACCTCAGGGTGTTAAACTGTAAATAACCTGAACAGATTATTATAATTCCATGACTGAAGGTGGGGGGGAGCATCAGATTAGGTCAGAATTCCACACTGCAACAGGCAAAGTGTTGGTTTGATGAACCAGAAGCCAGTAGCCTGAGGTTTGAATGAAAATTATTCTGTCAAAGTATTGACACTATTTGAAGCTCTCCAGATAATTCCCATTAACTTATGTTAAATTAAAATAACACCAGAAGCTCTCCAATAGGTACAGAATGTTAGGGGTTCGGAACAGAAGGAAGAAGTAGGGATGGTGAGGGAAGATGTTGCATGCATCAGAGACAATCACAGAGAAAGAGTGTGGCACTTATCCTAGCAGAACAGAGATGGTCCTTGACCTGCTTTCAGCTTTGCTGGCTGTTCCTCCATACCCTGGAGATGGAACCAATCAGGAATCTCAGACCAGACTGGCAGGAAAGGTGGTACAACTTTCTCTGCCAGTCTCCATGAAGAAGTTTCCTTTCCTCTGGACTATCATGCCCACCAAGACCCCCCGGGCCCTGCTGAAGCATTGTGGTGCCAACTTGCCCTTCTCCAACATTTCAGGATCCCTCCTTGAATGAGCAAGACAGCTTTGAAATGCCAGTGCGTGACCAGGTACACAAAGGACTTTCAAAGATGTCACAGGAGTAGGAGATACTGATGTTTCACCAAGTGATGTGTTGTCGTGGGAATAGTGTGAAGTAGCATGGGGTGGAAATCATATATGACAGACACCATAGCTATGGGGAAATTAATGTAGTGAGTTTGGTAAGATAGGATGAGAGAACTCACTAAATCTTGCTGCAAAAAACCCTCCAAATATTTTGATGAAACTCGGACTTAGCCAAAAAAATGTAATGATGTGGAGATGCCAGCATTGTACTGAGGTGGGCCAGGTCAGAAATCATATGAGATAAGGTTACAGTTGTGACTTCACCTGATGAAGGTGCAGAGCTCCGAAAACCTGTGATTTCAAATAAACCTGTCGGACTATAACCTGGTGTCATGTGACTTCTAAAAAGAAGTAAGATTCAGCCCTTAACTATCATTGTCTGTATCTTTATATTCTAGATCACTTAATCAAATTTAAATTTCAGCTGTTAACATGGTGATATTTCCAAAGCAATAGCCTGCTCCTCTATTTTACAAATATAACACAATATAAAACAGTGTATGTAACATTATCACTAAATCAGCAACTCTTCCTGTTTCGACCACAATGAGCTAATTGGCCGGAGATGAATACAGCCTTGACTGTGTACACTTTGAATGAACTCTACGCAGATGGAGCAAGATGTACATTCCAACTCGTATGTTCTTCTGGTTTGATTTAATGACCGAACCTAGAATCACTCTCCTGCTGGGTTTGTGTTTGCAGCTGCGAAATTAGTTCTTAGGCCCACAGACATCATGTTTGGCTGGATTTAGCTTCATTTAATCTGTGGATTATTTTTACGTGATAGAGAACAGGAGAGAAATCAGTGGCACTATCTGCAAGTATGGCTGACTCTAGGTCTTCTGGTGCATGAAAAGGACACAGGATACAATTGCTAGACAGTATTAGGGGAGACAAGACACTGGGGGATAATAATATGAGAAATAAAACTCAGGGCACTACGGGCCAGATGTTCACATCTGAGTCAGGTTTGCAGATTAGGAAATCTCATGACTCAAAAAGCCCAACTCAGAAATGCCTGAAACAGTCAGATTTTATTTCTAGGAAGCAGCTATTAACTGGAATCAGCTCTAACACGCCTTGAACCATTGCAGAGGCAGCCACAGGACTGTTGAATGCCAAGAAGGACATTTTTCCGCCGCCTTCGCCTCCACGCTTACTTCTTCAACCGGGAACCTAACCCTTCCTGCACTGACCCCTTCGCCCGCTTCCAACACAAGTCCTCCTCCTGGACACCACCCCCAGGCCTCCTACCTTCCCTCGACCTCTTCATCTCCAACTGCCGTCGAGACATTAACCGCCTCAACCTCTCCACCCCTCTCACCCACTCCAACCTCTCCCCCGCAGAACGGGCAGCCCTCTGCTCCCTCCGCTCCAACCCCAACCTCACCATCAAACCCACAGACAAGGGTGGCGCTGTGGTAGTATGGCGCACTGACCTCTACATCGCCGAGGCCAAACGCCGACTCTCTGACACCACCTCCTACCGCCCCCTCGATCATGACCCCACCCCCAAGCACCAAACCATCATCTCCAACACCATTCATGACCTCATCACCTCAGGGGACATCCCACCCACAGCCTCCAACCTCATTGTTCCCCAACCCCGCACGGCCCATTTCTATCTCCTTCTCAAAATCCACAAACCTGCCTGCCCTGGTCGACCCATTGTCTCAGCCTGTTCCTGCCCCACCGAACTCATCTCCACCTATCTGGACCCCATTTTCTCCCCTTTGGCCCAGGAACTCCCTACCTACGTCCGTGACACCACCCACGCCCTCCACCTCCTCCAGGACTTCCAATTCCCTGGCCCCCAACACCTCATTTTCACCATGGACATTCAGTCCCTAAACACCTGTATTCCTCATGCAATTTCTTCCTGTCCCGCAGGCCCCAAACCCCACCTCTTCCTCCGTTACATTGATGACTGTATCGGCACCACCTCTTGCTCCCAAGAGGAGCTCGAACAGTTCATCCACTTCACCAACACCTTCCACCCCAACCTTCAGTTCACCTGGGCCATCTCCAGCACATCCCTCACCTTCCTGGACCTCTCAGTCTCCATCTCAGGCAACCAGCTTGTTACTGATGTCCATTTCAAGCCCACCAACTCCCACAGCTACCTAGAATACACCTCCTCCCCCCCACCCTCCTGCAAAAAATCCATCCCCTATTCCCAATTCCTCCGCCTCCGCCACATCTGCTCCCACAATGAGGCATTCCACTCCCACACATCCCAGATGTCCAAGTTCTTTAAGGACCGCAACTTTCCCCCCGCAGTGGTCGAGAACACCCTTGACCGCATCTCCCGCATTTCCCGCAACACATCCCTCACACCCCGCCCCCGCCACAACCGCCCAAAGAGGATCCCCCTCATTCTCACACACCTCCCCACCAACCTCCGGATACAATGCATCATCCTCTGACACTTCCGCCATCTACAATCCGACCCCACCACCCAAGACATTTTTCCATCCCCACCCTTGTCTGCTTTCTAGAGAGACCACTCTCTCCGTGACTCCCTTGTTCGCTCCACACTGCCCTCCAAACCCACCACACCCGGCACCTTCCCCTGCAACCGTAGGAAATGCTACACTTGCCCCCACACCTCCTCCCTCACCCCTATCCCAGGCCCCAAGATTACTTTCCATATTAAGCAGAGGTTCACCTGCACATCTGCCAATGTGGTATACTGTATCCATTGTACCTGGTGTGGCTCCCTCTACATTGGGAAAACCAAGCGGAGGATTGGGGACCGCTTTGCAGAACACCTCCGCTCGGTTTGCAATAAACAACTGCACCTCCCAGTTGCAAACCATTTCCACTCCCCCTCCCATTCTTTAGATGACATGTCCATCATGGGCCTCCTGCAGTGCCACAATGATGCCACCCGAAGTTTGCAGGAACAGCAACTCATATTCTGCTTGGGAACTCTGCAGCCCAATGGTATCAATGTGGACTTCACCAGCTTCAAAATCTCCCCTTCCCCCACTGCATCCCAAAACCAGGCCAGTTTGTCCCCTCCCCCCACAGCACCACACAACCAGCCCAGCTCTTCCCCTCCCCCCACTGCATCCCAAAACCAGTCCAACCTGCCTCTGCCTCCCTAACCTGTTCTTCCTCTCACCCATCCCTTCCTCCCACCCCAAGCCGCACCTCCATCTCCTACCTACTAACTTCATCCCACCTCCTTGACCTGTCCGTCTTCCCTGGACTGACCTATCCCCTCCCTACCTCCCCACCTATACTCTCCTCTCTACCTATCTTCTTTTCTCTCCATCTTCGGTCTGCCTCCCCCTCTCTCCCTATTTATTCCAGAACTCTCTCCCCATCCCCCTCTCTGATGAAGGGTCTAGGCCCGAAACATCAGCTTTTGTGCTCCTGAGATGCTGCTGGGCCTGCTGTGTTCAATGAACATTGAAAGAGATTTGGAGATTCAGGGGCGGCACGGTGGCTCAGTGGTTAGCACTGCAGCCTCACAGCACCAGGGACCTGGGTTCGATTCCAGTCTCGGGCGACTGTCTGTGTGGAGTTTGTACATTCTCCCCGTGTCTGCGCGGGTTTCCTCCCACAATCCAAAGATGTGTGGGCTAGGAGGCTCTGCCATGCTAAATTGCCGGTAGTGTTCAGGGGTGTGTGGTTTATAGGGGAATGGGAATGAGTCTGGGTGGAATGCCTCAAGGGGCAGTGTGGACCTGTTGGGCTGAAGGGCCTGTTTCCACACTGGAGTATAAGGAGTTAGAGTAAGGGGGATGACAGAAGGAAGCTAACGGCAGAACAAAGGAAAAGAGCACATAACATCGCTGGATGACACAAAAGGAACACAGAAGGGTGGGGACAAAGCAGTATAGCACTGCAAGGATACAAAAGAGTAGGTACACTGTACAAATAGTTCAAGAACAGAAGTATATAGGAACTGGGAACAGTATGGAAACGGAATACGAAGGGATACCAAGTGGTCTGGGAGAGCAAAGGATGAAGTAAAAGAAGGATGTCAGCAATAATAGTGGATGAACACAATATAAGGACTAACCACCTAAGATAATAAGGTCTCAGCAGAAACAGAACAGGTAACGGACTTCAAGCATTGATTCATTATTGCCCTTATTTCATGACTGCAGATTTTTATCCTGTTAGTTTCAAATGCTTATTCTCTCCTCAATCATCTCTCAGGCACCCGTTAAAAAATTGAAGACAACCAGGGTAATTCTCCTCTGTGCTTTGATACTACTTACCCCTCAAACAGGATGACTTAAAACAGATGGTCAGTGGACTTTATACTAGGGGTTTTTGCACCGTGGTCAGCTTGGTAAATGTTGTGTCTGTGTTCACTGGAACCATCTCAGGTCATTTAGATACATTCACTGCCACCAATCCTGCCTGTTCATATCAGTCTGAGTTACTCGTACCATTTGTGGAAGGATGCCCAAATCAAACCTTTGACAAAAGATAGGCTCATTCTTGAACATGTGTAATTGCTTTTTACATAGTATTTAATAGCGACATATATTTAATCTAAGATATATGCCAGCAGATAGTCAGACTTGACTGAAGAGTAAGTATAGAGTACCATTAGCTGCATTGATCTTAGCAGTTGGAAAATAGTAATGCAACACCAGGATATTTAAATGTACACTTGTTGGGGTCTCCAGGAACATTCCCTTATATCCTGATGGGCAGAACTTACCTTGTAATGTCAGGAAATCCTTTTGATTACTAAGTAAGGTTAGAATTGACGGGAGATCTAATAGAAACTTACAAGATAATGTATGCTTAAAAAGGGTGGATGCTAGGAAGTTGTTTCTGTTAGGTGGGGAGACTAGGACCCGTGGGCGCAGACTTAAAATTAGAGGGGGTAAATTTAAAACGGAAATGAGACAGCATTTCTTCAGCCAGAGAGTGGTGGGCTTGTGGAATTCATTGCCACGGAGTGCAGTGGAGGCCGGGACAATGTCTTCAAGGCAGAGATCCACAAATGCTTGATCTCACAAGGGCTACGGGGAGAGTGCAGGGAAGTGGAGTTGAAATGCCCATCAGCCATGATTAAATGGCAGAGTGGACTCGATGGGCTGAATGGCCTTACTTCCACTCCAATGTCTTATGGCCTTATGGTCTTAAGTGCCTAATAGCACAATCAGGGCATTGTTTAAACCCTGTGTGTGGGATTTTGAAAAATTGACTGTTGTGTTTCCACATGACCGCAGTGATTATATTTCAAAAGACCTGCACTGAATTTGAAGTTTTGTATAGCTGCAAAAGCTGCTATATAAATGTATTCCTATCAAAAGACATTCCAAAGGAAAGGGACTTTATTGAAGTAAAACAAGACCCACAAGATAAACAAAATCATCTTCTGGCTTGCACAAGCTACACGCCTGAGATAGACTAGAGCAGTGTGATCATGATTCAACTTGCTGGAAGGTGTCATGGTGGCTCAGTGGTTAGCACTGCTACCTCAGAGCACCAGGGACCTGATTTCAATTCCATCCTCAGGTGACTGTGCGGAGTTTGCACATTCTCCCCATGTCTGTGTGAGTTTCCTCTGGGTGCTCTGGTTTCATCCCATTGTCCAAGATGTGCAGGCGAGGTAGATTGGTGGCAGTAGATTGCCCATAGTGTGCAGGCTAGGTAGATTGGCCATATGAAATGTAGCGTTAGGATTTGGTAAGGCGGTGGGTCTGGGTGAAACCATCTTTGTAGGGTCAGAATACCCTACTTGCACAGTGTAGTGATTCTAAGAATTAGACTGATAAAGCAAGGCTAGACTCTGCTCTAGCATCTTGTGAATTCAAATTCAGTTTTTAAAAATATTTGATATTAAAATATGGCATCAGTGAGAGTGAGCAGGAAGCTGTCTGGTTATCATAAACCTCCAATCAGTTCACCAAAACCATTCTTGCCTCAGTTCGGTCTAGATGTGACTTCTTCCTACTGCAACACTTTTGAATTTTATTTGACCTGTGAATCAGCTAAGTCAGTTGTTCAACAACAACAACTTGTATTTATTATACTGCCTTTAACACAATAAAATGTCCTTCACTCATTCGCAGGAGCATTATCAAAAAACAAATGACAACGAGTGACATAGGAAAGTTTGCTGATATTGAGGTCTGGAATGACGACTCAAAATTTGACCAATGCAACAAAATTTGGACATTACATTGCTTCTATGAACTCTGGAGGAGTATACAGTGATGGTGACATTTAAATGCTCTGTTAAGCTGTAGGATCTGTAATTCAAAGTCTTTGTGCATTGTGGTTTCTTGGCAGCCAAACATTGGAAATGTGTATTGTTAATTACTGAAGAAAAAATTGGGCTAAGAAATTACCACAGGGTCCAAATAATAAATAAACAAACTTCACAAATTTGCTTGATAACTAGTGTTGTTTGAATTGTTTTCTGATACGCTTATTGTTCTAATTCAGCAGAAGCTGCTCCACGCCAATTGTCATAATTTGTTAAGAGTCTTGCATTAAATCACAATCATTGATCATCTGCTCAAATCCAGTACATTGCTACTTATCTCATTTACTGAGATTTTGTAGTGCTACGGTCTGCCATCTGTAACTGTGGCAGATGCTTCTTTCTAAAATAAAGAGTTTTTGGAACTATGAATAAATCTCCCAATGCAGCAGCCCAGTGCCACACTGTAAACAACTCCAGTTCTTACTTTATGTACCTATTAATCAGACTGTTAAACTTCTTTTTACAAATATTCTGCATAGTTGCTCAGTCAGATTCAGAGCTGTTTCGAGGAAGGGTCGCCGGAGCCAAAACATTAACTCTGATTTCTCGTCACAGATGCTGTCAGACCTGCTGAGCTTTTCCAGCAACTTTTGTTATCATTTCTGATTTCCAGCATCTTTTAGTTTTTACTTAGATTCTGAGTGGGTTCAAACAAAACATTGTTACAGGTATCATCCTACGGCAGATGACAGGAAAAGTATTTGCAATATTCAAAAGATAATAAAACTTGTAAAAAGTAATGAAAAGTGCCTATAAGTCTTTGAAGTCATTATCCACATTCATGTGACTGCGAGCTGAACACTGACATCAAAGGGCATGTTTCCGCTTTGTGATATTATTTTGGTGTGAACAGTGTGTGATTCACTCGCAAGGTATCTCATTGCCAAACTTAGATGATTTCCTGATGGGCCAGGCTGCTGCAAAATGTAGAAAGTCTTGATGGTGCCAACAAAACAGATATTTCTCAGTGCACCCAAAGGTGACCTCCATGCTCTGCAACTGATTGCAAATTTCAGGCTGAAAAGGCAGACAATTTTTGATCAAAGAGGTGGGTTTTGAGAAGCACCTTAAAGAAAAGAGGCAGAGAGATCGCAGAGGAATTCCAGAGGTTAGGGCCTTAGAAGCTGAAAGCACACTGATCAGAATTAGGTGAGCAGTGATATCTCGAAATCTTAGAGGGCTCAATGAGGTTATGAAATAAGGGGGGTCAACACCACAGAGGGAATTGACAATAAGAATGAGAATTTTAAAATCAAGGACTTGGTAACCCAGACTAACATAAGTAAGTGAGCACAGGGTCGTTAGGAGAATGGGAACTTACAGCAAGTTAGGAAAGCATTAGAAAGTTTTGGATGACCTTATGTTCACAGAGAATAGAATTTTGGAGAGCAATAATCAAGTCTGGAGGAAAAGATGGCATAGATGATGGTTTCAGTCACAGATGAGCTGGGCAGGCCACATTAGGCAATGTTATATAGGTACGAATAGGTCGTTTTATTGATGGCATGGATATGCTATCAAAACCTCTCCTCGGGGGCACATACAAGACCAAGCATGTTAATAGTCAAGGTCAATCTGAGACAATCAGCAGCTAGGGTAATTTTCTTTATTCACTCGCAGGATGTGGGCATTTCTGGCTATGCCATTATTTACTGTCCATCCCTATTTACACATAGGATAGTTAAGAATCAACCACTTGGAGTCACAAGCAGGCCAGGCCAGGTAAAGCTGGCAGATTTCCTTCCCGAAAGAACATTAGTGAGCCAGATGGACTTTTCCGACAATCAACAATGGATTCATGGTCATCATTAGATTCCTAATTCTAAGTTCTTTTATGAATTCAAACTCCACCATCTGCCATGGCCGGATTAGCTGAGTTTGCTATGTTAATAGTCTAGCTATAATACCACCAGGCCATTGCTTCCCCTTAGTGTTGTAGGAAGCGAAGGTGATGGCTGCCATCTTTCCTGTATTTAATGTAGGCCAATGTCAGACATGTAACTGGCCAATTCATCAGCAGTGCAAGAGGCAATAGAGATTGTATCAGGGTAGAACTGAGTGTCATCATTATCTGTATCCACTTGACGCCATGTTTCTGAATTAAATCAATGAGGGGCAGCATGTGGATGAGAACTAGAAGGGGGCCAGAATAGATCACTGTAGTACACCAGGAGCAAAGCTGCAGGAGCAGATATGACTAGATAAATAGAATAACACTTTAGTTGAGCTGGATAACTGGACAAGCATGGGAGGAGATAATGGGAACTGCAGATGCTGGAGAATTCCAAGATAATAAAATGTGAGGCTGGATGAACACAGCAGGCCAAGCAGCATCTCAGGAGCACCTGAGATGCTGCTTGGCCTGCTGTGTTCATCCAACCTCACATTTTATTATCTTATGCATGGGAGGAGGATGCATCAAACCCTTTCTTAGTACAACTAACGACAGCTGAAAAATGCCAGTCTTGCCAATGGAGTCTGATGCCTGTATGCTATGAATGTATATTTAAAAAGACAATCAGGGTGAAACCTGGGTTTCTCCTTCCCATGTTTACATTGACACTGGGATTGCAAACTGATCCTCAGGGGGAGCTTTGAGCCTAGTAGACAATTACAATGTGTACACATGTATCAGTGTCAGGTTGAGGCCTTCCAGCTGTAGGCTATATTCAGATTAGTTCATTTCAGGGCCCAACTATATTTCAGTTGCATTATTTGATCCCCTTATTCAGTAAAAATAAATTTCTTTTCCATCAATTTTGCTCAGCTCTTGGAGTGCTGGCTCAAACCTCTTTTTTTCAGGTTTTTTGTAGCAGTCCCTGAAGTAAAACTCCCAAGCTAGAGGAACAGTATCTCATCTTCCATTTAGGGACACTGCAGCCTTCAGGACTCAACATCAAGCTCAATAATTTTGAGCTTTACCCATCCTCACAGCCCAGACCATGTCATGACGTGTGCTTTCAGCACAGCCAACCCATTTTGACCTACTTAACATCTCCATTACCTGCTTTTCTCATCCCCTGGCTTACCATTAACCATTCCTTTGTCCGCTTAATTTTTCTTTCCCTTTCTTGTTCTCTCTCTCTCTCTGGGCTCTGTCTCAGCCTTTCCTCTCACTCCTTCTCCCCAAACTCTCCTTTCTCTCCTCAGGTGCTGCCCACGTATTGAGCTTCTCCAGCAATTTCTGTTTTTATTTCAGACCTTCAGAAACGCAGTGCTTTGTTTAATCCTAAAATAAACCTATTGGATTCACTGAGGTACAGTGGGCACAATTATGTCTTTTCCTCACTGTCCTACAGTTTGCACTGTTGTGTTTCTGTTGTTTAATTCAAGCATAATGTTCCAAATTATTCGGCTGAGATTGGGTCATTCCAAAACGTCACAGGGATTTACCAGAAATGTGAAGCAGCTGAAAGAGTCTCAAATGGAGCTGAGAATGCATCAATTTTATTTGCAATTGATAGCATGTGTGCAACAAAATCAAATGGGGGTTTGCCTTGATCTTGAATGAGGCAGCCCACATGTGGATTGGGAAATTCCCAATTTACATGTCGGAAGTTTTGTTTCAAAGCCATTACAATGGAACAGATGGCAATTCAAATAAATCTTACAGCCACTGAAATGATTAAGAATTAAAACTAGGAAGCAAATGACACTTATTTATTCCTTTCCGACATGCCCAGAACACTTGGAAATGAATGAATATTGTTGCAATGGCCAGTCACTTTGTGCTGTAAGCAAATGTTTGCTATCAATTCCGCATGTCAGCACCCAGAAACCACCAAGCAGCCCAACGACCACTTGCTCTGTTTTAGTGACGTTAGGGGAGAGATAAATATGACCAAGGTTTCGGAAAAACAATGCTGTTATTTTTCCAATAATGCTATGGGATCTCTTACATAACCCCCTGAAGAGGCAGAGACGACATCAGATTACCATATCATCCTAAAAAAACTTTCTTCGTTGCAACCAGAGAGATCTTGTGGTCTGTGAATTGCAATGCTCAATTGTTTCTGAAAGCATTTCAGAATCCTTGGCTCCATCTATAAATTTATTCCGTAAATTTATAACCCTTAATATGGTATCAGTACTTTTACTAATTTAACACCAGGCCTTAATTCATTTCCTATGGTTTAATTTGAAGTAATATTGTGGGTTATCATTCTGCAGGCGAGGCAACATCCAACGGAGAGAGAAACAGATTTTATGGGCTGTGGTTTTCAGAGGATGAAGAGTCTTGCTGAGGGGCTGAAAGCAGTAGTTAGCCTTGTGCTGATAGGCAGCATGGCCTCAGAGCTATATTTTGCAGGCAGTGGCCAATTCACAAGCCGCTACTGGGATTGCTGTTGAATGGAGGACTGAGGGTTGGCTGCCCTTCTTGTTGAGGGGGAGCTTGATATTACGAAAGTCATGCCTTAGTCATTAAAGTATCTATCGCTGCCAGAAGGCCCCGTCCCGGACAATGCGGGTATTAAAGACATTCTGGGCAGCTGCCATAACTTACCTGGTAGTGACCCTGGAAGGTGGCGTGCCCTCCCAGTGCAAGCAAAATGCCATTGGGGTAGAGAATTGGCCTTTCATTGGGCTGTGAGGTGGCTGCACTGGTATCCAAGCTGCTACAGCTTCTCTGTGCTGCTAGTATGTTATGATAGTGAGATGATGGCAGCCTCCCATCTTAATACACTCCTCAACATGTTACCAGCCTGCCTGCCTCACATTCTGACTCCCCTAAGTTAGAAAAATTCATCCCATGTTTTAAATTGATTATCTACCTTTTGACCGATCAGGACCTATTCCTATTCCAAATTAAATTCCTGCCAGCACAGCAGTCAGGGTCACAACAGGTTATTGGATGAGCAGGGAGTGGTCCATAGGGAAGAGCAAGGTCCTGGAAGCTACAACAATCCATTCATTTTATCACTAGTCTCCTTTCTCATTGGCCAGACTGCTGCAGTCTGCGCTGTCATCTTTCAAAAATGTCTGTTGAGCTCACCACCTGTTATCATTTCACCAGCTACAGAAGGAAGGAACAATTCAGCAAATGGAACAAGGTATAACATTGAAGATGTTATAACATAATAGCCTTGGTGGCAGAGACTGTTTGTTACTAGTGCGTCGATCTTCAATTGGCAGAGCTTTTATTAGACTTCGCGAGCGTGACTTTACATGGGCTGGCCTGTAATTTGGAGGGTGGTGCAGTTGCCACATCAATAAACTTCCTGCGTTCCAAACTATCCTCACCACCTCTATTCCCACACGCATATAGGAGCTCACTTCCATCTTCCGATAATAAATCTGTGTAATGGGTAAAAATGTGTCATCCATTTTAGATCAACGAAGGATAGATCTCATTAATTAATGAAAAGTCACAAATTTAGGGGCCTGTGTGCGCAGATCGCTAAAATGTGAAAATCAGATTCATGATAATAATTGAAAAGATTAATGGCATGCAAATCTAGAAATGTAAAGGGGAGAATGTTTTGCTGGAACTGTACAAATTACAAACTACAGAGGCATCTCCTTGTGAAGTATCAGAGAGAAAGCCTTTGCTTGCTTTACTCTGAGCCTTTTGGAGACACTGGAATCACACACCTACTCAAAGTCGTGGTGCAGCTTCAGAGCTGGCCGACTGATAGTTGCATTGATTTTTTCACTTTAGTGGTTAGAGGAAGTGCAGTGAACAAACGAAACCTTCTACATTTCCTTCTGTCATGACTGAGGCCTTTTGATCTTGTCAGCAGGGACAGACACTTTAAACTGTGCAGAAGATAGGCTGCCCGCCTGGATGTCAGCTCTTTCCACGGGAACATGCACAGTTTGAATGGATCATCATTGGATGCTTTCAGGATCAACAATGGCGCAAAACTCTTTTGAGTATATTTTTCTTAATATCAATATTGTACACTTTTCACAACTTAAATTCAGAGTCAGTATCTGCATGTCTGAGCTGACAGCAATTTCTTCAGCCTGGCCACACTGTGTGCCACGACTATTGTGCATAATATCCTAGTCTGTGAGATGCTGATGTCATGACAACAGGTCATAGCCACAAATTACTTACAGGCCCTACTTAACTTTTAATTGCAATGTGCTTTTTGAAAAAAAGTATAATCACAGAATCCCTACAGTGTGGAATAGGCCCTTAGTGCCCAACAAGTCCACCCTGATCCCCAGAACATTCCACCCAGACCCATCCCTCCTCTATAACCCACCTAATCTACACATCCCTGAACACTAAGGGCTGTTTAGCATGGCCAGTCCACCTACTTTGGACTGTGGGAGGAAACTGGAGCCAGGAGGAAACCCACGTAGACACAGGGAGAATGTGCAAACTCCACACAAACAGTCACCCAAGGGTGGAATCGAACCCAGATCCCTGGTGCTGTGAGGCAGCAGTGTTAACCACTGAGCCACCGTGCTGCCCTGTGTGGGCAGATATAAACTCAATGGCTGTCCAGCAAAGCCTTGAGAAGAAAACTGAATGTCAAAACTGAAAAGAGGTCCAAGCGACTTCAAACAGCAATGCTTCAAAGGGATGGACGCAATGCCAAACAAATTGGATTGTAATTTTCTGTGGGGACAGAGTTATCAAGCAGAATTCCATCTCCCATCATCATGTCATAACTGCAGACATACTTGTGTTTTAGATTTCAAAAATATCTTTAGAGCTTAAAATCACCTTGCCACCCCCAGCCTGTGTGTTAGTGGTCTGATCTGCTAGTTTGAACCAATGAGTAACTCGAACAAACCCTACAGATGCAAGGGGAAAGTAGTCTCCTTCTGTAACAAAAACAGAAATTGCTGGAGAAACTCAGCAGGTCTGGCAGCATCTGTGGAAAGAAACTTTACCTTAAGTTTGGTGCCCAGAATGGAAATCAAAAATGCAAAATGGAATTACCACTGCAACATGCTCGAATCTGTATGAAACATTCTTTCTGTTACTTAATTCTGTAGTTGCTGTGATCAGTTGAAGCAGCCAGGCCGAAATCTCTTAACCTGAAAAGCACCGAACGAGTCAGTAATTGTCATGGCATTAAAATAAATCCAAGTGTACAAATCCTTTAAATGAACCAACCAGGGAAATTGTGGGATATAAACCATAAAGGATTCTGGGATAAAATCTGAACCAATTCACTCCCAGGCAGGAGGCCAGGAAAGTGAAGGAGGTGCATTGGGACAGCTCCCCAACATGTTCCCACCTCAGGGCAATATTCCCAGAAAGGGACTGGGAACCAGGTCAACTTCTCATTCAAATGAATTGGGCAAACAATCAGTCCTATGTAAGGGAAGGTAGGAAATGCAGTTGCTGGAGAATCTGAGATAACAAGGTGTAGAGCTGGATAAACACAGCAGGCCAAGCAGCATCGGAGGACGCTTCAGGCCTAGCCCCTTCCTATGTATGGTCCTATGTAAGGTCCCACTTATGGGACATGTTGTACTAGCATTTGCACTTTGCCGATGTTAGCACCGCCTCCCACCATGTGGGCAGGCTGAAAGCTCTATTAGTGCTAATCATTTGGTCTTTGGTGAGATTGAATGGCACGACCAATTTCTCCAGAGTATCGGAGCTCCTTCTTAGCGTGGCCCCCAGGCAAGGGAGAAAGCTGGCAGCTACTCCTCCTGAATTGGAGTCTTTCAACACAGCTGCGTCTCTAAAGCTGGCTCATTGAGAATTCAGGCAGACTGTGCCCACAGATTTTTATTTGTTCATTTGCAACATTTTAGCAGTTTTATGCCCGAATTTCTGATGCTGTTTCTCAGCTGCCAGCACTTCTCAGTGGATGAGTGCCTGTGAGCAAGAGATCGAGTTGCAGATTAATCATTGTAATGCATAATAAAATGAACACATTATTAATTAATGTGTTCACACAATTTGATCCCAACCATTAGCGAAGTGTTCAAGATCTTGAATTTCTTTGGCTTTCTGTCACAGTCTCACATGGCTAAAGCTAAGTTGCAACTAAATCCCATCCACCCCAACCCTCACACCCCAATCCCGACTAACCTACAGCTGCACAATAACTGCAACTCCAAAGGAAATTCAACACCTGCAGCCTCACTTCCGACTTGAGGAGTCCGAGAGACGTGGGGCAGAGTAGTGAGGAGGGGTCATGGGAGCTAGAAACTGACATTTTAACTCCCGTCTGACACCAAATCAAGGGAAATTCAGAAACTTAACACTGCACAACTCATTGGTTTCCATGTTCCTCATGGCCCTGTGCAATGTCATGACTACAGAACTGGCTGAAAGTTCCTTTACACAGCAGGTCAAATCCCTGTTATATAACGTAAGCTTTCTGAAAGGGTTAATGTTGGAGACCACAATGAGCTCCACCCCAGTCTGGTCATGTCAGATCTGCACTCAGATCCTGTGCACACCAGCTGGTGGGAGTATTCACAGACATTTTTAACCTCTCCTTACTACAATCTGAAGTCCCCACCTGCTTCAAGAAGTCCACCATCGTCCCACTGCCAAAGAAAAATCATGAAGCATGCTTCAATGGCTAGCGCCCGGTGGCTCTGACCTCCATAATTGCAAAGTGCTTTGAGAGGCGAATCATGGCTCACATCAACTCAAGCTGACCAAGCTGCCCTGATCCTTTGCAATTTGCCTACTGTCACAACAGGCCCACAATAGACGCCATCTCCCTGATCCTACATTCATCTCTGGAACATCTGGATAACATGGATACCTACATCAGGCTCCTACTTATTAACTACAATTCCACCTTCAACACCCCAATTCCAAACAAAATTTTCTCCAAACTCTGAGACCTAGGTGACAACACCTCCTCCACCATAACCCTCAACATCAGTCCTCCCGCAAGGCTACATACTCAGCCGTTATACACTCATGACTATGTAACCAGGTTCTGCCCCTACTTCACATACAGGTTTGCTGATGGCACCACCATTGTAGGGCAGCTCTCAAACAACAATAACCCATAGTACAGGAGAAAGGTAGAGTACTTAGTGTAAAGTTAACAATCTCCCCATCAACATCAGCAAAACGAGGGAGCTGGTTATTGACCTCAGACTACAACAATGGTGCTGAGGTGGAGATGGTCGAGAGCCTCAAGTTCCTGGAAAAGACAATCACCAACACTGTGTCCTGGCCCATTCATTTCGATGCAATTGTCAAGAAAGCACAACAACATCTCTACTTTCTCAGGAGGCTAAGGAAATTCGGCATGTTCACACGGATGCTTACCATTTTTTACAGACGCACTACAGAAAGCATCCAGTCTGATTGCATCACAGCTTTGTTTGGCGACTGCTCCTCCCAAGACTGCAAGAAAACACAGAAGAGTTGTGAACACAGCCCAGTCCATCACACTAACCAGCCTTCCATCCTCTGACTCCATCTACATTTCCTGCTGCCTCAGGAAAGCAACCAACATGACCCCTCCCACCCCAGTTATACTCATTTGCAACCCCTTCCATCCGGGCACAAGATATAAAAGTTTGTATACATGTGTGAATAGATTCAAGAATAGCTTCTTCTCCACTACGATTAGACTTCTGAATGGACCTTTCAAATTTTAAATGTAATATTGATCTCACCCTCTGTGCATCTTCTCTGCAGCCATAACATTGTATTCCTCGCTCTGTTCTATTACCCTAATTCACTCTGTATGGTATGATCTGCCTGTACTGCACGCAAAACAAAACTTTTCAGTGCACCTGCGACATTTAACAATAATAACATAGAACATAGAACATAAGTATGAGATTAATAAATAATACCAATTCCAATCAAAGTCTACAGATTGGATTAGGATAAAACAAAGAACCATGGATTTTGTGGAGTGTAGACTGATATTCACAGGATGTAACTTACCCTGTTGGCCAATACACAATGAACTGTGATAACAAAGTGTGAAGCTGGATGAACACAGCAGGCCAAGGAGCATCTCAGGAGCACAAAAGCTGACGTTTTGGGCGTAGACCCTTCATCAGAGAGACACAATGAACTGCACCTTGTTTAATACACAGACAATTTTCGTAAGACTCAGTTGGTGACCCAGTTTTACCCCCAACCGCAAGCTGCCAGTGGTTGGCATGCCAAACCCACATACAATATGGTGATCAGCAAGGATGATTATAATTCAGATAGTTTAACGTACAGAACAAATTTTAGCAAACTCAGAAGAAATGTACTTTTACAGCTTTAAATATTTTACGGCCTTAAGAACTAATCATACCACCAGTAAGTTCCTGTAGGAGGAACAATGTAAGAGCCGAACAATGAAAGCCACCCGTAAAGATGCTGTGGAAAGATCAACAATGGAGAAATGGCACTCAATGGTAATAAGATAAAAACCTTTCATTTCAGGCCTGGCAAGAGGCTGGACAGTAGTCACACCCAAGAATTAAAGATCCTGTTGGAAAGTAGGGATCTGTAGGATTAGTCACGATTAGGGGATTAGTTAGGGAATCAACAGGCATTGCAGCTCCAAGCAGAAAGTTGAAAATCTCTTTTGGGAAATAGAAAATTGTTAAATTAATATCACAAAACAGATGGAGGAGAGTAGAAGTGAGAAAGAATAAGTACTTACAGCAGCAAGGAAATCTAGGGCTGTATAAATAATTTATCCAAGATTGCAGCAATGGTATTGAACATTTTAAAACTCTAAATAGACAGAGTCTAACAGAAGAAAACAGCAAGAAGGTGGTTGATGCTGTGACAAGAGTGGGAGATCCATAATTTAAAGCACAGCTCAAAGGCGGGCGTTGTGAAAGGTGGAATACCATCTATTTTACCTGAGGACAGTGGGAAAACCCCATTGGCATTGAGGCTCTTCCACTTTCACTGTAGAAGGAGTTCATTCTGACTGCAAAAACATGGAAAACCCCCAGTAAGCAATACACAGGTACAAGATTTACCATAGCACAACATTTAGAGCTTTAAATGCAGAAAAAAAATCAGTATTGCTGTATTATATAGTTTAAAAGAGTTAAAGAATGAAAATAAAAAAGCTATATTGCAGAATTTAAAACTTTACCAGGTAAAGAGAATAAAGCAACATTGACATGCTACTTAAAATCTTAAAGTGAGAGGAATATGTAATCATGCTAGGAAGACAAGTAGGAGAAACAACACTACCTGGCCGATTTAGTGAAAGAGGTGGGTCTAATAGGCTGCAGGATTGTAGAAGAAGGTGAAGCAATGATATTCGTGGTAGTAGTTTAATCTAGCAGGATTATTGCTAGTGTATTGAGCCAGAATCTTATACAATGTTCTGGGAAACAAGATCAAATCCCAACATGTCAGATGGTGGAATTTGGATTCAATTAATGTAATGAAGAGCCTAATGATGACCATGAAATTATTGTCAATTGTCATAAAATCCCATCTAGTTCAAAAATGTCCATTAGGGAAGGTAATTGTTCCCCTTACATAGTCTGGCCTACAATTGACTCCAGATACACAGCATGTGGTTGACACTAAACTGCTCTCTGGACAATTAGAGATGGCCAATAAATGCAGGCCTAATTAGTAATGCCCACATTCTGTGAATGAAGGAAAAAAAGCTTGGGAGAAAATGTTTTAAGGTACAGCATTTTTTCCAAGCTAGACACTAAATCACAAGTTTAACAAGTAAATATTCAACAGAGTCATAGAGATGTACAGCATGGAAACAGGCCCTTTGGTCCAACTCACCCATGCCAACCAGATACCCTATTTAAATCCAGTCCCATTTGCCAGCATTTGGCCCATATCCCTCTAAACCCTCCCTTATTCATGTACTCATCTAGATGTCTTTTAAATATTCTCATCGTACCAGCCTCTATCACTTCCTCTTGCAGCTCGTTTCATCCACGCACCACCCTCAGTTTTAATAAATTACCCTTTAGGTCCCTTTTGTATCTTTCCCCTCTCACCTTAAACCTAAGCCCTCTAGTTTTGAACTTGCCCACCCCAGAGAACGAGCTTGCTTATTTGCCCTATCCATGACCCTCATGATTTTATAAACCTCTGTTAGATTACCCTTCAGCCTCTGATGCTCCAGGGAAAATAGACCCAGCCTACTCAGTCACTCCCTATAGTTCAACCCGCCAACCCCAGCAACACCCTCATAAATCATTTCTGAAGCCTTTCTAGTTTTATAACATCCTTCCTATAGGAGGGAGACCAGAATTGCACGTAATACTCCATAAGTGGCCTCTTATCTATCTGCGATTCCACTTTCAAGGAACTATGAACCTTTACTCCAAAGTCTCCTTGCTCAGCAACACTCCCCACGACCTTACCATCAAATGCAGAGGTCCTGCCCCGATTTGCCTTTCCAAAATGCAGCACCTCATATTTATCTTAATGAAATTCCATCTGCTACTCCTCATCCCATTGGACCATCTGATCAAGTTCCCATTGCACTCTGAGGTAGCCTTCTTCACTGTCCACTATACATCTCCAATTTTTGTGTCAACTGCAAACTTACTAATGATACTTCCTGTGTTCACATCCAAACCATTTATATTAATGACAAAAAGCAGTGGACCCACCACTGATCCTTCAGGCAAACCATTGGTCACAGGCCTCCAAACTGAAAAGCAACCCTCCACCACCACCCTTTGTCTCCTACCTTTGAGCCAGTTCTGTATCCAAATAGCGAGCCCTCCATATATTCTATGTGATCTAACCTTGCTAACCAGTCCAGACCCTACATCTGATGATGTTATAATTTGTTAAAGCATAAAAGAAAGAACATTGGTGAATTTCTACAAGCTTTTGACAATTACTTTAACTTGAGTACCAGTTATGTTAGTTAAAGAACAAGATTTATAAGACTAATTCCTAGAATGGTAAGACTGGTGTATGGAGAGAGATTGGATCAGTTAGGACTATATTCACTGGAGTTTAGAAGAAAGAGGAGGGGGCATCTTATAAAAACCCATAAAATTCTAACAGGACTAGCTAGGGTAAATACAGAAAGGATGTTCCCAATGACTGGGAAGCCCACAGCCAGGGGTCACAGACTAAGGATATAAGGTAGGCCATTTAGGGATCAGGTGAGGAGGAAATTTTTTGACCCTAGAGTGGTGACCCTGTGGAACTCTCCGCCACAGAAATCAATTGATACTTAAAGATTGAATGTTTCAGTAAGCTACTTAGATATAGTTCTTCGGCCTAAAGGGAGAGGGTATGGAGAGAAAGCAACAACACGGTAGTGAATTGGATCATCATTACACAGATTGAAGGTGGGATCCACATGATTCCCTCAGAACTAAGACTGAGGTAAGAGATGAAAATGTCCACAAATTCAGGAGATGGTCAAGAAGAAACTACCCACCACAGGGATCCAACATATTATCAAGAAGAAATTGCCTGGCTCGGAAATCCAAGATGGTGCTGAAAACATGATATTGATTTCTATGACACTCATGAAATTGAAGCTAAACCTAATGCTGAAGGTGCTATGGGACAACTACTTGATTCAGCAGAGAAGAGCTCCACTGTCAGATACAGAAATTCAACAGATTAAGGGTTTTCCAGATCAGGCAGTGTATTGGCTACCTCATCTCACAGGAGGAGTATACACTCAGAAAAGAACATGCAAGACATGAAGAGTCAGAGGGCAATAATGTTTTAAAGGCCTCATGCAGTCAAGAACAGAATCAAGGCCAGCAATCTTCAAGCTAAAGATCTACAAACCCTCTCAGTCCACAGTGACAGTGTTACAGAACAAATCTCCTGACTGCCTAAATTTGTGAAGTCACAGACATGGGTGGAGATGGAGCAGTGGTAACTGTAATTATATACAGACAGTCCACAGTTTGAGAATGAGTTCTGTTCTCAAGTCAGTTTACATGTGAATTAGAACACAATTCACAACACAATGCAGGACAACTTAAAGCAACCATACATAAGTATGGAAAATGTTATATGTCGGGTCTTTAAAATTACATCCCTGTGTGGGATTGCGTTCATTAGTATAAACATACATAAATCAGATATTCATAGATTGGAGACTACTTGTAAATGAATGTATAAAGGATGAGTATTACTGGATTACAGGTTTGGAAAAGTTATACATAGAACATAGAACGTAGAACATTACAGCACAGTACAGGCCCTTCAGCCCTCGATGTTGTGCCGACCTGTCAGACCGATCTCAAGCCCATCTAACCTACACCGTTCCATGTACGTCCATATGCTTATCCAATGACGACTTAAATGTACCTAAAGTTGGCGAATCTACTACCGTTGCAGGCAAAGCATTCCATTCCCTTACTACTCTCTGAATAAAGAAACTACCTCTGACATCTGTCCTATATCTTTCACCCCTCAATTTAAAGCTATGCCCCCTTGTGCTCGCCGTCACCATCCTAGGAAAAAGGCTCTCCCTATCCACCCTATCTAACCCTCTGATTATTTTATATGTTTCAATTAAGTCACCTCTCAACCTTCTTCTCTCTAATGAAAACAGCCTCAAGTCCCTCAGCCTTTCCTCGGAAGACCTTCCCTCCATACCAGGCAACATACTAGTAAATCTCCTCTGCACCCTTTCCAAAGCTTCCACATCCTTCTTGTAATGCAATGACCAGAACTGTACGCAATATTCCAAGTGCGGCCGCACCAGAGTTTTGTACAGCTTCACCATTAATATAATGGTTCTGAAAGAGTTAATGCCCAAGACTGCATTAAACACCACCCAATTTGATGATGTCTGGTTCTTTGTAGAATCCAGAGGATCGCATCAACTCTTTAGTCCCCAAGAGGAAATCGTGAAGAAGTTAAATTTACCTATATATCTGGGATTTGTTTTGTTCCCTTTCTGTTCCAACTGAGACTAATTGTACTGTACACAATTTCAAATCATATTTGAATCCGAATTGTGTCTTTGTAGTCGATATTTACGTTTCACTTGGAGAAACATAATAATATTCGGATTGACTGCACTGGTCATACAGTTCCTTCATTTTGAAGTATACAAGACAAATCAGATGAGTATGTCTCCTTCTGCAGTTTCCCTAGCTTGTATTTCTGGAGTATGAGTCCTGTTACTTTGCAACGAGGGTTGAGATGGGCAGACGTGAATTGGAAGCACTGTGGGAAATAAGTAGTTGTCACTTTAACCATACCAACCTGTCCTCTTCAACCTTCAGTCTTCGTTCACGTGAAACGCAGCAATGTCTGACACCGCGGGAATGGAAAGGAGATCTTCCCTTTTCTTCAAATAGTGCACAGGCTGAATTCATATCCACTTGACGCTAAGGGCCTTCAGCTTAAAATCTCATCAGAACCTCCAAAACACATTACTTCATCAATAATGTGTAGATATTTTTCATTAGAGGAACAGGTCTTGAACCTCTGGCTCAGAGGCAAGGAAGCAATGGTACTATAATTGAACCAATAGTGACAGAAAACATTACTTGCTATCTGTCTCAAAGGGTGAAATGGATACCAACAGCTCAAAAGCTCCCAGTCTTACAAAGTACAAAAAGATTATAGTTACAAGATATAGGACTGTGGTTCATTTGAAGTCCCTCAAGACCAACTTTGTTAATTGTCTCAGTAACTACAGTAATCATTCACATCAAATGTATGGATCTTTTAACTGGCTTTCAGACATCATCCAATTAATTCCAACATGGTTTCCTTTCCACATTTCTCATGACTGCAGTATTGTACTCTATATTCAGTCTACTTGTTCCCACTACATTAAGGGCTGGTAATGAAATCTTGAATGACCTTTTTCCCAAGAGCTTGATGCAATCAATAGCACAGGACTGCAAACTGGTCCTTACAGTTCGGGACACCTCATTACTTTCACACAATGTATCTCCTTTTTGCAGTAAATAGATGATAAACTATTCTGTGGTCCTCTGGCATACAAAGAGAACAGACAAAGTGAAAATAGAGACTGGATAATTCACAAGGCCAGCTTAATTCCTGGGTAATATATTGAAAATCTTACTTGTCTATTTTTGTCCTTCTCTAACCAGTGTGGAGCAAGTCAGAATTCACACGATACCAGGAAATAGTCCAACGAGGTTTATTTGAAATCACAAGCTTTCAGGGCACAGTTCCTGTGTTGACTGAAGTGAAGAGTCTCCACCTCATGAAGGAGCAGTGCTGCAAAAGCTTGTCATATCAAATAAACCTGTTTGACCATAACCTGGAGTCATGTGACCGATTACTTTGCCCACCCCAGCCCAACACCAGCACCTCCACATCACCGTTTGGAGTGAGCAGTGTCAGAAAATGTGGGATATTGTTGCTGAAGAAACTTGCTGCCTTTGTAATCATCCAGGTCATCTTCTCCTATCAAACTGAGGCACGTCTTCAGTAATGTGTCCACCTTCCTGAATTTTGCCCAACTCCCACACCTTGATGATTATCTCGACATTAGCATAATTAGCGTAAGTGTGATGCCCACCATTGAGGACGGAGTATACAGGACTGTGACCTTCCGGAAGATAATTGTCTCACGCATTCTTTAAAGTTTGTTGCAGGAGATCCATAAAGAGCAGAACTAATCCATGCAGCCAATTACCACTCCATCTATCATCTCCCAGTCATCAGCAAAGTGATGGAAAATGAAGTTGACAGTGTTCCCAAGTGTCAATAACATAGTCATTGATGCTCAGTTTGGGTTCTATTGTGGCCACTCAATTCCCATAAGCCAAAAGGGATTTCAACCCTAACCCTTATGACAGAGAGATAGTTTTGTGTTCTGAAGATTTTCAAATCCACAGCATGCCTTCCCAAGGGCTGTTTCATTCCCTAGGAACACCTCCAGAATGGTTCCACAATTCCCCACCTTTTCTACTTCCAATACTGACTGTCATGTTATCCTCTTGGCCAAAATCCTGAAATAAAAGCCAATGAAATCAACTAGTCCATACTAACTTTATCCAAACAATAATCCCAAGAAGATGTACAACACTCAGTGGCTCACTCTTCTGTATTCCCTTAGCGCCTGTTATTTAGTGCCTTTACCAGGCCTAGTGATCCTGTGTTTTTGATTGTTGCTGCATCCCTGGTGAAGAGTTTGTTAACTTTTACTGGGCAATGCAGATAGCCTTGCAGGACACTGTAGAGCAGCTATGGGCTGCACAGTGTCAGTACAGGTGGCAGTAATGTGATGCTAGCTGGCTGACAGGTAATGGTGGTGGCACAGAGAGAGCAGAAGTGGAAGAAAAATGAATGCTGACATTGTGAGGAGGGATAGCAGAATACTGTGCCAGAGTTACTATCACTCCCTGCAATCCCTGTAATCTGCTGCAGCAGAGATTGCTGGGTTGTTGAGAGACCAGGAAGCTTCCTTTATTCACTAGTAGAATCATAGAAATGTACAGCGTGGATACAGACCCTTTGGTCCAAAACACCCATGCCTACCAGTTAAATTAATTAAATAAATAATTTGATAAATAGATTAATCTAGCCTCATTTGCCAACATTTGGCCCATATCCCTCTAAACTCTTCTTATTCATATACCTATCCAAATGCCTCTTAAATGGTGTAATTATACTTGCTTCCACTACTTCTCCTGGCAGCTCAGACCATACATGCACCCCACTCCGTGTGAAAAGCTTGCTCCTTAATTCCCTGTTAAATCTATCCCTCTCACCTTAAACCTGTGCCCTCTAGTTTTGGACTACCTTACCCTGGGAAAAAAAGACCTTGGCTATTCAACTTATCCATGCCCTTCATGGTTTATAAACCTCTATAAGGTTGCCCCTCAGCCTCCAACACTCCAGGGAAAATAATCCAGGTTTATTCAACTTCTCCCTGTAGCTCAAACCCTCCAACCCTGGCAACATCCTTGTATGTCTTTTCTGAGCCTTTTCAAGTTTAACAACATCTTTCCTATAGCTGGGAGACCAGAACTGAATGCAGTATTCCAAAGGTGGCCTAGCCAATGTTCTGTACAGCCGCACCATGACCTCCCAACTCCTATACTCAAGGTACTGACCAATAAAGGCAAGTACTGAAAAATGGCAGTGGTTTGCTCCTTTGCAGTAACATGCAGTGAAACTGTAATCGCACTTTGAGCTTCTACCGAACTGTTGTGATGTTGAAAGGCCTCTCCTGTGCTGCAGTGAAAGCTGAAGCACGGACCGCCAGCCATGCATCACAAAGGAGTCCACAAGTGCTGTCAGGAAGTTGACCTGCCAATTCTACATTGGAATTGGTTCCAAACTCTGTCCAAGCCGTGTATTGGAGAAATGGAAGTTGAAGAAATGCTCTTCTATTTACTTGACAGTGTCAAAAGGCTCTAAGGACCAGACATTTCTGTCATCTATCAGCTTTTTTCCCATCCTGTATCATCAAAGTCCTGAATTCAACCTGTGAACTGTCTTGTACATAATTACACTGCCTTATCTCCACCCATGTCTGTGACTTCGCAAATTTAGGCAGTCAGGAGATTTGTTCTGTAACACTGTCACTGTGGACTGAGAGGGTTTGTAGATCTATAGCTTGAAGTTCTGAGTTCTCTGCAGCAGAGTTGGACTGTAACCTTAATCTCCTGGGAGCTGACGCTTACACTGTCCCTCAGCCCTGGCCAAGCTGCAGCCCACATGTTCCAGATGAATTACCATCTGCAGCGTTCTCCACTGCCACATTTGCAACAACAAAGAGGCTTTCGCTCTGCATGAAAACTCAAGCCATTAGGTCAAATCCACCAAATGATAAACAAACCGAGACTCGGTAGAATCAATAATTATGTCTTTGCTGAAGTATTGCTGAAGAAAGATAGTAGGAAATTTTTGCTGTCAGTGAATATTTCAGGTACGATGCCCTTGCAATTGTTATTTTAGAGATCACGTTTCTTGTATTGCCTTCTCCATCATGTTATCAAGCATTTCCTGCCTGCATTTAATGAAATATTTGTCTTTTTTAACTCTGAGACTCAACATTTTCTTGCAGGAATTTACAGCGTGGCAGTTTAATAACTTTTATTATAGTTTAGATAACAATGTTTCAAAATAAGTGCCTTTCTAACCAAACAAAATGAAGGCGGTGCATATAAGTGGAAAAAAATTCACCATCCAAATAAATGAGGTAATTGAGCCTGGGTTAAATATTACACTGCAGATCTCATCCAAAAATAAAATGTGTTTATTTTCAAATTATGTAGATTTATCCCATGGAACCAAACGTGCACTGTTGCTCAAGTCTTAGTAATCCATGGGTCACAATATAAAATTAAAACATTTCTCTAGTTATCAAGATGACCAAGTAAATACCTTATCTTTACCAGGTTTTCATAACAAGATTTATCAACCAGGTTTCTTAATAAATGCAATTGAGGGCTTATCATTATAGCAAAATTTATTGTTTAAGTATGCAATAATTAAATAAAAATGCTTACTTATTATTACTGAAGACAAAAGGATAAATGAATAGGATGCTCTTAGCTCTGTTACTTTGATATTCTGGCAAGTACAGTCAAGTCACTAAAATCACTGAAGGTTTGCAGACACAGCTTGCCCAGTAAATACAATCTTAAGATGTTTCTCCAATCACTCTTTCAAAAGAACAAATTGTTTTCACTCCAAGCTCAACAATTTCTTTTCAAAAATTAGAAAGATCAGCTGGGAAGCTTGTTCTTAGCAAGTTTTCCTCCAACTCAGCTTGTTCTTAACAGGTTACCCTTTAGCTCAACTAGATAATAGCAGACTTCCATCAAATTGAATCAAATAAAACAAACACCCTTTCAAGCCTGTCAATGTTTAAAATTACCTTGGCAACAAAACAAGCATTTATCACTAGTCATGTGATTTGCAGGAAGCCTCATTTTTAGAAAATCCCCAATCTTCCCAATGAACTGTCAATGATCTATTTTAAAGAAAATACTGCCATGAAATGAATCTATTTTACATAGCCAATCAAAACTTAAATCCTCATGAGCAGCATTACACATAAAGCACATTTAATACAAAAAGAATTATAATTTAAAACTCAATATTTTGAATGCCCAGACTCATAAATAGTATGAACCAAGGCACAACGATAGAAATCTCAACTCTTGCACACAGGCCACGCTAACATTGCCATACAGCTCTGTGGGAATGTTACATTGTCTCAGGTGTTGTCTTCTGGAGGAAACATTAAATTGAGACTTCATCCATCATTTCAAGTGGGAATGAAAGTTCTCCTGCCAGCATTTTGAAGGAGAGAGTAAATTTCTTCAGCGTTATGAAGTAAATTTACTACAGATTCATTGTCATAGAGTTACATAGCTCAAAAACAGACCCTATGGTCCAACTCATCTGCACCAACCAGACATCCCAGTCTGACCTAATCTCATTTTCCAGCATTTGGCCCATATCCCTAGAAACCGTTCCTGTTCACTTATCCATCCACATGCCTTTTAAATGTTGTTATTGTGCCTGCCTCCACCACTTCCTCTAGTTGCTGGCCGCTTGTTCCAGACACACACCACCCTCTGTGTGAAAAGGTTGCCCCTTAGGTCCCTTGAAAATCTTTCCCCTCTCCCCTTAAACCTATGGACCTCTAGTTTTGTATTCCCCCACCCTGACAAAAAAGACCTTGGCTAATTACCCTATCCTTGCCCCTCAAGATTTTATAAATCTCTACGAGGTCAGCCCTTTAAGCTCGATGCTCCAGGAAAAAAAATGCCCCAGCCTATTCAGCCTCTCGCTGTAGCTCAAACCCTCCAATCCTGGTGACATCCTTGTAAGTCCTTTCTGAAACCTTTCAAGCTTCACAACATCTTTCCTCAAGCAAGCCTTCTTCTTGTAGCCACAACTGTATGCAGATTTGATTATTGCTCCCTTGTTCAGTACTGCAATTAAAATCGAAATCCAGACCCTGCAGGTGACTGGCAATTTCCTTACTTAATGAAATTGTCCACTGTCTTTCTGCAGAGGTCCTTTTCAAAAGAACATTTTCATGTTGGGACAGAGCAAGAAGGAAACGGTAACATAGAGGGAAAGTTGTTCCACTCCTTTTACCGTCTACTTTCTGTCAGAGTGGAATATTTAGACGTGGCAGGTAATGAGCAAGATCTGGGCAACGATAAAGACAATAGTGGTTTAAATGCTAAAATCGTCGCTTGACGTGAGAACCAAGCAGAGATAGGATTGTGACATTGCTGAGCCAGTTGTTTCCATTTTGCTGCAATCCTGCCAGAGGTGCGTGTGACGGAAACAGATTTTGCAGAACGCTTGCAGAGAAGGGATCCTGAACGAGCAGAGACAGCTGTGCAAATATTTCCATCATGGCATTGTTGGGAGTTTTCTAATTATTCTCCGGATGAGTTAAAGGAGCAGTTGACCAAGGTCAGTCATCATAGATTTGCATAGCCATGCACTCAGCGACCTCCTGTTACAGGAAACAGGGCCACCCAGAAAAACACTTCATTTCTCTATTTCATTGTTATAGCCCCATGAAGAAAGAAAGGCTTGCATCTCTGCAGAGTTTATCACGGCCACGATCAGTGCTGTAAATTTGAGGTGTGGTCATTGCCTACAATGTGGGAAAACAGGAAAGTGAAATGTGTACCAACTAAAGTCCCCACAAACAGTTAATGAGATCACTGACCTGGTAAAACAGGGTGTAGAGCTGGATGAACACAGCAGGCCAAGCAGTATCAGAGGAGCAGGAAGGCTGACATTTCGGGCCTTGACCCTTCTTCTTTTCTGAAAGAAGGGTCTAGGCCTGAAACGTCAGCCTTCCTGCTCCTCTGATGCTGCTTGGCCTGTTGTGTTCATCCAGCTCTACATCTTGTTATCTCAGAATCTCCAGCATCGGCAGTTCCTACTATCATTGACCTGGTAAAGTGTTTTTGACTGACTAAAGTCAGATGCTGGAAATCTAAGATGGAAACAGAACAAAAAATGTGCTTAGAAACACTCAATAGACCTGGGCAGAAAGAACTCTCAGGTTTATGAACGTCCAGATTAGCCGAGGAATATTTAATGTACAGCTGCAAAGGTACTTGGGTCCTCAGTTTAAACATCTCAATCTGAATCATGGCTGACATCAAAGAGAAAAATAACACCGTCCCCCTCATATTTGATCCCATGAGCATAAGCTTTCAATAATAATGTTTTGATTAATTTGCTCCATGGAGTGACCCTATCTCTCATCACACAGTTTTTACCCATGAGTCGTAAGTGACCTCACTTCACAGACTCGCTAAAAAATATGTGGAATAAAGCAGAAACAATCTGCTCCTCAGGAATACAGGGGGAAATTGCTTTAATCTTTACTTATTCTTACTGTACATGTAAGGAATTAAGTCATTCAATTCAAAGTACAACCTCCCTCCAGTACCTTTGGTTTGTGTAGAATTTTGCATCAGGTTGTATTGGGTTACGAGTCTGGTTTGCTGCCTGTCCATCATTGGTGATTTTCCTCAGCTTCAAAATTGTTTATTTAGCCTAAGTGGGATTTTTCTGTTCCGTAGTGGTACTAGCTTATCTAAGATATATGTCGATTGTTTGTTCCACTTTATGACCCCAAGTCTGACATTTCTTGTCCCATTACAAAAAGAAGCAGATGTCAGGAAGTACTGGCATGCCCTAGACTACAGTCCCTGTGATTTGTCTTCACATTATTATCTCGCTTCCCATTCATTCCCTCCTGAGATACCGCAATCACTTGCCCAGAGTCAGTCTTCAGCAAGAAATCAATTCTGCAAAACCTCAGCCCAAATTTCCTTTTTTGTTATGTGCATTTCATGTTTGGGTCTGGTTAAGTCGTTAAATTTCTCCTCAGGTTAGGAAGCACGGAAGAATAATGAGCCATTGTGTGCACCGTGAATAATGCAGGAAGCTAATGTTGCTCACAAGCACCTATGGTTAATACTTTGATTGAGATTTAGCCTGAGCTATTTTTTCCATTCTATCTTGGGTTATGTATTTTGCTATCAAGTACAGCATTCATTCATCATCCCAAACTCATCTCCAGATGATTCAGATGCTACTGATCCTATCATATTATTCACGAAGGCAATCTTCAACAGTGGTGCCAATTGTCGGCCAATCTTGTTCTCATTTCAAGTGTGTAATTATCTTTCTAATGTATATCCTGTTCTCAAAAGCCCAACAGCAGCTGATTACAGCATATTTTATTACCTCACAGATCAAACACTGATTGCAATGATGGTTCTTCAAGCTCAGTTTACGTAAACATTGGATTCTTATTAAATTTTTAATTGAAATAGTTACATTTCTTTCCATGCCAGGCTTTAAATGTAAAGCCATACTTAACCCTCATGTCCAAAGACAAAACAGTTTTGGCTGTGTATGCCAAGCAACTATTGAGTGCGCTATAAATTAAAATTTACCCCGTTATCTTTGCATTGTGAGTTCAAATCAAGTAGGCCAACTCAAATTTTCCCAGAGAGCAATCTAACTCCAGTCACATCAACTATGTGTTAACACAATCTAAGAGCTGAGTATTTATTCAGCACAAAACAGCAATGCATCCACTGGTCCGAATGCACTAGTCACAAACTCTACCATTAGCATACTATTGCTGTGTGCCAGAAAAGCTTGGTACAAAAATGAAATACTGTGGAATCTGGGATTCTGGAATGAAGACAAAATTACTTGGAATATTTAATGGTTAGAGCAGCAACTACAAGGCGAAACAGAATTACTGTTTCAGCTCAATTAGAGCTGAGGAAATATAGAAAGGTAAGGGATAGTAAGAACTGCCGATTCCTGCTGGAGTCAGAGATAATACAATGTGGAGGGGGAGGAACACAGCAGGCCAGGCAGCATCAGAGGAGCAGGGAAGCTGACGTTTCGGGTCAGGGCCCTTCTTCTGAAAATGTAAGGGTGCTTGTTATGGTAGTGGCTGGGAAAGCAGCCAGGAAGAACAGAAGGGAAGATCCATGATGTGGTGGAGAGCAGGAGAAATGTTTTTAAGACATTTATAGCTTTTCACTCTAAATTCAGAGCTAATTTAAATATTGACTATTTTCCAAATTGCTTTTGTTTGCTGAATTCAAGTTAGTCAATCACACAAACAGCTCTGTGTTTGCAGATTTAACATAACCGTTCCAAAGTAGAGGAAACTGCCCAAGAATCTTGCCTTCCTTCAAATAGTTGGCTTAATATTAATCCATCTTGGCTATACTATAAACGTCCCAGATACTTTTAAGGGGCTGGGATTTCTTTCTTTGGAATATATATTTCTCTAGTTAAGGAGAATATGAAAGAAGTGTTCATTTCAATTATAACAAAAAACAGAAAAAAGAATGATTTATTAATTTTGCAATTACATTGAAAGAAATTACAGCAATACACTGTATGGATTAGTAAACAGTCGGCGAATAACATCAAAAGAAATAATGCCAGATTTTGTAGAATCCAGTTTGATATTATTTATAACTATTCAAGAATAATATCAGATTAGAACATCCAACAACATTGAGGTTAGTAATAGCACACATCAATTCCAGTCTCCCAGACTCCCTGAATTTACTATGACTTACTCACCGTTGCAATAGGTCCACGGCAGATGCCATCTCGCTGATCCTGCCCTCATCACTGGAAATTCTGGATGACAAGAGCACCAATGTCAGAGTCCTATTATCCAACTCCATAATTCCAACAAAACTCATCTCCAAACTTTGAAATCTAAGACTGTGCACCCCTGTCCTCAACTTCCTGACCCACAGACCGCAATCATTAAGGACAGGTGACAACACCTCCTCCATGGCAATTCTCAGCAGTGCTGACCTGCAAGACAACATACTCTGCCTGTTACGGTACTCCTTCTACACTCACATCTGTACGGCCACATTCAGCTCAAACTCCATTTGCAAATTAACTGATGACACCACCACAGTGTGTTGGATCTCCAACAATGACGAGACTGAGTACAGAAAGAGATAGTCAGCGTAGTGACATAGTGTAAAGTCAACAATCTCTCACTCAATGACAGCAAAATGAAGGAGATGGTCATCAGCTTCAGGAAGTGAGGCCACACCCCTGTCTATATCAGCGATGTTGAGGTGGAGTTGCTTGAGAGCTTCAAGTTCCTTGGAGTAAATATCACCAACAATCTGTCCTGGTCCGGTCACATTGACATTGCAGTCAAGAAAGCACTTCAATGCCTCTACTTCCTTAGAAGTCTAAGGAAATTTGGCAAGACCACAATGACACCCTGCCAATTTTTATAGATGCACCACAGGAAGCATCCCATCTGGATGCACCACAGCATGCTAAGGCAACTGCTCAGCCAAATCCCACAAGAAATTACAGAGAGTTGTGAATGCAGTCTGATCTGTCACAAAAAACAGTCTTCCTTCCACTGACTCTGTCTACACTTCCCGCTGCCTCAGGAAAGCAATCAACATAATCAGGGACTCCTCCTGCCCTGTTTATACTGTCTTCCAATCTCTTCCATCAGGCAGAAGATACAAAGGTTTGAAAACATATACTAACAGATTCAAGAACAGTTCTTCCCCGCTGTCATCAGACTTATGAATGGGTCTCCCATATATTAGAATCAATCTGTCTCTGCACCTTCTCTGTAGCTATAACACTATTCTTCATTCGGTTCTATTGTCCCGATGTACTTGTTTAAGGTATGATTTATCAGGTTAACACTCAAACCAATACTTTTCACTTTATGTCAGTACATATAATAATAATAAATCAAATCAAATCACATCAAATAAGCATTTAAAGTAAAGTTTTACCTTTAAGCCCCGAATGAGTAATATATCTTCTCCCTATGAGAAAAGAAGTATTTATCTGAGGATTTCTAATACTTCTTAAATTTCAGTGAAATGTCTTTTGTTGTCGATTGATCTACCTATTTATTCTGGTTTCTCAGTCAAGTCTATACTTATAATAGCTATTATCGATCAACTAACAAAAGATTTCATAATGCTTTTAAAAAATTTTTTAAAATCTTTTTTCAGATTTGATGAAAGGCCATTGACCTAAGACATTGAGTCTCTCCCCAGCATTTTTGTTTGAAGGCTTCTTTGACAGTACCTCCCAAAACTAGGACTTCCAATACTTGCAAGATTAAGGGCAGCAGATTCATGGTTTATTGTTGCCTTTGCAGTTCACTTCAAGTCTGCAAGAGCTCATCTTTAAATTATATTGGATTCCCTCTTCATCACTGAGCCCAAGGGGGAGGCAATGGCCTAGTGGTATTATTGCTGGATTGTTAATTCACAGACCCAGACAATTTTCTGGGGACTTGGGTTTGAATCCTGCCGCAGCAGATGGTGGAATTTGAATTCAATAAATATCTGGAATTAACAGTCTAATGATGACTGTGCATCCATTCTCAATTGTCGGGAAAAGCCCTTCTGGTTCACTAATGCCCTTTAGGGAAGGAAACTGCCATCCTTATTTGCTCTACATGTGACCAAACTAAACCAAACTGTTGTTTGTCAAACTTGAGAAGAACGGTTAGACCATTTGTGCTGTCAGAAAAACAATGATACTAAATTTCATGAATTAGTGACAGGGAGCTTCATTTGCTTGGATAATCAGATTAATGCAGCCATTTACAATGCTGCTAGTTTTCTGGTTTTTAACTTTAACTGTTGGAAATTGTGAAGAATATACTCTCCTCTGGGGTCCACTGTCTGACCTATCCTTCACTGAATCTAAAATATTTGCTAGCTAAGCCTAACATAATGTCAGCCTGTGAACAGCCCAGGCATTACTCTTCCTCTCAGCTTGGCCAACTGCCTCACAAAATATCCTGTTTATCCATCAGCCAGTTGCTTCCATTTCTATACTTTATTTCTTTAAATTTGAACCTTGCAAACTTCTGAGAATTCCGCGTTATCTCAAATCAGAGCCCATCCTCTACTTCCTTTGTCCCATTATTGGTGGCTATCTTTACATCTATCTGGAGCCTAAGCTGTAGAATTCCTACCCAAATGCGACTAGTTCTTCCATTGACTCTTCTGATGTAGGATGTTGCTTAAATCCCATCTTAACAAGGTATTTGGTCACTGATCCCATTATTTCTCTTTCTGGTTAGGTGTCAATTTTATTTGTCTCTCTGAAATACCTTAGCACATTTTGTGACATTAAAGACATATAAATGTGCATTGTTATTGCTGAAAGTACTCTGCCACTTAAAGCCAGCAGTCAGTAACTGACTAGCAAAGTTGCTACCGTGGTCAATAAACAAAGGTAAATGCAAACTCAATTGGCAAAAGGTGACTTGTAGCTTTTCTTTTCTTGAAAGCTATTGGCTATTCTTCTTCTGATGCATGTATAGTTTGTTATGATTAATTAATTGTGTTACACATGATCTTGTGCCCTCAATTTTTTTCACACTGGTAAACACTTGTTAGACATGAAACTTGGATTGGAATAACTGCACAAAACAATCCTTCCAACATGATTAAATTTTTCAACAATGAGTTTATTCTTCCAATGGGCAGACCCAGTTTTATTGTACTCCTGCAAACATACTGAAAAGTTTACATGCTCTGAATCCTCACAGTGCAAACCTCAAATGCTTGCACTTAGCTTAATTATTTGCAATCTTTCCTGTGTGCTTGGAAGAAGTGGATTATATAGAGATAGCACTTTTTCAGAAAAGTTAATCAGCAACATTCCTTGCCAGAGATCTGAAACATCCGAGAATAAAGAACTCTGGGATTTTTGCAGATGGGATTTCAAAAGCATGAAATCAAATGAATGAACACATAAGAGTAGAAAATCTTCTACGCAATTGTAGGCAATGACCTTTGGCTTCACATGGGATGATTGACACTAATACAATTATGTTTTTGTGCAAGTTAATTGATGGATTTTCAGTCAAATATTTGCTACATAGTTTGGGCATGACTGTTTTGGGTTTAAGACAACTTCAAACACACACAGTCACTTAAAAGGGTCCTTTTTTTCTGTGCTTTAATTTATTTGTTCAAGCATTGTGAATGACTCTCAGCAAAGCCACGTTCACTGCCCAGCTTTGGTTAGCCTTAAAGTGATGGCAACAGATCTCCTTAATATGTCTACAATGATGGTCTGTCTTGCGCGAGAAATGTCATGCCATTTAGAGTTGTCACAAAATTTCTGCCGATGCTGCAATCAGTTTATTAAATGTCCACTTTGCTATAAAGCGCGATGAGGCACTTTGAAAAAACATCAGTAGTCAGTTAAATATTTCAAAACTGGACAGGGATTGATTCACAATTTGCCACCTAGCTATAAAACTGGTGTAGTGAACTGATCCATAATAGAAATCAATGGGAATTAAAACCTGGCACTTTCTATAACCTGCAACAAAAATTTTACGCCCAGGCAGCAAGTAGAAAATCTCCTTTGACAAACCCATCTAATTTCACTCATCACTCTGTATTCACTGATCTCCAAAGCTTCCCATTTATCATATGCTTTGTTTTTAAAACATCTCATTCTTGTGTTCAAATCTCCCCATGGCCTTATTGCTCCGTAAACTCACTTAACCATACAACTTGCTTCGAGGTCTGAGTTCATCCAAGACCGGTCCCTATCTTTATCCTCTGTTTCCTTTTCCCCACAGTTGGTCATTGTGCCTTCTGTTTTCTTAGGTCCAAAACTCTTACGTTCACTCCCCCTCTTTCTTAAAAGTACTCCCTAAATCTCATCTTTGTGACAAGGTTAGGGACAAAAAAAACTGCAGATGTTGCAATTCAAGGTAGACAAGCTGGAAGCTGGAAGAACACAGCGAGCCAGGCAGCATCTGGATGTCCTGTAGAAGGATAGCACCTGAGACATTGACTGCTCCTTTCCTCCAGATGCTGCCTGGCTCGCTGTGTTCTTCCAGCTTCCTGTTTATCTACCTTTGCGACAAGGTATTTGGCCACCTGGCCTGATGTGCCCTGTTTTTGGCTTGGTGTCAAATTATATTTGTTAATGCTCTTCTGAAGTGCTTTGTGGTGCTTTATTATTTAGATTTAGAATTTAATGTCATGGCTACTCAAGTATAGGGTACAAGATAACAGTGAGAAGCGTACAATATTCACCACACACTGTGCCACCGTAGGTACATACTACCAAGTTACAAAATCCCAGTTACAGCAGTAGAAAAGTAAAGAAATAAGTTACAAAGTTCAGCACTACTAAAAAAGTTCGGCACTACAGTCTTCTTAGTTTAAAAAGTTAACAAGTCAAACATTACAGTCCTTTCTTGAACCATGGGCCTGCAGATGCTACAAGCTGGGCTTCCCCCACAAGAGAGCTCGCTCTATCATGAGCTGGGCATGTGCTGGGCTAAGACCAGCCCAAACTCACCAGCCAATTTCACTGCCCTTGCTGACCTCCACAGGGCATGCCAGGTCTCACTGCTGCTCGTAAGGCTTCAGCCCCAAACGCCACTTCACCATTGACCGCCGCTGCTGCCGCCTTTCACCGTTAGCTGCTGCTGCCATCCCGGCTCATGTCGGCCCCCTGGCACTGCCACGCTCTGTTGCCTCGTTAGCCGTCTCACTGCAGAGTCCCGCTCCGGTCCTGCTCCAGGCATCAATGAAGCTGTGAAGCCATCAAGTTTAACCAGTTGCCTTGTGGCAGACCATCAAAGTTCCCAGCCACTGCGATCACCACTACTGCCTCCATGAGCAAGGCGAGTCAAAAACAAAAAGAAAACTAAAAGAGCTTAAAGAAAGAAAGAGACAAAATCATAAGGAAAGTAAAAAAAAGTGGTTGGAACCCTACCCTGCTGCTATGTATTTTGTCAAATGTGCTATATATTCATTGTTGATTCATGCATGGTCTGCTCAAAGGCAGATTCTTTGCTCGATACAGCAAAGCCTGCACATCCCTGAACACTACAGGGCAATTTAGCATGGCCAAATAACCTAAACTGCACATCCTTAGACTACAGGAGGAAATCAGAGCACCCAGACAATGTGTGAAAAACACATAGACAGTTACCCAAGGATGGAATTGAACCCAGGTCTTTAAGTGCTGTGAAGCAGCAGTGCTAACTAACATGCCACCCTTTTGCTGCTGTTTCATCTGGAGATGATTTGCTGACACTTTTTGTTAAGTGGTGATTTGTCATTGCCTTCCAAGTGAAAAGGAAGTTTGCAGCTTGGAACAAAAAAAAACCAAGTGCTCGTTAACTGGCTCCTTCTGGTTGGTAGTTCTCCATTTTCTGAAGAAGGGTCTTAGGCCCGAAACGTCAGGCTTCCTGCTCTTCTGATGGTGCTTGGCCTGATGAGTTCATCCAGCTCTACACCTTGTTACCTCAGAATCTCCAGCAACTGCAGTTCGTACTATCTCTGAAACTCCTTCTGTTTGGTGTTATGAGCCTTCACATCTTCAATTAATGTGTCTCAACTGATCAGACATAGTTGAATAGATAGGAGATGAGAGGCAAAAGAAAATGTTCCTTTTTGTTTCCAACTTGCACAGCTCACTAAGTTTTTGTCAGTTTATGTTGGAGCTTGGTATGATTTTGTTCTGACCTACTGTTGCTTGTTCATAATACCCCTGCCTGTATCTGCTCTCTTTCCCACAGGCACGGTCCCAAGTTCTGCACAAGAACTCAACAACAGACTTAGCTAAATCTACAACGCCCACACAAATATTACAGTCCATTAACATTCAGTCCCAACAGCTTGAAAATGTTGGAGCTATGCCCTGTTAGAACACACTAAATTATAGATAAACAAATTTAAGAAAATGCAGAGGAGGTGGAGAAATACGAATACCCAAGCTGCTCACACCAGTCAGCTTTACACAGTCACAGTTTTATGAATATTTTCATTCTAGTTTGGTGAGACCAGTAGATTCTTTTAAATCTGTGGAAATGTCATGCGAAAGAATGGCATTCATTTTACAGCTCACCAAAGAACAGAAAACTGTTAATGTTGATCCCTGATTACACAATGCGTTAAAAATCCCATCATGTGGTTCATGGCCAGTCTCTATCGGGAAAGTGGCAAAATGTGACTTGGGTGGCATCGCAAATTGGCTGCTTCATCGTACCTTTGCCCCCGTTCCAGAACTGGAAAGTGTCAGGGATGTAAATGAATCGTTCAGATCAGCTCTCCTGTGTTCTCCCTCAGGCCAAGGCGCATCTCTACCCCACCCTCTCTACCCCCACTCCCATCCCCCTCCAAATCTTCACAATCGGCCAAATTTTCTGCTCCCAGAAATGAGCAGCCTGGAGGACAGAAAACCATTTAGTTAGGTCTAATAACGATCCCAATCTCCATTAGATTTTAGCCCTGATTAGATTTAATTTCTGGGTGGGAAGCCCTAAACCATTGCCAACTGAGGCTTTGACTAGGACAAATTAAGGATCATTTAAGTACCTCAGTCAGTTAGTTTCTAGAATTAGACCAAGTGCAAACAGGTCCGTCGCGATGTGGAGCAGTCAACGTCTGTCATCCTGCAGGCAGCTTGCTACCATGAGGAGAGGGTGGGGACATCCTTTGATCAAAAGTCACCCGTGCCTGCTTGAAGGATTGGACATCGAGGAGTGGGGTGTCTGCTGGGAGCCACCCACCTGTCCTTGCTTCCAAACTGTGTCTCTATCCCTCTGCAAACCACTCCCTCTGGAAAACGAGAACCCCCATCACACTCAAACTAGTTTTGAGTCCTCGGCGATCCTCCTGCATGGTGCTGCACAGCTGCCAGTCTCTCATTAATTGGCAGCTCTCGTCAGGTGGCCCGTCCTGTCCCTGGGTCCTAATTCCCGAGGAAGACCCACCAATGGCATGGCATGTGGTTCAGCAGACCTTCTCCAGGATAGGCAGTGCAGGTCTCCCATTGACCCTGCAGGGGGCAGGTTAGAACCCTAACAGCTTGTTAAGATTCTGTCCAATGTATCATGCAGCTTTGTAATCTTAAAGCGACATTGCAATACCCTGAGACTTGGGCTAAGGTAAACATGCAGGGCTTTTAATTGCAGTCACTTCTGTAATATCTAATGATAAAATGGAACATACCAAAAGGAAACTCCAGAATGAATTTACCCACAGACTTAAATTTCGTGCTGCATGGACACATCTCAAAGCCTTCAGAGGCAATTGCTAAAGGTCATGCCAACAAAGGACACCATTAGAAGGCACAATGTTTATCACAATGCTACTGTAGTTCTTTTATGTCTGATCACAGGAACATTAATGACCATTCTATATTGCCCTTGAGGACATGGTGGGGAGCTGCATCCTTGAAATGCATCTCCTCTTATGATTATATGTTCACCAACAATGTTAAGAAGGGAGTTCCATGGTTTTGGCCCAAAAATAGCAAAGGAACATAAATATTGTTCAAACTCAGAAGATGAGTTACTCAGAGCAGAATGCTTAGATTCTGACCTGCTGTAGCAGCCACATTATCTACATAGTGTAGCTCAGTTTCTGCTCAATGGTAAAGCCAGGATGTTGTTGGTGTGGTTTGAGCGATGGTAATCCCACTGAATGTCAAGGCGAGATTAGAATCGCTGTTGTTGGAGAAGGCCACTGCATGTCACATGTATAGCATGATCTGACATGTCTAATCCTTAATGTTGTCAAACCTTGCTACATATCTTCACAAACACTTCAGTATCGGAGGAGTTCATTGATGGCGCTGAACATTGTGCAATCACCTCGAACATCTCCACTGATGACCTTATGATGGAAGGAGGATCATTAATGCAGCAGCTGAAGCTGGTTGGGCCCTTGACACCGCCCTGAGGAACTCCTGCTGAGCTCTCCTTGGACAGGGATCATGATGATCAACAGAGCACAGTGTGCAAAATAAAAGATTAGGAAAAGAATGTAGCTTGCAGGATTCGATGAGTAAGGCAGGATAGCAGAGACAGTGGGATTGCAGAATGTTAGGAGACGTTTGGGAAATCTGAGGAATTTAGAAAACAGAAACACCCACGACGAGAACAGGAGAAACAAAATCTAAAAGGAACATGACTAGACGCTGACAGGGGAGTTGGATGGGAAGAAAAACAGGAGATAGAGAACAGGTTAGAGAGTTTACAGAGCAAAAGTGGAACAAAGAAAGAGTAAGAGGTTTCAGAAAGAATTATAGTAAAAAAAGGACAAAAGAGTTTTTGGCGAAAGAGAGACAGAGAGGGAGAGGAGCCAAGAAAGACAAGGAGTTTTCTAAGAGATGGGAATGAGGAAGAGTAGCTAACATTCAAAATGGGAGCAGGCATTGACAACTCAGCATTTTGAGCTTGTTAAATATGATCATGGCTGATCTGTTTGTTTTTCAAATTCCACTTTCCCATTTATCCCTCATAACATTTGATTCCTGTGCCTAGCAAGAACCTATGCACCTCTACATTACAAATATTTAATTACCTTGCTTCCATCACTTTCTGAGGCAGAGACTTCCAAAATCACCCAACCTTCTGAGAGAGAGAAACAAAATCCTGCTGGTCTCTGTCCTAAAAAAGAGTGACCCTTCCATTTAAAACAATGTCCTCAAATTTTGGGCCGACCCACAAAAGAGGAAACAGCGTGCCCACATCTGCCTTGTCAAGACTATTTATGATGTTCCATACTTCAATCAAGACACCCCTCACTCTTCTAAACTTCACCAAAAACAGGCTCAGCCTTCCTACCATTCCTCATCAGACAGTCCACACTTTTCAGGTATTAATCTAACTAACCTCCGCTGGACTGTCTCCAATGTTTTTACATTCTTCCTTGAATAAGAAGAGCAAAGCTGCATTCATAATGTAGTCTCAGTAATTCCCTGCATTACTGAAGCATAGCATCCTTATTTTCATGTTCATTTCCTCTCATAATAAGGTATAGCATTCCATTAACCTTCTTAATTACTTGCTGCAGCTGAGTGCTAATTTTTTATGACTCATACACCAGAGCACCTAAATCCCTCTGCACCTTTGAACTCGCAGCGGTTCTCCATTTAAGCCGTACTGTGCATTTTTTACTCTTTTTTTCAAAGCGAACAATTTCACGTTTTCCCACACTATACTCCATCTGACAGACCATTCACTCAATGAATTCTATATCAATCTGCAACTTCCTTATATCCTCTTTTCTATCTTTGTGTCATCTTCAAAGTTAGCTACTATCTCTTTGCTCACTGCATCTATGTCACTGACACAAATTTTAAAAAAAGCTGAGGCCTCAACCCAGACCAGAACAAATCCTTTTCACGCTGTGCCACTCAGAAATAAACAAAATTATATATGGTCTCTGCTTTCTGTCATCCAGCCAATCTTCTAACCATGCCAGCCTGTTAGCTCCTTCTCCATGCACTCCTATTTTGTGCAGTAACTTTTCATGTAGCAACTTATTAAATTCCTTTTGGAAATCCAACCACAGTTCATCAACAGGCTCCCCTTTACCCATGACACATGATTCCTTTGAACAGCTCCACTAAATTGATTAAAAACGATTTCCTTTTGATAAAACTGTGCTGATTCCTCCAAATTACCTTGAGATTTTCCACATGTCCAGCAGTAACTTCCTTAATGATCAAAGACAGGCGTCAAGCTAAATAGATTGCACAATGTCTGAGACTTGGATTTTAGATGAGCAAAGCTATACAAACTGCAGGCACTTAATGCAGTTACGTTTGTTCAGGATTGCAATGCCTTCGGTCGATTCCCACTTATGAAAGTTATGGCACACCACCACGTCTGTCTGACCTGATTTATCTAATTAATCAATTAGTTAGTTAGCTAAAGGGTGGAAAATTACAGGCTCTGAGCTTGGAACCATAAGAACACAACTGCCTACTGGAGTAAAAAGTAAACAGCAGCACCTCCTTCTGACTCTTTACTGAATTCTCACACACCAAATTCTTTGCTAAGTTCACAAAGTACTCTGTTCTGGGATCATTCTGTGCTTTACCACGCTGACTTGAAACAACGCCTCAGGATTAATCTTCGTCTATCAAAGCAGTTGGAGATCCAGACTTCCTTCCCAAAAGGTTTTGGTGCTGACTCTGTTGAAATTTTCAAGGGAGATTCTTCTTTGGTGAAGTCAGCACATTACGATATGGAAAGGCAAGAAAATAACATTGAGGCACATGTCAGCCACATCGATGGAACGGGTTTGATTGCAAGGAGATCAACCTCCATTTCTATATTCCTTTATTATTTCACATATTACTTTAAGCCCTTACAAAGAGCAAGGAAAGAGTAGGGAGTAGGTCAAAATTTTAATCATATTAATGCAACCTTCAACAACCCCTGTCTGGTTTTATTTGAAGTAGATTATTGAGGCAAGGGCGATACTTGTATCAAATATGCTCTCACAGGCCATATTTAGACAAATTAATCAGGCTCCGCATCTCTGCTTTAAACAGGTATTCAGATTTAATGATTGCTGGCTGGACTTCCTCAGGTTTTAATCTCCTTCCCGACCCATAAACTCTCACTCATTTTATCTCAATCTTGACTTTCATTGACTCATTATCTTTCCCAATACATTTTGATCTTCATCTGATTGGTGTAATCTCCTGTCCTCTCCGGCTAACATGTCAATCTCCTTTCTCTTGCTCAATCTTCCCCGTTCACCTCTCACCAGCAGCTACACCTGTCCCTTGCAGACCATCTTGTCCAGTGTCCAGCTGAACTTTCAAACTGACAGGCTGATGGTCAGGAATTGGAGGAATACATACCTGAAAGATCCCCTGGCCTTCAATGTGGCAAGATCTCTCTATGAGCTGCATAGTTGGGATTCCAGCTATTACTCCTTGTCTGCACAGTGGCCTCCCGTGTCCCCTTAATAATTAAAGCCAATCACCTTGCCCTGGTCCCCACAATAAAATGGTACAGCAGAATTGATGAGCTGGGAAAAGAAAATGCCAACCATCCCATCTATATTTTCCTCATAATTGATTCCGCTCATTACTTTGTGGCTTTTACTCGATCATTTTTAGCAGCAGGATGTTCCCAATACATCTCATTGAATAGAAGTGAAAGTAATTTTCAGCATGTGTTCTGATCAGGGATGATACTCTTTTAACATTAGGCCCTCTGGCTAAAAGTTTGACTTCTTTAATTGCCGTTACTCTGTATTGTAGAGTCTATGGTCTTCAAATTAGTCACTGTATTAGTGACGTTTTTAGAGGCTGTTTTAATGCTGAAAGGATACAAAACAAATTGTTGTAGTTTGATGTTGAAGGTACTAAGTCAGATGTTTGTTTCCTGAATGACGAAGGATGAGAGGTGACTTGATAGAGGTGTACAAAATAATCAGAGGTATAGATAGAGTGGACAGCCAGAGACTTTTCCCTTGGGTGGAGGTAGCTATTATGAGGGGGCATAGTTTTAAAGTGAGTGGAGGTAGATATAGGGGAGACATCAGGGGGTAGGTTCTTTACTCAGAGAGCAGTCGGGGCATGGAATGCATTGCCGGAGAGGGTAGTGGAGTCGGCCTCATTAAGGGCATTTAAGTGGCTGTTAGGCACATGGATGATAGTGTAAGGTAGGGGTGGAGGTTAGATAGGCCTTAGGTTTAGGATAAAAGTTCGGCACAACATGGTGGGCCGAAGGGCCTGTACTGTGCTGTACTGTTCTGTGTTGTGTTCTGTGTTCTATGTTCTATGTTCAGATACCAGTAGAGGAAGGAAAACTATAGCAGGGGTCGATGGGTGGACCCTCACAGGAGCCAGTTGTACTGTAGCAGCCACAGGACAAAACCCCTTCATAGGCAGAACCAGGGTCTTTGTGTCTTGGGTCACACTGGGGCCATTGGCTCTAATTAGTCGGCAAATTGGTGAGTGGGTGATGCAGGAATGTGACCACTGAGATATGTGAAATATCCTAGGATTATGAGTTATAAGCTGCCAACTGATAACTTGGCCAACTCAGCCAAAGGATTAGGAATGGTCAGTAAAATTATGTTGCTTGCAACTGTGGGAATTTGGAGCTGTTTAATTTGACTGATTATGTTAGAGCTTAGACAGTTCAATGGCCCTCCAAGGATTCTTGTGTTTGGCATAATTTCCTGTACATTTAAACAAAAACAAAAGTCTGTTGTGACCTTCTTTATGGAAAGAGTTTGAATGCAAACACTGGATCAATTGCTACAGAGTTTCTGAATGGACTCTTACATGGAGTGCCACAGGCTGATCTACAGCTATGCACTTTGATGATTCCAGCAGTGTATATAGCTCCCAAGACTGGCTGGGTTGTCTGGAGGTAACATTGACCAGAAATACTCCGTGGGAAATAAAACTGATTTGGACTCTGGCTTTCAGCTGCCAGGTTCCTGCTGTAATTAGCAAAGAGCTTTGAGACCTGGCACCAGTGCAGGCAAGGGGTTTATATTTAAGGCATGACTTTCAAACTGGTACCGAGGAGGGGATTTAAGGTGTTTTGTTGTCGCTGTGTTGGTACCTGGCCCACACCAGGTTAAATTTCATAACAAATCCTCAACCTCTCAAACTGAGTCAGGTACATGGCCTGCTCCATAAATGGCACAGAATCTCCAACCCAAAAAAGTACTGAACACCAAAACAGCCACAATTAGGGTGATCAAACTGTGAGAGGGCAAAAGCCTTTTATGTAACAGGTCAGGACCTGAGGAAATTCAGGGTCCTCATGACCCCTAATCACTTAAAAGAACCAATGGCACATTTAAATAGAAATAAATGGCAAACACTGGAATATGTTGCAATGTTCAGACAGGGAGGGCACAAGAGAGGTACAGGAAGGCGGAAGTGAAGGATTGGAAGGTGGATAGAAGGAGAGTGGGAGAGTTTAAGGAGTGAGAGGGCATATAGCCTCTAAGTGAAAAGCACAAATGTATGTGAGGGAAACAGCAGGACATATGAGACAAAAAGGTGTAGAGCTGGATGAACACAGCAGGCCAAGTAGCAGGGTCTAGGCCCGAAATGTCAGCTTTCCTGCTCCTCTGATGCTGCTAGGCCTGCTGTGTTCATCCAGCTTGACATCTTTTTGTCTCAGATTCTCTAGCATCTGCAGTTCCTACTATCTCTCAGCAGGATATATGAGTCTGTTTGTCCAGAAGGTGCCAGGCAGCACTACCTCTCAGCATTAACTGCACTGTGGACTTTGTTTTCATATGTAATCTGTGTAAAAATATTAATAAAACCCAGAATGACCCAGCCTCTGTAGTTTCTGCACATAACTGAAATTGGAAAGAATTAATCTCGATTTGGAGAGGCGAGGTTTAATCAGGGATAGTTAGCATGGATTTGTCAGAGGGGGATCATGCCAACAAATTTGTTTGAGGTTTTGAGGAAATGATGAAGTGTGTAGATGAGGGTAGTGCAGTTCATGTAATTTATATGGAGTTCAGCAAGGCCTTTGACAAGGTCCCTCATGGAGGACTGAAGAAGAAATTAAAACTACACGTGTTTCAGGATATCAGGGTAATTCATTAAGGTGGGGATGCAGAGGGATAAAACTGTAACCCTTGCTGAGTATGGAACATCCAGCATCAGACAGCAGAGTTTAGAAAGGATAGTAAATAGATGACAGGAGGTTGGGTTGGGAGGCAGGATAGAGTCAGAGGGAAGGTGAGGGGAGAAAGTTTCTGGAGGGCTGTGGGTTTCTCTGAGTTTTCGCATCCCCACCTTAATGAACTTCAGGCACAACATGATGATGAACTCTTCTTCCATCACCTTTGCCTCAATGCCAACTTCTTTGGACGGTAGTCCTCGCCTGTTTCACTGACCCCTTATCCTAGCTGCAACACTCTGCCCCGACCTGGTCTCCTCCTTCTGACCTTTTACCTGCACTCGGCCTGTTCATTGAGAACCGTCACTGTGCCATTGGTCATCTCAATTTCTCTGCCATCACCCTCAATCATTCCACTCTACCTCCCTATGAACTGACTTCACTCTGTGGGATGGTACAGTTGTTGTCTTGCTGACTGACTTCTATTCAACGTGTTTGTTCTCAGATATCTCCTCATATCTCCCCCCAGCCCATGACCTCACTATGGAATATCAGGCTACCATCTCCACTACAGGTGCTAACCTCATTTTATCTGGTGATCTCCAACCTCCACTGCCTCCAAGTTCATAGTCTCCCAACCCCACAAAGCTCGCTTCCAACTCCTTCCCAAAATCCACAAACAGGACTGTCAGCATAGACCATTGTTTCTGCCTGCTCCTGCCCCATAGAGCTCATCTTTTTCTTGGTCTTCCTCAGATTATTTTTCATCAAAATTTCAGAATTCTTCCTTTGACCTATTGTAGTCCTTGATTTCTAATTACCCATTGTTGGAACTCATTCTTTGCTGGGTGTTTATGCCATCATTCCTTTATTGTACTTCCCCTATACACAATAGCCAATTTAACTTCATATCTTCATTGTTCCCTTTGTTGGGGAGAAGACTCTAGCTTCTGATTGAACATCAAACTTAATATCAATAGAGACATAGAGTACAAAAACCAGAATGTTGTGTGAAATCTTTAATTAGTTTACAAAAGCAGAAACTGTTGGAAAAGCTCAGCAGGTCTGGAAGCACCCGTGGAGAGAAATCAGTGTTACTGCTTCGGGTCTGGTGACCCTTCCTCAGAACTGATGGTAGCTAGGAAGAAGTTGTTTTTTACGCAGAAGATAGGGCGGGCAGATGGGGTAAGGAGTAAACAATAGGTGGAGATAGAGCCCAAAGAGAGAGAAGAACAGTTGAGCAGTCATAGGAGTGGATAACTCAGCCTAAGAGAATAAATGGCCACTAATGGGAACTGTTAGTGGCTAAGAATGGGTTGTGTATAATAGCTAACCATGTCACAACATGGCCTGATGTGTGGGGTTTGGGCTAAAGACATGGGAGAAAGTGCATCAAGCCCACATTGAACATAGAACATAGAACAGTACAGCACAGTACAGGCCCTTCAGCCCACGATGTTGTGCCAAACTTTTACCCTAAACCTAAGGCCTATCTAACCTCCACCCCTACCTTATATTATCATTCATATGCCTTTCTAGTAGCCGCTTAACTCCCTCTAATGAGGCCGACTCCACCACCCTCTCCGGCAATGCATTCCACGCCCCTACCACTCTCTGAGTAAAGAAAACAAATTCATTGAGTCCAGAAGGCTGCAGAGTTCCCAACCAGAAAATGAGGTGCTGTTCTTCCAGCTGGCACTGAGCTTCACTGGAGCACTGCAACAAGCCTAAGGCAGAGATACTGGCCAGAGGACAAGGTGGTTCGTTCAATTGGCAGGCAACTGGAAGCTCGAGGTCTTTTTTTTGCAGACAGAATGTATGTGTTCTGCGAAGTGGTCATGCAGTCTACGCTTCGTTTCCCCAATGTAGAGGAGACCACATCGTGAGCTACGAATACAGTTTGAGTGAAGTACAGGCTGCTGCGCTGGGGAGGTGTGTTTGGGCCCTTGGATACTGAGAAGGGTGGAAGTAAACAGGCAGGTGTTAGACTTTCTGCAGCTGTAGGGGAAGGTGCTTTGGGGATGTGAGGTATTGTTGGGACTGAGGGAAGAGTGGACCAGAGTGACCCAGAGGGAATAGGCCCTGTGGAAGGTTGACCAGAGAGGGGAAGCATCTATGTGGCCGGTAGGTGAGATCAATGGGGACCCAATCGCTGTTGTGGGAGGAAAGAAAGGGAGTGAGGGCTGAAATGTGGCAGATGGGGCGGACCTGGCCGAGGGCACTGTCAACTACTTTGCTGGGGGAACCTTAACTGAGGAAAAAGCTGGACATTTCAGAGATTCCTTTGTCTAAGGTGGCATCATCAGAACAGAGATGGGCAGAGACGGAGGCATTGTGGAATGGGACAGATTCTTTACAGGAAGCAGGGTGTGAGAATGTAGAGTCAAGGTAACTGCGGGGGTCAGTGGGTTTGTAGTGGATATTGCTGGCCACCCAATCACCAGAAATGGAAAGAGTGATGTCGAGGAGGGGAAGGCAGAAGTCAGAAACGGACCAGGTGAAGATGAGGTCGTGGCTGATATTGGAAGCAAAATTGATAAACTTTTCCATTTCCAGACAAGAGAAGAAAGTAGCACCAAAGATATCATTGATATACTGGAGAAAAAGAGTTGTGGGTTGGGGCCAGAGTAGGACTGAGATGAGGAATGTTCCATGTACCCCACAAAGAGACAGGCATAACTAGGTCCCATGTGGATCCCCATGCTCTGCAATGTAGAGGTCAGTCAGCAAGACACCAACTGTATCGCCCTTACCATCAGGCTTAATAACTAAGCCAGGGTTGGATTTGGGGGCACAGAATGCAATCAGTTCATGGGAGTATTGGTTGGAATGGGTGAGGGGCCAGAGAAATTGAGGTGACCAATGTCAACTCGACAGCACTCGATGAATAAATCAAATGCAAAGGGAAGGGTCCAGTTGGAGGGGAGGATGTAAGGTGATTTGGTAAAGCAAGTGAATTTGCAAAAGAAAAGGAGATGGAATACAATGTGGCGAAATGTGGAGGTGCCAACTTAGTAAAAATAAAACAGAAATACAGGCCATTTTGTAAATGATAAGAAATTCGAAATTGTTGGATTTGGGTGTTCTGATTCATGTTCACTGAAAACTTCCCACTGAGGGACTACACCAAAGGTTCTCAAAATCAATTCCTGGGATGGAGCAGTTGTCCTGTGAGAAAAGATTAAATAGACTGCTCTGGAGTTTAGAATAATGAGGCTATATCATTCACACATACAAGTTACTTATGGGGATCGATAGGAAGGTGCAGAAAAGACATTTTCCCCGTCTGGGGGATTGAGAAGCAGCCACAGAATCTCAGAATAAGGGCAGGCCATTTAGGACAGGGATGAGGAAAACTTTCTTCAATCAGAGGGTAGTGAATCTTGGGAATTCTGTATTCCAGAGGCCAGTGAAGCTCGGTCATTACAACTGAGATTGAAAGACTTTGGTATGTTAAAAATGTCAAGGGCAATGAAGTTTGTGCCAGAAAATAGTGCTGGGGTAGAAGATTGGTCATGATCTCATTGAATAGCAGAGCAGTTTTGAAGGTCTGAATGGCCTACACATTAAGTATACAACATAGGATCACATGTGCTTTTATAAGGCCTTATCAACGTATACCCTCTTCAGAGCAGTGCATGTGTCATCCCAGATCTCCCTGTTGTTGTACTCCATGCATTTGAAGCATTTAGTATGAAAGAGCTCACCTCATTATTTATACAAAAATAGGTCACTTCTCAAGCCCTTGCATTAAATTTTATCTGTCGTGTATCTGTCCATTTCATCAATTGTCTGTGCCCTTGAAAGATCTTCTGTCTTTATTCTTTATAATATGAATGCATACAACAGGCAGAGGAGCAGACCAGAGTTCGATTCTACTCCACCTGTCATGGGTGATCTTCTGCCTCAATCCACAAATTACCATCCACTCCTCCTCAAATCTGATTCAGCAGAAAGTTCACACAATGGTCAGATTTCCATACCAGGGCACTCTGGGAGATTGACACAGGCGCTAACTGGAGATGGGCTTGTCACGCCAGTAATGGTGGCAATAAGAAGAAAGGCCCAGCATGGATAACAGTAATCCATCAGGCTTTAAAGCAAGGTCTGGATAAGGAGCTCCCGTTCCATATGAAACTGGAAGCATATTGGATGGTTGGCAGTTACTAGGAGGTGACATCAGACAACAGAGAGGTGTGTCATAGCTGTACATTATCCAACCGCTGGCTGGGCTAACATTTCATGAGATGGCCCATCATGGGCTTTCCCTATGAAAACATCATTGTTGCTTTTTAAAAACAAGGAGGTCATTGTATTAAGCTTCACTAAGCAAGGCAATGAGATGGCAGTATTTTGGAACTATCAGTTGTCGACAACGAGTGCAACATTGACTCTGATAGCAGAATGCCTCAGGGAATGTAAGGTTGACACCACAATTGCCAGCTTTATTAACCCTACCACTTACTCTGTTTCCACACAACTCTCAGTGTACAGAGAGGGCCGTCTCTGATGCATGCAGTCCTGGTGGAACAGATTACCTGCGAGGGTAGTGTATGATTGTGAGCCTACAACAGCACAACATGCCATCTGGGAGTAACTGGAACAAAAGCTACGGCAACATTGCATTTGTGCACCTCCATTTCCCCACAACCACCTAAACCCCTGCTAACATGAGCAGATACTATGGTTCATGTACATAGCCACACAAATGTGTCAATGTGTGTGCTTAAAACTGGAAGCCAAATTATTCTTTTCTTTTTCCAATTTTCACGCCAGAATGTTAAAGAGAAAGTGAGTGAGCAGGAGGGGTTGTGCTCAGATTCAGTGACCTCCAGACCCTAAAGGAGGAGCTACAGAGAAAGCACTCAGCAATTTGCACGTGCCTGCTCAGAGCAAAAGGGCATGGCAGGGTCTAGCAATCAGTGAGAGTGCAGCAGGGCACAATGCCTACTCATTGATATGGGTGAGTTGTTTGGCACTGATAGACAGAGAACGGAGTTATGACTCAATCTGAAATCCTATGCCTGTGGTGACACATAGAACATAGAACAGTACAGCAGAGTACAGGCCCTTTGGCCCACCATGTTGGGCTGAACTTTTACCCTAAACCTAAGGTCTATCTAGCCTCCACCCCTACCTTATATTATCATCCGTATGCCTATCTAATAGCCGCTTAACTCCCTCTGTTGAGGCTGACTCCACTACCCTCTCCGGCAATGCATTCCACACCCCTACCACTCTCTAAGTAAAGAACCTACCTCTTATTGCTCCCTTATATCTACCTCCATTCACTTTAAAACTATGCCCCCTCATAATAGCTACCTCCACCTTAGGAAAAAGTCTCTGGCTGTCCACTCTATCTATACCTCTGATCATTTTGTACACCTCTATCAAGTCACGTCTCATCCTTCATCGTTCTAAAGAGAAAAGCTCTAGGTCTCTCAACCTTTCCTCGTAAGACCTTCCCACCATTCCAGGCAACATCCTGGTAAATCTCCTCTGCACCTTTTCTAACGCTTCCACAACTTTCCTGTAATGAGGTGACCAGAACTGGACACAATACTCCAGACGTGGCCGAACCAGGCTTTTGTATAGCTGGAGCATAACTTCACGGCTCTTGAACTCAGTCCCTCTATTAATGAAAGCTAAAGTACACATACCTCGCGTGTGTCTGAGCTGCTCCTGCGAGTGAGTACGTTAGAGTTGTGCATGTACACGCTGGTCTCCTGCCAGAGTGAAGAAACTTGTCCCTGGCAGATCTATGTGTGTGTTCTATCTGCAGCAAAAGAGGGCACATTATGCCAGGAAGAAGGCTTGGAAATTACAGTTGGTCTGCGGTGCTATGGGAGATTTGCCAAGTGGGTGAGACAAGTCATGGTGTTTGACTGGCGGCTGGTCAGGTATGGGAAATTGCCTGTAGCAAGTGCTGAAGTTGAAAGTAGAGGCACTTTGGAACTGTATTAGCAGCAGTGAAGCTATTTGCTCATTGAGTGAAAGGAGAGGTTGGCATAAAGATGGAGGAAATGTTAGAATGCCTGACAAGAGAACCACAGTTACAGTTAGAGACTAAGGGGAATGCCATGTATCAACACGTACTCTTGCAATGGGCTTTGTCTCATTACCTCTTTTTCTATATCACACGACTCCAACGCACTCATCTCCCCACCACTCTCTACCTCTCTGGACTAACTCATTCTCAGGTTTGGGTTGGTATGACCACAAGCTAAGCAAGTCACCCAAACCAGCAAGATTGGCATTACAGCAGCTGTGGCACACTGGCACTGGCATCACAGCAAAAAGCTGAACTGTCTGCAACTTTAAAATGATATTGAGCAACTTTTCACAAGCTCCAGGTACAATGTGGGCTCAGTTTAGCCCAACAGAAAATATCTTATGCATTCCAACGGTGAGTAGATCTTTTCTGCTCCCTCCTGCCCCCCACAATTCCTTCCTATCCTTGTGCACATTCTTAGTAATGATAGCCTCGTGGCCATTGCCCTCCACGTGCTTGCTATCCATATGATTGCTTTCTCTTTCCTTGCCCCACCCACTGGCATGTTTTCACTGATTCTCCAATTCTTCCTCCCTTCCCCACAATCCTCCAAACCATTCCCTTCCCTGCCACCACTGCTTATTTCTTTATTGTGCCATTGGTTTTGATCGGAGTCAGTCTGAGCTGGTTGTGGTCACTCCATGCTTTGGCCCAATGGATCTTCACTCTCCTGTGCACTGCAAGCAGCTCAAAGCCAAGCACCAGCCTTTGGAGAACTTTCAATGATTAAAAGGTGGCGCTGAGAGAGAATTGGAAATGCAGGGTGTTTTTCTGTAGACTGGGATAAGTGATGAGAGTGCAGAGCAAGCTTAACCAGACGAGTGTCAGTATGCATGTCGTGCAATATCATGGCAGGTAGAGATAGTAAACAATTGACGGAGGTGCAATTTCATAAAAGAAAGGCTGAAAGGCATATGGACCAAGTAAGAATGTTCCTTCCCACAATATCTTTGTACACATCATCAAACGGATCAAAGTGTTTATAGCGTGAAGGATCAACCTGAGACAGAAACATGAAAATTGGGAGCACGTGTAGGTTTGTCAGCCCTTCATGTCCGCTGTACTATTCAACACAATAATGTCAGATCAGCAACTCCGTCCCCTATTCCCACATTTTCGCCATACTCTTTGATCCCTTTAGCCCTAAGAACTATATTTCTCTCCCTTTCAAAAACAGCCGATGTTTTAGCCTTCAACTGCACCCACCTCCCACTGGGGCTCATAATCTGCCATTCTCATTATTGCCTGCAACATCTTCCCTTACCCACTCTCACTGAACGCCCACGCCACCCACCCCCCGCCACAAACATCACACACCACTAAACCTTGCATAGCCTTAGCGCTGCTTCCTCACTGCCTCAAAACACCTTGCTGCCTTTCAACCTGCGTCGCCAGCTGTATTACCCATTTTCATCTCATTCAATCCCTCCCTTTTGCTCATTCCAGCAGAAGACGGCTTGCAGCATAGAATCATAGAGTCATACACCACGGAAACACACGCTTCGGTCCAACGCGTCCACACTGACTAGACATCCACAACATCTGCGTCCAAAAGAGTAGGTACCAATGAGTTATTCAGTGATATCCCTGTGTGACAGGGAAGCTTTGTTCCTAAACCGATTCAGGAACAAAAACAAAGTCGCAGGAAAAGCTCAGCAGATCTGGTAGCATCTGAGAAGGAGAAAATAGAGTTAACGTTTCAGATCTGGTGACCCTTCCTCAGGGCCTGATTCAGTCCCATTTGCCAGCATTTGGCCTATTTCCCTCTAAGCTCTTCCTATTCATATACCCATCAGATGCCTTTTAAATGTTGCAATTATAGCAGCCTCCACCACTTCCTCTGGCAGCTCATTCCATACATGCATCACCCTCTGCATGGAAATGTTGGCCCGTAGGCCCCTTTTAAATCTTTCACCTCTCACCTTTAACCTATGCCCTCTAGTTTTGCCCACAGAAATGGTGCCAGTCATTAAACTCCTCAGCCTGTATAAGGAGTTCAAACCCTCACGGTACTAACTGGAGATTGTTTCCCCAGGGTTATCCATGTCCCATCACCCAGACCCTCCTTGCCCACTCTGCCTGCCATACACACACACACCCTCGTAAGTTCACATTAAAGAAGGTCAACTGGCATCTGCTAAGAAGACAGTCAGCATGGGGTCGCTCGTTCACAACCCCCCAGGGACCAATGGCTCCTCTACCACACAGGATCACTCCACCCCACTTGTAGAACAAGGGAGTGCATGAAGACACTCAGGAACAGAAAGAAAGGAGAAGTGTATTGAGGGCACTTTGGTGTCACAGGTGCCAGTGTATTGTACACAATTTTCCACTTTTTCGTAAATTTACAAACAGTTGCTCTTGTCTCTGTGTAGTGCCAAATTGCAACATTACGATTGAGGTTTCACTTCATGGCTAAATTGTGGTTCTATGGGTAGATACTCAGACCCTGCTGCAGCTGGAGGATGCAAGAGGTACAGGTGTGAATCAGAGCTATGGGTGTCATTGGCTTTCCTCAGACAACATCCACAGCATCTGGATCCAAAAGAGTAGGTACCAATGAGTTATTCAGTGATATCCCTGTGTGGCAGGGAAGTAAAATGCCCCAAAGTGGGGCTGGTATTGCATTAGGATGGCCAGAGAATAGGGACCCTGCACAGGGCATGGGTTTAGGTGTCTTTCCTTCTAAAAGCCTCAACGTCAGTGGGTGCTGCAGTCCCTCCCTCACACTTACCGTACCCACTCCCAGGGTGTCTGCTGCCACCTTCTCCCCTTTTGGATGGTATGATTTCCAGCACAGTGGAGGATGACAGTGGGCACTCCTTGGCCTGTGGAATCCAGCCTCAGTCTCCCTGTGTTGATGAGACCGTGATTACCCAGATCCCCATAGGAATAGCCATTCCAATAATTCCCACAGGCTTCACAACACACTAAGTCCCCACACAACCTGTCTTTATGATCCTGCACCTGCCCACCATTTCCTTCCCACTGCCACCAGCCTCTGGCAAATGAAGCGATTGTGCCAGCTGTGGTCTATCAATTCCCCACCTTGATGCCAGGGTGTTCCTGACTGTAGACAACATTCCCTTCTACATGGGCCTCTTCCTATCTAGACGCTTTACCGACTCCCCCTTTCACCCCTCCCTTTCATAATTATCACACCCCTTACCCAAGTCCGGTCCTGAAGACTAACTTGTAGACACCCCTTCCTATGAAGCCCCCACCCTTGCCCCCTCCTAGCCCAAGCCCTTTATCCCCCTGCCTAGTTTCTGTGGACAGAAACAACAGACTGACTATGGCCCACGCTCTTGAAGGACCTAACTGGGCAGCTCCTGAATCGAAGTGGCCAGACCTTTATGGATTGCTGTACGTCTCCCTGACTGTGTCAGCCCTATCTCACCAGAATGGCCACTATGAAGCCAAATGAAAGTGGCCTAAATAGCAGGTTTGAGCTTATAATAGCACCCCATTATCCAAATGCTGTCCTCCATAAATTTCTTCTTTGCATGAGACACAGTCCTTCACTGTTTTGGGCTCACCTCCCCTTTCTAAATGGAGATGACCAGGTCAATGAATGGATAGCGAAGTATCACCTGAGACAAAATTTATAAAGGCACCCAACGGGGCAGGGAGAGAAGCAATGAGCAGAAAAAACGTTGCATGTTGGTAAGGCTGACAGAACTGACCTTCCAACTGGTATAAGGAGAGAAAAGCAGTTGGATAGACAAAGGAGTTGATAACAATCTGGCTGGTAGTTGTTGAACACAGCAGGCCAAGCAGCATCTCAGGAGCACAAACGCTAACGTTTCGGGCCTAGACCCTTCATCAGAGAGGGTAGTTGTTAACGGGGACTGTTAGTGACCAGCTACGACCCCTGACCCACTATCTGTAGTCTGGCTGTTTGTTCGAAATCTCATGTTACATGAATATTTTACTCCTGATTTTCTTATCCCAATCTTGCTGTGTTCTTTTAGTATGTCAGGGAATATCTTTTGCAAATGCATGTATTCTATTCCTCGGAACCGGTAGACGGGAGCTGGGGACCCCTGTTGTCAGGCCGGCAGCTCAAAGAACCTTGTATTGAAAAGAATGTCTTTCTGTGAGTCACAGTCTGCCCCTACTACCAACAACACCACCCGCCCCCCGCCCATGCCACATCTAACCATCACTCAGTAGGTCCTGTGACGATCCTGACTCCTCAGTGGATACATCGTTTGTGGTGGTGACCACCACCTCTAATTGCCTGGCAGCTCCTGGGAGGCAGGATCTCCTGCCTGAGGCCTTTGATCCCAGGAAAGATCAACCGTTGCTAAGTTGAGTTCTCAAGTGGCACTTAGTGCTGTGAGCTTTCTTCGAAACAGACGTGAGCTATTGCCAACAGGCAATCCCCTCTCCCCTGCATTAAATTTAATCTAAAATTTGTATTCAATGTTTCTGCTGTTTAGTTCACTGTTGTCCTAGGTTTTGTATTATCTGCAAATATTGAACTTAACCCACACACACAAGCCTCCAAATCATTGATATATATGTGAAAGAGTTATTATCTCAATACCAAGCCATTACACTGTTTTGGTGGATAACTGTTCAACAATACTATTTCAATTCCTGCAGCCACTGACGTTTAAATCCCAAGCGTTTCACCTGGTTGGTAGGTGAAACTCTTTCCTCTGCGGAATCCAAGGGCACAAACTACAAATTGGAGAAAGGCCATGTTGAAGTGGATTAAGAAAACATTTTTGCACACAAAGCGTAGCGCAAATGCGAAAGTCTCACCTCAAAAGGCTGTGGGTACTGGATTCATTGAAGCTATATGCAGAGAAGTTCACAGGACCACAGGACATAATGTCAGAGTAAGGGGTCAGCCATTTAAGGCAGAGATGAGGGGGAATTTCTTCTGTGAGGCTAGTGAATCTGTGGAATTCTTTACCACAGAAGGTCATCAAAGCTGGTTCATTAAGTCTGAGATAGACAGATTCTTAAAAGTGAGGGAATCAAGAGTTATGGGGATAAGGCTGGAAAACGGGGTTGAGGGTTATCAGATCAGCTATGATCACATTGAATGGTAGAGTCGATACAATGGGCTGAATGGCCTTCTTCTGCTCCTATGTTTATGGTCTTTAAAGATTCAAGATAACTGAGTTTTATCGATAAAGAAATAGGGAGGAATGATGAGCAAATGAAATTGAGGGCTGTTTCAGATACGACGTAACAGAATAATTTAACAAGTTTGAGGGGCTGAGTGGTCTGCTTCTGTGCCAAATGACCAGTCTAATTCTAATCTGGTAGAAACAATTGATGTGACACTTCTGGGAATTAAGGGTTGGCTTTTGCATTAAAAGAGTATTTTCCATTTGCTGGCGGTCACATAGATGGAGGCTGTGTGTAATAGTCCTCGGCAGACTCTCATTTCCTTTTTAACCTCATGTCTTCTTCACTCTTACTACATAATCATAAGGTTCCCCTGTAGCTGGAAGCATTTAGAAAAAAAGATGTGGGGTTTTTCTTCACTTACTTTCAACACTTCTCGTTTATTAGCTACGGCACAATTGTACAAAGCAATGGCTCGAAAGCAGGGCAGTTGGACACGCGATGGAACCTTCAGGAATAAGTCCAATGAGCATTGGCAAGCCAAGAGCAAACAGTCGCCCTTTGAATGCCACTGACCAACTTAGTCAGAAGCAGTTTGTAGACATTCGTAGCTAGACCAACCTAAAGCTGGCAGCTGGAGGCTCAACAAAGGAAATCCCATTTTTTTTCTCTCCTTTGATGATCCGCAGAGATTGGCAAAGCCCACAGACAAGGGGAAACCCATGACTCATCCACCAGTTGTGACTCCTTGTTTGTGACTCATGGCTGAGTACCATGCTGGCACTATTTAAATACTGAATAATGGTCTTATTCAGAGTAAGAAATGCAGTAATCAGAATTTCTAACCCCTGTCTATGACTCCATGTTTGCCAGACCTGCTGCCAAAGTACATACCACTCTAATAACTAGCCTGGCCGCCAAGAATGAATGGGCTTAGGTCAGCCATTCATTCACACTCAGTCCAATTTCAATGACTTCAATCAGTTGGATAATTATGTGTATAATTATTCAGATGCCCAACCTGAACCTCCCCCACTGTCAGCAGTTAGTCTAAGCTGAAGCTGGAACTATAGGATTACAAACCATAGATATTTTGCTACATTTTGCAATAGTAAATCAGTTAGTATAATTTCCAAGTAAAATGTGTAAATAAAAATGTATCATTCATTTTTTCCCCATCTTTCTAAGACCCAAAAGTCTGACTGGGCAGAACACTTTCCTCAGACACTAAATGGTGTCCTAACCTTCGGTAAGGATGCAGAAATCACATGTTGATTGTAAGCTGGTAGTACATCCCCCTCATATATATACCTTTTTATTATTATTTGCACAACGAGATAGAGGATGTTCAGTCTCAGGGTTTCACTGCACAATTGGTTGGCTTGTGGCAAGTGGCACTGGATAAACACAGAAAAGCCAGGTCTACATGCAGCCGAACTGATGATCTGTTTCTGACCACAGCCAACAGGATAAGTTTTTAATATATTCTTCATTGAATACAGTGAAATTTTCATTTCCGCCTGAGGCGATATTTTGAAGAGAGCAGCTATTCAGGGTTCCATTTTCTTAAAGATAATTCTGGAGACGGTGATGTGATTGTACCTGGAGGGGAGGAGGAGCATTAGACAACAGGAGGGGACTCTGTGGGAGGCATTACCTTCGGCATCCACAGGATAAGATCTTCCAACCTGAAGCTGAGTAAATCGCAGCTGCTGAGCCTCTCAAAAGGGCCTCTCAATTGAGGCCATTCACATCATTGTCAATATAGTTCTTGGGGTTAAAGCGGTGAGAAATTATTATGCTTTAATGTTCTTCCAACGAGTCAACCTTGTCTCGTTAACACTAGATGAATCAGAAATCACACGTTCAAGAATCACGACAAAGAGTTGATCAGAAAGGTATGTTACTGAAATGAACTTCACTGTCAGAAGCACGGTCACAGTTAGAGGGACTGTCACTGTTAGAGACACTGTCACTGTGAGAGGCACTGTCACTGTGAGAGGCACTGTCACTGTCAAAGGGACTGTCACTAGTGTAGGGACGGTCACTGTTAGAGACACTGTCAGTATTAAAGGGACTCTCAATGTCAGAGACACTGTCGCTGTTAGAGTGGCTGTCACTGTGAGAGGCACTGTCACTGTCAGAGGGACTGTCACTGTTAGAGACACTGTCACTGTCAGAGGGACTGTCGCTGGTAGACACACTGTCGCTGATAGAGACACTGTCACTGTTGGAGGGACTGTCACTGTTAGAGACACTGTCGCTGTTCGAGACACTGTCACTGTTAGACACACTGTCAGCATCAGAGGGACTGTAACTGTCAGAGGCTCTGTCACTGATAGAGACACGGTCACTGTCAGAGGGAGTGTCACCATTAGAGGGACTGTCAGTGTTAGAGACACTGTCACTGTCAGAGGCACTGTCAGTGTTTCAGATACTGTCACTGTTAGAGACACTGTCACTGTCAGAGGGACTGTCCCTGTCAGAGGAATTGTCACTGTTAGAGGGACTGACAGTGTTAGAGACACTGTCGCCGTTAGAGGGACTGTCACTGTAAGAGGGACTGTCACTGTTAGAGACACTGTCGCTGTTCGAGACACTGTCACTGTTAGAGGGACTGTCACTGTTAGAGGCACTGTCACTGTTAGAGACACTGTCACTGTCAGAGGTTCTATCACTGTTAGAGGGACTGTCACTGTTACAGACAATGTCACTGTTAGAGGGACTGTCACTGTTAGAGGGACTGTCAGTGTTTCAAATACTGTCACTGTTAGAGACACTGTCACTGTTAGAGGCACTGTCACTGTCAGAGGGACTGTCCCTGTCAGAGGAATTGTCACTGTTAGAGGGACTGACAGTGTTAGAGACACTGTCGCCTTTAGAGGGACTGTCACTGTAAGAGGGACTGTCACTGTTAGAGGCACAGTCAGTGTTAGAGGGACTGTCACTGTTAGAGACACTGTCGCTGTTCGAGACACTGTCGCTGTTAGACACACTGTCAGCATTAGAGGGACTGTCACTGTTAGAGACACTGTCACTGTCAGAGGTTCTGTCACTGTTAGAGGGACTGTCACTGTTACAGACAATGTCACTGTTAGAGGGACTGTCACTGTCAGAGGCACAGTCACTGTTAGAGACAATGTCACTGTTAGAGGGACTGTCACTGTCAGAGGCACAGTCACTGTCAGCGACACGGTCGCTGTTATAGGGACTGTCGTTGGTTGAGACACTGTCGCCATAAGGGACACTGTCACTGATAGAGGGACAGTCATTGTCAGAGGGACTGTCACTGTTAGAGACCCTGTCACTGATAGAGGGGCTGTCAGTGTTAGAGAAACTGTCACTGTTAGAGACACTGACGCTGTTAGAGGGACTGTCACTGTTAGAGACACTGTCCCTGTTAGAGACACTGTCCCTGTTAGAGGGACTGTCACTGTTAGAGACACAGTCACTGTTAGAGACGCTGTCCCTGTTAGAGACACTGTCATTGTTAGAGGGACTTTCACTGTCAGAGGCTCGGTCATTGTTAGAGGCACTGCCACCGTTAGAAGGACTGACACTGTCAGAGGCTCTGTCACTGTTAGAGGGACTGTCACTGTTAGAGGGACTGTAACTGCCAGAGGCTCTGTCACTGATAGAGACACGGTCAATGTCAGAGGGAGTGTCACCATTACAGGCACTGTCAGTGTTAGGGACACTGCCACTGTTAAAGACACTGTCGCTGTTAGAGACACTGTCAGTGTTAGAGAGACCGTCACTGTTAGAGACACTGTCGCTGTTAGAGGCACTGTCACTGTTAGAGAGACTGTCATTGTAAGAAGGACTGTCACTGTTAGAGGCACTGTCACTGTTAGAGGGACTGTCACTGTTAGAGGGACTGTCAGTGTTTCAAATACTGTCACTGTTAGAGACACTGTCACTGTTAGAGGCACTGTCACTGTCAGAGGGACTGTCCCTGTAAGAGGAATTGTCACTGTTAGAGGGACTGACAGTGTTAGAGACACTGTCGCCGTTAGAGGGACTGTCACTGTAAGAGGGACTGTCACTGTTAGAGGCACAGTCAGTGTTAGAGGGACTGTCACTGTTAGAGACACTGTCGCTGTTCGAGACACTGTCGCTGTTAGACACACTGTCAGCATTAGAGGGACTGTCACTGTTAGAGACACTGTCACTGTCAGAGGTTCTGTCACTGTTAGAGGGACTGTCACTGTTACAGACAATGTCACTGTTAGAGGGACTGTCACTGTCAGAGGCACAGTCACTGTTAGAGACAATGTCACTGTTAGAGGGACTGTCACTGTCAGAGGCACAGTCACTGTCAGCGACACGGTCGCTGTTATAGGGACTGTCGTTGGTTGAGACACTGTCGCCATAAGGGACACTGTCACTGATAGAGGGACAGTCATTGTCAGAGGGACTGTCACTGTTAGAGACCCTGTCACTGATAGAGGGGCTGTCAGTGTTAGAGAAACTGTCACTGTTAGAGACACTGACGCTGTTAGAGGGACTGTCACTGTTAGAGACACTGTCCCTGTTAGAGACACTGTTCCTGTTAGAGGGACTGTCACTGTTAGAGACACAGTCACTGTTAGAGACGCTGTCCCTGTTAGAGACACTGTCATTGTTAGAGGGACTGTCACTGTCAGAGGCTCGGTCATTGTTAGAGGCACTGCCACCGTTAGAAGGACTGACACTGTCAGAGGCTCTGTCACTGTTAGAGGGACTGTCACTGTTAGAGGGACTGTAACTGCCAGAGGCTCTGTCACTGATAGAGACACGGTCAATGTCAGAGGGAGTGTCACCATTACAGGCACTGTCAGTGTTAGGGACACTGCCACTGTTAAAGACACTGTCGCTGTTAGAGACACTGTCAGTGTTAGAGAGACCGTCACTGTTAGAGACACTGTCGCTGTTAGAGGCACTGTCACTGTTAGAGAGACTGTCATTGTAAGAAGGACTGTCACTGTTAGAGGCACTGTCACTGTTAGAGGGACTGTCACTGTCAGAGGCTCTGTCACTGTTGGAGACACTGTCACTGTTGGAGGGGCTGTCACTGTTAGAGGGATTGTCACTGTTAGGGACACTGCCACTGTTAGAGGCACTGTCAGTGTTAGAGAAACTGTAACTGTTAGAGGGACTATCACTGTTAGAGGCACTGTCAGTGTTAGGGATATTGCCACTGTTAGAGATACTGTCTCTGTTAGAGACACTGTCACTGTCATAGGGACTGTCACTGTTAGAGACACAGACACTGTCAGAGACACGGTCGCTGTTAGAGGGACTGTCACTGTTACAGGCACTGTCAGTGTTAGAGGGACTGTCACTGTCAGAGGGACTGTCACTGTTACAGACACTATCACTGTTAGAGACACTGCCACTGTTAGAGGGACTGTCACTGTTAGAGGGACTGTCACTGTCAGAGGCTCTGTCACTGTTAGAGGCACTGTCACTGTTACAGCGACTGTCGCTGTTGGACGCACTGTCACCGTTAGAGAGACTGTCACTGTTAGACAAACTGTCACTGTTAGAGACAATGTCATTGTTAGAGGGACTATCACTGTGAGAGGGACTGTCACTGTCAAAGGCTCGGTCACTGTTAGAGACACTGTCACTGTTAGAGGGACTGACACTGTTAGAGGGACAGTCACTGTCAGAGGCTCTGTTACTGTTAGAGACACTGTCACTGTTAGAGGGACTGTCACTGTTAGAGGCACTGTACCTGTTAGAGACACTGTCACTGTCAGAGGGACAGTCACTGTTAGAGGCGCAGTCAGTGTTAGAGGGAATGTCACTGTCAGAGGGACTGTCAGTGTTAGAGGCACAGTCAGTGTTAGAGGGACTGTCACTGTTAGAGACAATGTCACTGTTAGAGGGTCTGTCACTGTCAGAGGCTCTGTCACTGTTGGAGACACTGTCACTGTTCAAGGCACTGTCACTGTTAGACCCACTATCAGCGTCAGAGGGACTGCCACTGTTAGAGACACTGTCACTGTTAGACGGACTGTCAATGTTAGAGGGACTGTCACTGTCAGAAGCTCTTTCACTGTTAGAGGCACTGTCATTGTTAGAGACACTGTCACTGTTAGAGACCGTGTCACTGATAGAGGGGCTATCAGTGTGAGACAAACTGTCAGTGTTAGAGGCACTGTCACTGTTAGAGACACAGTCACTGTTAGAGACACTGTCTCTGTTAGAGGGACTGTCACTGTTAGAGACACAGTCACTGTTAGAGGGACTGTCACTGTTAGAGACACTGTCACTGTCAGAGGGACAGTCACTGTTAGAGGCACAGTCAGTGTTAGAGGGAATGTCACTGTCAGAGGGACTGTCAGTGTTAGAGGCACAGTCAGTGTTAGAGGGACTGTCACTGTTAGAGGCAATGTTACTGTTAGAGGGACTGTCACTGTCAGAGGCACAGTCACTGTCAGAGACATGGTCGCTGTTAGAGGGACTGTCACTGTTAGAGACACTGTCACTGTTAGAGGGACTGACACTGTCAGAGACTCTGTCACTGTTGCAGATACTGTCACTGTTCAAGGCACTGTCACTGTTAGACCCACTGTCAGCGTAAGAGGGACTGTCACTGTTAGAGACACTGTCACTGTTAGAGACCATGTCACTGATAGAGGGGCTGTCAGTGTTAGATAAACTGTCACTGTTGGAGACACTGTCACTGTCAGAGACAGAGTCACTGTTAGAGACACTGTCTTTGTTAGAGGGACTGTCACTGTTAGAGACACTGTCACTGTTGGAGGGACTGTCACTGTTACAGACACTATCACTGTTAGAGACACTGTCACTGTCAGAGGGACTGTAACTGTCAGAGGCTCTGTCACTGATAGAGACACTGTCACTGTTAGAGACACTGACGCTGTTAGAGGGACTGTCACTGTTAGAGACACAGTCACTGTTAGAGACGCTGTCCCTGTTTAAGAAACTGTCATTGTTAGAGGCTCTGTCACTGTTAGAGACACTGTCACTGTTGGAGGGACTGTCACTGTTAGAGGGATTGTCACTGTTAGAGGGACTGTCACTGTTAGGGACACTGTCACTGTCAGAGGCACTGTCAGTGTTAGAGAAACTGTAACTGTTAGAGGGACTATCACTGTTAGAGGCACTGTCAGTGTTAGGGATACTGTCACTGTTAGAGATACTGTCTCTGTTAGAGACACTGTCACTGTCATAGGGACTGTCACTGTTAGAGGCACAGTCAGTGTTAGAAGGACTGTCACTGTTAGAGACACTGTCACTGTTAGAGGCACTGTCACTGTCAGAGGCACTGTCAGAGTTAGAGGGACTGTCACTGTCAAAGGCTCTGTCACTGTTAGAGGGACTGTCACTGTTAGAGGGACTGTCACTGTTAGAGGGAATGCCAGTGTTAGAGGGACTGTCACTGTTAGAGGCACAGTCAGTGTTAGAGGGACTGTCACTGGTAGAGACACTGTCACTGTTGGAGGGACTGTGACTGTTACAGACACTATCACTGTTAGAGGCACTGTCACTGTTAGAGGGACTGTCACTGTTAGAGGCACTGTCACTGTTAGAGGGACTGTTACTGTCAGAGGCTCTGTCACTGTTAGAGACACTGTCAGTGTTAGATTGACTGACACTGTTAGAGATACTGTAACTGTTAGAGGCCCTGTCACTGTTAGAGGCCCTGTCACTGTTAGAGACACTGTCACTGTTAGAGGAACTGTCACTGTCAGAGGCTATGTCACTGTTAGAGGCACTGTCACTGTTAGAGACACTGTCACTCATAGAGGGGCTGTCAGTGTTAGAGACACTGTCACTGTTGGAGACACTGTCGCTGTCAGAGACACTGACGCTGTTAGAGGGACTGTCACTGTTAGAGGGACTGTCACTGTTAAAGACACTGTCACTGTCAGAGGGACAGTCACTGTTAGAGGCGCAGTCAGTGTTAGAGGGAATGTCACTGTCAGAGGGACTGTCAGTGTTAGAGGCACAGTCAGTGTTAGAGGGACTGTCACTGTTAGAGACAATGGGACTGTCACTGTTAGAGGGACTGTCACTGTCAGAGGCCGTCACTGTTGGAGACACTGTCACTGTTCAAGGCACTGTCACTGTTAGACCCACTGTCAGCGTCAGAGAGACTGTCACTGTTACAGACACTGTCACTGATAGAGGGACTGTCACTGTTAGAGGCACTGTCACTGTTAAAGACACTGTCACTGTCAGAGGGACAGTCACTGTTAGAGGCGCAGTCAGTGTTAGAGGGAATGTCACTGTCAGAGGGACTGTCAGTGTTAGAGGCACAGTCAGTGTTAGAGGGACTGTCACTGTTAGAGACAATGGGACTGTCACTGTTAGAGGGACTGTCACTGTCAGAGGCCGTCACTGTTGGAGACACTGTCACTGTTCAAGGCACTGTCACTGTTAGACCCACTGTCAGCGTCAGAGAGACTGTCACTGTTAGAGACACTGTCACTGATAGAGGGACTGTCACTGTTAGAGGGACTGTCACTGTCAGAGGCTCTTTCACTGTTAGAGGCACTGTCACTGTTGGAGACACTGTCACTGTTAGAGACACAGTCACTGTTAGAGACACTGTCTCTGTTAGAGACACTGTCTTTGTTAGAGGGACTGTCACTGTTAGAGACACAGTCACTGTTAGAGGGACTGTCTCTGTCAGAGGCTCGGTCACTGTTAGAGACACTGTCACTGTTAGAGGGACTGTCACTGTTAGAGGCACTGTCACTGTTAGAGGGCCTGTCACTGTTAGAGACACAGTCACTGTTAGAGACAGTCACTGTTAGAGGGACTGTCACGGTTAGAGGCACTGTCAGTGTTAGAGATACTGTCACTGTTAGAGATACTGTCACTGTCAGAGGCACTGTCAGTGTTAGCAACACTGTCACTGTCAGAGGGACTGTCACTGTTAGAGGCACTGTCAGTGTTAGATTGACTGACACTGTTAGAGATACTGTAACTGTTAGAGGCCCTGTCACTGTTAGAGGCCCTGTCACTGTTAAAGACACTGTCACTGTTAGAGGGACTGTCACTGTCAGAGGCTATGTCACTGTTAGAGGCACTGTCACTGTTAGAGACACTGTCACTCATAGATGGGCTGTCAGTGTTAGAGACACTGTCACTGTTGGAGACACTGTCGCTGTCAGAGACACTGACGCTGTTAGAGGGACAGTCACTGTTAGAGGGACTGTCACTGTCAGAGGCTCTGTTACTGTTAGTGACACTGTCACTGTTAGAGGGACTGTCACTGTTAGAGGCACTGTCACTGTTAAAGACACTGTCACTGTCAGAGGGACAGTCACTGTTAGAGGCACAGTCAGTGTTAGAGGGACTGTCACTGTTAGAGACAATGAGACTGTCACTGTTAGAGGGACTGTCACTGTCAGAGGCCGTCACTGTTGGAGACACTGTCACTGTTCAAGGCACTGTCACTGTTAGACCCACTGTCAGCGTCAGAGAGACTGTCACTGTTAGAGACACTGTCACTGATAGAGGGACTGTCACTGTTAGAGGGACGGTCACTGTCAGAGGCTCTTTCACTGTTAGAGGCACTGTCACTGTTAGAGACACTGTCACTGTTAGAGACCGTGTCACTGATAGAGGGGCTGTCAGTGGTAGGCAAACTGTCACTGTTGGAGACACTGTCACTGTTAGAGACACAGTCACTGTTAGAGACACTGTCTCTGTTAGAGACACTGTCTTTGTTAGAGGGACTGTCACTGTTAGAGACACTGTCACTGTTAGAGGGACTGTCACTGTTAGAGACACAGTCACTGTTAGAGACAGTCACTGTTAGAGGGACTGTCACGGTTAGAGGCACTGTCAGTGTTAGAGATACTGTCACTGTTAGAGATACTGTCACTGTCAGAGGCACTGTCAGTGTTAGCAACACTGTCACTGTTAGAGGGACTGTCACTGTTAGAGGGACTGTCAGTGTTAGAGAAACTGTCACTGTTACAGGCACTGTCAGTGTTACGGACACTGTCACTGTTAAAGGGACTGTCACTGTTAGAGGCACTGTCAGTGTTAGAGGGACTGTCACTGTTAGAGGCACTGTCACTGTTAGAGACACAGTCACTGTTAGAGACACTGTCTCTGTTAGAGACACTGTCTTTGTTAGAGGGACTGTCACTGTTAGAGGGAATGTCAGTGTTAGAGGGACTGTCACTGTTAGAGGCACAGTCAGTGATAGAGGGGCTGTCACTGGTAGAGGGACTGTCACTGTTAGAGACACTGTCACAGTTGGAGGGACTGTCAGTGTTAGAGGCACTGTCACTGTTAGAGGGACTGTCACTGTTAGAGACACTGTCACTGTTAGAGACCGTGTCACTGATAGAGGGGCTATCAGTGTTAGACAAACTGTCAGTGTTAGAGGCACTGTCACTGTTAGAGACACAGTCACTGTTAGAGGCTCTGTCTCTGTTAGAGGGACTGTCACTGTTAGAGACACAGTCACTGTTAGAGACACTGTCTCTGTTAGAGGGACTGTCACTGTTAGAGACACAGTCACTGTTAGAGGGACTGTCACTGTCAGAGGCTCGGTCAAAATTAGAGACACTGTCACTGTTAGAGGGACTGTCACTGTTAGAGACACTGTCACTGTCAGAGGGGCAGTCACTGTTAGAGGCACAGTCAGTGTTAGAGGGAATGTCACTGTCAGAGGGACTGTCAGTGTTAGAGGCACAGTCAGTGTTAGAGGGACTGTCACTGTTAGAGGCAATGTTACTGTTAGAGGGACTGTCACTGTCAGAGGCACAGTCACTGTCAGAGACATGGTCGCTGTTAGAGGGACTGTCACTGTTAGAGACACTGTCACTGTTAGAGGGACTGACACTGTCAGAGACTCTGTCACTGTTGCAGATACTGTCACTGTTCAAGGCACTGTCACTGTTAGACCCACTGTCAGCGTAAGAGGGACTGTCACTGTTAGAGACACTGTCACTGTTAGAGACCATGTCACTGATAGAGGGGCTGTCAGTGTTAGATAAACTGTCACTGTTGGAGACACTGTCACTGTCAGAGACAGAGTCACTGTTAGAGACACTGTCTTTGTTAGAGGGACTGTCACTGTTAGAGACACTGTCACTGTTGGAGGGACTGTCACTGTTACAGACACTATCACTGTTAGAGACACTGTCACTGTCAGAGGGACTGTAACTGTCAGAGGCTCTGTCACTGATAGAGACACTGTCACTGTTAGAGACACTGACGCTGTTAGAGGGACTGTCACTGTTAGAGACACAGTCACTGTTAGAGACGCTGTCCCTGTTTAAGAAACTGTCATTGTTAGAGGCTCTGTCACTGTTAGAGACACTGTCACTGTTGGAGGGACTGTCACTGTTAGAGGGATTGTCACTGTTAGAGGGACTGTCACTGTTAGGGACACTGTCACTGTCAGAGGCACTGTCAGTGTTAGAGAAACTGTAACTGTTAGAGGGACTATCACTGTTAGAGGCACTGTCAGTGTTAGGGATACTGTCACTGTTAGAGATACTGTCTCTGTTAGAGACACTGTCACTGTCATAGGGACTGTCACTGTTAGAGGCACAGTCAGTGTTAGAAGGACTGTCACTGTTAGAGACACTGTCACTGTTAGAGGCACTGTCACTGTCAGAGGCGCAGTCAGTGTTAGAGGGAATGTCACTGTCAGAGGGACTGTCAGTGTTAGAGGCACAGTCAGTGTTAGAGGGACTGTCTCTGTCAGAGGCTCGGTCACTGTTAGAGACACTGTCACTGTTAGAGGGACTGTCACTGTTAGAGGCACTGTCACTGTTAGAGGGCCTGTCACTGTTAGAGACACTGTCACTGTTAGAGGCACTGTCACTGTCAGAGGCACTGTCAGAGTTAGAGGGACTGTCACTGTCAAAGGCTCTGTCACTGTTAGAGGGACTGTCACTGTTAGAGGGACTGTCACTGTTAGAGGGAATGCCAGTGTTAGAGGGACTGTCACTGTTAGAGGCACAGTCAGTGTTAGAGGGACTGTCACTGGTAGAGACACTGTCACTGTTGGAGGGACTGTGACTGTTACAGACACTATCACTGTTAGAGGCACTGTCACTGTTAGAGGGACTGTCACTGTTAGAGGCACTGTCACTGTTAGAGGGACTGTTACTGTCAGAGGCTCTGTCACTGTTAGAGACACTGTCAGTGTTAGATTGACTGACACTGTTAGAGATACTGTAACTGTTAGAGGCCCTGTCACTGTTAGAGGCCCTGTCACTGTTAGAGACACTGTCACTGTTAGAGGAACTGTCACTGTCAGAGGCTATGTCACTGTTAGAGGCACTGTCACTGTTAGAGACACTGTCACTCATAGAGGGGCTGTCAGTGTTAGAGACACTGTCACTGTTGGAGACACTGTCGCTGTCAGAGACACTGACGCTGTTAGAGGGACTGTCACTGTTAGAGGGACTGTCACTGTTAAAGACACTGTCACTGTCAGAGGGACAGTCACTGTTAGAGGCGCAGTCAGTGTTAGAGGGAATGTCACTGTCAGAGGGACTGTCAGTGTTAGAGGCACAGTCAGTGTTAGAGGGACTGTCACTGTTAGAGACAATGGGACTGTCACTGTTAGAGGGACTGTCACTGTCAGAGGCCATCACTGTTGGAGACACTGTCACTGTTCAAGGCACTGTCACTGTTAGACCCACTGTCAGCGTCAGAGAGACTGTCACTGTTACAGACACTGTCACTGATAGAGGGACTGTCACTGTTAGAGGCACTGTCACTGTTAAAGACACTGTCACTGTCAGAGGGACAGTCACTGTTAGAGGCGCAGTCAGTGTTAGAGGGAATGTCACTGTCAGAGGGACTGTCAGTGTTAGAGGCATAGTCAGTGTTAGAGGGACTGTCACTGTTAGAGACAATGGGACTGTCACTGTTAGAGGGACTGTCACTGTCAGAGGCCGTCACTGTTGGAGACACTGTCACTGTTCAAGGCACTGTCACTGTTAGACCCACTGTCAGCGTCAGAGAGACTGTCACTGTTAGAGACACTGTCACTGATAGAGGGACTGTCACTGTTAGAGGGACTGTCACTGTCAGAGGCTCTTTCACTGTTAGAGGCACTGTCACTGTTGGAGACACTGTCACTGTTAGAGACACAGTCACTGTTAGAGACACTGTCTCTGTTAGAGACACTGTCTTTGTTAGAGGGACTGTCACTGTTAGAGACACAGTCACTGTTAGAGGGACTGTCTCTGTCAGAGGCTCGGTCACTGTTAGAGACACTGTCACTGTTAGAGGGACTGTCACTGTTAGAGGCACTGTCACTGTTAGAGGGCCTGTCACTGTTAGAGACACAGTCACTGTTAGAGACAGTCACTGTTAGAGGGACTGTCACGGTTAGAGGCACTGTCAGTGTTAGAGATACTGTCACTGTTAGAGATACTGTCACTGTCAGAGGCACTGTCAGTGTTAGCAACACTGTCACTGTCAGAGGGACTGTCACTGTTAGAGGCACTGTCAGTGTTAGATTGACTGACACTGTTAGAGATACTGTAACTGTTAGAGGCCCTGTCACTGTTAGAGGCCCTGTCACTGTTAAAGACACTGTCACTGTTAGAGGGACTGTCACTGTCAGAGGCTATGTCACTGTTAGAGGCACTGTCACTGTTAGAGACACTGTCACTCATAGATGGGCTGTCAGTGTTAGAGACACTGTCACTGTTGGAGACACTGTCGCTGTCAGAGACACTGACGCTGTTAGAGGGACAGTCACTGTTAGAGGGACTGTCACTGTCAGAGGCTCTGTTACTGTTAGTGACACTGTCACTGTTAGAGGGACTGTCACTGTTAGAGGCACTGTCACTGTTAAAGACACTGTCACTGTCAGAGGGACAGTCACTGTTAGAGGCACAGTCAGTGTTAGAGGGACTGTCACTGTTAGAGACAATGAGACTGTCACTGTTAGAGGGACTGTCACTGTCAGAGGCCGTCACTGTTGGAGACACTGTCACTGTTCAAGGCACTGTCACTGTTAGACCCACTGTCAGCGTCAGAGAGACTGTCACTGTTAGAGACACTGTCACTGATAGAGGGACTGTCACTGTTAGAGGGACGGTCACTGTCAGAGGCTCTTTCACTGTTAGAGGCACTGTCACTGTTAGAGACACTGTCACTGTTAGAGACCGTGTCACTGATAGAGGGGCTGTCAGTGGTAGGCAAACTGTCACTGTTGGAGACACTGTCACTGTTAGAGACACAGTCACTGTTAGAGACACTGTCTCTGTTAGAGACACTGTCTTTGTTAGAGGGACTGTCACTGTTAGAGGGACTGTCACTGTTAGAGACACAATCACTGTTAGAGACACTGTCTTTGTTAGAGGGACTGTCACTGTTAGAGACACTGTCACTGTTAGAGGGACTGTCACTGTTAGAGACACAGTCACTGTTAGAGGGACTGTCACGGTTAGAGGCACTGTCAGTGTTAGAGATACTGTCACTGTTAGAGATACTGTCACTGTCAGAGGCACTGTCAGTGTTAGCAACACTGTCACTGTTAGAGGGACTGTCACTGTTAGAGGGACTGTCAGTGTTAGAGAAACTGTCACTGTTACAGGCACTGTCAGTGTTACGGACACTGTCACTGTCAAAGGGACTGTCACTGTTAGAGGCACTGTCAGTGTTAGAGGGACTGTCACTGTTAGAGGCACTGTCACTGTTAGAGACACAGTCACTGTTAGAGACACTGTCTCTGTTAGAGACACTGTCTTTGTTAGAGGGACTGTCACTGTTAGAGGGAATGTCAGTGTTAGAGGGACTGTCACTGTTAGAGGCACAGTCAGTGATAGAGGGGCTGTCACTGGTAGAGGGACTGTCACTGTTAGAGACACTGTCACAGTTGGAGGGACTGTCAGTGTTAGAGGCACTGTCACTGTTAGAGGGACTGTCACTGTTAGAGACACTGTCACTGTTAGAGACCGTGTCACTGATAGAGGGGCTATCAGTGTTAGACAAACTGTCAGTGTTAGAGGCACTGTCACTGTTAGAGACACAGTCACTGTTAGAGGCTCTGTCTCTGTTAGAGGGACTGTCACTGTTAGAGACACAGTCACTGTTAGAGACACAGTCACTGTTAGAGGGACTGTCACTGTCAGAGGCTCGGTCACTATTAGAGACACTGTCACTGTTAGAGGGACTGTCACTGTCAGAGGCTCGGTCACTATTAGAGACACTGCCACTGTCAGAGGCTCTGTCACTGTTAGAGGCACTGTCACTGTTAGAGGGACTGTCACGGTTAGAGGCACAGTCAGTGTTAGAGGGAATGTCACTGTCAGAGGGACTGTCAGTGTTAGAGGCACAGTCAGTGTTAGAGGGACTGTCACTGTTAGAGACACTGTCACTGTTAGAGACCGTGTCACTGATAGAGGGGCTATCAGTGTTAGACAAACTGTCAGTGTTAGAGGCACTGTCACTGTTAGAGACACAGTCACTGTTAGAGACACTGTCTCTGTTAGAGGGACTGTCACTGTTTGAGACACAGTCACTGTTAGAGGGACTGTCACTGTCAGAGGCTCGGTCACTATTAGAGACACTGTCACTGTCAGAGGCTCTGTCACTGTTAGAGGCACTGTCACTGTTAGAGGGACTGTCACTGTTAGAGGCACAGTCAGTGTTAGAGGGAATGTCACTCTAAGAGGGACTGTCAGTGTTAGAGGCACAGTCACTGTTAGAGACACTGTCCCTGTCAGAGGAATTGTCACTGTTAGAGGGACTGTCTCTGTTAGAGACACTGTTGCCGTTAGAGGGACTGTCACTGTTAGAGGGACAGTCACTGTTAGAGGCACAGTCAGTGTTAGAGGGACTGTCACTGTTAGAGACAGTATTACTGTTAGAGGGACTGTCACTGTCAGAGGCGCTGTCACTGGTGGAGACACTGTCACTGTTAGACCCACTGTCAGCATCAGAGGGACTGTCACTGTTTGAGGGACTGTCACTGTCAGAGGTTCTGTCATTGTTAGAGGGACTGTCACTGTTACAGACAATGTCACTGTTAGAGGGGCTGTCACTGTTAGAGGGACTGTCACTGTTAGAGGCACAGTCACTGTTAGAGACACGGTCACTTTTATAGGGACTGTCGTTGGTTGAGACACTGTCGCCATTAGAGACACTGTCACTGCCAGAGGGACAGTCATTGTCAGAGGGACTGTCACTGTTAGAGACCCTGTCACTGATAGAGGGGCTGTCAGTGTTAGAGAAACTGTCACTGTTAGAGACACTGTTGCTGTTAGAGACACTGACGCTGTTAGAGGGACTGTCACTGTTACCAACACTGTCACTGTCAGAGGGACTGTCACTGTTAGAGGGACTGTCACTGTCAGAGACACAGTCACTGTTAGAGGCACTGCCACCGTTAGAAGGACTGACACTGTTAGAGGGACTGTCACTGTCAGAGGCTCTGTCACTGTTACCAACACTGTCACTGTCAGAGGGACTGTCACTGTTAGAGGGACTGTCACTGTCAGAGGCTCGGTCACTATTAGAGGCACAGTCAGTGTTAGAGGGAATGTCACTGTCAGAGGGACTGTCAGTGTTAGAGGCACAGTCAGTGTTAGAGGGACTGTCACTGTTAGAGGCAATGTTACTGTTAGAGGGACTGTCACTGTCAGAGGCACAGTCACTGTCAGAGACATGGTCGCTGTTAGAGGGACTGTCACTGTTAGAGACACTGTCACTGTTAGAGGGACTGACACTGTCAGAGACTCTGTCACTGTTGCAGATACTGTCACTGTTCAAGGCACTGTCACTGTTAGACCCACTGTCAGCGTAAGAGGGACTGTCACTGTTAGAGACACTGTCACTGTTAGAGACCATGTCACTGATAGAGGGGCTGTCAGTGTTAGATAAACTGTCACTGTTGGAGACACTGTCACTGTCAGAGACAGAGTCACTGTTAGAGACACTGTCTTTGTTAGAGGGACTGTCACTGTTAGAGACACTGTCACTGTTGGAGGGACTGTCACTGTTACAGACACTATCACTGTTAGAGACACTGTCACTGTCAGAGGGACTGTAACTGTCAGAGGCTCTGTCACTGATAGAGACACTGTCACTGTTAGAGACACTGACGCTGTTAGAGGGACTGTCACTGTTAGAGACACAGTCACTGTTAGAGACGCTGTCCCTGTTTAAGAAACTGTCATTGTTAGAGGCTCTGTCACTGTTAGAGACACTGTCACTGTTGGAGGGACTGTCACTGTTAGAGGGATTGTCATTGTTAGAGGGACTGTCACTGTTAGGGACACTGTCACTGTCAGAGGCGCAGTCAGTGTTAGAGGGAATGTCACTGTCAGAGGGACTGTCAGTGTTAGAGGCACAGTCAGTGTTAGAGGGACTGTCTCTGTCAGAGGCTCGGTCACTGTTAGAGACACTGTCACTGTTAGAGGGACTGTCACTGTTAGAGGCACTGTCACTGTTAGAGGGCCTGTCACTGTTAGAGACACTGTCACTGTTAGAGGCACTGTCACTGTCAGAGGCACTGTCAGAGTTAGAGGGACTGTCACTGTCAAAGGCTCTGTCACTGTTAGAGGGACTGTCACTGTTAGAGGGACTGTCACTGTTAGAGGGAATGCCAGTGTTAGAGGGACTGTCACTGTTAGAGGCACAGTCAGTGTTAGAGGGACTGTCACTGGTAGAGACACTGTCACTGTTGGAGGGACTGTGACTGTTACAGACACTATCACTGTTAGAGGCACTGTCACTGTTAGAGGGACTGTCACTGTTAGAGGCACTGTCACTGTTAGAGGGACTGTTACTGTCAGAGGCTCTGTCACTGTTAGAGACACTGTCAGTGTTAGATTGACTGACACTGTTAGAGATACTGTAACTGTTAGAGGCCCTGTCACTGTTAGAGGCCCTGTCACTGTTAGAGACACTGTCACTGTTAGAGGAACTGTCACTGTCAGAGGCTATGTCACTGTTAGAGGCACTGTCACTGTTAGAGACACTGTCACTCATAGAGGGGCTGTCAGTGTTAGAGACACTGTCACTGTTGGAGACACTGTCGCTGTCAGAGACACTGACGCTGTTAGAGGGACTGTCACTGTTAGAGGGACTGTCACTGTTAAAGACACTGTCACTGTCAGAGGGACAGTCACTGTTAGAGGCGCAGTCAGTGTTAGAGGGAATGTCACTGTCAGAGGGACTGTCAGTGTTAGAGGCACAGTCAGTGTTAGAGGGACTGTCACTGTTAGAGACAATGGGACTGTCACTGTTAGAGAGACTGTCACTGTCAGAGGCCGTCACTGTTGGAGACACTGTCACTGTTCAAGGCACTGTCACTGTTAGACCCACTGTCAGCATCAGAGAGACTGTCACTGTTACAGACACTGTCACTGATAGAGGGACTGTCACTGTTAGAGGCACTGTCACTGTTAAAGACACTGTCACTGTCAGAGGGACAGTCACTGTTAGAGGCGCAGTCAGTGTTAGAGGGAATGTCACTGTCAGAGGGACTGTCAGTGTTAGAGGCACAGTCAGTGTTAGAGGGACTGTCACTGTTAGAGACAATGGGACTGTCACTGTTAGAGGGACTGTCACTGTCAGAGGCACTGTCACTGTTGGAGACACTGTCACTGTTCAAGGCACTGTCACTGTTAGACCCACTGTCAGCGTCAGAGAGACTGTCACTGTTAGAGACACTGTCACTGATAGAGGGACTGTCACTGTTAGAGGGACTGTCACTGTCAGAGGCTCTTTCACTGTTAGAGGCACTGTCACTGTTGGAGACACTGTCACTGTTAGAGACACAGTCACTGTTAGAGACACTGTCTTTGTTAGAGGGACTGTCACTGTTAGAGACACAGTCACTGTTAGAGGGACTGTCTCTGTCAGAGGCTCGGTCACTGTTAGAGACACTGTCACTGTTAGAGGGACTGTCACTGTTAGAGGCACTGTCACTGTTAGAGAGCCTGTCACTGTTAGAGACACAGTCACTGTTAGAGACAGTCACTGTTAGAGGGACTGTCACGGTTAGAGGCACTGTCAGTGTTAGAGATACTGTCACTGTTAGAGATACTGTCACTGTCAGAGGCACTGTCAGTGTTAGCAACACTGTCACTGTCAGAGGGACTGTCACTGTTAGAGGCACTGTCAGTGTTAGATTGACTGACACTGTTAGAGATACTGTAACTGTTAGAGGCCCTGTCACTGTTAGAGGCCCTGTTACTGTTAGAGACACTGTCACTGTTAGAGGGACTGTCACTGTCAGAGGCTATGTCACTGTTAGAGGCACTGTCACTGTTAGAGACACTGTCACTCATAGATGGGCTGTCAGTGTTAGAGACACTGTCACTGTTGGAGACACTGTCGCTGTCAGAGACACTGACGCTGTTAGAGGGACAGTCACTGTTAGAGGCGCAGTCAGTGTTAGAGGGAATGTCACTGTCAGAGGGACTGTCAGTGTTAGAGGCACAGTCAGTGTTAGAGGGACTGTCTCTGTCAGAGGCTCGGTCACTGTTAGAGACACTGTCACTGTTAGAGGGACTGTCACTGTTAGAGGCACTGTCACTGTTAGAGGGCCTGTCACTGTTAGAGACACTGTCACTGTTAGAGGCACTGTCACTGTCAGAGGCACTGTCAGAGTTAGAGGGACTGTCACTGTCAAAGGCTCTGTCACTGTTAGAGGGACTGTCACTGTTAGAGGGACTGTCACTGTTAGAGGGAATGCCAGTGTTAGAGGGACTGTCACTGTTAGAGGCACAGTCAGAGTTAGAGGAACTGTCACTGGTAGAGACACTGTCACTGTTGGAGGGACTGTGACTGTTACAGACACTATCACTGTTAGAGGCACTGTCACTGTTAGAGGGACTGTCACTGTTAGAGGCACTGTCACTGTTAGAGGGACTGTTACTGTCAGAGGCTCTGTCACTGTTAGAGACACTGTCAGTGTTAGATTGACTGACACTGTTAGAGATACTGTAACTGTTAGAGGCCCTGTCACTGTTAGAGGCCCTGTCACTGTTAGAGACACTGTCACTGTTAGAGGAACTGTCACTGTCAGAGGCTATGTCACTGTTAGAGGCACTGTCACTGTTAGAGACACTGGCACTCATAGAGGGGCTGTCAGTGTTAGAGACACTGTCACTGTTGGAGACACTGTCGCTGTCAGAGACACTGACGCTGTTAGAGGGACTGTCACTGTTAGAGGCACTGTCACTGTTAGAGGGACTGTTACTGTCAGAGGCTCTGTCACTGTTAGAGACACTGTCAGTGTTAGATTGACTGACACTGTTAGAGATACTGTAACTGTTAGAGGCCCTGTCACTGTTAGAGGCCCTGTCACTGTTAGAGACACTGTCACTGTTAGAGGAACTGTCACTGTCAGAGGCTATGTCACTGTTAGAGGCACTGTCACTGTTAGAGACACTGTCACTCATAGAGGGGCTGTCAGTGTTAGAGACACTGTCACTGTTGGAGACACTGTCGCTGTCAGAGACACTGACGCTGTTAGAGGGACTGTCACTGTTAGAGGGACTGTCACTGTTAAAGACACTGTCACTGTCAGAGGGACAGTCACTGTTAGAGGCGCAGTCAGTGTTAGAGGGAATGTCACTGTCAGAGGGACTGTCAGTGTTAGAGGCACAGTCAGTGTTAGAGGGACTGTCACTGTTAGAGACAATGGGACTGTCACTGTTAGAGAGACTGTCACTGTCAGAGGCCGTCACTGTTGGAGACACTGTCACTGTTCAAGGCACTGTCACTGTTAGACCCACTGTCAGCATCAGAGAGACTGTCACTGTTACAGACACTGTCACTGATAGAGGGACTGTCACTGTTAGAGGCACTGTCACTGTTAAAGACACTGTCACTGTCAGAGGGACAGTCACTGTTAGAGGCGCAGTCAGTGTTAGAGGGAATGTCACTGTCAGAGGGACTGTCAGTGTTAGAGGCACAGTCAGTGTTAGAGGGACTGTCACTGTTAGAGACAATGGGACTGTCACTGTTAGAGGGACTGTCACTGTCAGAGGCCGTCACTGTTGGAGACACTGTCACTGTTCAAGGCACTGTCACTGTTAGACCCACTGTCAGCGTCAGAGAGACTGTCACTGTTAGAGACACTGTCACTGATAGAGGGACTGTCACTGTTAGAGGGACTGTCACTGTCAGAGGCTCTTTCACTGTTAGAGGCACTGTCACTGTTGGAGACACTGTCACTGTTAGAGACACAGTCACTGTTAGAGACACTGTCTTTGTTAGAGGGACTGTCACTGTTAGAGACACAGTCACTGTTAGAGGGACTGTCTCTGTCAGAGGCTCGGTCACTGTTAGAGACACTGTCACTGTTAGAGGGACTGTCACTGTTAGAGGCACTGTCACTGTTAGAGAGCCTGTCACTGTTAGAGACACAGTCACTGTTAGAGACAGTCACTGTTAGAGGGACTGTCACGGTTAGAGGCACTGTCAGTGTTAGAGATACTGTCACTGTTAGAGATACTGTCACTGTCAGAGGCACTGTCAGTGTTAGCAACACTGTCACTGTCAGAGGGACTGTCACTGTTAGAGGCACTGTCAGTGTTAGATTGACTGACACTGTTAGAGATACTGTAACTGTTAGAGGCCCTGTCACTGTTAGAGGCCCTGTCACTGTTAGAGACACTGTCACTGTTAGAGGGACTGTCACTGTCAGAGGCTATGTCACTGTTAGAGGCACTGTCACTGTTAGAGACACTGTCACTCATAGATGGGCTGTCAGTGTTAGAGACACTGTCACTGTTGGAGACACTGTCGCTGTCAGAGACACTGACGCTGTTAGAGGGACAGTCACTGTTAGAGGCGCAGTCAGTGTTAGAGGGAATGTCACTGTCAGAGGGACTGTCAGTGTTAGAGGCACAGTCAGTGTTAGAGGGACTGTCTCTGTCAGAGGCTCGGTCACTGTTAGAGACACTGTCACTGTTAGAGGGACTGTCACTGTTAGAGGCACTGTCACTGTTAGAGGGCCTGTCACTGTTAGAGACACTGTCACTGTTAGAGGCACTGTCACTGTCAGAGGCACTGTCAGAGTTAGAGGGACTGTCACTGTCAAAGGCTCTGTCACTGTTAGAGGGACTGTCACTGTTAGAGGGACTGTCACTGTTAGAGGGAATGCCAGTGTTAGAGGGACTGTCACTGTTAGAGGCACAGTCAGAGTTAGAGGGACTGTCACTGGTAGAGACACTGTCACTGTTGGAGGGACTGTGACTGTTACAGACACTATCACTGTTAGAGGCACTGTCACTGTTAGAGGGACTGTCACTGTTAGAGGCACTGTCACTGTTAGAGGGACTGTTACTGTCAGAGGCTCTGTCACTGTTAGAGACACTGTCAGTGTTAGATTGACTGACACTGTTAGAGATACTGTAACTGTTAGAGGCCCTGTCACTGTTAGAGGCCCTGTCACTGTTAGAGACACTGTCACTGTTAGAGGAACTGTCACTGACAGAGGCTATGTCACTGTTAGAGGCACTGTCACTGTTAGAGACACTGGCACTCATAGAGGGGCTGTCAGTGTTAGAGACACTGTCACTGTTGGAGACACTGTCGCTGTCAGAGACACTGACGCTGTTAGAGGGACTGTCACTGTTAGAGGCACTGTCACTGTTAGAGGGACTGTTACTGTCAGAGGCTCTGTCACTGTTAGAGACACTGTCAGTGTTAGATTGACTGACACTGTTAGAGATACTGTAACTGTTAGAGGCCCTGTCACTGTTAGAGGCCCTGTCACTGTTAGAGACACTGTCACTGTTAGAGGAACTGTCACTGTCAGAGGCTATGTCACTGTTAGAGGCACTGTCACTGTTAGAGACACTGTCACTCATAGAGGGGCTGTCAGTGTTAGAGACACTGTCACTGTTGGAGACACTGTCGCTGTCAGAGACACTGACGCTGTTAGAGGGACTGTCACTGTTAGAGGGACTGTCACTGTTAAAGACACTGTCACTGTCAGAGGGACAGTCACTGTTAGAGGCGCAGTCAGTGTTAGAGGGAATGTCACTGTCAGAGGGACTGTCAGTGTTAGAGGCACAGTCAGTGTTAGAGGGACTGTCACTGTTAGAGACAATGGGACTGTCACTGTTAGAGAGACTGTCACTGTCAGAGGCCGTCACTGTTGGAGACACTGTCACTGTTCAAGGCACTGTCACTGTTAGACCCACTGTCAGCATCAGAGAGACTGTCACTGTTACAGACACTGTCACTGATAGAGGGACTGTCACTGTTAGAGGCACTGTCACTGTTAAAGACACTGTCACTGTCAGAGGGACAGTCACTGTTAGAGGCGCAGTCAGTGTTAGAGGGAATGTCACTGTCAGAGGGACTGTCAGTGTTAGAGGCACAGTCAGTGTTAGAGGGACTGTCACTGTTAGAGACAATGGGACTGTCACTGTTAGAGGGACTGTCACTGTCAGAGGCCGTCACTGTTGGAGACACTGTCACTGTTCAAGGCACTGTCACTGTTAGACCCACTGTCAGCGTCAGAGAGACTGTCACTGTTAGAGACACTGTCACTGATAGAGGGACTGTCACTGTTAGAGGGACTGTCACTGTCAGAGGCTCTTTCACTGTTAGAGGCACTGTCACTGTTGGAGACACTGTCACTGTTAGAGACACAGTCACTGTTAGAGACACTGTCTTTGTTAGAGGGACTGTCACTGTTAGAGACACAGTCACTGTTAGAGGGACTGTCTCTGTCAGAGGCTCGGTCACTGTTAGAGACACTGTCACTGTTAGAGGGACTGTCACTGTTAGAGGCACTGTCACTGTTAGAGAGCCTGTCACTGTTAGAGACACAGTCACTGTTAGAGACAGTCACTGTTAGAGGGACTGTCACGGTTAGAGGCACTGTCAGTGTTAGAGATACTGTCACTGTTAGAGATACTGTCACTGTCAGAGGCACTGTCAGTGTTAGCAACACTGTCACTGTCAGAGGGACTGTCACTGTTAGAGGCACTGTCACTGTTAGAGACACTGTCACTCATAGAGGGGCTGTCAGTGTTAGAGACACTGTCACTGTTGGAGACACTGTCGCTGTCAGAGACACTGACGCTGTTAGAGGGACTGTCACTGTTAGAGGCACTGTCACTGTTAGAGAGCCTGTCACTGTTAGAGACACAGTCACTGTTAGAGACAGTCACTGTTAGAGGGACTGTCACGGTTAGAGGCACTGTCAGTGTTAGAGATACTGTCACTGTTAGAGATACTGTCACTGTCAGAGGCACTGTCAGTGTTAGCAACACTGTCACTGTCAGAGGGACTGTCACTGTTAGAGGCACTGTCAGTGTTAGATTGACTGACACTGTTAGAGATACTGTAACTGTTAGAGGCCCTGTCACTGTTAGAGGCCCTGTCACTGTTAGAGGGACTGTCACTGTCAGAGGCTATGTCACTGTTAGAGGCACTGTCACTGTTAGAGACACTGTCACTCATAGATGGGCTGTCAGTGTTAGAGACACTGTCACTGTTGGAGACACTGTCGCTGTCAGAGACACTGACGCTGTTAGAGGGACAGTCACTGTTAGAGGCGCAGTCAGTGTTAGAGGGAATGTCACTGTCAGAGGGACTGTCAGTGTTAGAGGCACAGTCAGTGTTAGAGGGACTGTCTCTGTCAGAGGCTCGGTCACTGTTAGAGACACTGTCACTGTTAGAGGGACTGTCACTGTTAGAGGCACTGTCACTGTTAGAGGGCCTGTCACTGTTAGAGACACTGTCACTGTTAGAGGCACTGTCACTGTCAGAGGCACTGTCAGAGTTAGAGGGACTGTCACTGTTAGAGGGACTGTCACTGTTAGAGGGACTGTCACTGTTAGAGGGAATGCCAGTGTTAGAGGGACTGTCACTGTTAGAGGCACAGTCAGTGTTAGAGGGACTGTCACTGGTAGAGACACTGTCACTGTTGGAGGGACTGTGACTGTTACAGACACTATCACTGTTAGAGGCACTGTCACTGTTAGAGGGACTGTCACTGTTAGAGGCACTGTCACTGTTAGAGGGACTGTTACTGTCAGAGGCTCTGTCACTGTTAGAGACACTGTCAGTGTTAGATTGACTGACACTGTTAGAGATACTGTAACTGTTAGAGGCCCTGTCACTGTTAGAGGCCCTGTCACTGTTAGAGACACTGTCACTGTTAGAGGAACTGTCACTGTCAGAGGCTATGTCACTGTTAGAGGCACTGTCACTGTTAGAGACACTGTCACTCATAGAGGGGCTGTCAGTGTTAGAGACACTGTCACTGTTGGAGACACTGTCGCTGTCAGAGACACTGACGCTGTTAGAGGGACTGTCACTGTTAGAGGGACTGTCACTGTTAAAGACACTGTCACTGTCAGAGGGACAGTCACTGTTAGAGGCGCAGTCAGTGTTAGAGGGAATGTCACTGTCAGAGGGACTGTCAGTGTTAGAGGCACAGTCAGTGTTAGAGGGACTGTCACTGTTAGAGACAATGGGACTGTCACTGTTAGAGAGACTGTCACTGTCAGAGGCCGTCACTGTTGGAGACACTGTCACTGTTCAAGGCACTGTCACTGTTAGACCCACTGTCAGCATCAGAGAGACTGTCACTGTTACAGACACTGTCACTGATAGAGGGACTGTCACTGTTAGAGGCACTGTCACTGTTAAAGACACTGTCACTGTCAGAGGGACAGTCACTGTTAGAGGCGCAGTCAGTGTTAGAGGGAATGTCACTGTCAGAGGGACTGTCAGTGTTAGAGGCACAGTCAGTGTTAGAGGGACTGTCACTGTTAGAGACAATGGGACTGTCACTGTTAGAGGGACTGTCACTGTCAGAGGCCGTCACTGTTGGAGACACTGTCACTGTTCAAGGCACTGTCACTGTTAGACCCACTGTCAGCGTCAGAGAGACTGTCACTGTTAGAGACACTGTCACTGATAGAGGGACTGTCACTGTTAGAGGCACTGTCACTGTCAGAGGCTCTTTCACTGTTAGAGGCACTGTCACTGTTGGAGACACTGTCACTGTTAGAGACACAGTCACTGTTAGAGACACTGTCTTTGTTAGAGGGACTGTCACTGTTAGAGACACAGTCACTGTTAGAGGGACTGTCTCTGTCAGAGGCTCGGTCACTGTTAGAGACACTGTCACTGTTAGAGGGACTGTCACTGTTAGAGGCACTGTCACTGTTAGAGAGCCTGTCACTGTTAGAGACACAGTCACTGTTAGAGACAGTCACTGTTAGAGGGACTGTCACGGTTAGAGGCACTGTCAGTGTTAGAGATACTGTCACTGTTAGAGATACTGTCACTGTCAGAGGCACTGTCAGTGTTAGCAACACTGTCACTGTCAGAGGGACTGTCACTGTTAGAGGCACTGTCAGTGTTAGATTGACTGACACTGTTAGAGATACTGTAACTGTTAGAGGCCCTGTCACTGTTAGAGGCCCTGTCACTGTTAGAGACACTGTCACTGTTAGAGGGACTGTCACTGTCAGAGGCTATGTCACTGTTAGAGGCACTGTCACTGTTAGAGACACTGTCACTCATAGATGGGCTGTCAGTGTTAGAGACACTGTCACTGTTGGAGACACTGTCGCTGTCAGAGACACTGACGCTGTTAGAGGGACAGTCACTGTTAGAGGCGCAGTCAGTGTTAGAGGGAATGTCACTGTCAGAGGGACTGTCAGTGTTAGAGGCACAGTCAGTGTTAGAGGGACTGTCTCTGTCAGAGGCTCGGTCACTGTTAGAGACACTGTCACTGTTAGAGGGACTGTCACTGTTAGAGGCACTGTCACTGTTAGAGGGCCTGTCACTGTTAGAGACACTGTCACTGTTAGAGGCACTGTCACTGTCAGAGGCACTGTCAGAGTTAGAGGGACTGTCACTGTCAAAGGCTCTGTCACTGTTAGAGGGACTGTCACTGTTAGAGGGACTGTCACTGTTAGAGGGAATGCCAGTGTTAGAGGGACTGTCACTGTTAGAGGCACAGTCAGTGTTAGAGGGACTGTCACTGGTAGAGACACTGTCACTGTTGGAGGGACTGTGACTGTTACAGACACTATCACTGTTAGAGGCACTGTCACTGTTAGAGGGACTGTCACTGTTAGAGGCACTGTCACTGTTAGAGGGACTGTTACTGTCAGAGGCTCTGTCACTGTTAGAGACACTGTCAGTGTTAGATTGACTGACACTGTTAGAGATACTGTAACTGTTAGAGGCCCTGTCACTGTTAGAGGCCCTGTCACTGTTAGAGACACTGTCACTGTTAGAGGAACTGTCACTGTCAGAGGCTATGTCACTGTTAGAGGCACTGTCACTGTTAGAGACACTGTCACTCATAGAGGGGCTGTCAGTGTTAGAGACACTGTCACTGTTGGAGACACTGTCGCTGTCAGAGACACTGACGCTGTTAGAGGGACTGTCACTGTTAGAGGGACTGTCACTGTTAAAGACACTGTCACTGTCAGAGGGACAGTCACTGTTAGAGGCGCAGTCAGTGTTAGAGGGAATGTCACTGTCAGAGGGACTGTCAGTGTTAGAGGCACAGTCAGTGTTAGAGGGACTGTCACTGTTAGAGACAATGGGACTGTCACTGTTAGAGAGACTGTCACTGTCAGAGGCCGTCACTGTTGGAGACACTGTCACTGTTCAAGGCACTGTCACTGTTAGACCCACTGTCAGCATCAGAGAGACTGTCACTGTTACAGACACTGTCACTGATAGAGGGACTGTCACTGTTAGAGGCACTGTCACTGTTAAAGACACTGTCACTGTCAGAGGGACAGTCACTGTTAGAGGCGCAGTCAGTGTTAGAGGGAATGTCACTGTCAGAGGGACTGTCAGTGTTAGAGGCACAGTCAGTGTTAGAGGGACTGTCACTGTTAGAGACAATGGGACTGTCACTGTTAGAGGGACTGTCACTGTCAGAGGCCGTCACTGTTGGAGACACTGTCACTGTTCAAGGCACTGTCACTGTTAGACCCACTGTCAGCGTCAGAGAGACTGTCACTGTTAGAGACACTGTCACTGATAGAGGGACTGTCACTGTTAGAGGGACTGTCACTGTCAGAGGCTCTTTCACTGTTAGAGGCACTGTCACTGTTGGAGACACTGTCACTGTTAGAGACACAGTCACTGTTAGAGACACTGTCTTTGTTAGAGGGACTGTCACTGTTAGAGACACAGTCACTGTTAGAGGGACTGTCTCTGTCAGAGGCTCGGTCACTGTTAGAGACACTGTCACTGTTAGAGGGACTGTCACTGTTAGAGGCACTGTCACTGTTAGAGAGCCTGTCACTGTTAGAGACACAGTCACTGTTAGAGACAGTCACTGTTAGAGGGACTGTCACGGTTAGAGGCACTGTCAGTGTTAGAGATACTGTCACTGTTAGAGATACTGTCACTGTCAGAGGCACTGTCAGTGTTAGCAACACTGTCACTGTCAGAGGGACTGTCACTGTTAGAGGCACTGTCAGTGTTAGATTGACTGACACTGTTAGAGATACTGTAACTGTTAGAGGCCCTGTCACTGTTAGAGGCCCTGTCACTGTTAGAGACACTGTCACTGTTAGAGGGACTGTCACTGTCAGAGGCTATGTCACTGTTAGAGGCACTGTCACTGTTAGAGACACTGTCACTCATAGATGGGCTGTCAGTGTTAGAGACACTGTCACTGTTGGAGACACTGTCGCTGTCAGAGACACTGACGCTGTTAGAGGGACAGTCACTGTTAGAGGCGCAGTCAGTGTTAGAGGGAATGTCACTGTCAGAGGGACTGTCAGTGTTAGAGGCACAGTCAGTGTTAGAGGGACTGTCTCTGTCAGAGGCTCGGTCACTGTTAGAGACACTGTCACTGTTAGAGGGACTGTCACTGTTAGAGGCACTGTCACTGTTAGAGGGCCTGTCACTGTTAGAGACACTGTCACTGTTAGAGGCACTGTCACTGTCAGAGGCACTGTCAGAGTTAGAGGGACTGTCACTGTCAAAGGCTCTGTCACTGTTAGAGGGACTGTCACTGTTAGAGGGACTGTCACTGTTAGAGGGAATGCCAGTGTTAGAGGGACTGTCACTGTTAGAGGCACAGTCAGTGTTAGAGGGACTGTCACTGGTAGAGACACTGTCACTGTTGGAGGGACTGTGACTGTTACAGACACTATCACTGTTAGAGGCACTGTCACTGTTAGAGGGACTGTCACTGTTAGAGGCACTGTCACTGTTAGAGGGACTGTTACTGTCAGAGGCTCTGTCACTGTTAGAGACACTGTCAGTGTTAGATTGACTGACACTGTTAGAGATACTGTAACTGTTAGAGGCCCTGTCACTGTTAGAGGCCCTGTCACTGTTAGAGACACTGTCACTGTTAGAGGAACTGTCACTGTCAGAGGCTATGTCACTGTTAGAGGCACTGTCACTGTTAGAGACACTGTCACTCATAGAGGGGCTGTCAGTGTTAGAGACACTGTCACTGTTGGAGACACTGTCGCTGTCAGAGACACTGACGCTGTTAGAGGGACTGTCACTGTTAGAGGCACTGTCACTGTCAGAGGCTCTTTCACTGTTAGAGGCACTGTCACTGTTGGAGACACTGTCACTGTTAGAGACACAGTCACTGTTAGAGACACTGTCTTTGTTAGAGGGACTGTCACTGTTAGAGACACAGTCACTGTTAGAGGGACTGTCTCTGTCAGAGGCTCGGTCACTGTTAGAGACACTGTCACTGTTAGAGGGACTGTCACTGTTAGAGGCACTGTCACTGTTAGAGAGCCTGTCACTGTTAGAGACACAGTCACTGTTAGAGACAGTCACTGTTAGAGGGACTGTCACGGTTAGAGGCACTGTCAGTGTTAGAGATACTGTCACTGTTAGAGATACTGTCACTGTCAGAGGCACTGTCAGTGTTAGCAACACTGTCACTGTCAGAGGGACTGTCACTGTTAGAGGCACTGTCAGTGTTAGATTGACTGACACTGTTAGAGATACTGTAACTGTTAGAGGCCCTGTCACTGTTAGAGGCCCTGTCACTGTTAGAGACACTGTCACTGTTAGAGGGACTGTCACTGTCAGAGGCTATGTCACTGTTAGAGGCACTGTCACTGTTAGAGACACTGTCACTCATAGATGGGCTGTCAGTGTTAGAGACACTGTCACTGTTGGAGACACTGTCGCTGTCAGAGACACTGACGCTGTTAGAGGGACAGTCACTGTTAGAGGCGCAGTCAGTGTTAGAGGGAATGTCACTGTCAGAGGGACTGTCAGTGTTAGAGGCACAGTCAGTGTTAGAGGGACTGTCTCTGTCAGAGGCTCGGTCACTGTTAGAGACACTGTCACTGTTAGAGGGACTGTCACTGTTAGAGGCACTGTCACTGTTAGAGGGCCTGTCACTGTTAGAGACACTGTCACTGTTAGAGGCACTGTCACTGTCAGAGGCACTGTCAGAGTTAGAGGGACTGTCACTGTCAAAGGCTCTGTCACTGTTAGAGGGACTGTCACTGTTAGAGGGACTGTCACTGTTAGAGGGAATGCCAGTGTTAGAGGGACTGTCACTGTTAGAGGCACAGTCAGTGTTAGAGGGACTGTCACTGGTAGAGACACTGTCACTGTTGGAGGGACTGTGACTGTTACAGACACTATCACTGTTAGAGGCACTGTCACTGTTAGAGGGACTGTCACTGTTAGAGGCACTGTCACTGTTAGAGGGACTGTTACTGTCAGAGGCTCTGTCACTGTTAGAGACACTGTCAGTGTTAGATTGACTGACACTGTTAGAGATACTGTAACTGTTAGAGGCCCTGTCACTGTTAGAGGCCCTGTCACTGTTAGAGACACTGTCACTGTTAGAGGAACTGTCACTGTCAGAGGCTATGTCACTGTTAGAGGCACTGTCACTGTTAGAGACACTGTCACTCATAGAGGGGCTGTCAGTGTTAGAGACACTGTCACTGTTGGAGACACTGTCGCTGTCAGAGACACTGACGCTGTTAGAGGGACTGTCACTGTTAGAGGGACTGTCACTGTTAAAGACACTGTCACTGTCAGAGGGACAGTCACTGTTAGAGGCGCAGTCAGTGTTAGAGGGAATGTCACTGTCAGAGGGACTGTCAGTGTTAGAGGCACAGTCAGTGTTAGAGGGACTGTCACTGTTAGAGACAATGGGACTGTCACTGTTAGAGAGACTGTCACTGTCAGAGGCCGTCACTGTTGGAGACACTGTCACTGTTCAAGGCACTGTCACTGTTAGACCCACTGTCAGCATCAGAGAGACTGTCACTGTTACAGACACTGTCACTGATAGAGGGACTGTCACTGTTAGAGGCACTGTCACTGTTAAAGACACTGTCACTGTCAGAGGGACAGTCACTGTTAGAGGCGCAGTCAGTGTTAGAGGGAATGTCACTGTCAGAGGGACTGTCAGTGTTAGAGGCACAGTCAGTGTTAGAGGGACTGTCACTGTTAGAGACAATGGGACTGTCACTGTTAGAGGGACTGTCACTGTCAGAGGCCGTCACTGTTGGAGACACTGTCACTGTTCAAGGCACTGTCACTGTTAGACCCACTGTCAGCGTCAGAGAGACTGTCACTGTTAGAGACACTGTCACTGATAGAGGGACTGTCACTGTTAGAGGCACTGTCACTGTCAGAGGCTCTTTCACTGTTAGAGGCACTGTCACTGTTGGAGACACTGTCACTGTTAGAGACACAGTCACTGTTAGAGACACTGTCTTTGTTAGAGGGACTGTCACTGTTAGAGACACAGTCACTGTTAGAGGGACTGTCTCTGTCAGAGGCTCGGTCACTGTTAGAGACACTGTCACTGTTAGAGGGACTGTCACTGTTAGAGGCACTGTCACTGTTAGAGAGCCTGTCACTGTTAGAGACACAGTCACTGTTAGAGACAGTCACTGTTAGAGGGACTGTCACGGTTAGAGGCACTGTCAGTGTTAGAGATACTGTCACTGTTAGAGATACTGTCACTGTCAGAGGCACTGTCAGTGTTAGCAACACTGTCACTGTCAGAGGGACTGTCACTGTTAGAGGCACTGTCAGTGTTAGATTGACTGACACTGTTAGAGATACTGTAACTGTTAGAGGCCCTGTCACTGTTAGAGGCCCTGTCACTGTTAGAGACACTGTCACTGTTAGAGGGACTGTCACTGTCAGAGGCTATGTCACTGTTAGAGGCACTGTCACTGTTAGAGACACTGTCACTCATAGATGGGCTGTCAGTGTTAGAGACACTGTCACTGTTGGAGACACTGTCGCTGTCAGAGACACTGACGCTGTTAGAGGGACAGTCACTGTTAGAGGCGCAGTCAGTGTTAGAGGGAATGTCACTGTCAGAGGGACTGTCAGTGTTAGAGGCACAGTCAGTGTTAGAGGGACTGTCTCTGTCAGAGGCTCGGTCACTGTTAGAGACACTGTCACTGTTAGAGGGACTGTCACTGTTAGAGGCACTGTCACTGTTAGAGGGCCTGTCACTGTTAGAGACACTGTCACTGTTAGAGGCACTGTCACTGTCAGAGGCACTGTCAGAGTTAGAGGGACTGTCACTGTCAAAGGCTCTGTCACTGTTAGAGGGACTGTCACTGTTAGAGGGACTGTCACTGTTAGAGGGAATGCCAGTGTTAGAGGGACTGTCACTGTTAGAGGCACAGTCAGTGTTAGAGGGACTGTCACTGGTAGAGACACTGTCACTGTTGGAGGGACTGTGACTGTTACAGACACTATCACTGTTAGAGGCACTGTCACTGTTAGAGGGACTGTCACTGTTAGAGGCACTGTCACTGTTAGAGGGACTGTTACTGTCAGAGGCTCTGTCACTGTTAGAGACACTGTCAGTGTTAGATTGACTGACACTGTTAGAGATACTGTAACTGTTAGAGGCCCTGTCACTGTTAGAGGCCCTGTCACTGTTAGAGACACTGTCACTGTTAGAGGAACTGTCACTGTCAGAGGCTATGTCACTGTTAGAGGCACTGTCACTGTTAGAGACACTGTCACTCATAGAGGGGCTGTCAGTGTTAGAGACACTGTCACTGTTGGAGACACTGTCGCTGTCAGAGACACTGACGCTGTTAGAGGGACTGTCACTGTTAGAGGGACTGTCACTGTTAAAGACACTGTCACTGTCAGAGGGACAGTCACTGTTAGAGGCGCAGTCAGTGTTAGAGGGAATGTCACTGTCAGAGGGACTGTCAGTGTTAGAGGCACAGTCAGTGTTAGAGGGACTGTCACTGTTAGAGACAATGGGACTGTCACTGTTAGAGAGACTGTCACTGTCAGAGGCCGTCACTGTTGGAGACACTGTCACTGTTCAAGGCACTGTCACTGTTAGACCCACTGTCAGCATCAGAGAGACTGTCACTGTTACAGACACTGTCACTGATAGAGGGACTGTCACTGTTAGAGGCACTGTCACTGTTAAAGACACTGTCACTGTCAGAGGGACAGTCACTGTTAGAGGCGCAGTCAGTGTTAGAGGGAATGTCACTGTCAGAGGGACTGTCAGTGTTAGAGGCACAGTCAGTGTTAGAGGGACTGTCACTGTTAGAGACAATGGGACTGTCACTGTTAGAGGGACTGTCACTGTCAGAGGCCGTCACTGTTGGAGACACTGTCACTGTTCAAGGCACTGTCACTGTTAGACCCACTGTCAGCGTCAGAGAGACTGTCACTGTTAGAGACACTGTCACTGATAGAGGGACTGTCACTGTTAGAGGCACTGTCACTGTCAGAGGCTCTTTCACTGTTAGAGGCACTGTCACTGTTGGAGACACTGTCACTGTTAGAGACACAGTCACTGTTAGAGACACTGTCTTTGTTAGAGGGACTGTCACTGTTAGAGACACAGTCACTGTTAGAGGGACTGTCTCTGTCAGAGGCTCGGTCACTGTTAGAGACACTGTCACTGTTAGAGGGACTGTCACTGTTAGAGGCACTGTCACTGTTAGAGAGCCTGTCACTGTTAGAGACACAGTCACTGTTAGAGACAGTCACTGTTAGAGGGACTGTCACGGTTAGAGGCACTGTCAGTGTTAGAGATACTGTCACTGTTAGAGATACTGTCACTGTCAGAGGCACTGTCAGTGTTAGCAACACTGTCACTGTCAGAGGGACTGTCACTGTTAGAGGCACTGTCAGTGTTAGATTGACTGACACTGTTAGAGATACTGTAACTGTTAGAGGCCCTGTCACTGTTAGAGGCCCTGTCACTGTTAGAGACACTGTCACTGTTAGAGGGACTGTCACTGTCAGAGGCTATGTCACTGTTAGAGGCACTGTCACTGTTAGAGACACTGTCACTCATAGATGGGCTGTCAGTGTTAGAGACACTGTCACTGTTGGAGACACTGTCGCTGTCAGAGACACTGACGCTGTTAGAGGGACAGTCACTGTTAGAGGCGCAGTCAGTGTTAGAGGGAATGTCACTGTCAGAGGGACTGTCAGTGTTAGAGGCACAGTCAGTGTTAGAGGGACTGTCTCTGTCAGAGGCTCGGTCACTGTTAGAGACACTGTCACTGTTAGAGGGACTGTCACTGTTAGAGGCACTGTCACTGTTAGAGGGCCTGTCACTGTTAGAGACACTGTCACTGTTAGAGGCACTGTCACTGTCAGAGGCACTGTCAGAGTTAGAGGGACTGTCACTGTTAGAGGGACTGTCACTGTTAGAGGGACTGTCACTGTTAGAGGGAATGCCAGTGTTAGAGGGACTGTCACTGTTAGAGGCACAGTCAGTGTTAGAGGGACTGTCACTGGTAGAGACACTGTCACTGTTGGAGGGACTGTGACTGTTACAGACACTATCACTGTTAGAGGCACTGTCACTGTTAGAGGGACTGTCACTGTTAGAGGCACTGTCACTGTTAGAGGGACTGTTACTGTCAGAGGCTCTGTCACTGTTAGAGACACTGTCAGTGTTAGATTGACTGACACTGTTAGAGATACTGTAACTGTTAGAGGCCCTGTCACTGTTAGAGGCCCTGTCACTGTTAGAGACACTGTCACTGTTAGAGGAACTGTCACTGTCAGAGGCTATGTCACTGTTAGAGGCACTGTCACTGTTAGAGACACTGTCACTCATAGAGGGGCTGTCAGTGTTAGAGACACTGTCACTGTTGGAGACACTGTCGCTGTCAGAGACACTGACGCTGTTAGAGGGACTGTCACTGTTAGAGGGACTGTCACTGTTAAAGACACTGTCACTGTCAGAGGGACAGTCACTGTTAGAGGCGCAGTCAGTGTTAGAGGGAATGTCACTGTCAGAGGGACTGTCAGTGTTAGAGGCACAGTCAGTGTTAGAGGGACTGTCACTGTTAGAGACAATGGGACTGTCACTGTTAGAGAGACTGTCACTGTCAGAGGCCGTCACTGTTGGAGACACTGTCACTGTTCAAGGCACTGTCACTGTTAGACCCACTGTCAGCATCAGAGAGACTGTCACTGTTACAGACACTGTCACTGATAGAGGGACTGTCACTGTTAGAGGCACTGTCACTGTTAAAGACACTGTCACTGTCAGAGGGACAGTCACTGTTAGAGGCGGAGTCAGTGTTAGAGGGAATGTCACTGTCAGAGGGACTGTCAGTGTTAGAGGCACAGTCAGTGTTAGAGGGACTGTCACTGTTAGAGACAATGGGACTGTCACTGTTAGAGGGACTGTCACTGTCAGAGGCCGTCACTGTTGGAGACACTGTCACTGTTCAAGGCACTGTCACTGTTAGACCCACTGTCAGCATCAGAGAGACTGTCACTGTTACAGACACTGTCACTGATAGAGGGACTGTCACTGTTAGAGGCACTGTCACTGTTAAAGACACTGTCACTGTCAGAGGGACAGTCACTGTTAGAGGCGCAGTCAGTGTTAGAGGGAATGTCACTGTCAGAGGGACTGTCAGTGTTAGAGGCACAGTCAGTGTTAGAGGGACTGTCACTGTTAGAGACAATGGGACTGTCACTGTTAGAGGGACTGTCACTGTCAGAGGCCGTCACTGTTGGAGACACTGTCACTGTTCAAGGCACTGTCACTGTTAGACCCACTGTCAGCGTCAGAGAGACTGTCACTGTTAGAGACACTGTCACTGATAGAGGGACTGTCACTGTTAGAGGGACTGTCACTGTCAGAGGCTCTTTCACTGTTAGAGGCACTGTCACTGTTGGAGACACTGTCACTGTTAGAGACACAGTCACTGTTAGAGACACTGTCTCTGTTAGAGACACTGTCTTTGTTAGAGGGACTGTCACTGTTAGAGACACAGTCACTGTTAGAGGGACTGTCTCTGTCAGAGGCTCGGTCACTGTTAGAGACACTGTCACTGTTAGAGGGACTGTCACTGTTAGAGGCACTGTCACTGTTAGAGGGCCTGTCACTGTTAGAGACACAGTCACTGTTAGAGACAGTCACTGTTAGAGGGACTGTCACGGTTAGAGGCACTGTCAGTGTTAGAGATACTGTCACTGTTAGAGATACTGTCACTGTCAGAGGCACTGTCAGTGTTAGCAACACTGTCACTGTCAGAGGGACTGTCACTGTTAGAGGCACTGTCAGTGTTAGATTGACTGACACTGTTAGAGATACTGTAACTGTTAGAGGCCCTGTCACTGTTAGAGGCCCTGTCACTGTTAGAGACACTGTCACTGTTAGAGGGACTGTCACTGTCAGAGGCTATGTCACTGTTAGAGGCACTGTCACTGTTAGAGACACTGTCACTCATAGATGGGCTGTCAGTGTTAGAGACACTGTCACTGTTGGAGACACTGTCGCTGTCAGAGACACTGACGCTGTTAGAGGGACAGTCACTGTTAGAGGCGCAGTCAGTGTTAGAGGGAATGTCACTGTCAGAGGGACTGTCAGTGTTAGAGGCACAGTCAGTGTTAGAGGGACTGTCTCTGTCAGAGGCTCGGTCACTGTTAGAGACACTGTCACTGTTAGAGGGACTGTCACTGTTAGAGGCACTGTCACTGTTAGAGGGCCTGTCACTGTTAGAGACACTGTCACTGTTAGAGGCACTGTCACTGTCAGAGGCACTGTCAGAGTTAGAGGGACTGTCACTGTCAAAGGCTCTGTCACTGTTAGAGGGACTGTCACTGTTAGAGGGAATGCCAGTGTTAGAGGGACTGTCACTGTTAGAGGCACAGTCAGTGTTAGAGGGACTGTCACTGGTAGAGACACTGTCACTGTTGGAGGGACTGTGACTGTTACAGACACTATCACTGTTAGAGGCACTGTCACTGTTAGAGGGACTGTCACTGTTAGAGGCACTGTCACTGTTAGAGGGACTGTTACTGTCAGAGGCTCTGTCACTGTTAGAGACACTGTCAGTGTTAGATTGACTGACACTGTTAGAGATACTGTAACTGTTAGAGGCCCTGTCACTGTTAGAGGCCCTGTCACTGTTAGAGACACTGTCACTGTTAGAGGAACTGTCACTGTCAGAGGCTATGTCACTGTTAGAGGCACTGTCACTGTTAGAGACACTGTCACTCATAGAGGGGCTGTCAGTGTTAGAGACACTGTCACTGTTGGAGACACTGTCGCTGTCAGAGACACTGACGCTGTTAGAGGGACTGTCACTGTTAGAGGGACTGTCACTGTTAAAGACACTGTCACTGTCAGAGGGACAGTCACTGTTAGAGGCGCAGTCAGTGTTAGAGGGAATGTCACTGTCAGAGGGACTGTCAGTGTTAGAGGCACAGTCAGTGTTAGAGGGACTGTCACTGTTAGAGACAATGGGACTGTCACTGTTAGAGAGACTGTCACTGTCAGAGGCCGTCACTGTTGGAGACACTGTCACTGTTCAAGGCACTGTCACTGTTAGACCCACTGTCAGCATCAGAGAGACTGTCACTGTTACAGACACTGTCACTGATAGAGGGACTGTCACTGTTAGAGGCACTGTCACTGTTAAAGACACTGTCACTGTCAGAGGGACAGTCACTGTTAGAGGCGCAGTCAGTGTTAGAGGGAATGTCACTGTCAGAGGGACTGTCAGTGTTAGAGGCACAGTCAGTGTTAGAGGGACTGTCACTGTTAGAGACAATGGGACTGTCACTGTTAGAGGGACTGTCACTGTCAGAGGCCGTCACTGTTGGAGACACTGTCACTGTTCAAGGCACTGTCACTGTTAGACCCACTGTCAGCGTCAGAGAGACTGTCACTGTTAGAGACACTGTCACTGATAGAGGGACTGTCACTGTTAGAGGGACTGTCACTGTCAGAGGCTCTTTCACTGTTAGAGGCACTGTCACTGTTGGAGACACTGTCACTGTTAGAGACACAGTCACTGTTAGAGACACTGTCTTTGTTAGAGGGACTGTCACTGTTAGAGACACAGTCACTGTTAGAGGGACTGTCTCTGTCAGAGGCTCGGTCACTGTTAGAGACACTGTCACTGTTAGAGGGACTGTCACTGTTAGAGGCACTGTCACTGTTAGAGGGCCTGTCACTGTTAGAGACACAGTCACTGTTAGAGACAGTCACTGTTAGAGGGACTGTCACGGTTAGAGGCACTGTCAGTGTTAGAGATACTGTCACTGTTAGAGATACTGTCACTGTCAGAGGCACTGTCAGTGTTAGCAACACTGTCACTGTCAGAGGGACTGTCACTGTTAGAGGCACTGTCAGTGTTAGATTGACTGACACTGTTAGAGATACTGTAACTGTTAGAGGCCCTGTCACTGTTAGAGGCCCTGTCACTGTTAGAGACACTGTCACTGTTAGAGGGACTGTCACTGTCAGAGGCTATGTCACTGTTAGAGGCACTGTCACTGTTAGAGACACTGTCACTCATAGATGGGCTGTCAGTGTTAGAGACACTGTCACTGTTGGAGACACTGTCGCTGTCAGAGACACTGACGCTGTTAGAGGGACAGTCACTGTTAGAGGGACTGTCACTGTCAGAGGCTCTGTTACTGTTAGTGACACTGTCACTGTTAGAGGGACTGTCACTGTTAGAGGCACTGTCACTGTTAAAGACACTGTCACTGTCAGAGGGACAGTCACTGTTAGAGGCACAGTCAGTGTTAGAGGGACTGTCACTGTTAGAGACAATGAGACTGTCACTGTTAGAGGGACTGTCACTGTCAGAGGCCGTCACTGTTGGAGACACTGTCACTGTTCAAGGCACTGTCACTGTTAGACCCACTGTCAGCGTCAGAGAGACTGTCACTGTTAGAGACACTGTCACTGATAGAGGGACTGTCACTGTTAGAGGGACTGTCACTGTCAGAGGCTCTTTCACTGTTAGAGGCACTGTCACTGTTAGAGACACTGTCACTGTTAGAGACCGTGTCACTGATAGAGGGGCTGTCAGTGGTAGGCAAACTGTCACTGTTGGAGACACTGTCACTGTTAGAGACACAGTCACTGTTAGAGACACTGTCTCTGTTAGAGACACTGTCTTTGTTAGAGGGACTGTCACTGTTAGAGACACAATCACTGTTAGAGACACTGTCTTTGTTAGAGGGACTGTCACTGTTAGAGACACTGTCACTGTTAGAGGGACTGTCACTGTTAGAGACACAGTCACTGTTAGAGACAGTCACTGTTAGAGGGACTGTCACGGTTAGAGGCACTGTCAGTGTTAGAGATACTGTCACTGTTAGAGATACTGTCACTGTCAGAGGCACTGTCAGTGTTAGCAACACTGTCACTGTTAGAGGGACTGTCACTGTTAGAGGGACTGTCAGTGTTAGAGAAACTGTCACTGTTACAGGCACTGTCAGTGTTACGGACACTGTCACTGTCAAAGGGACTGTCACTGTTAGAGGCACTGTCAGTGTTAGAGGGACTGTCACTGTTAGAGGCACTGTCACTGTTAGAGACACAGTCACTGTTAGAGACACTGTCTCTGTTAGAGACACTGTCTTTGTTAGAGGGACTGTCACTGTTAGAGGGAATGTCAGTGTTAGAGGGACTGTCACTGTTAGAGGCACAGTCAGTGATAGAGGGGCTGTCACTGTCAGAGGCTCGGTCACTATTAGAGACACTGCCACTGTCAGAGGCTCTGTCACTGTTAGAGGCACTGTCACTGTTAGAGGGACTGTCACGGTTAGAGGCACAGTCAGTGTTAGAGGGAATGTCACTGTCAGAGGGACTGTCAGTGTTAGAGGCACAGTCAGTGTTAGAGGGACTGTCACTGTTAGAGACACTGTCACTGTTAGAGACCGTGTCACTGATAGAGTGGCTATCAGTGTTAGACAAACTGTCAGTGTTAGAGGCACTGTCACTGTTAGAGACACAGTCACTGTTAGAGACACTGTCTCTGTTAGAGGGACTGTCACTGTTTGAGACACAGTCACTGTTAGAGGGACTGTCACTGTCAGAGGCTCGGTCACTATTAGAGACACTGTCACTGTCAGAGGCTCTGTCACTGTTAGAGGCACTGTCACTGTTAGAGGGACTGTCACTGTTAGAGGCACAGTCAGTGTTAGAGGGAATGTCACTCTAAGAGGGACTGTCAGTGTTAGAGGCACAGTCACTGTTAGAGACACTGTCCCTGTCAGAGGAATTGTCACTGTTAGAGGGACTGTCTCTGTTAGAGACACTGTTGCCGTTAGAGGGACTGTCACTGTTAGAGGGACAGTCACTGTTAGAGGCACAGTCAGTGTTAGAGGGACTGTCACTGTTAGAGACAGTATTACTGTTAGAGGGACTGTCACTGTCAGAGGCGCTGTCACTGGTGGAGACACTGTCACTGTTAGACCCACTGTCAGCATCAGAGGGACTGTCACTGTTTGAGGGACTGTCACTGTCAGAGGTTCTGTCATTGTTAGAGGGACTGTCACTGTTACAGACAATGTCACTGTTAGAGGGGCTGTCACTGTTAGAGGGACTGTCACTGTTAGAGGCACAGTCACTGTTAGAGACACGGTCACTGTTATAGGGACTGTCGTTGGTTGAGACTCTGTCGCCATTAGAGACACTGTCACTGCCAGAGGGACAGTCATTGTCAGAGGGACTGTCACTGTTAGAGACCCTGTCACTGATAGAGGGGCTGTCAGTGTTAGAGAAACTGTCACTGTTAGAGACACTGTTGCTGTTAAAGACACTGTCACTGTCAGAGGGACAGTCACTGTTAGAGGCGCAGTCAGTGTTAGAGGGAATGTCACTGTCAGAGGGACTGTCAGTGTTAGAGGCACAGTCAGTGTTAGAGGGACTGTCACTGTTAGAGACAATGGGACTGTCACTGTTAGAGAGACTGTCACTGTCAGAGGCCGTCACTGTTGGAGACACTGTCACTGTTCAAGGCACTGTCACTGTTAGACCCACTGTCAGCATCAGAGAGACTGTCACTGTTACAGACACTGTCACTGATAGAGGGACTGTCACTGTTAGAGGCACTGTCACTGTTAAAGACACTGTCACTGTCAGAGGGACAGTCACTGTTAGAGACACTGTCACTGTTAGAGGGACTGTCACTGTTAGAGACACTGTCTTTGTTAGAGGGACTGTCACTGTTAGAGACACAGTCACTGTTAGAGGGACTGTCACTGTTAGAGACACTGTCTTTGTTAGAGGGACTGTCACTGTTAGAGACACAGTCACTGTTAGAGGGACTGTCTCTGTCAGAGGCTCGGTCACTGTTAGAGACACTGTCACTGTTAGAGGGACTGTCACTGTTAGAGGCACTGTCACTGTTAGAGGGCCTGTCACTGTTAGAGACACAGTCACTGTTAGAGACAGTCACTGTTAGAGGGACTGTCACGGTTAGAGGCACTGTCAGTGTTAGAGATACTGTCACTGTTAGAGATACTGTCACTGTCAGAGGCACTGTCAGTGTTAGCAACACTGTCACTGTCAGAGGGACTGTCACTGTTAGAGGCACTGTCAGTGTTAGATTGACTGACACTGTTAGAGATACTGTAACTGTTAGAGGCCCTGTCACTGTTAGAGGCCCTGTCACTGTTAGAGACACTGTCACTGTTAGAGGGACTGTCACTGTCAGAGGCTATGTCACTGTTAGAGGCACTGTCACTGTTAGAGACACTGTCACTCATAGATGGGCTGTCAGTGTTAGAGACACTGTCACTGTTGGAGACACTGTCGCTGTCAGAGACACTGACGCTGTTAGAGGGACAGTCACTGTTAGAGGGACTGTCACTGTCAGAGGCTCTGTTACTGTTAGTGACACTGTCACTGTTAGAGGGACTGTCACTGTTAGAGGCACTGTCACTGTTAAAGACACTGTCACTGTCAGAGGGACAGTCACTGTTAGAGGCACAGTCAGTGTTAGAGGGACTGTCACTGTTAGAGACAATGAGACTGTCACTGTTAGAGGGACTGTCACTGTCAGAGGCCGTCACTGTTGGAGACACTGTCACTGTTCAAGGCACTGTCACTGTTAGACCCACTGTCAGCGTCAGAGAGACTGTCACTGTTAGAGACACTGTCACTGATAGAGGGACTGTCACTGTTAGAGGGACTGTCACTGTCAGAGGCTCTTTCACTGTTAGAGGCACTGTCACTGTTAGAGACACTGTCACTGTTAGAGACCGTGTCACTGATAGAGGGGCTGTCAGTGGTAGGCAAACTGTCACTGTTGGAGACACTGTCACTGTTAGAGACACAGTCACTGTTAGAGACACTGTCTCTGTTAGAGACACTGTCTTTGTTAGAGGGACTGTCACTGTTAGAGACACAATCACTGTTAGAGACACTGTCTTTGTTAGAGGGACTGTCACTGTTAGAGACACTGTCACTGTTAGAGGGACTGTCACTGTTAGAGACACAGTCACTGTTAGAGACAGTCACTGTTAGAGGGACTGTCACGGTTAGAGGCACTGTCAGTGTTAGAGATACTGTCACTGTTAGAGATACTGTCACTGTCAGAGGCACTGTCAGTGTTAGCAACACTGTCACTGTTAGAGGGACTGTCACTGTTAGAGGGACTGTCAGTGTTAGAGAAACTGTCACTGTTACAGGCACTGTCAGTGTTACGGACACTGTCACTGTCAAAGGGACTGTCACTGTTAGAGGCACTGTCAGTGTTAGAGGGACTGTCACTGTTAGAGGCACTGTCACTGTTAGAGACACAGTCACTGTTAGAGACACTGTCTCTGTTAGAGACACTGTCTTTGTTAGAGGGACTGTCACTGTTAGAGGGAATGTCAGTGTTAGAGGGACTGTCACTGTTAGAGGCACAGTCAGTGATAGAGGGGCTGTCACTGGTAGAGGGACTGTCACTGTTAGAGACACTGTCACAGTTGGAGGGACTGTCAGTGTTAGAGGCACTGTCACTGTTAGAGGGACTGTCACTGTTAGAGACACTGTCATTGTTAGAGACCGTGTCACTGATAGAGGGGCTATCAGTGTTAGACAAACTGTCAGTGTTAGAGGCACTGTCACTGTTAGAGACACAGTCACTGTTAGAGGCTCTGTCTCTGTTAGAGACACTGTCACTGTTAGAGGGACTGTCACTGTTAGAGACACAGTCACTGTTAGAGGGACTGTCACTGTCAGAGGCTCGGTCACTATTAGAGACACTGTCACTGTTAGAGGGACTGTCACTGTCAGAGGCTCGGTCACTATTAGAGACACTGCCACTGTCAGAGGCTCTGTCACTGTTAGAGGCCCTGTCACTGTTAGAGGGACTGTCACGGTTAGAGGCACAGTCAGTGTTAGAGGGAATGTCACTCTAAGAGGGACTGTCAGTGTTAGAGGCACAGTCAGTGTTAGAGGGACTGTCACTGTTAGAGACACTGTCACTGTTAGAGACCGTGTCACTGATAGAGGGGCTATCAGTGTTAGACAAACTGTCAGTGTTAGAGGCACTGTCACTGTTAGAGACACAGTCACTGTTAGAGACACTGTCTCTGTTAGAGGGACTGTCACTGTTTGAGACACAGTCACTGTTAGAGGGACTGTCACTGTCAGAGGCTCGGTCACTATTAGAGACACTGTCACTGTCAGAGGCTCTGTCACTGTTAGAGGCACTGTCACTGTTAGAGGGACTGTCACTGTTAGAGGCACAGTCAGTGTTAGAGGGAATGTCACTCTAAGAGGGACTGTCAGTGTTAGAGGCACAGTCACTGTTAGAGACACTGTCCCTGTCAGAGGAATTGTCACTGTTAGAGGGACTGTCTCTGTTAGAGACACTGTTGCCGTTAGAGGGACTGTCACTGTTAGAGGGACAGTCACTGTTAGAGGCACAGTCAGTGTTAGAGGGACTGTCACTGTTAGAGACAGTATTACTGTTAGAGGGACTGTCACTGTCAGAGGCGCTGTCACTGGTGGAGACACTGTCACTGTTAGACCCACTGTCAGCATCAGAGGGACTGTCACTGTTTGAGGGACTGTCACTGTCAGAGGTTCTGTCATTGTTAGAGGGACTGTCACTGTTACAGACAATGTCACTGTTAGAGGGGCTGTCACTGTTAGAGGGACTGTCACTGTTAGAGGCACAGTCACTGTTAGAGACACGGTCACTGTTATAGGGACTGTCGTTGGTTGAGACACTGTCGCCATTAGAGACACTGTCACTGCCAGAGGGACAGTCATTGTCAGAGGGACTGTTACTGTTAGAGACCTTGTCACTGATAGAGGGGCTGTCAGTGTTAGAGAAACTGTCACTGTTAGAGACACTGTTGTTGTTAGAGACACTGACGCTGTTAGAGGGACTGTCACTGTTACCAACACTGTCACTGTCAGAGGGACTGTCACTGTTAGAGGGACTGTCACTGTCAGAGACACAGTCACTGTTAGAGGCACTGCCACCGTTAGAAGGACTGACACTGTTAGAGGGACTGTCACTGTCAGAGGCTCTGTCACTGTTAGAGACACTGTCACTGTCAGAGGGACTGTCACTGTTACCAACACTGTCACTGTCAGAGGGACTGTCACTGTTAGAGGGACTGTCACTGTCAGAGGCTCGGTCACTATTAGAGGCACAGTCAGTGTTAGAGGGAATGTCACTGTCAGAGGGACTGTCAGTGTTCGAGGCACAGTCAGTGTTAGAGGGACTGTCACTGTTAGAGACCGTGTCACTGATAGAGGGGCTATCAGTGTTAGACAAACTGTCACTGTCAGAGGCTCGGTCACTGTTAGAGACACAGTCACTGTTAGAGGGACTGTCACTGTTAGAGGCACTGTCACTGTCAGAGGGACTGTCACTGTTAGAGGCACTGTCAGTGTTAGAGAAACTGTCACTGTCAAAGGGACTGTCACTGTTAGAGGCACAGTCACTTTCAGAGACACGGTTGCTGTTAGAGGGACTGTCACTGTTACAGGCACTGTCACTGTCAGAGGGACTGTCACTGTTACAGACACTATCACTGTTAGAGACACTGCCACTGTTAGAGGGACTGTCACTGTTAGAGGGAATGCCAGTGTTAGAGGGACTGTCACTGTTAGAGGCACTGTCAGTGTTAGAGGGACTGTCACTGGTAGAGGGACTGTCACTGTCAGAGACACTGTCACTCTTGGAGGGGCTGTCAGTGTTAGAGACACTGTCACTGTTGGAGACACTGTCGCTGTCAGAGACACTGACGCTGTTAGAGGGACAGTCACTGTTAGAGGCACTGTCACTGTCAGAGGCTCTGTTACTGTTAGTGACACTGTCACTGTTAGAGGGACTGTCACTGTTAGAGGCACTGTCACTGTTAAAGACACTGTCACTGTCAGAGGGACAGTCACTGTTAGAGGCGCAGTCAGTGTTAGAGGGAATGTTACTGTCAGAGGGACTGTCAGTGTTAGAGGCACAGTCAGTGTTAGAGGGACTGTCACTGTTAGAGACAATGGGACTGTCACTGTTAGAGGGACTGTCACTGTCAGAGGCTGTCACTGTTGGAGACACTGTCACTGTTAGACCCACTGTCAGCGTCAGAGAGACTGTCACTGTTAGAGACACTGTCACTGATAGAGGGACTGTCACTGTTAGAGGGACTGTCACTGTCAGAGGCTCTGTCACTGTTAGAGGCACTGTCACTGTTACAGACACTGTCACTGTTACAGGGACTGTCGCTGTTGGACGCACTGTCACCGTTAGAGACACAGTCACTGTTAGAGACACTGTCCCTGTTAGAGACAATGTCATTGTTAGAGGGACTGTCACTGTTAGAGGCACTGACACTGTTAGAGGGACTGTCACTGTTAGAGACACTGACACTGTTAGAGGGACTGTCACTGCCAACGGCTCGGTCACTGTTAGAGACACTGTCACTGTTAGAGGGGCTGTCACTGTTAGAGGCACTGACACTGTTAGAGGGACTGTCACTGTCAGAGGCTCTGTTACTGTTAGTGACACTGTCACTGTTAGAGGGACTGTCACTGTTAGAGACACTGTCACTGTTAAAGACACTGTCACTGTCAGAGGGACTGTCAGTGTTAGAGGCACAGTCAGTGTTAGAGGGACTGTCACTGTTAGAGACAATGAGACTGTCACTGTTAGAGGGACTGTCACTGTCAGAGGCTGTCACTGTTGGAGACACTGTCACTATTAGAGGCACTGTCACTGTTAGACCCACTGTTAGCGTCAGAGAGACTGTCACTGTTAGAGACTCTTGTTAGAGGGACTGTCTTTGTTAGAGGGACTGTCACTGTTAGAAGGAATGTCAGTGTTCGAGGGACAGTCACTGTTAGAGGCACAGTCAGTGATAGAGGGACTGTCACTGGTAGAGGGACTGTCACTGTTAGAGACACTGTCACAGTTGGAGGGACTGTCACTGTTACAGACACTGACACTGTTAGAGACACTGTCACTGTTAGAGGGACTGTCAGTGTTAGAGGCACTGTCACTGTTAGAGGGACTGTCACTGTCAGAGGCACTGTCAGTGTTAGCAACACTGTCTCTGTTAGAGACACTGTCACTGTTAGAGACCGTGTCACTGATAGAGGGGCTATCAGTGTTAGACAAACTGTCAGTGTTAGAGGCACTGTCTCTGTTAGAGACACTGTCACTGTTAGAGGGACTGTCACGGTTAGAGGGACTGTCTCTGTTAGAGACACTGTCACTGTTAGAGGGACTGTCACAGTTAGAGGGACTGTCTCTGTTAGAGACACTGTCACTGTTAGAGGGATTGTCACTGTTAGAGAGACTGTCACTGTTAGAGGGACTGTCGCTGTTAAAGACTCTGTCACTGTTAGAGGGACTGTCACTGTTATAGACACTGTCACTGTTAGAGGCGCTGTTGCTGTTAGAGACTCTGTCGCTGTTAGAGATACTGTCGCTGGTAGAGACACTGTCAGTGTTAGAGGGACTGACACTGTTAGAGACACTGTTGCTGTTAGAGGGACTGTCACTGTTTGAGGGACTGTCACTGTTAGAGATGCTGTCACTGTTAGAGACACTGTCGCTGTTAGACACACTGTCGCTGTTAGAGGCACTGTTACTGTTAGAGGGAATGATACAGTTAGAGACACTTTCACCGTTTGAGACACTGTCACTGTTAGAGGCACTGTCACTGTTAGAGACAGTGTCACTGTTGGAGACACTGTCACTGTTAGAGGGACTGTCACTGTTAAAGACACTGTCACTTTGCGAGGGACTGTTGCTGTTAGAGCGACTGTCACTGTTAGAGGGACTGGCACAGTTAGAGACTCTGTCACTGTTAGAGGGACTGTCACTGTTAGAGACACTGTCACAGTTAGAGGGAAAGTCACCGTTAGAGGGACTGTCACTGTTCGAGGCTCTGTCACTGTTAGAGGCACTTTCACTGTTAGAGACACTGCCACTGTTAGAGGGACTGACACTGTTAGAGACACTGACACTGTTAGAGGGGCTGTCGCTGTCAGAGATACTGTCACTTTTAGAGACACTGTCACTGTTAGAGCGACTGTCACTGTTAGAGACACTGTTGCTTTTAGTAACACTGTCACTCTTAGAGGGACTGTCACGGTTAGAGGGGCTGTCGCCTTTAGAGATACTGTCACTTTTAGAGACACTGTCACTGTTAGAGACACTATCACTGTTAGAGACACTGTCGCTGTTAGAGACACTGTCACTGTGCGAGGGACTGTTGCTGTTAGAGACACTGTTGCTTTTAGTGACACTGTCACTCTTAGAGGGACTGTCACGGTTAGAGGGGCTGTCGCTGTTAGAGATACTGTCACTTTTAGAGACACTGTCACTGTTAGAGACACTGTCACTGTTAGAGACACTGTCGCTGTTAGAGACACTGTCACTGTGCGAGGGACTGTTGCTGTTAGAGCGACTGTCACTGTTAGAGGGACTGGCACAGTTAGAGACACTGTCACTGTTAGAGGGACTGTCACTGTTCGAGACACTGTCACTGTTCGAGACACTGTCACTGTCAGAGATACTGTCACTGTTAGTGGCACAGTCAGTGTTAGAGGGACTGACACTGTTAGAGACACGGTCGCTGGTAGAGGCACTTTCAGTGTTAGAGGGAATGACACTGTTAGAGATACTGTCACTGTTAGAGCGACTGTCACTGTTAGAGGCACTGTCACTGTGAGAGGGACTGTGACAGTTAGAGACACTGTGGCTGTGACAGGGACTGTCACTGTTAGAGGGACTGTCACTGTTCGAGGCTCTGTCAATGTTAGAGGCACTTTCACTGTTAGAGACACTGTCACTGTTAGAGGGACTGACACTGTTAGAGATACTGTCACTTTTAGAGACACTGTCACTGTTAAAGGGACAGACACTGTCACAGACACTGTTGCTGGTAGAGGAACTGTCACTGTTAGAGACAGTGTCACTGTTTCAGACATTGTCTGTGTTAGAGGGACTGTCAGTGTTAGAGGGACTGACACTGTTAGAGACACTGTCACTATTAGAGGGACTGTCACGGTTAGAGGGACTGTCTCTTTTAGAGACACTGTCACTGTTAGAGGGACTGTCACGGTTAGAGCGACTGTCTCTGTTAGAGACACTGTCACTGTTAGAGGGATTGTCACTGTTAGAGACACTGTCACTGTTAGAGGCACTGTCACTGTTAGAGGGATTGTCACTGTTAGAGACACTGTCACTGTTAGAGACACTGTCACTGTTAGAGACATGGTCGCTGTTAGAGGTACTGTCACTGTTAGAGATACTGTCACTGTTAAATACCCGGTCACTGTTGGAGGGACTGTCACTGTTCGAGACACTGTCACTGTTAGAGGAACTGTCACTGTTCGAGGGACTGTCACTGTTTGAGACACTGTCACTGTTAGAGGCACTGTCACTGTTAGAGGGACTGTCCCTGTTAAGGACACTGTCGCTGTTAGAGACACTGTCACTGTTAGAGGGACTGTCACTGTTAGAGGCGCTGTCACTGTTAGAGGGACTGTCACTGTTCGAGGGACTGTCACTGTTAGAGACACTGTCACTGTTAGAAGGACTGTCACTATTAGAGATACTGTCACTGTTAGAGGCACTGTCAGTGTTAGAGGGACTGTCACTGTTAGAGACAGTGTCACTGTTAGAGGGACTGTCACTGTTAGAGACACTGTCACTGTTAGAGGGACTGTCGCTGTTAGTGGCTCTGTCACTGTTGGAGGCACTGTCATTGTTAGACACACTGTCAGTGTTAGAGGGACTGACACTGTTAGAGGCACTGTCAGTGTTAGAGGGGCTGTCACTGTTCGAGACAGTGTCGCTGTTCGAGAGACTGTCACTGTTAGAGGCACTGTCACTGTTAAAGCAGCTGTCTTTGTGAGAGCCACTGTCAGTTTTAGAGGGACTGTCACTGTTAGAGACACTGTCACTGTTAGAAGGTCTGTCACTCTTACAGGGACTGTCACTGTTAGAGACACTGTCACTTTTAGAGACACTGTCACTCTTCAAGGCACTGTCACTGTTAGAGACAATGTCAGTGTTAGAGGGACTGTCACTGTTAGAGGCTTTGTCACTGTTACACGGACTGTCACTGTTAGAGGCACTGTCAGTGTTAGAGGGACTGTCACTGTTAGAGACACTGTCACTGTTAGAGGCACTGTCACTGTTAGAGGGACTGTCACTGGTGGAGATACTGTCTCTGTCGGAGACACTGTCACTGTTAGAGACACTGTCACTGTTAGAGGGACTGTCACTGTTAGAGGGACTGTCACTGTTAGAGACACTGTCGCCGTTAGAGATACTGTCTGATAGAGGGACTGTCACTGTTAGAGACACTGTCACTGTTAGAGGGACCATCGCTGTTAGAGACACTGTCACTGTTCGAGGGACTGTCGCTGTTAGAGGGACTGTCATTGTTAGAGACACTGTCACTGTTAGAGGCTTTGTGAGGGGTAGGTCATGCCTTACAAACCTTATCGAGTTTTTTGAGGATGTGACTAGAAAAGTTGATGAGGGTCGAGCTGTGGATGTGGTGTATATGGACTTCAGTAAGGCATTTGATAAGGTTCCCCATGGTAGGCTCATTCAGAAGGTCAGGAGGAATGGGATACAGGGGAACTTAGCTGCTTGGATACAGAATTGGCTGGCCAACAGAAGACAGCGAGTGGTAGTAGAAGGAAAATATTCTGCCTGGAAGTCAGTGGTGAGTGGGGTTCCACAGGGCTCTGTCCTTGGGCCTCTACTGTTTGTAATTTTTATTAATGACTTGGATGAGGGGATTGAAGGATGGGTCAGCAAGTTTGCAGATGACACAAAGGTCGGAGGTGTCGTTGACAGTGTAGAGGGCTGTTGTAGGCTGCAGCGGGACATTGACAGGATGCAGAGATGGGCTGAGAGGTGGCAGATGGAGTTCAACCTGGATAAATGCGAGGTGATGCATTTTGGAAGATCGAATTTGAAAGCTGAGTACAGGATTAAGGATAGGATTCTTGGCAGCGTGGAGGAACAGAGGGATCTTGGTGTGCAGATACATAGATCCCTTAAAATGGCCACCCAAGTGGACAGGGTTGTTAAGAAAGCATATGGTGTTTTGGCTTTCATTAACAGGGGGATTGAGTTTAAGAGTCGTGAGATCTTGTTGCAGCTCTATAAAACTTTGGTTAGACCGCACTTGGAATACTGCGTCCAGTTCTGGGCGCCCTATTATAGGAAAGATGTGGATGCTTTGGAGAGGGTTCAGAGGAGGTTTACCAGGATGCTGCCTGGACTGGAGGGCTTATCTTATGAAGAGAGGTTGACTGAGCTCGGTCTCTTTTCATTGGAGAAAAGGAGGAGGAGAGGGGACCTAATTGAGGTATACAAGATAATGAGAGGCATAGATAGAGTTGATACCCAGAGACTATTTCCCAGGGCAGAAATGGCTAGCACGAGGGGTCATAGTTTTAAGCTGGTTGGTGGAAAGTATAGAGGGGATGTCAGAGGCAGGTTCTTTACGCAGAGAGTTGTGAGAGCATGGAATGCGTTGCCAGCAGCAGTTGTGGAAGCAAGGTCATTAGGGTCATTTAAGAGACTGCTGGACATGTATATGGTCACAGAAATTTGAGGGTGCATACATGAGGATCAATGGTCGGCACAACATTGTGGGCTGAAGGGCCTGTTCTGTGCTGTACTGTTCTATGTTCTATGTTCTATGTTCTAGAGGCGCTGTCGCTTTTAGACCAGCTGTCACTGTGACAGGCACTGTCAGTGTTAGAGCAACTGTCACTGTTAGAGGCACTGTCACTCTTAGAGACAATGTCACTGTTAGAGGCACTGTCACTCTTAGAGACACTGTCACTGTTAGAAGGACTGTCTCTCTTAGAGGTACTGTCAGTGTTAGAGGGACTCTGAGTGTTAGAGGGGCTGTCACTGTTAAATTCACTCATGTGAATTTCTTCAGCTGACTTAAAAATTGACTCATAGAAATTTTAACTTCTGAGTTGGTTATATTCAGCTCTTTTTATATTTAGAACTTAATAGTTACTTAAAAAGGTCAGGGCAGTGCATTAAAAATGCACAAATAAGGATTTTTATGCAGCGATTATATGATTCACATTCCTGAATGGTCATTTCCTGTTTCCTAGAATTTAAAGCACAAGGCTGCACATCAGGTGAAGTCATGCCAATTTATTACCTTAACTGGAAGTCTGATCTTCTTCTTAATAACGCTAATGTTATTCTCCAGATGATTTGCTGTGCAAATGAAGGTTTAGGACAGATCCTCGCTTGTATATCAGGCATTAATTAAACCTAAATGAGTGCTGTCTTCAACCATAATGTGGTCACCCCATGTAGTTCGAGTTCCAACTCTCCAGCAATCTTCCAAAATCATGGCTTAATTACCTGCATGTTTCCTGGTGTTAGCTCAATGAAAATCCTAGGGAATTCTGAATGAATTATTGAACAGTAACCTGGATCTAACTTGTTATCATCCTCTTGTTAACTTTGCACTATTCTGGGGAATGGAACTGAGTTTGACATTTTAAATCAGAACATGCCTGCTCCTTCTGAGCTGGCTTACTGATAAATTGGTGACTTAGGTCTGAATTTTCATTTCCTATTCAGAATCACAGAGTCAGGAAAGCTCCAAGATCCATAAACTTGACTTAGGAGAAATTGCTTTTACTTTTGCCACTGCAATAAGTCTACCCACATTATGAGCATGTTCATGTCAGGGGAGGTGATGGCCTAGTGGTATTATCGCTGGACTGTTAATCCAGAGACCCAGACAATGGTCTGCAGGCCCAGCTTCGAATCCTGCTACAGGAGATGGTGGAATTTGAATTCAATAAATATCTGGAATTAACAATCTAACAATGACCATGAATCCATTGTCAATCGTCGGGAAAAGCCTGCCTGGTTCACTAATGTCCTTTAGGGAAGAAAACTGCCATCCTTACCTGGTCTGGCCTCCGTGTGACTCCAGACCCAAAGCAACGTGGTTGACTCTTAACTGCCTTCTGGGCAATTAGGGATGGGCAATAAATGCTGCCTGGCCAGCAATGCCCTCATCCCATGAATGAATAAAGGAAAAAACATTCACATTGAACAGCCCAAAGCATAGTTGACCTCTTCCAAAGGGCACCTGACCTCTCCCAGACATTTACCTACATTTATCCAAAAACATACCATGTTTCTACGAAGAACTGGTAGCTTTAGACCATCTCCCACAGTCACATCTTGGGCATTATAGTGATGAAAATTGCATCTGTTTGAAGGAGGCTGCATTTTTAACGTGTTACTCGCACAGGTGTGCAACTATAATCTGGCCCCATTCTCCAATGAAGATGTTCGGTGCTAGGTCGGGACCTCATTGGCAAAGCCAGAAACCTTCTTTGTCTTTAGGACAATATAGGCTTAATTTTCCACTGGTGAGTAATGGACTGGAACAACCTGCAGCATCCAAATTAAGTCAGTAATCTTGTGGCATTGCAGAGGTCCTCAGATAGTGCATTTCGGAGGTGAGCCCCTTCATTATTGAATACACCAGCAATTTGAAGCAGTCAGCAGGTTATACAGGGCTATCATTTACCATTAAAGGGCTGTTTTTCAACATTGTTCAGTGGAAAGAACGCAAGTGATTTGGAAGTATTGTGGTCAAAATGGTGATCATATCTTAGGTAACCTTCAGTAACAGTGTGTAATATTCTTAATTAAGAATTTTTCTGAGACAGGGATTCTTAATCCTATCCTCAAACTGGCTCCATCCTCTTTAACTCCCTCTCTCCACCTTTCTGTCTTGCCTTGCCTCTGTCTCTTCTGATCCCATCCACTTTGAGAAGTTTATCAGTCTTTTCCCATTGCAATATGACTTCCTTTACAATCTTTCGTCTAACTTCTACTATCTCTCTCAGCAAATCTACTATGTACGGATGTTCAATTTTGTTTCCAGAGTTCTTTCCTCCCATTCTTGCATTTCCTTCTCCTCCGCTGACTGATGAAGTGAATCTGGGTGACAATGTATTTCACGGTAAAGTGGCCAGGATTTCACATATCTCAACATCCCCAGCCATTCTCAATTACCTTCAATATCACCTTCCCTTCCCTGGCACATTCCTGTGAAATGATAGGAAATCCAAAATTCTTTTTATTACTTCTTGCCCTCGTATCGCCCAGGATCTAAAATTCCTCTTCCAGGTGAAATAACCAGTTATGGTGGCCATTTCAACTTAGTTTATTGCAGTAAAAGAAAAATGGCTGGAGAAACTCAACAGGTCTAGCAACACCTGTGGCAAGACAAGCAAAGTGCCAAAGAGGGTAATACAAGTAAAAATGGTAAATGTGAAAAGGAGAAAGTTGGTCTGCTCAGGTGAAAGCAAAGTCAAAGAGACAGGCCCAGCAGTTTGCAGCGATGAAAAGATTGTTACCAAAATGGAGGAGAGACATTGCTGAACTGAATGGGGATCCCTGGAGTCTGTGAAATGCCTACGTGGAAAATGAGATACTAAACCTTCAGCTTGTGTTGACGTTCATTCGAACAATGTAGCAGGCCCGGGACAGAAACAGTAGCATGGAAGCAAGAGGTGTTAAGGGATACAGTGATATGTGGTGCTTAAAACCTGGATTAGTAATCCAGGCTCTCAAATTAGTGTCGTCTAAGAAAGGGATTCAAATCCCAAAATGGCAGCTGGTGAGATTTAATGTCAGTTTTGCTCTTCATTGGGGAAAGATTGGATAATTGAGTTGGATAACCACACTGCTGAAAAGCTCCAAACAGTGTGTAATTGTGGGATTGAGTTGTTTTAGTTTGCTGTGCCTGCTTGAACTCCCACTCTGCTTACAAAGTAAAATACTTCAGATGCCAGAAACTTCAAATATTTTGCATGAGAAATTTACTGATATTAACATATTAGGTATTAAAGTTGTATTAGATATTATCTGAAAATGTTGGAGATACTCCAATGAGGAGACAGCATCTAAGCAGAGAAATGGAGCTGAAGGTTAGAATTTTCTGTTTTTTATTTAGTGTCAAGACAAACATCTTTTCGAAAGGGACAGCAACCCCAACTGCAAATGAGAAATTCTACCAAATTGAGTTCCAATCAGGCATTTAAATAGTCACCCAGAGGAGCCCACGGTAAAACACTTCCTGGGACAGTGATGTCCTGCTCTGCCCATTGTTATTGACTAATTACAAGGTGGCAGCTATTTCAGGCAGCACTGAAGACCAGGAACAAGGCTTTTTGGTGCTGCACGTGGATAGTGGCGTAGTCTTTGTGTAGAGAGGGGTCAGGAGGCTGGAGGCAACGGAAAGAGCTGAATTTCAGAGACCCACCCTTGCTCATCGTCTGTGCTGCCCCCCGCACCCCCCCCCCTCAACCCCAGTCACTTGCAGATAGGGACTCCCAAATCAGAGTCTTTCCTCAGGCAGGCTGAAAGGCTGCCCCAGTTTACCAGTTGGAAAGCCACCACTTTTCTCACATGCCAGGAGCATAGTTAATCTCGAAGGTATTGGGATGAGTCCCTCAAGAGGTTAATTGACCGCCTATGACCTTAGCTAGTGACAGGCCAGGAAAGTCCACCATGAGTCTTCTGACCTACAAGGGCCCATGGTGTTCGAGGTGAGCTACAGGCTTGGATTGAGGATTGGCTGTCTGACAGAAGGCAGAGAGTTGGGATAAAAGGCTCTTTATCGGAATGGCAACCGGTGACGTGTGATGTCCCACAGGGTTCGGTGTTGGGGCCGCAGCTGTTCACCTTATATATTAATGATCTGGATGAAGTGACTGGGGGCATTCTGGCAAAGTTTGCCGATGATACGAAGATAGTTGGACAGGCAGGTAGTACTGAGGAGGTGGGAAAGCTGCAGAAAGATTTAGACAGTTTAGGAGAGTGGTCCAGGAAATGGCTGATGAAATTCAATCTGAGTAAATGTGAGGTTTTGCACTTTGGAAAAAAGCATACAGGCAAGGACTATTTTCTAAACGGTGAGAAAATTCACAAATCGGAAGTGCAAAGGGATCTGGGAGCGTTGGTCCAGGATTCTCTAAAGGTTAACTTGCAGGTAGAGTCCGTAATTAAGAAAGCGAATGTAATGTTGTCGTTTATCTCAAGAAGGTTGGAATATAAAAGCAGCGGTGTGCTTCTGAGGCTTTATAAGGGTCTAGCTAGGCCCCATTTAGAATACTGTGTTCAATTTTGGGCCCCACACCTCAGGAAGGACATACTAGCCCTGGAGCGTGTCCAGCGGAGATTCACACGGATGATCCCTGGAATGGTAGGTTTAACGTATGATGAACGGCTAAGGATCCTGGGATTGTACTCATTAGAGTTTAGAAGGTTGAGGGGAGATCTAATAGAAACTTACAAGATAATGTATGGTTTAGAAGGGGTGGATGCTAGGAAGTTGTTTCCGTTAGGCGGGGAGACTAGGACCCGTGGGCACAGCCTTAAAATTAGAGGGGGTAAATTTAAAACTGAACTGAGACGACATTTCTTCAGCCAGAGAGTGGCGGGCCTGTGGAATTCATTGCCGCAGAGTGCAATGGAGGCTGGGACGTTGGATGCCTTCAAGGCAGAGATCGACAAATTCTTGATCTCAGAAGGAATCAAGGACTACGGGGAGAGTGCAGGGAAGTGGTGTTGAAATGCCCTTCAGCCATGATTTAAATGGCAGAGTGGACTTGATGGGCTGAATGGCCTTACTTCCACTCCTATGTCTTATGGTCTTAATCCCTGAGGTTGCATGAAATGAGGGCATATTCCTCTGTCCAATTATTTTCCCTTTCTGTCACCTTACTTAATAATTCTTGGCAGGTCAAAGTTCAGCCAATGTTTCGGGTCTTGATGTCCCTCCATATTCTGATGAAGGGCCATTATGACCTCAGAAACTTAAATGTTAACTAGATTTCTGTCTGCTTGATAATGACCCTACTCACGCCCCCTTCCTGGTGGTCCCATTACATTCCACCCAGCATCTGCACCCTCCCACTGATACCACCAGACCTGCTGAGCATTTCAGTGTTTGCTGTTTTAACATCAGCTGCAATGTTGGACGGTTGAATGCTCCAACAGGCCTGTTTGCACTTGATGCACCATCATATCCCAGTGAAAGCTTTGCTGAACAGAGGACAAACATTTACAGCACTTGGAAATTATATCATTCCAGAACTATGACCTGAAAACCATCGAACTGTGATTCAAAAAGTAAACAGTCTAGGTCAGTTTGATGCTTTGTAACTATGCTGGTTCCAGCTTCTGAATCAGCCTGCAGTCTATTAGTTATGTGTTTACATTGGTCCAAGTGTATTCCAAACCAGTAGGATCAAATCAGGTCACACCATTGTTTTATGTGCTCTACATAGAATGGAATATTTATGTGACATCAAGTGAAACAGCACTTCGATGAACATAAGTCACAATTTAATTCAATATTTGTAAAAGCTCCTTAAAACAATCCCTTAGGGACTGGAGTACAGTCTTAGGACTGCAGTTTTAAACACTGTTGTGCCTCTCTGTTCCATTAAAACAAATAAGTGACTATTGGCTGACACTTTTCAGTCAAACATATTTATCTCCATTAGGTCTGTTTAGTTGAAGTTCAGCTGGCCCTTCTTCAAGACTCAAATCTTTTGGAAAAGAAGAAAGATTACATATTTGCATTACTGAAGAAGGGTCTAGGCCCAAAGCGTCGGCCTTCCTGCTCCTCTGTTGCTGCTTGGCCTGCTCAGTTCATCTAGCTCTATACCTTGTTATCTCAGGTTCTCCAGCATCTGAAGTTCCTACTGTCTCTGAAAGTCCAGTTCACATAATCATATCAAAACTCCTTGGGATTTCTTCCTGTTCATCTAAGTCAGCCCAGTTTTGTCCAAGATCCAAAGGGTTGCAATCTCTTGCTTGAGAGATGACTCATTCGTGTACTATGAGCAAGTCGGTTCCTGAATACATTTACATACAAATATGTGAGAACAATGGACAGGAAATGCCATTTATGTCAATCTATCCTTCCCGCGACAATTGGGATGCCTTTTTCACCACAATATAAACATGCCTAATGCCTTAAAGAGCTAATCTCCAAAAAAAGGAGAACAATACAAGGACAAATGGAAGCTTAATACAGAATGTTTCTCTCCAACCCCTTTAAGCAACCAAAGCCAGTCCAGGAGATCGCACTGGCCCTGATTAATCTTATTCCGTACCTATGTTATAATTTATGTAAACCTATCTTCTATGAGCTGATCTGTGTCCCAGTCAAAAACAAATCAGCCTTTGGTCTGAAGAAGGGTGCCGAGCCGAAATATCAGCTTTCCTGATCCTCTGATGCTGCCTGGCCTGCTGTGTTCCTCCAGCTCCACGCCATGTTATCTCAGACTCCAGCATCGGCAGTTCCTACTATCTCTGAGCCCGTGGTCAATGAGCTCAACAAATCAACATCCACTCCATGTTTTGGTAGCCTGCTTCATATTGTCTAATACTCTCTGGGAAAAGCTTTATTTTCTGAAATCTAACCTAGCTCTGCCTGAACATCACTTGGATTGTAATCTCTGGTATCCCTAACACTTCACATGGGTCTTTAATTTCTACTTACAAAGGTGTCAAGAAGCAAAATTTAAAAAAAGATGTTTCAAGCCACATTTGTGGGTGTTCAATCAGCTCTTTGGAATATTTCTCTCATTGCTTCATAAACATGCAGGAAAGTGTTATTGCTGCTCTTATGATGGGGCTGAGAAACTATGCAGCTTGAGGACAAGTTCATACATTTTCCAAACTGACATGCTTGTCTTCCCTAATTATCAGGCCACTGTGTTTGATTTTAACTAAAGTTGTTAAATTTACAGTATTTCTCAATAAACTCTGAAAATTCCTTAATGTACTGCAGCTGAGTCATTCCATCCTCTAATGATTTCCATGACTCCAGCTGTTGAATTTCCAAACATAGGAAACAAATTAGAATTGGTAAGGTTCTGTTGTGCCCAGCCATGGGCCCGAGAACAGCTGCAAGTAGGTTTCCTGAATCCAAGAATAGAACGTCAATGAGTAAATCCTTCCAGAGTCAGACCATCCATTTGAGAGTGCTGGAAGGAACTAAGTGAGACATAATGTAAATACTGTTAAAGGTCCAACAGTAACATCTAAAATTTCATTAATATGAGGATGCAGTCACAGCGCAACAGGAATCACCAATTTGAACCAATTTTGCTTAGAGTAACAAAGTACAAATCAACAGCTGAGTGAACAAAACTCTGGGTCTATTTTAAGGAACAGATGAAAGTCAGTGCAGCCTTTGATGTAAGAATTTGTTGTTTTGTTTACTTTCTACTTCCCAGGCGAAGTCTCCTGATTTACAAAATAAAGCCTCCCTTTATAAGTGAAGATTAAAAACAGTGAAAAAAGTCTGAATTCCCTCTTAAGGGAATGAAATTTCATATGGAAAGAGGAGCAAATTGTTCTCGAAAACAAGAAGAAATTCAGTCAAATGTTTGCACGATAAGAGAGGGTTTGAGACGTATAAATAATGAGAAACTCTATGGTCTGGCAGGTGGGTTAGTAATCAGAACTCTCAGAATGAGTAAATGGGTGAAACAACAAAAGTGAAGAAAATTATTTGATGTAGCGAGTTACTACGTTTTGGAATGAACTGCCTGGAAAAGTTGTGGAAACGGATTCAATTCAGAAGAAAACAAATGCGAAGGAAAGTTTTTCTATGCTACACAGAAAGAAACAGAGAGTAATACCAGGTATCAGAGATAATGGGAACTGCAGATGCTGGAGATTCCAAGATAATAAAATGTGAGGCTGGATGAACACAGCAGGCCAAGCAGCATCTCAGGAGCACAAAAGCTGACGTTTCGGGCCTAGACCCTTCATCAGAGAGGGGGATGGGGGGAGGGAACTGGAATAAATAGGGAGAGAGGGGGAGGCAGACCGAAGATGGAGAGTAAAGAAGATAGGTGGAGAGGGTGTAGGTGGGGAGGTAGGGAGGGGATAGGTCAGTCCAGGGAAGACGGACAGGTCAAGGAGGTGGGATGAGGTTAGTAGGTAGCTGGGGGTGCGGCTTGGGGTGGGAGGAAGGGATGGGTGAGAGGAAGAACCGGTTAGGGAGGCAGAGACAGGTTGGACTGGTTTTGGGATGCAGTGGGTGGGGGGGAAGAGCTGGGCTGGTTGTGTGGTGCAGTGGGGGGAGGGGATGAACTGGGCTGGTTTAGGGATGCAGTGGGGGAAGGGGAGATTTTGAAACTGGTGAAGTCCACATTGATACCATATGGCTGCAGGGTTCCCAGGCGGAATATGAGTTGCTGTTCCTGCAACCTTCGGGTGGCATCATTGTGGCAGTGCAGGAGGCCCATGATGGACATGTCATCAAGAGAATGGGAGGGGGAGTGGAAATGGTTCGCGACTGGGAGATGCAGTTGTTTATTGCGAACTGAGCGGAGGTGTTCTGCAAAGCGGTCCCCAAGCCTCCGCTTGGTCTCCCCAATGAAGAGGAAGCCACACCGTGTACAGCGGATACAGTATACCACATTGGCAGATGTGCAGGTGAACCTCTGCTTAATGTGGAATGTCATCTTGGGGCCTGGGATGGGGGTGAGGGAGGAGGTGTGGGGACAAGTGTAGCATTTCCTGCTAGCTCCTTTGGTTCATCATACTTCTGCTTGGGCAGCTGGCGGTCCAGGCAGTAATAGGCTGTGGTTAAAATCCAAGTCTAAGTTGATCCAAATCCTCACGGCTATGGAATCAATTGAAGTTCTTCAATTGGCCTCAGTCACTCTAGCTGAAAGAAGGGTGAAATGTCCCAGTGGTCAAGAGTTGACGATCATGTGTGTATGGCCGCAGTATAGGACAGAATTGGATGTTGATTGTGGTGAGCCCAACCTTAAAAAATACACTTTTTTAATAAGTGGTGCTTCTATCTGAAACTGCCCGACAGAAAACTGATAGGATTGAATTAGCTGCCACTTTGACCCTTTGTCTGCTTTTTTGCATTAAAATCTACAGAAACTGGACGGGTGCAACATGATTCCATCAGTTTTCTACTAAGCTCATTCTATTAGAATTCCTGCAGAGACTTGTGGTAGCTTGGATTTCAACAAAAATCAGTGATGATATTGTAATTGTGGCTCAGAAGCTCACTTCAGGTGTGAATTTTTGTTGAATTCCAGAGACTCCAGGGCTGCACAACTGAAAGAGTGCAACACCATCAGAAGTGTGGTCCTTTAGATAAGACATCTAATCGTACTGCCCTTTTAGAAACCATGGCAACATTTCAAAGAGGAACACACAAGTTTGTTCTGACACGCGAACCAATCCAAATTCTTCAGACCAGCATCACTAAAGCAGATTATCAGGTCATCATTCCATTACTGTTTGTGGCAGTTAGCTATGTGAAAATAGGCCACAGTGTTTTCCACTTTATAGTAAAGGCTATCCTCTGATCTCTAGACACCAGGCATATGACCAGAGATGTGCCCCATGAATGCGTTGGAAGTTCTGACACTCTGAGCACATGAATCATCTGAGAAATTTGGACTTTAGGTGTGTAATTCTCCTGTTCCCTGGTCCCCTTTGAAAAACTCTCAAACTCTGATTTCAAGTCAGAGTTTTCAAAGAATTCTGGATAACTTGCTTGTATATTTAGCTAGAAATGGTAGACTGACTTAAAACATATTCTAACTCCGGAATAACTGCACAAAATCCTCACTAACCTCAAATTCACAACTGCCACCTCCTCTTCTCTGAATCATACATGATCTGACTAGACCCCACAGCTCCAACTACCCCAAACTGCCAATCACCCACCCACCAGATCTACTGAGACCTCAATGTCATGATTCTCCCAAGTCAACCCAACCAACCTCAAGCAGCCTATTAACTAACCTATCTATCCATCACACCCACCTGCTAGCCTAATTCACCCACTTCACCTTACCGCCATCCTGCTCAAAATTCCTACCTGCCATTGCATCCACCTGCCAACCTATCCATATCCCACCCTGCCACCTTATCCACTTGTCATGGCACTGAGCTGCAACCCACCTCTCATCCACTCACTCCATCTGCACACATTCACTACGGTACTGAAAATCTTGTTATAGATCCCAAATCCTTTGAGTGTGTTACTTAATGAGCACTTAAAAAATACTGTAGATAATGCTGTAAAAATGGGTGTAACTTGTTATCCCCGACAGCTCTGCAGTAAGACAAACAATTCCAATTTCAGGTACTGTCTGCATTTCTGAAGAGACCAGGATCGGAAGTCCTGGGCAGCTCCATGTGGCTGAAAACTGAAGGAGCAGAGCAATAATCTGATAGTGATTTCCACTCCTCAGAATATTCAGGCCAAAACTTCTGGAGTAGTTTATTAGGTAAAGCTGTTTTAAATGCCTTGAGGTTTCTCGAATTGCTTTTTAAAATTCTGTTCATATATTCAATACATTTCTGCATGTAAATTGCCCACATATGTACTTATCTATCTTGCTTGAAAAGTTTGAGGTGCAGTAATACAGTTGCCTTTGTTTCTTCGTCACTTCAGTGTACATAGCCTCATCTGATCTTGCTTCCAGTGTAGCACCATCTCCACAGCTGTAACTGTTTCTTTAACCAATATTGTAATTCTGCTCCTGTTTGGTCACCTCTATCTCACATAGAAATACTGTAACTGAGCCGCAACTCATCTCATTCTTTAAGCCATGTTTCAGGAGTCCCTCTGATATCATAGTTCCAAGCATCTATTTGTACCCTCAGCTCATCTGCCTTATTTACTAGACTCTTTCCATTGATGTATACACCACTAAGTGGCGCGAGGCTACCATGTTTTCTATTTTCTCTCCTGCACCATCTCTCCAGCTGAATTATCCTATTCATATTGAACATTGACACTGGAGAACAAAAATGGAACGATTAAGTACTTGTGATGCTCTGTTATTAATTATTTCTGAGCTCCATAAAACTTGCTTACAGGATTATGTCCACTTTTCAACTTCTGTTGTTAATACCTGTATGCACTACAGTCTTCAGTTGCTCCCACTCAGAATGTTCTGCAGAACCCATTCAGTAATGTCAGTGAACAAAAACAAAGTTGCTGGAAAAGCTCAGCAGGTCTGGCAGCATCTGTGAAGGAAAAAGCAGAGTTAACATTTCGGGTCCGGTGACCCTTCTTCAGAACTGATGAAGGCTGGGAAAAATGTCAGTTGATATGCAGAAAATAGAGAGGTGGGTGGGGTAGGGAGTAAACGATAGGATAGAGCCCAAAGAGAGAGAAAGACACTTGGACAGACAAAGGAGTTGCTAATGATCAGGCTGGGAGGGTGAATAGTTGTTAATAGGGACTGTTAGTGACTAACCACGGGGGTGTGTGCAATGGCAGGCTATGTGGTAACAAGGCCTGGTGTGTGGGCTAGGGGGCTGGGAAATGGGAGAGTTTCGGCCCTAAAATTATTGAACTCGATATTGAGTCTGGAGGGCTGCAGGGTCCCCAAGTGGAAAATGAGGTGTTGTTCCTCCAGCTTGTGCTGAGCTTCACTGGAATACTGCAGCAAGCCAGAGACACAGATGTTGGTCAGGGAACAGGGTGGTGCATTAGAGTGGCAGGCAACAGGTAGGTCAGGGATAAGGGTCTCGGCCCGAAATGTCAGCCTTTTTGCTCCTCTGATGCTGCTTGACCTGCTGTGTTCATCCAGCTCTACACCTTGTTATCTTAGGTAGTTCAGGGTCTTTTTTGTGAGCAGAATGTAGACGTTCTGCAAAGCGGTCACCAAGTCTATGCCAATGGCCTTGATATCAATGACCCTGATGTCAAAGAGTCATCTATTACACCCAAACTCTGGGTAAGGTTCCCGAGTTATTAAATGACAGTTGGAAACCCGAAATCATTGAACTCCTGAGTGGTGAGGGATGAACTGGTTTCCTTTCTTTATTCAGTTGCTCCCTCAGTTGATTGCAACAAAGTTAATTAAAAGGGATGTCTTTAACCCAGACCAAATGGACTTATGTTTAAAAGCAGCCAGGCTTTCTTGACTTAATATATGACTGTTTATTAGTTAAGTGTGAAAAGAAACAGTAGCACAATGCACCTAAATACTGATGAGGAATACTAAGTGAGTTGAAGACAAATAAAAATTAAAAGAAATAAGAATCAATTTCACTGGGTGGTTTGTGAAGATTGGATAGTGGAATGTTGATAGCCAAATAGTCAATTTTAAGATTCTTGGCTTTTGTATGTTAGTTGTGTCACCTTTTGTCCCGTTTTCTTTGATGGTGGTTAGCTGGCAGCATTCAGAGCGAGAAACTATTTTTCCTACAATGCAGAGTTGACTGGTGAATGGTTCTTTCACAACAGCGCTCAAATCCAAGTTAATGAGCACATGAACTCTGTTCACTAATTTCCCTATTTCCACAAGCACATCTTCTCCCACTAGTACAAACGTACATCAGAATAATGGTAATAAAATGTGAGGCTGGATGAGCACAGCAGGCCCAGCAACATCTCAGGGGCATAAAAGCTGACGTTTCGGGCCTAGACCACTTCATGTACATCAGAATAATAATAGTTTTTAGCCCCTTATCTTGCGTGTATTCCTGGAAGGCCAAAATTAAAGAAGCATCTGCAAGAGGTGGCTTTTGACTGCAAGTGGAATGATGGTCAGCCTCCTTCTTAGCCTTTCCTGTTAGCTCTCACTCTCTCTTTTAACTTTGCTTGACACTTCTACAGGTACAATGGTCCATGGCTCCCACATTTCATGACAGACATGTGCCAGACAGGACTGAATTTATATCTGCAGGCTCTTTTTACCTGTAACTGTTGTCTACTAAGCTTCTGCCCCACCCTCCTAAGCAACTGAGTCATTTGTGATTCAATTAAGAATGCCCATCTTTGAAAAGAAATATATTCTGTAATTACAGGTTAAGAATGCTCAGAGTACTTTGGGGTTTCAATCCATTGTTAGGAAACAACTTGCTACCTTGGAGTCATAATGACTGCAACACAAATTCCTGTCTGTTCCATTGTTTAAACCTCAATCATAGAAACAGGCCCTTCAGCCCAACAAGTCCACATTGACCCACAGACCATTCCACCCAGACCCACCCCCCAATCTACACGCCCCTGGACACTGCAGGCAATTTAGCATGCCAATCTACCTAGCCTATCCATTTTTGGACTGTGGGAGGAAACCCACGCAGACATGGGGAGAATATGCAAAATCTACGCAGTCACCTGGGGGTGGAATCGAACCTGGGTCCCTGGTGCTGTGAGGCAGCCGTGCCAACCACTGAGCCGTTGTATCACTGTTGCCTACTAAGCTTCTTCCTTGCCCCCCTAAGCAACTGAGTCATTTGTGATTCAATGGCTGCAGTTCCCAGATGAACCATAACTCTGACCACTATTCCAAATTTAGAGAGTGAGTTGAGCTCCATGAACTACCTATTTGATCTCTTTGCCTGTCTGGCGGTCACACATTGCCTCTCTGTTTGAACACTCTTAAGCTGCAAGCTGACTGCCTTCTGCACATGCTCTCCATGTAACTTATCAATTCTGCAGATGCGCTGTCGTGACACAGTGCTGAAAGTCAGAGCTCGAGATCTGGGTCCAGAAAACAAGAAGCATCCTAGAGTTCTCATACAGCGCTGAATGTGGTTTCAACAGCAACACCACCTTACCTCTATTACTCTTTTCTTTAAATAAAAGTCAGAAATAAACATAAGATTGCCCCTAATCGGGACAAATAAATCACTCGGCAGCAGCACAATCAGGTCCATGTGACATGCTTTCGGCACGTTAGATGTTTTTAGCCCTCTCCTTGACATTCATGCTTAATTGGCTCTGGAATTCAACAATTCTTCAACTAATCAGTCAGTTAAAAGAAGTATGCAAAACCCAGTATGTTCTCTTTATGTACCTTTACCCTACAAAAGCTTTGGGCTCCAATGGTCCTCAGTTGTTCATTGAAGATGGGAGAGATTCTTTAAGGGATCATATGTTGTAGACAACCATAAAGAATTAAAACTTGGCAAATGAGTTCAGTGACAATAGTTTTCAGCACCGCTGTCTCGAGCAAACCATAGAGTTTGGCCTTGGAACTGATAAAATAAACCTATTTTGAAGGAAGTTAGCTGAAACATCTCTAAGGCACCTGGGCCAAATATATTCTCTTTTTGATCAGAGATAATGGGAACTGTAGATGCTGGAGAATCCAAGATAATAAAGTGTGAGGCTGGATGAACACAGCAGGCCAAGCAGCATCTCAGGAGCACAAAAGCTGACGCTTCAGGCCTAGATCCTACATCAGTGAGGGGAATGGGGAGAGGCTTCTGAAATAAATGGGGAGAGAGTGGGAGGGGGACTGAAGATGGATAGAGGAGTAGATAGGTGGAGAGGAGAGTATAGGTGGGGGGGTGGGGAGGGGATAGGTCAGTCCGGGGAAGACGGACAGGTCAAGGAGGCGGAATGAGGTTAGTAGATGGGAAATTGAGGTGCAGCTTGAGGTGGGAGGAAGGGATAGGTGAGAGGAAGAACAGGTTAGGGAGGCGGGGACGAGCTGGGCTGGTTTTGGGATGCAGTGGGGGGAGGGGACGAGCTGGGCTGGTTTTGGGATGCAGTGGGGGATGGGGAGATTTTGAAACTTGTGAAGTCCACATTGATACCATTGGGCTGCAGGATTCCCCAGCGGAATATGAGTTGCTGTTCCTGCAACCTTCTGGTGACATCATTGTGGCACTGCAGGAGGCCCATGATGGACATGTCGTCTAAAGAATGGGAGGGGTAGTTAAAACGGTTCGCGACTGGGAGGTGCAGTTGTTTATTGCGAACTGAGGGGAGGTGTTCTGCAAAGCGGTCCCCAAACCTCCGCTTGGTTTCCCCAATGTGCAGGAAGCCACACCGGGTACAGTGGATACAGTATACTACATTGGCAGATGTGCAGGTGAACATCTGCTTAATATGGAAAGTCATCTTGGGGCCTGGGATGGGGGCGAGGGAGGAGGTGTGGGGCAATTGTAGCACTTCCTGCGGTTGCAGGAGAAGGTGTCGAGTGTGGTGGGTTTGGAGGGGAGTGTGGAGCGAACAAGGGAATCATGGAGAGAGTGGTCTCTCCGGAAGCCAGACAAGGGTGGGGATGGAAAAATGTCTTGGGTAGTGGGGTCGGATTGTAGATGGTGGAAGTGTCGGAGGATGATGCATTGTATCCGGAGGTTGGTGGGGTGATATGTGAGGACGAGGGGGATTCTCTCAGAGCGATAATTGCAGGGGCGGGTTGTGAGGGATGTGTTGCAGGAAATGCAGGAGACACGGTCAAAGGCGTTCTCGATCACTGCGGGGGGGGGGGTGTTGCGGTCCTTGAAGAACGCAGCCATCTGGGATGTGCAGGAGTGGAATGCCTCACCCTGGGAGCAGATGCAGTGAAGGCGAAGGAATTGGGAATAGGGGATGGAATTTTTGCAGGAGGGTGGGTGGGAGGAGGTGTATTCTAGGTAGCTGTGGGAGTCGGTAGGCTTGAAATGGACATCAGTTTCTAGGTGGTTGCCTGAGATGGAGACTGAGAGGTCCAGGAATGTGAGGGATGTGTTGGAGATGGCCCAGGTGAACTTGAGGTTGGGGTGGTAGGTGTTGGTGAAGTGGATGAACTGTTCGAGCTCCTCTTGGGAGCAAGAGGCGGTGCCGATACAGTCATCAATGTAACGGAGGAAGAGGTGGGTTTGGGGCCAGTGTGGGTGCGGAAGAAGGACTGTTCCACGTAACCTACAAAGAGGCAGGCATAGCTTGGGCCCATGTGGGCACCCATGGCCACCCCCTTTGTCTGTAGGAAGTGGGAGGAATCGAAAGAGAAGTGGTTGAGGGTGAGGACGAGTTTGGCTAGGTGGATGAGGGTGTCAGTGGAGGGGAACTAGTCGGGCCTGCAGGACAGGAAGAAGCAGAGGCCTTTAGGCCATCTGCATGGGGAACGCAAGTGTATAGGGATTGGACGTCCATGGTGTTCATGACCAGGGAATTGGAAGTTCTGGAGGAGGTGGAGGGCGTGGGTGGTGTCACGGACGTAGGTGGGTCATATTCTCTTTTTGACTCAAGAATATTGGTACATTTTGTTTCCAAGACCTGGTTTGATTTCATCTTCCATTTTCATGGATCCAAACCCATGGCCTGATTGGATAGGTTACTGCTGAATAATGCAGTTTGGAAATTTTGTTTGCAGCATCTATTTTTAGGCATTTTAAGCTCCAGGCAGGAAGTGAACACCCATTTCTGGCTTTACAGAGAAAAGAAGCATACAGTGGCAAGAATGCATGTACAATCTTTAAAATCAAGAATATCATATTTAACTTAGAGCCTCAAGCCACAGGCTTTTACCAGGAGCTACAACTTAGAATGTGGAAGACTTCTGAACTTGCAAGGAGAATATGACCTTGGAGGACAACCTTGAGTACCTCTGAAAGTATGGTGCCATCCTGCAGACTGTGGCATCTCAGTGGTGAGTAACATCAATTTCAGCCTGTTGGCTGAACTATCTGTCATCCTGAATCCACAAAGCTAAGGCCACTCTGCAAGGGAGCTGCCTCAGAGAGTTCCCAAGGCTTGTTGGAGATCAGAGTGTTGGAGCGATGTGAGTCTCTGAAAGCTCATTTCGACAGTGGTACCTGAAACCACAAGACAACCTTCACAACTTGTATAGCTCATCCTAGCAAAGAAGGGTGGGGCAGTATGAAGTACAACGGCAAACTTTAGAATTAAACCTCTGCTCTTCACTGTTCTCCCACACTGATCTGAAGGACTGATGGACAGCTCAGTTAAGGACCACCTTTATTTTGCAAATCTTAGCCGGTAATCCAGCCCAGGTGGCACAGTGTTCCACAGGAACAAAAATTTGGAAGACTCGATTTTAACTTGCAGTGAGAACCAGGAGGGAGCGTAGCATGTCCTTCCAGGGCGTTATGTCAGAAGATTTGCATTTAAATCCTGCTTGTCAGCTATTTGCCATCTTGGTAACAGAGAGCAGGCATTCCAAAGGCCTCTAAAAGGCAGGATGAGGAGGGTCCTCGGGCAGCATCAATGAAGGAAAGCAATCGGCTGTAACAGAGCTTCAGGCTTTAAGGGATGGTCCTGAAAATGTAAGGTTTCCTATTGTGTCTACTTTTAACTAAGCACAAGAAGGGAGGGTATATTATCACACTTACTCTACCAGCAGTAAAGGAGTGGGATAGGTTCGGAGGGAGACCAGAAAAGGCAAGTCTTTGGCTAAAGACTGAATCGGAGATGTGCAGATGACCAAGGCGTCCAAATTTCTCAATGAAACATCGTGTAACCCCAAATATTCAGTTCCCAGTTTTGATTTTGTTGTAACCATGTCTCCATTAACTTCAGTACGTGCCATTAATAATGCATTTCTTTTGTCCCAAATTCAAATGCCTTTATGTGAAAAGACATTAATTTTGTCTTTTTACTATTTCTTTCCTCCTTTGGCCTTACTTGCTACTTTTTTATATTTGTACACACTGTCCCTTCCTGTCACTCTCTGGGTATCATTACCAAATAGGTGCTCTGCAATGCTGCCATAGATTTTGCTTTATAAGCCCGTGTGTCCCTCACTAAGGTCCTCTATCTATCTCACCTCCATTTAGTTTATTGCATTCTCTACAACCCTAAGTAATTTGATTCACCAGAATGCTGGTCCGAAAATGGTTCAAGCCAGCCCATCCCATTGAAACGGCATAGGTTTCCAAGTTCATATCTTTAATGAATACAGATTCACACAATGGTGGTGCAACTGGATTACAATGATTTGGTGTTGCAGTGCAACTATCTCTGATCACCTTGAGTGGTATGTTGATTCATTAGACTAACAATTTCGAATAGCGCCATACACATGGCGTTGCTGTTGTTGGTCATCATTTTGCAGGTAGGAGAAGTGATCTCTTAAGACTCTTGGAGGATAGACCTCCTAGCGAGTGCCCACTTCTTCCTTCCTCTCGAAGCATCTTCCTTTCTCTGTCCAAGTGGTGCTGCAGGCCAAGAGGAGCTACAACATCTCCCATTGCTGAAATCAACTTACTCCTGATACGCCTTCTAGCTTTTCTGATTTCCTTGGAAAAGTCCAGCATAGACCCCTTGTAAATCCAAGAGCTTTTCAAAACTCCTCCAGTATCACTCAACATACTTTGTCTACTAACGCTGCACCAGCAAAAGAAAGTCAAAAGACACCTCAAGGTGAGGGTTGCGTGGTTAGCTCTTTAAATAGTGTCAGTGGGTGGATGTTTGGGTCGGGTGTGCTGCAGGGAGCCCTTGTGCAGCAGGGAATCCTTTGGGAGTGATTTAGAGAGACCATTAACAGGATCTGAATGATCCAAAATAGCAGATCAAATGTCAAGTCAGCTTTAGATTTTGGTTCTGCCACCCGCTCTCTGTTTTTGAGTTTTGCGTTTCTATAGTGCTGGCTCCAATGGTGGTAAAGAATGGAAATTCATGTCTACATCTACTTCCTGAAAATCACTCCAAATTGTTGAGGATCTCTATTAGGTCAGGCTTCAAATTTTCCAGAAAAGGGTTCCAACCTCATTAAAGCTTATTTGCACCTTTTCCAGTTTGTTTCTATTCTTTATGAGCTATAATCAGAACTGTAAAGAGTATTCCAAAGTGACCCATGGTTCTATATAAGCTTTGCATACTTCTCTCATTCAATTCTGGCTCTTTAGAAACTAACTCCATATTCTTACGGCTTTACAAACTTGTGTCACTACTTCCAGTGATTTTTGTATCTGTCACTGCACATTTTCCTGCTCCTTGGGTACGATGGTTACTAGCAACTTCATTGACCGTTTATTGATTTTGCAAAAAGCAGTAAATTCTTGGTAAATGTTCTAATATGTAACATTATGATGTAATGGCATTGATTTCTTCTTCTCCTTATGCCTGGAAACAAGAGCCGACCAATCTCCTTGCAAGACCATCAATGATCTTAAACATTTTCACTGGAGCCGCAAATAAAAACCAAAGTGGCTTTTATTTATTTGCTGAGATAATGGGAACTGCAGATGCTGGAGAATCCAAGATAATACAATGTGAGGCTGGATGAACACAGCAGGCCAAGCAGCATCTCAGGAGCACAAAAGCTGACGTTTCGGGCCTAGACCCTTCATCAGAGAGGGGGATGGGGTGAGGGTTCTGGAATAAATAGGGAGAGAGGGGGAGGCAGACCGAAGATGGAGAGTAAAGAAGATAGGTGGAGAGAGTATAGGTGGGGAGGTAGGGAGGGGATAGGTCAGTCCAGGGAAGACGGACAGGTCAAGGAGGTGGGATGAGGTTGGTAGGTAGATGGGGGTGCGGCTTGGGGTGGGAGGAAGGGATGGGTGAGAGGAAGAACCGGTTAGGGAGGCAGAGACAGGTTGGACTGGTTTTGGGATGCAGTGGGTGGGGGGGAAGAGCTGGGCTGGTTGTGTGGTGCAGTGGGGGGAGGGGACGAACTGGGCTGGTTTAGGGATGCAGTAGGGGAAGGGGAGATTTTGAAACTGGTGAAGTCCACATTGATACCATATGGCTGCAGGGTTCCCAGGCGGAATATGAGTTGCTGTTCCTGCAACCTTTGGGTGGCATCATTGTGGCACTGCAGGAGGCCCATGATGGACATGTCATCTAAAGAATGGGAGGGGGAGTGGAAATGGTTTGCGACTGGGAGGTGCAGTTGTTTGTTGCGAACTGAGCGGAGATGTTCTGCAAAGCGGTCCCCAAGCCTCCGCTTGGTTTCCCCAATGTAGAGGAAGCCACACCGGGTACAGTGGATGCAGTATACCACATTGGCAGATGTGCAGGTGAACCTCTGCTTAATGTGGAATGTCATCTTGGGGCCTGGGATAGGGGTGAGGGAGGAGGTGTGGGGGCAAGTGTAGCATTTCCTGCGGTTGCAGGGGAAGGTGCCGGGTGTGGTGGGGTTGGAGGGCAGTGTGGAGCGAACAAGGGAGTCACGGAGAGAGTGGTCTCTCCGGAAAGCAGACAGGGGTGGGGATGGAAAAATGTCTTGGGTGGTGGGGTCGGATAGTAAATGGCGGAAGTGTCGGAGGATGATGCGTTGTATCCGGAGGTTGGTAGGGTGGTGTGTGAGAATGAGGGACTCCCCCTCCCATTCTCTAGATGACATGTCCATCATGGGCCTCCTGCAGTGCCACAATGATGCCACCCGAAGGTTGCAGGAACAGCAACTCATATTCCGCCTGGGAACCCTGCAGCCTAATGGTATCAGTGTGGACTTCACCAGTTTCAAAATCTCCCCTTCCCCTACTGCATCCCTAAACCAGCCCAGTTCGTCCCCTCCCCCCACTGCACCACACAACCAGCCCAGCTCTTCCCCCCCACCCACTGCATCCCAAAACCAGTCCAACCTGTCTCTGCCTCCCTAACCTGTTCTTCCTCTCACCCATCCCTTCCTCCCACCCCAAGCCGCACCCCCATCTACCTACCAACCTCATCCCACCTCCTTGACCTGTCCGTCTTCCCTGGACTGACCTATCCCCTCCCTACCTCCCCACCTATACTCTCTCCACCTATCTTCTTTACTCTCCATCTTCGGTCCACCTCCCCCTCTCTCCGTATTTATTCCAGTTCCCTCTCCCCATCCCCCTCTCTGATGAAGGGTCTAGGCCCGAAACGTCAGCTTTTGTGCTCCTGAGATGCTGCTTGGCCTGCTGTGTTCATCCAGCCTCATATTGTATTATTTATTTGCTCTCAGCATCTTGGTGTCATTGACAAAATAGCATTTATTACCCATCCCTAGTTGCTCTTAGAAAGTGGTAGCCTTCTGCAAGCACCTTCACAATGCTATTAATGGGAAATTTCAGGAGGTTGATCCAGTCACAATGATGGAAATGCAAACCTTTTCTCAGTTAGGACACTGTCTTGGAGGGAACATGGGGGCAGTGCTCTCTAAGCCTTGCTGTAATTCTGTCTAGTAGAGGTTACAGGGTTAAGGAACTGCTGTCAAATTGAAATTGCTTAATTCCTGCCTGCAGGGCATTCTAACAATGAGACATACTGCAGCCATTGTGCATAGACAGTGGAAGAGGGTAGATTCTTCCTGCAACATTACTAGACATATACTCAAGGCCAAGCAGTATCCCTATCTACAGGTGTAAGCACTATTCTTGGTCTCTAGGAGAAGATGTCTAGATGCTATGTGTCCCTTCATTAGCTTCTTCAATAAAGGTCTACCATTCAGGGAGCAGTTTCCAAGAGGAGAGGGTAGCACCAAGAGCTTTGCATTCAAGGGCATTTTTCAATACTTTATAGTCACAAAAAACACTCTGAATCCTGCTCCATGTTAGGGTGATGCCTGGTGCAAGTGGTTATGGTGTAGATGTCCGAGTTTAACATTTAACTAATGTACTATTTAAGAGGGCTCAGAACATAGTCAAAACAGAAGGTACGATACTGTCACATTTTTCACCTGAAGAACTCGAGTTGAATACAAAAAAGCTGGTTGAAATGTCTTATGTGACTTCAAACTTTCTTAAGAATTGCTTTTTAAAATGGGGTTAAATTTAATTCTCAGTTAATACACTGTAGCGTGACAACAGGTGAGACCCCAGTGAACATAAGCACCAATGTTTCGTATGCTCCACGGTTGTGGCCCTTTGAACTCAGTACCCAACTGATAGAATTACTCTATTCTTCTTTACATGTATCATATGATGTTATAGGACCACCTTGGAGAGTAAGACCTTGATTCAACATCTCGCCTATAAGGTGAGGTCTCTGAATGTACAACACACACTGGGTACTGCACTGAAATGGTGGCTTAGATTATGTGCTCAAATGTCTGGAGTGGAACTTGAATCCAAAACTAAAGTCTCAAAGACATGAGTGCTACTATTGAGTCCAGGCTGACATTTCGAATGTTGTATTTTCGCATCCCATTGCTGAAATTTAAATGCTTCATCTAAAACCAATCTTCTGTGCAATACAGCTGTGGCATTAAATAAAGACAAGATGGAGAAGTTGGACTGGGCCAACATTAATCCTTCAGTCCATTTCCAAAACATATATGATCATCTCATTATATCGTTATTTATGAGAACTGGCAACATTCAAAATGATTGCATTTGCTTATCTATTACCCTCCAAAAGTAAATTGGGTGTAAAGTAAACTCATGGAAAGGAGTTGTAAAAACTTTTCCTTTTTTCTTACAATCATCAATTTTTTTTTCTTGTATTGCATTGATAGAGAAATGGGTGAGAAAAAATGGAAATATGACCGTTCGGCCTTTCATAACTACCCTATTCACAAAGAGCTACAGAACAGAGGGATTTGGAAGTCCTCATCCATGCATCTCAAGAAGATCAGAGGATATGAGAGATGATAGATGGAATGTTTGCATTTATTTTAAAGAGAATGGAGTATAAAAGTAGGGAATTTTTTATAGAACTATACAAAGCAATAATCAGACGGCAGCTGGAATACTGTGAATAGTTTTTGGACTTTTATCAAAGTAAAGCCCTATTGGCATTGGAGGTAGTCCTGTGTAAGTTCAGTAGGCTGATACCAGGTACAGGAGGACTGTCTTGTGAGGACAGATTGAGTAGATTGTGGCTTTACTTGTAATATTGGACAAAGGAAGGTGACTTTATTGAAACATTCAAGATTCTTAGGGGACTTGACAGAGTCGATGCAAAATGGGTGTTTCTCCTGTGGGAGCATCAGTGACCAGACAGCACTGTCTCGGGATAACAGAACACATATTTAAGGCAAAGATAAAGAGGAATTTATTTACTGAAAGGGTATTGAAACTGTGGAATTCTTTATGAAAGAATTGGCACTGTGCCACAAAGTATATTGAAGGCCGAAATAGACAGATTTTTAATCAGTATGGAAACCAAGGGTTATAGGGAAAAGTAGTTGAGGATTATCACATCAGCCATGATCTCAGTGAATGGTGGAGCAGATTGAATGCATTGAGTAGTCTGCTTCTGTTCCTACATCTCGTGCTCATCTTACAGACCGGAAGTGCAGTTGGCATGTCAGGAACTAGATGCTTGGACCATCTGATTTTTACAAGATGATCGCAGTAAGATCATCATAAAATTTTACATACTGCCAAAGTCTCTCTTTCAGGAATTGTGTACCATTGCTTTCCTAGTACCCAACCCTAGTGCCAAAACTCCAGCCACTGTCAAATTGGCAGCAATAATTCTAACCTTCAGGTCACATCACAGTTTAAATGATACTCGGAGTTTACTCGGAAATCAGCTACTCAAGTTTTTGTACGAGGAGTGTTTTTGTTTACTGTTATCTAAACAGCGTGTTTTTATTTAGTCTGCTAGCTTAGTTCATAATCTTATTTGCAGTGTGTGAGAGCCCAACAGCGATCTGTCAGAGCAGAGCTCTCACTGCACAGCAATGATCGGGGATGTAGCTCGTTGTAAATCCCTATTGTCCCTTGACAGAATTGCATAGATGTACGCAAAAAGGATGGGCAGGGAAAGACCATCCAGGTCCTGCCCTACACAATGTGGATTGTGTACCTCCCAGAGTACAAACTTTATAATTACTGAGAGGTAGATAATTACCTCAAAGAGGCAAAAAAGCATAATGCAAACACAAGCTAATTTGAAGTGAAAAGATCCCATAACTAAATGGAATGAATACAGGAGATTGCACTGATCTAATTACATTTTATTATGATGTAAAGCATCTGCAAGGAAATACTTTGAGTTTCATTACTGCACTGTGTCAGCTCTTCCCTATTAGACTGTCATTAGGGTCTCATTCTCCACAAACAACATTATTGAATAATTCAATAGACAAAATGAAAACTGCAGCATTTGCATAACAGTGAACAAAACACTCCTTGTATCCCACAGTATGTTATTGCTTTCGTTGTTGAGGGAGGCAAGTATTCAGAGTAGAGAGATAATCAGGAGTAGGGAAACCTGCACTGTGCTGTTACAGAGAATATGGGAACTGCAGATGCTGGAGAATCCGAGATAACAAAGTGTGGAGCTGGATGAACACAGCAGGCCAAGCAGCATCAATGTGCTGTTATAGTTTCTTGAAATTCCCGCAAGCCATGCTGTGCTGTAGGTGTCCTTAAACTCCAGGGAGCTCCCAACCTCATGTAACAACATGGACAGAAGAGCTAAAGTCAAGAGGTGAGGGTGACTGGCCTTGAAAACCAAGGCTGCGATTGACTGATTGTGGCCGCAAGGAGCCCAAGCAAACTCAAGTCAATGGGAGCTGAGGGAAAACTCTCTGGTTGTTGGATTCATGCCTAACACAAGCAAAGTTTGCAGTAGTGTAAGAGGCTGGATGTCTCAGCCTAAGGGCATTATAACAGGAATCACTCAGAGTAATGTCCTAGGCTAACTACCTCCAGCTGCTTCATTAATCAATGTTCAGTCATATTCATGGCTAGTCGTGGTCCACGTCCATGTGAAGAAAGGCCTGAACAGCATTCAGGATTAGGCTGATAAATAGCAAGTAAAATTCAAGTCAACTGACCATGAGGAAATGACTCTCTCTGAAAAGAGAGAATCCAACCATTTCCCTAACATTTAACAGCATTACAATCACTGAAGAACCCATCATCAACATCCTGGAGATTAGCATTGACAAGGTTCTTATGTGGACCAGGCATATAAACACTGTGATCAACAGAACGGGTCAGAGACTGGGAACTGTCCAATGAGTAACTCACCTCATGGCTCCTCAAAGTGTCTTTACCATCTATGAGTCATAGGTCATGATTGTGATGGAATACTTTTGGGTTGTCTGATTGGCTGTGGCTCCAAAGCTCTCAGAATTTGACATAATCCTGGACAAAGCAGCCTGCCTGATTGACATTACCACTTTGAATATTCACTCTGTCCACCATGATGTACAACTGCAACAGTGTGTACTGTGTACATGTGCAGTGCTGCAATTTTAGATTCCTTTGAAGCCACCCACAAACCTGCAATCTCTATGAACTAGAAGAAAAAACACAGCAGACGCATTTGTTTTTTCTTTATTCATTAATGAGATGAGGACATGACTGGCTAGGCAGCATCTGTTGCCCATCCCTAATTGCCCAGAAGGCAGTTAAGAGTCAACCACATTGCTGTGAGTCTGGAGTCACATGCTGGCCAGACCAGGTAAGGATGGCAGTTCCCTTCCCTAAAGGACATTAGTAAACCAGGTGGGTTTCCTCTGACAATCGGCAATGGGTTCACAGTCATCATTAGATCCTTAACTCCAGATATTTATTGAATTCAAATTCCACCATCAGCCATGGCGGGATTTGAACCTGTGTCCCCAGAAGGTTACCGGGATCTCTGGATTAACAGTTCAGCAATAATACCACTAAACCATGCCTCCCCATGGTGACATTACCACCTGAAAGCTCCTCTCCAGGCTGCATGCTGTCTTGACATTGAACTATGTCACAATGTTGCTGGGTCAAAACAGTGAAATTCCCGACAACATTGTGGGTGTACTAACATTAGGTAGACTTTAGCAGTTTACAAAGGCAGTTTGCTTCCTATTTGCACCACATCCCAAGGTAATTTCTGACCACTCCTTCCCCGCCAGCCTCATGAAAATGAACCTGCTGGTACCAGGTTGGTAAGATCCCGTACTGCCACTACAGTAAAAGAAGGTTAATGCCCCTCTGCCTGTAGCCAGTGATGTCTCTGTGAGAAACCTGATCTCCAATGTGGCCTTCAATGCTTTTTATTTCGAAGCAGTAATGTTTCTGCTCCACTAAAGTTGCTTGTTGGTGCTCCAGCACTTCCAGGTTTTGCTTCCTTAGTAAGTTCCTTGATGCCCACATAAATCCCAACATGAACTGGATGTGTATTTAATGAAATCTAGCCCAGTATAAAGGACAAGGGTGTTGGTGGATGGAGAGAGATAAATGGATAAATGGATTTTTTTTGTCCTGCTGGGATTCCACACCAAAAAGGACAATCCCAGACCACAAATTCAACTGTTCTCATTTAGTAATAAAATGAATGATCTTTGTTTCAATGAGCTCCATTCAATTTTGAAAGGCTAGTACAGTAGCATGCAATCCCCTCCTGCAAGCACATATGAAAGGAGAACATACAAGGGTCTGACAAAATTCGTTGGACTAAGGACAACTGCCAATACATGCAAGCATTTAGACATTCTACAGTCCTATTCCTCTGATACTTTGGAACATATAATCAAGAGTAGAAAATTCATCCCCTGAAACATCTTTCGATATTCAAACAAGTTATGGCCAAACTGTGATAACAAGTTATGAAGTTGGATGAACATATCAGGCCAAGCAGCATCAGAGGAGCAGGAAGGCTGACATTTCGGGCCTAGATCCTTCTTCAGATCTTTCCATTTCTGTTATCTCAGATTCTCTAGCATCTGCAGTTCCTACTAACTATGGCCAAACTGTGCCATGATATCCCTTCATATCCTGGCCTAACTGTCTCAATCTTCATCATTTCTGTTGGTCAAGAACATTTTGGAGGAGACAGTTTCTCATTTCCACCATGCAGTTTGTGAGCAATGCTCCTAACTTCACTCTTCACTGTTTTCACTCTAATTTTAATTTTCTTCTGTTTTCTTATGGATTTTCTTACTGGAGGAAACAATTTCTCTGTAACCAATCTTATAATTATAAAATTCAATTAAATTAACTTCATTGAGATCACCCCCACAGCTTTCTAAGCTCAAATGAATATGAGGCAACTTTTATGAAGCCTGTTCTAAACATTTAACTCTTGATGCTTAACTATTTTTTACAATGTTGGCAGCATTTAGGTATAGCAGCAAGGCATGATGAAAACGGAGCAAGATATATGTGTGTCAACATTTGTAAGCTGCTGGCAATTAGCACTCTTGCATTATAATGCTGTACGCTCAGGAACATAATCAACCTTAGCACGAAACCTATTTGAGATTCTTCCCCATTTACACTCACTTTGCTTGCCATCCTTGTGCTGGCCAAAAACTATTTTGCTCACGTCCTTCCATGTTTAGGGAATAAGTGACTCTGTTCAAACATTCCATGATGTTAGAATGGTATTTTTTGCCCATGAGTGACGGTCATCCCAAGAGGGACTACCTCCACTGTACCACCCTGTGCAAGCAAGATCTCCAATAGAAATTTTAAGTTGTTTAGGAGGAAGCCCAGCTTGAAGTGCAATCGGCTGTTTTGCCATCCCACAATCACAGTCTATGTGAAAAACACCATCAAAATGTGGTAAATATTCTGACTTCACATTGTTGAGTAATGAGATTCATAATGTACATTCTGTTACATTTTGGAGCTTTCAAGGCAGAGTGACTGCAGGGTTCAATATCACAACAGTTATGAACAAACCCTGGGCAAGGATCCCCAATTCATTATAGTTCCAGATAGGATACTCCAATTTATTTAATTCCTGGACGAGGAGTGATGAATAGGCTCCCCTTCTTTATTTATCTGCCCCTTCAGCTGATCACAATAATATTAATGTAAAGAGGTTCCTTCCCCTTGAGAATACCTTTTTCCCCAGATCAAATAAATTTGTGTTTAAAAGAATCCAATTTAACCAGGCTTTTTGGGTTAACAACAAAAAGTTTATCAGTCACTGAATGCAAGAAGAAATACTAAAGCAGCAAACACACAGATTAGAAATAGAAGGTGAATCCAAAAAAAGTAGAATTTAAAAAAAATAGAACAGACTGTTGTTTGTGAAGAGCAGGTTGTAAAACATTGCAGCTATTACATGGTTTGGGACAAGTAGCAATGATTTTGGTAATTGAACAGTCAATTTTGAGATTCTTAGCTTATTTCAGGTTGATTGAAATTCCTTTGTTCTGGTTCTTTATAATAATGACTGGCTGGCAGCACTCAGTGTGAGTGAGACACTTTTTCCTATCTTTACCTGCTGGTTGGGGTGTTTAATGGCTTTTCCAATTTGTGACCTTCAGAGCACACTAATCCACACATTCTTAAAGCTGGCAACAGACATTGACTGATCCAAGGCTGCACTCTTGGTTTTTAACCTTTTTTTATATGCCCCTGGAAGGATAAAAAGCAATAACGTCAGACGGGGATTGCTTCCTGACTGTCCCGGGGGAGTGCAGTGGGCCTCTTGTTGTCTCTTCCTCTTCAGTCTTTCTGTTTGAAGTTTCTTCTCTGCACGCATGATACTTCACGGATCTGCACAGAGCCATGCTAAACAATCACTGAATTTACACATACAGTCATCTTTTGGTTGTCGCTATCCTCTTTTTTAAACATAAAACACGCGTTGGAAATAAGAGTTTGATGTGTCCTTAGGCACTTTGAGGTCCCATTGTGTCATCATGATACACCTCCTCCTATAGTGGATTGTATGTCCCAATGAACAGTGCATACCTTTGGAAAGTAATTGCATGGAGAGAGACAGCCCTTTAAGCTCAGCATGTCCACATCAGGGCTTATGATCTGCTCCCAACCACCTTCGTTTAACTCATGAATATAACCTTCAATCTGTTGCTCACTAAGGGGTGATACAGTAGCTCAGTGGTTAGCACTGCTGTTTCACAAAGCTTAGGGACCCAGTGTTTGATTCTACCCTCAGGTGACTGTGTGGAATTTACACGTTCTCTCCGTGTCTGCTTGGATTTCCTCTGGGTGCTCTGGCTTCCAGCACAAAGGTGTGCAGGCTCGGTGGATTGGCCATGCTAAATTGTCCATAGTGTTCAGGGGTGTGCAGGCTAGGTGGGTTAGCCATGGGAAATGCAAGGTTACAGGGTAGGGGGTGGGTACTCTTCAGAGTATCAGTGTGTACTTGATGGGCTGAATGGCCTGCTGCTGCACTGTGGGCAATCTAATGCTGAGTGTTAATATAATTTTTCTTTAAATACATTGTGGCTAGTTAAATTTTTTTGAGGTTCCTGGTTTGAGCAGTGTGATCTGATGTTGCCAACTGATCCTTTTGGCTTCGGTATGTAGACAGATTGACAGACACTGTCAGACTGAAATGCAGGAAAACAGGCAGGCAAGTATATTTGACATTTTACATTTTACTGCAAGTAAAAGCACTCAATGCAAAGAGTAAGGCCCTGAATTCTAATGGGGTTCTCCTGATCCTGTGCTAGGACTCAGTACAGCAGGCAGTTGGAGCTTCTTCCTCACAGTCGTGAAGAAATATGAACAGGATATTATGACCTTTTCTGCAGAGATTCAGAATTTCGTGCAGAGTTATGAGTCACATATCTCTATGGCTGTGGCAATCCCCTCAGAATGTCAGAACAAGAGAAATGGTTGTCTTGTGCCTTTTATGTGGCAAAAGCATGAGCACACAGCCTCTCTGTTGCAACTTAGGGAATCACAGTAACCGCCCTGAATACAGTAAGGCCTAGCAAACAGCAACCAGACAAATGACCGGTAATGTATTTCACTAATGTTAGGGGCTTGGTTAAATACCTCACCTGAAGGCCAGCCCTGCCGACAGTGTAGCGCTTCCTCAGAATTGCACTGGAGTGTGCTCAAGCCTCTGGAATGGGGTTTGTGCTTGCAATCCTCCAACACTGAGGTGATAATGCCATCAGCTGATTCACTACCGTTCAGTCTAAATTCTGCAGAGTGCAGTAACATTGAGAAATCAGGCAACTTACAGCTGCTATAGCCCTCACATTGACTTACACTAACAAGGTCAGAGGCTCAAAAAGGGAAAGGGGTCCTTGGGGATGTGTTCATTGGTAGAAAATTGGTGGAAATGTCAATGATCTGCTTGCTATCTGAACAAAATACCTGCATGGTTTGTACACAGTTAAGATACTAAAAGCAGACATGAATTTTACCCTTATTGTAGTTACTTGTTTTCTCTTCATAGTCAGGCTGACCATTCAATCATTCATCTACTCAGAGAATGAAATATTTTCACAGGGGTCACAAACCAGAGGCTCTCAGGGGAGCGAGTGACTGCAAAGGGAAAGGAGATCAAAGTGTGATGAAAATCTCTCAACTTTGAAAGTTAAAACACATAATTCTTCCTCTTTTGATTTTCATCAGTGATGCAATTTTGAAAGAGGTGCACTGTTACAAGTGGTGAGTTTGATACGATGGATAAAATCAGATATATGTTCAGCAGAGCTTGTTACTATTTATGAAATTAGCAAAATTAGGACTTGATGATAACTCGCGCAAATCAAGGCATAATTAGAAATTTGCTATCTTTATGACTCAAGTACATTTGCCATTGGTGTGGATGATTCAGTGATTATTTAATGTTTACTTTTCTGAGATTTGAGAAACTTGTAGACAGAACTTTGAATGTTCTTCCAAGTTTCAACTATTGGAGTCTTTGTTGAAATCAGGCTTTCCTCTGTTTGAACCAGAGGCTGTACTGCCTCAAGGACTCTGAACACAGCCTGGGCCCTCAGGACTCTGTCCCAAGATACATGTGAAATCAGCAGGGCACAAATGTTGAATTATTTTGAAAATTTTAAAACGCTAGATCTTTGTTACTTTATTTCCTGTTAAAGAGTGATTTCAGAGAAAAAGGAACAAACTTTTTCATCCCTGCAGTAGAAATGCTTTTAGCATGTCCCAGCTGTTCTGTGTATAATACTCAATTCGTAATAAACAACTGCACCTCCGAGTCACGAACCTTTTTAACTCCCCCTCCCATTCTTTAGATGGCATGTCCATCATGGGCCTCCTGCAGTGCCACAACGATGCCACCCGAAGGTTGCAGGAACAGCAATTCATATTCCGCTTGCGAACTCTGTAGCTCAATGGTATCAATGTGGATTTCACAAGCTTCAAAATCCCCCCTCCTCCCACTGCATCCCAAAACCAGCCCAGCTCGTCACCCCCCCCCCATAGCCTGTTCTTCCTCTCACCTATCCCCTCCTCCCACCTCAAGCCGCACTCCCATTTCCTTCCTACTAGCCTCATCCTGCCCCTTTAACCTGCCCGTCCTCCCCAGACTGACCTATCCCCTCCCTACCTCCCCACCAATACTCATCTCTACAGGCTCCATCCCCGCCCCTTTAACTTGTCTGTCGCCTCTCCACCTATCTTCTCCTCTATCCATTTTCTATCCGCCTCCCCCTCTCTCCCTATTTATTTCATTACCCTCACCCCCGCTCCCTTTTCTGATGAAGGGTCTAGGCCCGAAATGTCCACTTTTGTGCTCCTAAGATGCTGCTTGGCCTGCTGTGTTCATCCAGCTCCACACTTTGTTGTCTCGGATTCTCCAGCATCTGCAGTTCCCATTATCTCCGATACAAAAAGACCCAGTTTTGCCATAATTTCAAATGGGAGCTTCTGATTAAAGTGAAATAATTTGATGCTGCTGTAGCCATCTATGGGCATAAAGAAATCTTTGAGAAAGTTACCACTCTGGTAAATTCACTCATTCCACACTGACAGTGATACCCACAGTCCAAGAAAGCATTGTTACTACCTAATAACACTGATTCACTAACCCATTTGCTGCTTCTTCCCCTGAGAATGTTGCAACGATGAATTTACCCAGATGCTTTGCTGGCTCAGTGAAGTTCTATTGGAATTTATGATATTCATCCAAGTTGTTGCTGAAATTTTTTGTCAAATCTCTTGAAGCAAGCTGTTTTACACTGGTTCCAATCACGTCACAAATGTTGAATTTGATTTTTTAAAATGAAAATCCACTGCAAGCTGTTTTACACTGGTTCCAATCACGTCACAAATGTTGAATTTGATTTTTTAAAATGAAAATCCACTGTTTCTGTGCCTCCTGACCACACTCCATTTTTTTTTGTATGGTCTTTAGCTGGGGCTGGCACAGGCTGTTTCCATGCAACAATCTCAATGAAAAATGCATCTCCTTGCAGAAATTGTGACTACCTGCTGATGAGCTGGAAATATTCTGAATGGTAAGTGTAAAACAGTTGGACATCTTTAAATGTCACTTCTTGATACAGTCTCACAAAGTGGATGTGGTTTTAATGCAGTGTTTCATTGCATGGATTTGTCCTACAAAGTTAAGTTAATCCTTGCTTTGAACACCATTATGTATTTGTTGTTGTCATGTATAACAATGATTTTCCAACTACCAGAAGTTCCATAATGTTTTGAAAACATTTTTTAGAAGTTCTGTCAGCCTCCACTATAATCTTTGGTGTTGTAATTTAAATTGACTGACAGTCCTGGCTGTTTAAAATAGATGTTTTAGGCTTTTGGCAGTTAAAATGTCGCTGCAGTTTCACATAGATCATACAGGAGGAGTGGGAACACAGTGTGGAGCTGGAGGAACACAGCAGGGTGAGTGGCTATAGAGGATATATAGAACATGGAGGTGGCATGGGGGAATCTGAGGTAGCATGTTGTGCATTGAAAATTGCATTGTGCACTTTGCCTGCTAATCACATGCACCAACAGAGACAATCTAGAGGGAATAAAAAGGAACACATATTTTCATGGAGATAGTAAGAACTGCAGATGCTGGAGTCAGAGATAACACAGTGTGGTGCAGGAGGAGCGCAGCAGGCCAGGCAGCATCAGAGGAGCAGGATGTTTAGGGTCCGGACCCCTTTTCTTCAGAAAATGCAGTATTGCCTCGGAATGCTTCTTACTAAAAGTTACTGTTACTTCTCAGAAACCTCACAGGGTAGCATAAATATAATAAAGGTACACGGGATGGGATTTGGGGAATAGTGGTGGGCTCTAAACATATTTGGAGCTGGGCTGTTTTGTTGGAGAACTAAAGCAGACCTCCTAACTGGCCCAAGATTGTACTCTCACACCATCACGTTTCACAAATGGTCACTTCCATCTAGAAGGAGACAAGTGGTGCAGAGACAAGGAAATACCATCTCCTGCAAGATCCCCTCCAAGCCATTCACCATCCTGACTTGGAAGGGAAGGCAATGGTCTAGGGATGTTATTGCTGGACTGTTATTGCAGGACTCCAGACAATGAAGTGTTCTGTGGGAACTCGGGTTTGAATCCTGCCACAGCAGATGGTGGAATTTATATTCAATAGAACTCTGGAATTAAGAGTCTAATAGTGACCATGAATCCATTATCAATTGTTAGATAAATCCACCATCTCGTTCATTAATCCTCTTGAGGGGAGTAAAGTTCTATCCTTACCTGGTCTGACCTACATATGACTCCAGATCAACAGCGATATGTTTGACTCTTAGCCGCCCGCTGGGAAATTGGAGATGGCCCAGCCAATGACACCCACATCCCATGAGTGAAGAAACAAACACACTACTCTGCAAATCTGACCCCATTGCGAAAATGCAAGGTCCCACATAGATTGGAATTGCATTTTGGAAACATTAGAAGTGCTCAAAACATCGGGATCTTTAATTATCTTCATCAGTTCACCTTTTATTCTTTTTGTAACTACGATTAACCTTTATTATTAAAACCGTCTTTTGTTTCACACGTATAAAGACTTTTCCACAGTTCTGGCACAATAACCTTCAGGAACCACTCAGTAAGAAATTGCAGCTGTCCACTAAGTTCGGACTTATCACAAAGATGGAGAGAATTTTGGCAGCATTGTTTAGAAAATAGTGACTTAGGGCAGTTTTTGTAGAAAATTGCACTGTTGGTAGATTAATGTCAATTAGCAGTGTACAGATGACTGTCTTTCCCATCGTGACAGAAGAAGCATTTAATAACTCCACAAAATTTCTCCAAATATGACCAGAAGTACCCCGACTTCCACTGATCCCAGCTAGATCAGACTAAATGTCTGCTTAAAGTACTAAAATTAAACATCCCCATCCTGACCTAGGATATTTACAATCATTGGACCTCACTCTACTAGTGCCCTAAGAATTACTGAGACACACCTTTCTTCTTAAAAAAACTGTTTCCCATTACTTGCTTATAAAGTTAATCTCTTCCAGTTTTGGATCTTCCTCTGGGCCCTTTCTAACCTATAAATGATGACCTACACTTAAAACAATTACGAAATTAAAGAAATGAATCACAGAGTTGATATTAAACAAATTTTATTCAAAACCAACCTGCTGAGTCATTCTCCCTTAAAGCCATACTTGAACAATAACATAGGCTGCCAAACAGTTCTGTAGTTGGCGAACATACATAAATAGTCAAAACTAATAACATTTGCTAAAAAATTCCCAGTGGGATAAAGAGAGTATCGCACAACACGCAAACACAATGATTCAACAACTGAACTCTGGAAGCTGCTAACATCAGCATCACTATCTCTAATTAGGTATATGTCACTGTACAAATGGAATGAAAATCCCACTTGAGGTCTCAAGAAAACAGCATTGACTTTGTTGACAGTATGCTATGCTATTGATGAACTCGAGATTTCTTACAAGTTTGTGTAGCCGTCAGTATTGACCTTCCATTGGATAATATCCATGGCAAAATATTCTGATGAATGTGTTTTGTTCACTGTCCCAGTTGGCTCTAAGTAACATTGACAGAGGTAGTTTTCTTCTTCAGACCTTAAAACAGCAGTAACTTTTCTCTCTTTTCAGATGTCTGAAGATCTTGGAATGGTGCAGTAGTGCAATTCTGTGAACTTGATTCCTGACGTCTGTTCCTATTCCCTTGTCTTCTTACTGATTTCAAACAATCTGTGTGTGTGTTGGGATAGATTGGAAGAGCCTAATTAACTGAAATTTTAAAACAATTTCTCTACCAAAACAGTTCCAAAAATTCTAGAATCTAGCACTATTGAGTATCGTACAAAAAAAGCAAAGAGACTAAATTAGGAATGTAAAAGCCAACATCAACAATGGTAATCAGTGGCAGTACTCTATACATTTGGCATTATATTGTGGCTGACCATTGATAATCTGAATATGATCAGAGTGGAGCCACTTTCTATTCACAAAATTCGCTGGTAGATAATAGGAGCTCACAATGTAACATAGTCACCATATATTGCTTCATGAAATCCAGAAAATCCATGTTAGAATGGGGTCTTGTTGCTACATTGACAGTGCCTCAAAAGAGATAAGTTTCTCACCACTTTTGAAAGTGGTATTAGTGTTATAATATTTGACACCTCGGATAGATTCTTGGCTAATGTTGTAAAAGTTACATGTTGCAGCATGGATGGAGTCTATAGCACAAAAGTTGACTTTCACAGCCGTGAGCAGACTAATTAGATTGTCTGAATGGGGCTGAAGATCCTCCTGCAGAAAATGGTACACAGGTAGTTCTGCTATAACATGTGTTTCGTTAATGCAAATTGGCTGTAATGCGATTGATGAACTGTGGATGCTGTTTGGATAACACAAACTTTCTACTGTAAAGCATAGCGATTTCCCTATAGCACAATTTAGTATGGCGATTTTCTAAAGCGTGAGGCCACACAAGAATATAACTAATGTGTTGTAGGAGAACTACCTGTATCTATCTAGAGCGTCCAAGGTGATGTGAAGTTGTCAGAAACTGAGCAGCTAAGTCTCTCAAAATGTGTGAGGGCCATAGAACAATTGTAAAGCATGACGACATATGTGTCCTGTACTTCTTTTATCCTGCCTGACCCTCTATTTCTTCTTGCTTTGTTTTTCTCCTTTGTGTCAACTGAGATAGAAAAATGCTTAGCATCCTAAGAGGAAAATGCAGGCAGGGCAAAAATATATAAAATGGGCAAGCAACCAGAGAAGGCCACGTTCTCACATCGAGGAGCTGCTGAGTACGTGGATAAGCCTCAGAACCCACGTCGGAAACATCTGTTGCCTAATTTTCTCCAAGCTTCTGTGTTATTTCATCAAACATGAAATTAGAATAGGTAAACCTCTAACCAATCCATTCTAGCATTCCTTAATTAACTAAATAGAAAATGGTCGTATATTGGGAAGTGTGGATATACAACATGGTGGCTCAGTGGTTAGCACTGTTGCCTCTCAACGCCAGGGACCCGGGTTCGATTTCACTCTCAGGCGAGTGTCTGCATGGGTTTCCTTTGGGTGCTCCGGTTTCCTCCCATAGTCCAGAGATGAGCAGGTTAGGTGGATTGGCCGTGGAAAGTTGCCCATAGTAGTGGGGGACGTGTAGATTAGGTGGGTTATAGGCGGATGGGTCTGGGTTGGATGCTCTGAGAGTCAGTGTGGACTTGTTGGGCTGAAGGGCCTGTTTCCACACTGAAGGGATTCTATAAGATCTGGGTGCCTTTGTACATAAGTCAATGAAGGTTAATAGTGGCAGTATGGTGGCTCAGTAGTTAACACTGTTGCTCATAGCACCAAGGGCCTGGGTTCAATTCCACTATCAGGTGACGATCTGTATGGAGTTTGAATATTCTCCCTCTGTCTGAATGGGTTCCCTCTGATTTCCTACCACAGTTCAAGGATGTGCATGTTAAGTAAATTGGCCATACTTAATTGCCCATAATATCCAGGGGTATACAGACTATAGGAAATGCAGCATTACAAGAGATAATTTGCTTTTATTCTAATCTCTCATGGGACATTGGCATCACTAGCTGGCCAACATGTATTTTTCATCCCCTGAAAAGGTGGTGGTGAGCTGCCTTCTTGAATGCTGCAGTCCATGAGCTGTGGGTTGACCCACATTGCCATTAGGGAGGGATTTCCAGGAATTTGACCCAGCACCATTGAAGGAATGGCGATATATTTCCAAGTGAGGGTGGTGAGTGTCTTGGAGGGGAATTTGCAAGTGGTATTGTTCCCATATATCCACTCCCTTTGTCGTTCTGGTTGGAAATCGTAGTGGGTTCAGAAGCTGCTGTCTAAGGATCTCAGGTGAATTTCTGCATTGCATCTTGTAAATGATACATACCACTGCTGCTGAGTTACTACTTGCTATAGAGGGAGTTTATTAGGCTGATGCCAGGGATGTAGAGTACTGTCCTATGAGAGATTTGTTTGGTTGATCTCTATTCACGATAGTTTAGAAGGATGAGAGAGGATGTGATTGAAATGAATAAAATTATAGAGCCATGCAGCACAGAAATAGATCCTTCGATCTAATTTTTCCATACCAACCAAGTTTCCCTAACTAAACTCTCATTTGCCAGTGTTTGTCCCATCTAAACCTATCCTATTCATGTACCTAGACAACAAAGTGTGAAGCTGGATGAACACAGCAGGACAAGCAGCATCTCAGGAGCACAAAAGCTGACGTTTTGGGCCTAGACCCTTCATCAGAGAGGTTCATGTACCCAAATTTCTTTTAAATGCTGCATCTACTACATCCTCTGGCAGTTCATTTCCTGTATGAACTACCCTTTGTGTGGAAAAGGTGGCAGTCAGGTTCCTTTTAAATCTTTCTCCTCTCACCTTACAATTATGCTCTCTAGTTTTAGACTCACCCCACACCCCTCACCCTGGAAAAGATCTTTGTTATTCACCTTATCTATGCCTCTTGTGATTTTATAAACCTCTGTAAGGTCACCCCTCAACCTCCTATACTCCAGTGAGAAAGTCCCAGCTTATCCAGTCTTTCTTTATAACTCAAACCCGCAAGTTCTGGTAACATCCTTGTAAATTTTTTCTGCATCATCTCAATTTAATAATACCCTTCCAATAGCAGGGCATTCTAAGAGGGTTGGGCAGACTAGATGTGGACAGAATGCTCCCCTTGTTTGGGGAGTTGAGGACTGTCTTAAGATACAGAACAGGTCATTTAGAACTGACATGAGGAAAAATTTCTTCTTGCAAGTCATAGTGAACCCACATTCTGATGAAGGGTCAAGGCCCGAAACGTCAGCCTTCCTGCTCCTGAGATGCTGCTTGGCCTGCTGTGTTCATCCAGCTCCACACCTTGTTATCTCGGATTCGCCAGCATCTGCAGTTCCTATTATCTGTTACCCAGGAGTCCTGGTCAAACTTATACCTTAGTCAGCAACGCAGTGACAAGTTGTCTGGTCGTTATCACATTGTTGCTTGTGGGAGAGTGTTGCGTGAAAATTACCCATTATGTTTTCTACAATGACCGCTCTTCAAAAATACTTCAGTGGCTGTCAAGTTCTATGCAACATCCTGCGGTTGTGAAAAGTGTAAGCCTTTGTAAGCAAGAAAATCTAGTTTCAAGAACAAAAACAAAGTTTCTGGAAAAGCTCAGCAGGTCTAGCAGCATCTGTGAAGAAAAGATCAGAGTTAATGTTTTGGTTCTGGTCACCATTCCTCAGACCCTTCCCACAGGCCCAGTTATTTATTTAAAACGAATTTTTGTAACACAATGTTGTGCTGGAATGCAGCTATCACATTATAGCAGAATGTCTTCTCCATTACAACTAGGGCGTCACTCATATTCAAGCGTTTTCTTCCAAGATGACTTGGTATCCCTTCTCTCATTCTCCCATCAGTCACCAGCATCAGATCCAGAAATATTACTTTCCGAGTTGGACCAAGAGCATACTGTTCAAGGAATTTCTCCTAAACAATTTCAGAAATTTCTCCCCATCCTTGGCTAATAGGTTAACGTTAATAATCCCAATAAAAGCAAAATACTACTGCTGCTGAAGATCTGAATTGAAAACAGAACACGATGAGGGAGCTCACTTGGTCTGACAGAGTATATGACAACAGAGTTAGTGTTTTGAATCCAATGACTTTTCTTTGGAATTAATTCCCCAAACATTGATTGGGATAAAATCCCCAACTTCAATACTTTTTCTTGTACAAACACCCACTCTTGTACATCTCTGTGATTTTCCTTCAGAGTTGCTCCTTCATCCCTGTATCTCAGTATTTGGAATCCTGTGGAACACCATGTAGCAAGATCATACCCATTATGTTTCTCAACTCTAATCAAAAAAATTTTGTCTTTGACTCCTGAAAGAATTCTCTCTTTCTATTACTGCTTTTATTTATTAGCTATAAAAATATTCAAGATGCAGAAAAGGCTGTTTGACCAGACAGGGTGATTGTCAACTCAACCTAAAAGTCAAGGCAATCAATAGCTTGAGTAGGCTTAAACAGGTCAGAGGTATCATTTGATGGTGTGTGCCTGCTTTATGTCTAATCTTTTGAAGCACTTTGTTTTTACAGTTGAGGTCACTGGAGTCTCACAACAGGTGACTGAGATATTTGAAACTGCATTTAGCCAGACATGTCACTGCAGCTTCGCTTCCAACATGAAGAACCACTGCCTGCAGATTGAAGTATAACTCTCCAAAGTCTTAAAACAAACAAAGAGAACAAAGAACATATCATACTCGCAATATATTATGAGTTCTGCCTTACTGCATACTTTCAGTCAGCTTCTTTCATTATAAATTCCTTTCTTCTCATTTATGATGAAAGAAATTGATACTAAACTTGTAGAAGCTATAATGGTTGGAGTTTGTAATTACTGGGCGATACTTTGGAAACAGTCTTTGTGAATGCGTGAATGTAGGACATTGTAATGAGAAAAGGAGAGCGAAGTGTACACAGATATAAGATTACATGTAAACATTCATGTAACATTTTATGATTTATAATGTGTCAAACTCTACTTGCCTGGATGAGTACGGCTCCAATAATAGTCAAGAAGATTAAGACCGTCCAGAGCAAAGCAACTAATTTGAACAGCACATATCCACCACCTTAATCAATCACTTCCTCTGCCACCAGTGTATTATGAATGCAGTGTGTACTATCTACAGTAATGGGTTTCAACGATAACTTACCATGAGAAAAGTGTGTCATGCAATTTCATAGAAAGGTAATGAAAGTCATTGTAAAACAAACATATTTTCATTTTAAACTATATTCTGTCCAAACAAACTTATAAAATTACAGAAAACTCATGACAAGTAATCAAATTAAAAGCAATGTAGTCGTGAACTTTGCTGCACTATTGCTGTTTCTGACATCATGGCTCTATGAATTAACATTTTCAACACTGGCACAGATGGAAAAGCAATAGAAGGGAACACTTATCAAAGCAGCAAGGTTCACGGCTGGCCTTCTCATCAATTCTTCCCCGAATCAAAAGTCTGTATGCACACTGGCAGGTCCAAAATGTCACCTGTGAAAGTCAGAACCCTGAACCAAGGGCAGTGTATGGAATAGATTTAGGACCATGAAATGTTAGAAATCATTGAGTTGAGCAGATTTTAGAAATGTGCTTGTGCTGAAGATCGAAAAGCAGTGTACTTTATCTGGTGGATTTGTAGCGTTGTTGCATTTGGTCCTTCTTTAGCCAGTTGTATGCACAATGCTGCAAACCCATCTAGTAAGGCTATAAATACAGTAAATGCAAGTAAATGTGATATTTATGACAATTGATTCAATTGGAAAAAGTGGGTGCGCTGTTTGTCTCAAAGGAGTGAGCCTTGCTACTAGGAAGGCTGGGAACCACTGATAGCAGCTCATTGAGGGTGTTCAACATCACCTCCCAAACCTCTGGTCTCTAATATTGAGAAAGACATGGAACAGACTTCTGGGCACAACACACACCTGCAAGTTCCCCTCCAAATCACAAACCATGCTGACTCGGTTGTGCATGATTACGGGGCTGATGGCACAGCAACAAGGTCACTGGATTGGTAATTCAGAGATGCAAGGTTAAATACTCCATGGCAGCTGGCCAGACTTGAACTAAATTAATCATTAAATCTGGAATTAAAGGCTAGTCTCTGTAATGTGAGGATAAAATGATCAGCTTGTCACGAATATTCAACTGGTTCATTGGCATCTTTCAGGGAAGTCCTGGTCACATCTGACTCCAGACCTACAGACACTTAACTGTCCTCTTAAAAGGCCTAGCAAACCAGTTAGGTACACAAAACCACTGCAGACAGGTCCAAAAGGAATGAAATCTGTGGGGCCATACAATATTGACCTAAACACTGGAAACAATAGCAGCCACCCAACCCATCAACCCTCCAAATTCATCTTGACCCATCACAGGGCTTCTTACGACAGCACGATATGGTCACATTCACTGATTTAAGCACTACAGCTAATATCTGATACACTTCTATCACTTTCTCAGGGTATGTCCTGTCCCACCAGTAAGACAGACCCAAGTAAAGGCGGTGGCACAGAGGTATACAATCAGGAAGGATTTGGCCTGGGATTCTTCCATGTGGATGCCAGACCCGTAAAAGCTTACCTGTCAAACATTCGCAAGAATTCTGCTATTGGTTAGCACCTCCTGCACCGCACCACACCCCTTCAGCTGATGAAACAGGACTCCTCTATGTTGAAAAGCACTCAGAAGAGACACGATAGCTAAAAATAGCGTGAATGTATTCTGGGTGGGGTCTTCAATGCCCACTCCAAAAGTATATCAACAGCACCCAACTGAGCAAGCACCAGACAATTAATCATGTGCTGACAGGATCAACAAGCTGGCTAAAGCCTATTTTGCCTTACTGTCACCAATCTATCTGTGTCAGATAGGTCATCTGTGCCAATATGTGCAACAATGAATACAAACAGTTCCATGAGGAAGTAAAGTCTCTTCATTGTAAGGATATCATTGATTGGCCTGAATGGGATAGATTTACCTCCCCAAAACTGAGCATCTGTGAGATTCTGTGGGCCATCTGCGGCTGTAGAACTGTATCCAACCATAATCCATAACGTCATGGCCCAGCATTTACTACACTGTAGCTTTACATTTACCACATGTCACCCAGGTGTCCCGATGCAACATTCCCATGGGAAATGCTTGGAAAGTTTGAATTATTTGTAGGCAATTCCTTAGCTCCCCCAAACCTTTTGACTCAGAATTGAAAATTTTAGAAAGTTTGGAAATACTTGCTTGGATAGTAACCTTTTGACATGCTACTGAGTTTAAAACCATGACCTGGGTAACTATATAAGTAACACAGCTAACTCACCCCTAATCCCCAACTGCCCTCCCTAATCCTCTGACTACTCCCATCATCCTCAAGTGAATTCCTCAGCCTCTTCCGTCAGGCAGAAGATACAGAAGATTGAACACACAAGCACCAAGAGGTTCAAGAACAACTTCTTCCCTGCTCTTACTAGACTGCTGAATGGACCTCTCTAACTTCAAATAATGTTGATCTTGTTTTGCACACTTACTTTGGAGCTGTAACCCTGTATGCCTTGCTCTACCTAAGCACACTATGATCTGTATGTTCTTGTTTGGCATGATCTGCCTGTACTGCTTGCAAAACAAAGCTTTACATTGTACTTAGGTACATGTGACTGCATTAAATCAAATCAAATCAAATCATAACTAGCTGCATGATTAAGAGTCTCCTGGCCTCTATTTACATTTCTTTTAAAGTTGTGTCTATTGTCCCATGCTCATTATAGGAGTATTGTCTTTCTATCCATCCTGCCTCATTCTTTCAGTCTGGATGAAGGGCCAACTCAAATCAAGTTTTACCTGAAACTGGTCACACATTCCGACTGATGCTAAAATTGCATATGGATTTAAAGGGAGTAGTCAGGATATTGTGGTCTTTTGATTATCCAAAATCAAATGGAAAGTGGTTGCACCAGGCCATCTGGAGTTTTATTGTTGACATTTAAAGCAAGCTGGAGTTCACCAGCTGGAATTTCAGTCTGCAGTTCGTGCGTATTCTCAACAGAACAGGACTACATTTTGCCCCAAGCACTGCTACAATGCTGGAAGATGACTTAGTCAAAGATCACACTATAACTGTGGCATGTCAGAGCTGTTGGCAACAAGAATGAGAATATTTGCTCTTTTGCTCTTAGCGTCAGTATTGTTCAGCTCTGAGGCACCACATTCATAGGACCATTGCAGCACCACAACTTAGTTTCCTACCAAAGGCTGGAGTTAACCATTGAACGCCATCATTGAACAATTAACACATGAACAAACCACCTAAAGAGACATTGGGGCAGGTACACAATAACATTATCAATGAGTTTGGGTTTTAGGTAATATCTTAAGGAAGGAAAGGTTTAGGATAGAATTCCAAATCTTGGTCAACCAGTAGCTAAAAGTTGGATTGATGGCACAACAAGTAAGAATTCCTTAATGTTTTGGTATCTCCATTATTTACATTATATTTCTAGACCAGTTGCATCAAAAGTAAACTCTCATTGGATTCTTGATCGTAATAAATGACATTCCACTTTCCTCAACTGATTCTCAATCCAGCATCCTTCCCCTTCTTATGTGGTGACAGAATTTCCAGCAATTTTGAACCTGCCCTGTTATCTTTCCTTTAAAAAATCTTCTCCTGTCTTCCATTCAGAAGCTCTTTATTTAAGCTCCCACATCGTCCACCTCTCAGTCTGTTAGTCTTCCAAATTCTATGCCATTTTGTCTGTCAAATTGTTTAATTTTCCCCACACAGACTTGCATCTCTCAACCAGTCTCTGTATATGTATCTTTCTTATACAAATCCTTTACCAATGAGAGTGGTGATGGTGTAGTGGTATTGTCGCCGGCATACTACATCAGAGACCCAAGTAAGTCACATGTCCAAAGCTTAAATCCCACAACAGATTCTGGAATTTGAGTTCAAAGAAAAAATTAGAATGAAAAGTCTTTTGATGACCATAAAACATCTGACACAGTACTGTCTTTCAGGGAAGGAAAAGCATTGTCTTTAGCTGGTATGACTTATATGTTAGTCTAGACCCACAGCAAAGTGGTTGACTCTTCCCTCTCAAATCACTTTGTTGTGTTGATCTAAATATTTTAGAAAAGGACTGAGACTGGAAGGATCATCTTGCACGAACCTGGGCACTGGAAATGACAACCATAGGCACAAAAAGGCCCTGTCAAACCTGCAAGGAACTCCTGCCAAACATCTGCAGACCATCCCCAAAATTAGCAGAGCTGGCTTACAGACTAGTCAAGCAACAGCCCAATATTGCCATACTCAGGGAGTCTTATCTTGCAGACAACATTATCACCATCTGTGGGCACAACATATCCTAGGATAGGCCAGCAAAAGGGATGGAACAGTAAGATACAGTTGGGAGGGAATTTACCTAACAGGACTCAATATTGATGATGGAGCCTACAAAGTGTCACGACATTGGGTCAAACACGAGCAAGGAAACCTCATGTTGATTAATACGTACCACACCCCCTCAGCTGAACCCCACTGAAGGAAGCACTGAGGGTGGCAAAGGCACAGAATTAACTTCAGATGGGGACTTCAATAACACCAAGAGTGCTTCAGCAGCACTATGGCAAACACTGTTAGTTGGCTTCTAAAGGTCATAGCAGCTAGAAGAAGGAATCTTTGGTAGCTTGTCAGGGAATCAACACAACGCAACAGTATAAATGACTTCATCCTCATCAATCTACCTGCCACAGGTATATCTGTCCACGATGGTATAGATAAGAATGACCATCATAGCCCTTGATGAAATCCCATCAATATTGTATTACATGGCATTATCACAGGTTAAATGGGAAAGATTTCAAACAGATCTAGCAACTCAAGACTGGGCATCTGTGAGGCATGAGGTCTATCAGCTGCAGCAGAATTGTACTCCATCAGAATCTGCAACTTTATGGCTCAGCATATGCACCACTCAATCATTATCTTCAAGTTAGGGGATGTCTTGTAATTCAATAAAGGTGCAGAAGGGCATCCCTGGTGCCATACTAAGCATACCTACCTGACCCTGGTGAACCTTCCAGACAGGATTACTTGTGTGCCAAACAGCATAGGTAGCAAATGATAGACAGAATAAATCCATCCCACAACCAACAGATCACATCTAAGCTCTGCAGTCCTGATACATCTAACTGTGAATGGTGGTGGCCAATTAAACAATTCACTGGAGGAGGGGGTTCCACAAACATCCCCAATGCTGGATGTGCCCAGAGCATCATTGCAAAAGACAAAGCTGAAGTATTCACAGCAATCTGCAGCCAAACCTGTCAAGTTGACAACAAGGCTGTATTTGACTGGGTATGACTATGAGAGGGTAATCAGATAGAAAAGATAAATCCTTTTCTCGAAAAGACTGGAATTTCCTCCCCATCACTTCCCGCTTTCGGAGAACACAGCAAGTCCTTTTGACGATGTGTGTAGGTGGTGATGGATGCCCAGGTGGTAAATGACTGTGCAGCAATTTGCATTCCCGCAACCAAGAAACTTCAACACCTTGTTAAAACTCAACATCGAAAAATCTTAAAGAAACACACTCAGCTTCTCCAACTTAGTTCTGTTGTGTTCTTTCTTGGAAACCGATCGTCAATGAGTTCTTTGTAAATTCCAAAATCACATCCAAGGAAAATAAACCAGCCAGGAAAGGCCTAATAACTCTCTGAGACACCTAAACTTTACCATTAAGCTTTACAAGCATGTCTTTTCACAGAGCTGGCAAATACATCACTCAGGTTCAAAAATCGTCTCTGTTGGGGCATTCTGCAGTTCTCTTACACAGCCTGTCAGCATAATAGTTGGTAATTTGTGTTTTTGAGGAAATATGTGATGTAGTTTTCTCATCAGAATATGGGCTTATCATACCAAATGGATCCAATTTAACGTGCCAGTGATAGAAATTGTTCATCAACTACGGGTTTGGCAACACTAATACTAAGATGAATCTCAACGTCTTTTTGGTTACATCCTAGTTGCGTCAGGTTTTGTGCAGGGTTTGTCACCTCAAGGCCTAGCAAGTTCTCTTGCCCCATCTTACAAAGTTTTGCCATTTTTTATTACCTACCCCATCCAATGGCATCTCTCAATTTCCAACAGTCCCATCTTGCCGAATGTCATTCTCACAACAGCTCGCTACTCAGCAGATATCTGCCCAAAGACCAGCAGCCCTTGCACTGGTGCCATTTTTAAAACACCGCAGCACACCCAGGTGAGCACCAGTGTTCCAAAGCTTCCAGGCTCATTGCTGGAAAGGCACAAAAAATCCTGCACTCTCTATCATTGCAGGACTGAAGGTATGGTGACAGGGGGAGCGGGGAACCTTGACCCCCAGCCCGAGCATGCCCTCCTCACAAGAAGAAAGGACAGTGTTGAGAAGAGTTCAGCTGGAGATGGAAACGTACGCAAGTCGCTCGGTGGTTTCCAATCAGGACACTGCAGAAGTAGCTGGGCGCTCCACCTCTATTCTGCCCGCCCACCTCTAACCTCTGACACTACCCCAGTCTGTTGTAACAAAGTCTGGGGACTCTTGTTGAAGGTTGATTTCAAACAGAGGCAATGAGGACCTGTGCATAAAGAAAAACACCAGGCTTTGGGCTGCATGTGGCATTGGGAGCAGCAAAGGATTTCCAGCAGATGACAAAATTGTCCCCGACAATATTAAGGGGACTTTCAAAGAAGAGTTGATTGATTTGGTGGGTAAACTAGAGATAGAGCTTAGAAGAATGTGGCAGAGCTACAAAGGCAATGATAATTGACGTACTAACATGTCACTTGGGTTGAGAGGAAATACGAGAGGCACCAGGTATTCCAGGGAGTGAAACATCGGAATTAGGAGATATTCAGTTACAGCTAAAGGAACTTGAGCATGAGGAAATAATGAAGAAACTAGAGATGGAAGAAAAAGTCAAGGAAGGACTAGAGTAAGAATAGGAAAGAGAGAGGCAATGAAACATAAAAAGAATACAAATAAGAAAACTAGAATTAGAGTTACAAAGAGAAAGGGAAAAGAGAACATAAAACATAGATAACACAGTGTGGAGCTGGAGGAGCACAGCAGTCCAGGCAGCATCTGAAGAGCAGAAAAGTTGACTGTTTGGGTTGAGACCCTTGTCGTCCTTGTCCCAACCCGAAACATCAGCTTTCCTGCTCCCCTGATGCTGCCTGGACTGCTGTGTTCCTCCAGCTCTCCCACACTGTGTTATCTCTGACTCCAGCAACTACAGTTCTTACTATCTCCAAACATAAATCCTTAGATGAAATTGAAACAGGAGATGTCAGGTACTGATGCAATCTTCAGTGTGGAGAATCTGAGTGATAACTTGAAGTCCAGTAGGTAAATGTTTCAGTTGCACAGGCCATATCAACATTGGAGAAAAAGGATATTGAAGCATTCTTCATGTCATTTGCGAAAATAGCTATACAAATGAACTGGACGAGAGAGGATACAAAGCAAGTTGACAGGTAAAGAACAGGAAGTTCATGCTTCACTACTAGAGGAGGTTTCTTGGTATGATGAAGCTAAAAAGACAAATATTTTGTTTCAAGAGTTAGTACCTGAGATATATGGGCAAAGATTCTAGACGGACAAACTTATAATGAATCTGAAAGGGTTAAGCAAAGAAATTTTAACAGGCAGACAAGATAATTAGAAGGTGAAACAATGAACAAAGCTCTTAGAAGGTATATTCTTTTAGAGGAATTTAAAAACTCACTACCCTCCTTTATAAGAATTCATGCTGAGGATCAAAAGTTTGTATCTATCAAGCAGGGGCACTAATGACTGATGATTGTGAGCTAATCCATAGTCTTTCTTTCTGTCACCATCATCATTTCGAAAGGGACAGAAAATAAGAGATTGAAAGGAAGGCAATCGGGCAAGGTAGGGAACAGGTAATTAGAATCTTCCTCAGATTAGGGAAAGTGCCCAGGGTGCAGGTGAAAATCAGAAGTCAAGGTGTTTCCATTGTAATAAAGTGGGACACATGAGCTCAGGATGCTAGTTGTTGCGAGGGAAACAGATGAGGCTAAAGAGACAGAACAGTTGTGGGAGTTGATACCAGTTAATTTTTTCTCATTATGTGAAGTGGCAAAAGCAATGGTGAAACTAAATCTATCATCAGAGATCACACAGGCAGATGCAAGTGTCACTGAATCTCTGTTTAAGAATTCAAAAGAAGTGCTTGTCATGTCTTTATTAATTAAGGCTCAGGAAGCAGATTCGGAGTTAAGTTTGTTCACAGACGGCTCTCACTGAATCTGAGTCTGAAAGCATTCCGACGTGTTATTTTGTTACAAACTAAATTCTGACGAGGAGGTGAAGCAATCCTCATGGGCTGTAGATGAAAATATGTTTAACAAATAGTGGAACCACCCAGATATCATGTGGAGGCATTGCAAGTAGCACATGACATTCCTACGGCAGGACATATAGAGACACAGGAAATGCAGGCATTAATAAATAGATATTTTACATGACTAAGATTTCATAAAGTTGCAGTGCAGTCCTGTAAAGCATCATGTATGTCAGATAGTAGGAAAACCGCAACGTGGAGTCAGACTAGCACCTCTGCGACATATACCTGTTTTAAAGTACCATTTGGTTGTGTGTCAGTAGATTGCTTAAGACCATTAGCAAAAATGAAAACTGGTCAACGCAGTATCCTTACAACTACGAATATGACAAACCAATTCCCAGGAGCTACTCCGTTGAGGACAATTACAGGTTGGGTAATAATGAAAAATGAGCTAATTTATTTACTTGTTATGGAATAGCAATTGAGCTACAATCTGATCAGGATTCGAACTTTTTTTCCCAGGTTTTCTAGGAAATCATTAGCAGTTTGGGCATAAAACAGATAAAGTCAACACGGGGAGCTATGGAGAGATATCTCAGACTCTCAGTACCACAAAGCTACACAGTCAATGGACTGATAGTGACCCTCACCCTGGATGGAAAAGGCACAGACCCCTTGACCAAGACACTCCCAAGTGGATGTCTGGCAGTAGCCAATGTCCCTGGTTACTATAGGATATTACCTTTGACTTACTGTGGCAGGACTTCCTGACTGGTGGGTGCCTACAATGACTTCATTCATGCCTGCCACCATTACATGTGCAGTATATTTGCCATGTAAGCTGCTGGGACATGGTGTAGAACTAAGATTGACATAGCACACTGCCTTAAAGTAAAATGTTCGTCCCATTGACTGAAGACGGTGGTAGTTGCAACCTGTGCAACTGGCAGGAATGTTCCAAACATCCAGGTAGGAAGTAATTGAGTAAGGGCAAAGAGAGCAATCAAACACCCCTGAGTAGCAGCCTACTCCTGTCTGTAAATGGGTATATATCCATGCATGCAAACTGTCCTTACTGCAGCACTTTTAAGGCAAGTTGCTGGTGAGCCCTGTATTGCAAGTCTGTCCTTCATGAGCATCCTGCTAGTTCACAGTAGAAATCCTGGAATGGTCATGGCGAGATGCCAACATCCATGAAGGAAGAATGCATTTTGCTGGCTCCTGAGAATCACACCCTGAGGTGATGTCCGGTGTCTAATATGGAGGTCAACATTCATTAGAGTTGGGACATCATGTTGAGGTTTTTCAGGATGATTGGTGAGGACATTTCTCGAATACTGCTTTAAGTTCTGGTTGGCCTGCTATAGGAAGGATAAATGGGACAGTGCAAAGAAACGTTTTACCAGGATCTGGTCTGAACTAGAGGGTTTGAGTTACAAGGAGATGCTGGAAAGGTTAGTACATTTTTCACTGGAGCTTAGGAGGTTGAAAAGTGACTTTATGGAGGTTCATAAAATCATGAAGGATATGAATAAGGTGAATAGCAAAGGCCCTTTTCCTAGCGTGGAGTTCAAAACTACGGGGCATATTTTTAAGGTGAGAGGAGAAAGATTTAAAAGGGACCTGAGGAGCAGCTTTAACACACTGAGGGTAGTTTTTATGCGGAATAAACTGCCAAAGGTGGATGCAGATACAGTTAAAATATTTAAAGAACATTTGGACGTACACAGGAAATATTTAGAGGAATATGGACCAAATGCAGGCAAATGGGACTAGCTTCGTTTGGGCAGCCAGGTCAGCATAGATGAGTTTGATTGGGGGTCTGTTTCCATGCCATACAGTTGGTTTAAGATGGAAGCTGAATATCAATGATGCAAGTTGTGGTGTTATGAAGGAGATTAACAAACATTAATATCCCTCACTTGGCATTTCAACACCGCCTAGCGAGAATCTCATCACTAAAGTAAATACAAACAACTGTGGCTGCTATAAATTTGAAACAAATTGCTGGAGAAACACAGCAGGTCTGGCAGTAACTGTTGAGAGAAAATGTTTCATGTTAATGTTTCAAGCTCAATGTCTGTTCTTACCTGCTGTGTTTCTCTGGTGCTCATTGTTTTGTTTGAGAATCTCTCCACATCATTTGTGAAAAGTATAAAAGATCAAAGGGATTATCTCACTAGTAAGATGGATCTAGGGACAGCACGGTGGCTCAGTGGTTAGCACTGCAGCCTCACAGCACCAGGGTCCCAGGTTTGACTCCAACCTCGGCTGACTGTCTGTGTGGAGCTTGCACATTCTCCCCGTGTCTGTAGGGGTTTCCTCCGTTACTTCCTGTTTCCTCCCACAGACCAAAGATGTGCAGGTTAGGTGTATTGGCCATGCTAAATTGCCCCACAGTGTGTAGGGATTTGCAGCGAGGTGGATTAGCCATGGGAAGCACTATGTTATAGAGTAAGGAGTGAGATGTTTATCAGAGGGGTGGTGTGGGCTCGATGGGCCAAACAGACTGTAGAGATTCTATGATTTTTCTGTTGTATGATCTTGCTGGATTTGTCGCTTGATTCCGCCCCGTACCTCACAAAAGCCCATTTTGCTCATATAGGATCCCACCCACCATTTTAGCCACATGAATTTGGTTTCCACACTTACACTCGATTGGTAAGTTTGCTTTGTGTGTTTATGCTCATGTAATAAACAGCCACCATCATGCAGTAACCATTGAAAGAAAGCAATGACCTAAACATATGTGCTGCCTCCATCTTGTTCAACAACTTTTACCAATAAAGTTAATGATCACATGCCCACACCATGTGACCACAAAGATTGAAATAGAATGCTCAATCACAAGGCCTTACTCATTTTGCTAATTTCCTGATCAAATGTACAAGCGACCACATCTGGATTCCCAATCACGCTGATGTAGCTCATAGCTAATGTCTTAGTTAATACAGAAATATCTGTGATGAGTTAAAAACATGTCGATGTGTCCTCTTTGGAAAACATATTAATGTTCCCTTGCTCGTAAATTTTGGGCGAAGAGACAGAAACTGTTCTTCAGCAATATGAAGCAGCTGTAGGAGACTACACAAAGATTTATTCAGGGAGGGTCAGATTGGGAGCTTCAGCTGGATTGGCCAATTTCATTCTGCTGTGAGACCCACGGGCCAATGACCCTAAACATGTTAAGCAGCAGTTTTTCTTTAATTTACAGCCAAAACGAGAGATTTTCAGTGACATATTCCAAAGTTATTAGCCGTTATGAGTGGCAGGCAATAGCTAATGCATGTCTCAGTAATTGAACACAGCACAGCTGTTAATTCTGCGAGGTTCTTATGCTATCCCTGGCAACAAAAGTACAGCATTACTTCAGGTTAGAATATAGGCCCTGAATGAGATAAATGTATTTTGACATCCTTTCCAATTAACTTACAGGATTTATCCTCAAGCAGCTGGGTCTTTCGAGGTTTTTGTCCAAGCATTCTGGAGAATGTGGTTCTCCTGATTAAATCAGAGTTGTTACAATGCTGAAGAGGGCCACTTGGCCCATCATGCGTGTATTGGCACCCAGAATGAAATAGTCACTTATTCCATTCTCTCACCTGTTCCCCCTGATTTTATATATTTTTTCTCTTCAGATAACAGTCTAATTCCCTTTTAAATATTCCAATTGAACCTGCTTCCACGCTCTGAGGCAGCAAATCATTCATAATAAAGTGATTTGATTTCACAAGTTCAAGTTTATGCTTTAATTTATGCAGTGAATATTGTACATAATTATTGTATGATCTAATAAATTCCCAGCCGAACTGGACAAATTGACCCCACTATTTATTCAGGTCGGTATTTGAACTCTTGATTTAGAACTTTTGGTCAGCAAAGCTGGCAATCTTAATTCCACAGCTGCACATATTGTACAACAGATTGGCCGCTCAAAGAACTCGCCCAGTTGATAGGCTTGGCTATCTGTCAGGCAGAGAGCAATCCAGGATCAGGCAACATTCAAGAAACCCACGCAGACATAGGGGAGGTGATAGTGTAGTGGCATTATTGCTGGACTGTTAATCCAGAGACACAAATAACATTCTGGGGACAACAGGTTCAAATCCTGCCATGGCACATGGTGGAATTTGAATTCAATGAAATATCCGGAATTAAGAGTCAAATGATGACTGTGAATCCATTGTCAATTGTCGGAAAAAACCATCTGGTTCATTAATGTCCTTTAGGGAAGGAATCTGCCATCCTTACCTTGACTACATGTGACTCCAGACCCACAGCAATATAGTTGACTCTGAACTGCCCTCTGGGGCAATTAGGGATGGACAATAAATGCAAGCCAGCAATGCCCTCATCCTGTGAATGAATAAAGAAAAAACTGTTGGAGGTAGAGGTCACAGGAGAATTTGAAAATCAGACAGTGGTAATCTAATAGAATATGGCATCCCTACAGTTTGGAAATAGGCCATTCAGCCCAACAAGTCCACACCTTCCCTCTGAAGAGCATCCCACCCAGACACATTCCCCTACCCCTGCATTTCCCATGTCTAACCCACCTAACCTAAAAATCCTTGGGCACTATGGGGCAATCTAATCCCATCTGCACATCTTTGGACTGTGGGAGGAAATCAGAGCAGCCAGATGAAACCCACGCAGATAGAGGGAGAATGTGCAAACTCCACATGGACAGTCGTCCAAAGGTGGAAGTGAACCCAGGTCCCTGGCGCTATGAGGCAGCAGTGCTAGCCACTGAGCCACTGTGCCACCCCAAAGAGATCAGATGGGGACGGGGGTGGTGGAGTTTAGTGGGAAAATATCATGGATAGTGGAGTCAATGATTCAAGAAGACAGTTGATGATCAACTATGTGAGAGTGGGAGTACAGGGGTTTCCTAATGGAGTCAGTGTGGGATGTGTCATTGTAGACATGAGGGTTTCATGTTTCCAAGCAAGCTTGTTGGGCCTGGATGAAACTCATGTGCTTCTCTTGACTCACAAGCAGTTCTGTGAAAATGCTTTCCTAAGGAATTCAGTCTTTCTCACCTCTGAGAAACTGGGCTTACTGTGCTTTAAAATGAAAAACAGGTTGAATTATTGTAAGCAACCTCCTCAAAAGATTTAAATGAGGACCTTGCCACATGAGAACACATTAGTTTTATCCATCCAATGCCCGGTCTCCATTATTGCCAGAAATAGGCTGGTTCAAGGCAGTTTTTGTCCCTGTTTCTGATTTTTAACATTTCAATTACCAATATGGCCAAAACCCATCAATTTCTGGGAGTTTAAATAATCCCTCTTGGGTCTGTGAACCAGCAAACCTGCACTTGATATTGTAACTTAGCCTCTTGATATACATGGTCTTTGAACTCAATGCAACTGAATTCCTCAGATAGCACTGCTTAGGATGCTCAGTGCATCCTCTCTTCTGACCCACATTAAACAGTGTATCACTCTCAACTTACTTTGGCAGAGTTCTGTGTAGATTGAGAGTCACCAATTGTTTGCAATTGTACAAGTTGTTTAAGGGAAATAATATGTTTGCTCAGTGGAAGATTGACAGACGCATTGCACTAATGGCCTTTTATATTGTCACTTACTTGGAAAGTACAACACAATGTAATTAAAAATAAACATGCAAACATCTTCTACCTAGGATTCAGTCAATGATAGCACTGATCCTTCTGGGGCATGACTTCACCCCCCTATTTCTGACATTTCCTTCAGGCATGAGGCTGAGATAGTCAATGTCTCTAAATGTCTGTAACGATGAGGAAACATATCAGCAAATGCTTTTTCCTTTTACTGGATTATTAAATGCATGGGATTGAGTCTGGCTACTGTTAATAAATGTTTGAAATATATACATACATGGCCTAGTTTGATGAGTTGCTGATATTCGTCTAGGATTTTACATTTTCACCAGGGTCCCCATCATCCCTTGGAAAAACAGACAGACCTGTGACAAGCCTGACCCTGTCCAGCAGTTCCCTCACACCTCTGTAATGCTCAGAGGCACATTAATTGTCCCAGGGCAGAATTGCTAACCTTATCTAAGGAGGCAATTCCACCATGGAAAGCTTGTTTTTCTGAACACGACTATTTGGGGTTGGGTTGGGGGATGGGTTTGGAGTGGTGTGCCTGCATCTATTCCCAACAGAGATCTTCGCTGGAGCAAGGCAAGTTGAATGGTTTCTCCATAGGGTGAGGTGAAGAGGCTGATGTGAGTATAGGTAGGGGCTGAGGTATACAGTCCAGGAGGGAGAAGCATCAATGCTTTGAAGGGGCGGTCAGGGTCAAGGTGAGGAACGAGGATGGCCAGGGAGCCACAAAGAAAGAGCCCAAACCCCTTGCCTGTGGAATGAGGCTTAGCGGGCACCAAATTTGACTTTGGCCTCTGCCACCCCTGGAAAAAACTGGGGTGGTACAGGAAAAGGCCCTTCAGTGTGCATTAATGTGTCACATGACGGTGCTAGTTGTTCAAGGGTAGGTAGGCTATCAGATGCCTCATTGACAGTGCTGCTGAATCATGCGCTGCTGCCTCTGATTGGCTGATGCTGTCAAGGCAGGTGAGATCTGCCCTTGGGGTCCTTGATCCTGGGAAATGCCACTGCCCAAAAAAGTGCCTGACAGGCATTTAATTCAACAGGCCTTCAAAAAGGAGTGACAGGAGGTTCTGCAGCTGAAGGGTAAGACCACTCTTGCCCATGTTAAATTTTTCCCTTTAAGTTTATTGAATTCTTGAACTCCCCCTGTTCTGGTAAATGGTCAATGAGTGATATCTTAACATTCTTTCTCCCTCCACGGATGTTACCTGACCTGCTGAGAATTTCCAGAATTTTCTGTTTTACTTCAATATTCCCAGTGTCCGTGCTATTTTGCTTTTATCATGAAAGCAAAGAGTATGGTTAAGTGCCAGGCAGTTTTTGCCAGGAGGTTCACCAAACTCTGGAGAGATTACCAGGATATGTATTGAACGTAGCTTTATGACAGGGAGTAGTTCAAAAAGGGAGCTGGGCAAGCTCCTTTCACTAAACCTGTGGAGTGTAATTGGAGTGCAAAAAGCATTGGATTTTTTTTTACATCTTTATTTCTCTGATTTTTAACATAAAACTTCTACATGCTAATGTTATGAATGCCAAAAGTGTTTCATTCCAAAACGTCGCAGCTCTCAAGCATGTGGCATTTTGGAATTTTCTCAGAACAGTTTATCTTATTTACCAGCATGAAAAAAATACTTAAATTAGACCTGATCACATGCCAGATGGCTGTTTGGATGAAAGGGTCCAATTAAAAATGTTTGCAGTATGCTGCGTGTGATTGATGTTTCAGTAACTTAATAATAACTGGTGTAAGAACAGGAGTGAATATGGCTTAGGATGTTACATTTGTTAGTGACTGATGAGTGTCCATCAAAACAGGTTCCTTACTCATCCGTAATCCTGTGAAGTTGCACTATTAGAAGTCAATTTCTGGAATCTAGAACATTCGCGCTGTAAAGTTTTATAAACACAGCTTTTGTAACTTTATCCTGCAGAACGAAACAGGCTGCCTTATTAAGGAGACGTCAATTAACATCCACCCTCCGCCTCTGTCTGGGCCACAAAAATGGTAAAAGCTAAATTGAAAAAAGGTTCCAAAGAAAGATGATTTTCAGATAAAACTAAAGTTGGCTTTATTTAAGTCAGCCTCTTAGTCTTTCAAGTCACAAGCGCAGTTTAATTATGTTTGAGTGATTCTTGTGTCAGGTATAATTTTGGTCACAGTTTTGCAATGTAAGACACTGATGTGTTAATGTACAAGTTCAGAGACAGGCCAATTGACTCAGTACAGAATATTGACAGGAAATGTTGTGAAAATGAGAGAAACAATTGCTTGTTTTCTATGTGGGTCGTTGTTGTATTTATCTTCAAAGCTGGAGCATAAAGAAAAGATTTTGCCTGTTGATTGTTGACTTTACTTCAAGCATGGAACATGCCGAGATAAAAACTTCACTGGGGACTCTGCCAGCTCTGCTGGTATTGGTAATCACTGAAACACTTTTTAGTTGAGGACACATGAGCGTATTCTGTCCCCTTGCTTCTCTCAGAAGTTCTTCCAAGCGTTGTTCAATCTGGAGGAGCATAAATCATCTGGCAACAACTCAGACAAATTATAGAACTTTTAGCCCACTCAATCTTTCAAAAATCACCCTCTGGGGGCATCTGGAGAGCTGGTATTTGGTTTGAGAAAACTGTCCCACCGTCTGTTGTAATATTGCTGTGTGGTGCATGTTGTCAAATATGTGATTAACATCCAGCTGCAGATGCAAAGAACTCGGTATTCATCCTCAAAGGAAGAAATGAAAATTAACATATGAGGTTGGAGTGATATCAGCAGTTAACACGTAAATGAAGAGTTCTCCTGGAATCCTGTTATTTTTCAGTAAAAGAAACCTCTTCATTTAGATTACTGATCATTGCTTCAGTGTTTGATACATTTGTGTTATGACTTAAACTGCAGCATGGGCTAGTCAAGAAACAGCCTGGTGTAAAAATTGAAAATACTTAGCATGTGTCATATCTAAATTTTTAAATTAAATAGTGATGGTGGACGAAGATTCAGGCTTGGGAAGATTCTATAAATTAAGTAAAGAGGATGAGTCAAGACAGCAAGGTAGCAATGGGGAGATAGTGATCACAGCATGGTAGGAACAGACACAATGAATACAAACTATTTTCCTTGGACTGTCAGAGATTGAGGGGTAACTTTATGAAGGTTTATAAAATCAAGAGGAACATGGATAGGGTGAATAGCCAGTGGTCTTTTCCCTAGGGTAAGGGAGTCCAAAACTGGAGAGTATAGGTTTAAGGTGAGAGGGGAAAGATTTAAAAGGGACCTAAGGAGTAACTTTTTCACACAGAGGGTGAAATGAGCTGCCAGAGGAAGTGGTGGAGGCTGGTACAATTACAACATTTAAAAGGCATCTGGATGGATACATGAATAGGAAGGTCTTAGAGGGTTATGTGCCATATGCTGGCAAATGAGACTAGATTAATTTAGGATAGTTGGTTGGCATCAATGAGTTGGACTGAAGAATCTGGTTCCATGCTGTATAACTCTATGACTCCATGGCTCTATGACTACAATTGTAGACTACAAAAATAGTTTTAAAAAACTAAACTGAGGGTTATGTATTTGAATCCCTTTCCAACAAAACAAATGAATTGACAGCACAAGTAGAACTTAATATGTATGATCTGATAGACACTATAGCAACATGGCTACAAGATTACAAAGACTGTGAACTGAATATCCAAGATTACATGACATTTTGAAGGGCAGGCTATTAAAAGGTAGAGGGGTAGCTCTATTAATTAAGAATGGTACTGGTGCAACTGAGAGAGATTGCCTTGGCTCTGAAGATTAGGATGTAGAATCAGCTTGGGTGGAGACGAGAAATAGGAAAGGCATAAATTAATTGGATTATAGGTTCCTTTGAGAACAACCACACTGGATAACAGGGTGTACCGGAAAATATAATTGGAACTTGTGAGAAAAGGGAACGGTATTAACCTATCTCTGGTAATAATTGTGTGTCATTTTCATCTGCAAATAATTTGGGTAAGAACTGGAAGCAGGAATAGGTAATGCGGTGCCTCAGGCCTGCTCCACCATTTAATAAAACTATGGCTGATCTCAGCACAGCCTCAACTCCACTTTCTTGCCTGCTCCCCACCGTTGCTACTTAAAAAGCTATCTTCACCTTAAATTTATTGAGTGTCTCAGCATCCATCACTTTCTAGAGTAGTGAAATCCACAGATTTGCAACCCTTTGAGAGAAATAATTTCTCCTCATCCCTGTTTTAAATCTGCTACCCCTTAAGCTCCACAAGAAAGTGGAGTTGAGGCTGTGCTGAGACAATGATCACTTATATCGCTGAGGGATGGTAAAAAGGTCCCTCCCTTCTCAGAAACGTCTGCTTTGAGGTGCTGCTGCTGCAACCAGAAATGGAAGGCTCCGACACTCAAGGTAAGCTTTTAAAGTTTGAAAAATCTCTGACTCACCGGCTTCCCAACAGGCCCCTGGCCCAAGCTCCCGCTCATGCTGCTGCTGCACAAAGAAATGGAAGGGTCCAACACCTTCCGGTTGTAGGAAGAGAAAAAAACCACAGGCACAGGGGTTGCTGCCTGGAAGGTTAGTAGAGGCAGTCAGGTCATGCAGGAATCTCCTGTGGCTACCCCCATCTCAAACAAACATGCTGTTTTGGAAAATGTAGGGGGTGATGGACTCTCAGGGGAATAGCCAGGTTTCTGGTACCAAGTCTGGGTCTAATGTAACGACAGGTACATCAGGTTCCAAGTGATCAATTATGATAAGAGACTCTCTAGTCAGAGGCACAGACAGAAGGCTCTGCGGCTGACAGCGAGACATCAGAATGGTGTGTTGCCTCCCTGGTGCCAGGATCCTAAAGAGGGTGCAGAACATTCTCAGAGAGGAGAGAGAGGCCAGCAGGAGGCCGTTGCACACATTGGAACTTAATGACATGGGAAGAGAAAAGGATAACAGTCTCTGAGGAGAGAATATAGGAAGTTGGGCAGAAATTTAGAAAGGAAGTCCTGGAGGGTAGTATTATCTGGATTACTCCCTGTGCCTCAAGCTAGTGAGGGTAGGAATAGGAGGACAGAGCAGATGATTGTGTAACTGAGGAGCTGGCGCAGGGGCAAAGGATTCACGTTTTTGGACCATTGCAATCTCTCCTGGGTTAGAAGTGACCTGTGTAAGAAGGACAGATTGCACCTGAATTAGAGGACGACTAATATGCTGGCAGCGAGATTTGCTCGTGCTGCTCGGGAGGATTTAAACTAGTGAGGGGTGGGGGCATCCCAGGGAGATAGTGAGGAAAGAGATCAGTCTGAGACTGATACAGTTGGGCAAAGGAGTAAGTCAAACAGTCACAGCAGGCAGGATCAAAGCAGAGAGCGAGGACGGAGTGATAAATAAAACTGCATTTATTTCAATGTAAGAGGCCTAACAGGTAAGGCAGATGAACTCAGGGCATAGTTGGGAACATGGGACTGGGATATTGTGGCAATTACAGAGACATGGCTCAGGATGGACAGGACTGGCAGCTTAATGTCCCGGGTATAGATACTATGGGAAGGATAGAAAGGGGGGCAAGAAAGGAGGGGGAATGGCGTTTTTGATTAAGGATAACATTACTGCTGTACTTAGGGATGATAGTCCTGGGAATACATCCAGGGAAGTTATTTGTGTGGAACTGAGAAATAAGAAGGGATGATCATCTTATTGGAATTGTACTAAAGCCCCCCCACAATGAGTCAGCGGGAAATGGACAAACAAATTTCTAAGGCGGTCTCAGTTATCTGTAAGAATAATAGCGTGGTTTTGGTAGGAAATTTTAACTTACCAAACATGGACTGGGATTGTCATAGTGTTAAGGGCTTGGAGAGGAATTTGTTAAGTGTGCACTATAAAATTTTCTGATTCAGGGTGTGGCTGTACCGACTCTTGGGAAAGGAGGCAGGGCAGGGGACTCGGGTGTCTGCGGGGGAGCACTTTGGGGACAGTGACCGTAATTCTATTCGTTTTAAAATAGTGATGGAAAAGGATAGATCAGATCTAAAAGTTAAAGTTCTAAATTGGAGGAAGACCACTTTTGACGGTATTAGGCAAGAACTTTCAATAGTTGACTGGGGTTGGATGTTTGGAGGGAAAGGGATGGCTGGAAAATTGGAAGTCTTCAAAAATGAGACAAAGAAAAATGAGCTGCCAGAGGAAGTGGTGGAGGCTGGTACAATTACAACATTTAAAAGGTTTCTGGATGGGTATATGAATAAGAAGGTTTTAGACAGATAAGGGCCAAATAGAAGCAAATGAGACTAGATTTACCTCGGAAATGTGGTTGGTGTGGACAAGTTGAATGAAGGGTTTGTTTCCATGCTGTACATCTCTATGATGCTTTACTCTATGCATTCATCGAGTGCTTTTGATACATTTTATTGGCATCTTCTAGAGCAGACTATACTAGATCTGGTAATGCTCATTAATGAATGGATTAATTAATGACCTTGTAGTACAGGCACATCTAGGCAGATGTGATCATTATGTGACTAAATTCCATGTTGAGTTTGAAGGAGAGAAGAGTGAATCAAACACTTGTATTTCAAATCAAATTAAGGGCAATTATGAGGGCATGAAGATGGATCTGGTTAAAGTGGAACTGAGAAACTGATTTAAGGCATAGGTTGTTAGACATACAATGGCAGACATTTAAGGAGATGTATAAGTTCTGAGCATTCTGACACATTGAAGTGAAAAAGCAAGATTCTAAGGGAAGCATACATCGTTTGTGGCCATAGCAAAGTTTTATATATCATGTCAAGTTAAAAGGAAAAGCTGTGTAATTCCGGAAAGATGAGTTGCAAGTCAGAACATTGAACAAAATATAAACAATGGTAAAGAATGATGAATAAGCAGGGAGAAATTACAGTTCAAGAGAAAGCTGGCAAGATATATAAAAGCAGGTAATAAGAGTTTGTTCAAGTATTTAAAAGAAGAGTCAGTAAAACGAACATTGGTCCTCCGGGGAGTGAGTTTGGGGAATCAATAATTAAAGATAAGGAAATGACAGATGAATTGAACAGATATTTTGCCTCTTTTTTCATTGTGGAGAGTACAAATAATATCTCAGAAATAGTTGTGAATCCAAATTGAAAGGGAGCAAGGAACTTAGAACAATTTAAATCACCAAGGAAGTGGTACTGAGAGACTTATAGAAATTAAGATCTAAAGAGTCTCCTAACCCTAAGGGATTTCATCCTAGGGTGGAAAGTGAGTGCTCAGATAATAAATGCATTGGTTTTAAGTTTCCAAAGCTCCCTAGTTTGTAAAGGTCTATCAGATTGGAAAATAATGAGTGTGATTCTTCTATTTAAGGAAGGAAGGAAACAGAAAACATTGGGGTGATTTAGTCCAGCATCTATCATAGGGAACATGTTGGAATCTTTATAGTAGGGCACTTAGAAAATTTTTATGCAAAGTGGTCAATGTGGTTTTGTGAAAGGGAAATCATGTTTAATTTGATTAATGGAAGTCTTTGAGGAAGTGACAAGCAACCTAAATAAAGGATAGCCTTTGGGTGCACTGCACGTAGAATTGCAGAAGGCATTTGACAAGTTGCCATAGCAAAGGTTACTGTGCAAAATAAGAGCTTACAATGTAATAGGTATTATGTTGGCATGGATGGAGCATTCGCTGTTTAATAGGAAACCGAGAGTGACATTTTCAGGTTGGCAGATTGTGACAAGTGGTAAGCCCTGGGCCTCTTTGTTGGAGCTTCAGTTGATAATCTATTTATATATTTCAGGTGTATGGACCAAACGTAGGATTGCTAGATTTGCTGATGATACAAATATAGGTAAGAAAGCCAGTTGCAAAAAGAGCATAAGAGTCTACAAAAGGCTATAGGTATGTTAAATTAGTCAACAAAATTTGGCAGATGGAGTAGAATGTGGGAAAATGTGAACTTATCCACTTTTGGTAGGAAGCACAGAAAGCAATATATTATTTACATGGAGAGAGATTGCAGCACTCTGAGGGACAGAGGGATTGGTTATCTTGGAACATGAATCACAAAAAGTTAGTCTTCAGACACTACAGGTGAAAAGAAAGACAAATAGAAATTTAAGATAATAAACTGTGAAGCTGGATGAACACAGCAGGCCAAGCAGCATCTCAGGAGCACAAAAGCTGACATTTCGGGTCTAGGCCCGCAATGTCAGCTTTTGTGCTCCTGAGATGCTGCTTGGCCTGCTGTGTTCATCCAGCTTCACACTTTATTATCTTGGATTCTCCAGCATCTGCAGTTCCCATCATCACAAATAGAAATTTGCTGTTTTATGGCAAGGGGAACAGAGTATTAAAGTAGGAATGTATTGCTAGCCACATCTGGAGTATTGTTTACATTTTGGTCTCCTGTGTAAGGAAGGATGGAAATGCATGAGAAAAAGTTCAGAAAAGTTCATCTTCTTTGGCAGGGTTGAGGATAACTTGCTTCGACTCCAGATGCTGGGTTCTGCAGTGCCTGAATAGTCAATCCTGGAGCTGCAGACTCTGCTGTGGGACAGCAGCTGTTTGAAGAGGTGGGTGGGTGCATGAGTGGGACACCGCGGATGCTGTGCTCTCTTTCCACTGCTTGACCTCCAAGTGCTCCACTAGGTGACGCTCAAAGCATCGTCGTGGATGCTTCCTCTCCAGTTTGTATATGCTAGTGCAAGCGATACTCACATGTCTGTGGGATGTTACATTTGTTTTAGGAGGCGTTCAAGGATATCCTTATAGCATTTCCTCCACTGTCCCAGTGACTGCTGACCATAGCAGAACTCAGAGTAGACGGTGTCTTCTGTCGGGCATGTGGACAATGTGGGCCTCCCTATCACAGTTGATCGTGCATAACCAGTGCCTCAATACTAGGGATATCAGCCTTGGCAATAACACTTGTGTTGGTATGTCTACTCTGCAAGTAGATTTGCAGGATTTTGCGAAGGCAGCACTGGTGATAATTCTTCAGGGTTGGAGGGTGCCTGCTGTACATGGTCAATGTTTCTGATCTGTACAGGAGGGTGGAGACTGCAGCTGCTCAGTAGACCACAAGCCTGGTGCTGGGTTTGATCTTGGTCAAATCATGGAAAGAAAAGCCGAATTCCAGAAGTGAGCTGAAAGTGGCTGCTCTTGGCATCAAGGCAGCAATTGACAGAGCGTGGCATCGAGGAACCTTAACAAAACTGGAGTCAATGTGAATCAGGAGGGAACTCCCCACTGGTTGGAGTCATATCTGGCACAAAGTCATATTGTTGTAGTTGCTTGAGGCCAGTTGTCTCAGTCCTTGGATACAAACAAATTTCAGCTGCTTCATCAATAACTTCTCCATTATAACGTAGGAAGTAAGAGTGTTCACCTGATTGCACAAGAATGATTGCACAACAAGCAGCACTGTTTCCAATTCCACAGGTACTAAAGCAGACTGTGTTCACATGCAAAAAGACCTGAACAATATCCAAACATGGGCTGATATATGGCAAGTGACATTCACACCGTACAAGCAGTGGATAATGACGATCTCCAACATGAAATGAAATTACTAACTCCTCTTGAAAGTTATTACCATCGCTTCATTATGTTGCCTTGCGTTATCGGTGTTACTTGCAATATATCAGCCTAAGCCTCAATATTGTCCTGAACACTAAGCACCAAAAGCTCATGACCAAAGTTTTAAAGCACAACTCTGGAGTCCTGCAATGTTCATTCAGGAATAGTTACATACTACCAAGTGGTATAGAGAATACTGCTTGTGTTCATTCACATACTGGCTAGGATGAGGAAACTCAAGTACAAGAGGCTCTAATTGTTTTATCAGACAGAAGAGACTATATTGGGATATGCAGGAGATTGTTAGAGAAATGAAAGGATTGCTTGGAATAAAAAACTGCTCCCAACAATTGATATGTCCACAGAAAGGAATATAGATTAGGATTTATTGTTACAGAGAGCAGGGAAATCTTTTATGATCACTGGAGGCGATAGAATGTACCACTGGAGTTAGTGATTGAAGCTGAAACTATGTCAATATTTATGAATGGATTAAGTAGATGGATGAGAGATGGGGATAAAGGGATTTTGGAAAAGAGGGTTAGGATTAGATGTCAGGTTTTGTTTTTCGACGTAAGTAAATTCTGATTAATTCAGCTCCCTGCTGAATTTGGGATGGGACAGGGCACTGAGCTGAGATCTAATGTTCTCACAGCAAAGCAGAAATGCAACCCGCACTGTCTTCAGGCACATGTTTTATATCAGAGGGGCACAGTTTGGAGCTTCTCCCCACCCCCATGGAAAACCACAATAGAAAATCTTACAAGCTGCCTTCAAGCTGGCAAATGGTCTTTACCTGAGCAAAAAGGGTAGATGAACTGAACGAAAGAACACTTCTTTAAAGCTGTACAGTCTCATTAGATTATGTTTGGTCTGAGCATGAGGGAAGTAAGCGCTTTACTTTGGTGTCAACAACAAACAGAATTTTCTGACTAAACCACATGGGAAAAATGTTTAATTGCTCCTACCTAATTCTTGCCTGAAAACAAACTGAAATTTCTGGGATGGGAGGACCTCTGCCAAACTTGATACAATTTTGAGCAAGGCCTATAAATTGTGGAGTGAAATACCTATCTATTTTGGGTTTGAATGTGCAAATTGAAAGCTTACATAGTTGTGGGACTGCATTTGCCATTTGCGGGGATATCTAAATATGGCACACAAGCTGTGTCCATTTGTTCCAAGCTGAGATCAGCCCTATCCAAGGTGCTTCAACGGACAATGGAAGGCTGCTCCAGGGAAGACCTTCCTCCATTCATGAAATTGTGACAGCACATACTGCCCCAAGACTGCCTTCTCACTTCTGATCAATCCCAATTTACTGAACTCCCAGTGAGCATGGGCACAATCAGGTGCTCCAGCCTTCCACAACTCATGAGTAACAAGCAGCAAAGCTACAGCTGAGTGATCTCATTATTTTGAAGGCAGGCCAAAATCTTGAAAGTTTTTCCAGTTTTCTCATGCGAGTTTCGTGACATCAGCGTAGCCCATTCCACAAAGTTTGTGCCCAATTTGAACAGAAGTTGAAAATCCTCCTCCAACACTGCAGGAATCTGGCTTACAATGTGTAGGATATGGCCTCAAGGATTAAAAGAAACTTTAAAATCTCATTTACAGACACAATCCAGGTCCCACTTTGGCCCCGTTTCAGGCTGCACTCGCTTAGTTATATTTCTGAGTAAAAGTCAATCTAAAGTTTGCGTCGAACCACTTGCGAAACATCCTTCATGGCCATCTCAAACATGCGATAATACAGCATAAAACATCCCTTCATGTATGAAATTCATGTTTTTGCAAATCCTGTCCCCACTTCAGTGGAACTGGGTGTCGTAAAATGGAGCAGGAGATAAGCTTCCTCTAGCTTCAGCTTGTTCATGACATTCTGTGGCATTCCTGTGGAACCATGTAGAGGAGTTTAAACCCCATAGCCACAGCATCTCCTCAACTCTCCCACCCAGAACATATCACCAACCCATGGGCAAGCGAAGCAGCCTAATTCACCTAAAGCATTAAAACACGATCTATGATCTCAGCATTCCTATTTGGAACCTGTAGTGTTCTAAATATAAGTCTTTGTGAATTTCTACATACTGGCCTTTTAAATAGTTAAATTAATCTGAAAGCTGGTGTGTAGAATTGTCCCACAAATATAATGATTGTAATTTGAGATGACCAGCATCACCTGGTAACAGTCTGCAGGCAAGTGAATTAATGTTAAAGTTGAAAAGGTAAGGGAAAACATTTTCTGATGAAGGGTCTAGGTCCGCAACGTTTGCTTTCCTGTTCCTCTGATGCTACCTGGCCTGCTGTGTTCATCCAGCTCCACACCTTGTTATCTCGGCAAACAATTCATCCTCACTTTATGGCTTCTACATGTATATAATCAGTAATTGAGTACTTCATGAAAGAACAGACACAGAGCATCAAACCTTTCTTTTGCAAGTCTCCAAATATACAGCAAGTGTACAAGCACAGGAGATTTTGAAAGGTAATAATAAAGATTGGCGATATTTATTCTCGATGGATTACATAAAAATGTGACTTCCTTTGGAACCCAGATTTGTTCTTAATTATCAACTTTCCCTTTTCTAGGCAGGTTTCTAGAAATCTGTTGATATAAAGCAACTAATTCATAATCTGATGGTATAGCTATTTCAAACAATGGACAGAGTTTTGATACAGTTGTATTTTTACGATTTACAATTGGGATAGTTTAAACATTCATCCCTCTGTTGCTCAATTGTCTACATGTAGGCTAAAAACATGCTCAAAGAGAAAAAGTGTTTGGTGTACTTGGCCAATTTAAGGACAAAACTCATCCAGCTGTCAAACCTGTTGAGCTCCCACACCTCAAGTCAATAAGGTTGGCCTTCAAGTTCAATATTGAGAAAGTACAGCACTGTCAATGATACATTTAATATGCCACTTTACCCTGTCTTCTCTGTCAGATGGATGCAACATATCTTGTGACGTTATTTTGAAAGAGAGTGCGATTTCTTCCCGATGCCCTAACTATCACTAATGGCCCAACTAACAGCTAAAAACAGATTGTATGATCACTATCTTATTAATGTTTGCAAGAGCTTGCTGTACTCAAATTGGGTGTCACTGCTGGGCAACAGCGCTGCATTTCAAACACATGTTATTGACTGAGAAGCCCTTTGGGATGTGCTGGATTTGTGAAATGAACTGTACATTCACCTTTAAACTCAGTTTTGGAATTTCTCTTAATTTCGTGAGAAGAAAAGAACAGACTGTCAGGACGTGACAGTGTGATGACCGACAGTGAAAATGCCGAGTTGGTAATTTGGTGCTGGTAAGTTTTTGCAATCGTTGTCACTTCTGGCATCCTGTCAATGACAAATGTTGTGCACCAGTGTGTCCTGCAAGAATATTCAGTAGAAGAGTGTAAGGCTTGCAATTAAGTAGCATATGCTAAATAGCATGGGAGAAATGAACTAAGAGATGTTAGGTTATGATGAGACTGTTCAAGCTGAGCAAGGATGTGGTGCGTGTGAGGGAAGGTGGGTATCATTGTGTAAGATTTAGAATTGAAGCCCTTTGTAATCAGGCAGTACCATTCATAGTTTTGGAAGTTTAGAATTGGAGTTATTTTGACAGGGTGACGAGTGTGCTGATGAACAGGCAACACAATGGCAACAGCGCAGCAACTATTTTCAGGCAGTTCATTCAGATCATAACAACTCACTTGTAAAACTTATGACAGGATGGCACAACATCGAGGGCCAAAGGGCCTGTACTGTGCTGTAATGTTCGATATTCTATGTTCTATTTCAAGAAGTACAACATACAGAATAAACAACAAGAAACCATATGAGGGCAGCATAGTGGCACTGTTGCCTCACAGCGCCAGGGACCCATGTTTGATTCAAGCCTTGGGTGGCTATCTGTGTGGAGTTTGCACATTCTACTGATATCTGTGTGGATTTCCTCCCACAGTCCAAATATGTATAAGTTAGAAGGATTGGCTGCGCTAAATTACCTGTTGTATCCAGGGATGTGCGGGCTAGGTGAATGAGCCATGGGAAATGCAGAGTTACAGGGATAGGGTAATTGAATGGGTCTGGGTGAGATGCTCTTTGGACGGTCAGTATGGATTGAATGGTGTGCTTCCACAGTTTAGGAATTCTACAAATCTGGCCATTTGTTTCATTCAAGCCTCATCTTACTTTTCTGGAGGATAACTGCAGTATCTAATCATTTGCAACTGGGATCCAGATATGGTGGGGAATTTGGAATATTGGTAATTGGGTTAGGGTGGGTGGAGTTGAAAGACTTCTGCTCCTCATGCCTCATAAGCAGTGCTTACAAAGCCCTTCAAACATTTTTTCACCATGATTAAAATTGAAGGGATGCAACCTTGTGGCAATATTTAAATGACCAACCTGTCTCCTGAGAGCAGTTTGATCATCCACTACTCATCCTGTTTCCAATCAAGTTGGAACTGAGTCAGCTTAAGGCTGGTTGGATTCCTGTTTGAACTTGCAGCTTTTTAAACTCACACTCAAATGAAACGCACATGTTTTGAAGATTAAAGTTACTCTTTATAATTCAATCCAAGGTGTATTCATGCTGTGTTTGGAGTATGTCACCTTGCATGTGTATACTCAGTGGATCTCCTCATTGACTCAAACTATTTATTTGATTCACGACTTATCGTTAAATTCCTCATCATCACCACTCCACACCACCACTCTCTTTCCATCTGGAAATCAGGAGCTTCAGGAAATGGATGAATGTTCCTTGATCCTCAATTTCCTAATCAGTGACAAGTTGGGCTCCACATGAAGAGTTTTACAGGCCTATCATCTGTATTTGGTTTGCTCAACAATGAACTGGAGGGTTAAAAAATGTTAGGAAGTATTTCCCTTTATTTCAGTTATAATTTTAACCACTACTGCCATCAAACTCGTCTAATGTAAGAATAAAATTGCCAAAGATTTTCCTCAGAACTCTTCCATTTAAAACAGGGATTCTGTTTGCTGTGTGCTTTTATAAACAGTAATAATCTGAATGCTAGTAAACATGCCCAAACTGTGAACTCTGTTCAAGTAAACTTACTGACCTCTTTTAAATTGCCTCAACATTGGCCCAACTGTGATTTTATGTGAGACATAATTGTATATGGAAGAATGGGAGAAACTCTAAATGTGACATTTTTGTTTCAGTCTTAAGAGTTGCTTTCAAAAGTATCTTGATAAAACTATTCTGTTCCTGTTTCGCAACATTTTAACAGTGAAAAAATTTCAAAACTACTTTAATGCCCTGAAGTGCTTTAGAGTTTGCATTTATGGAAAAATTTGATGTATCAATGTGCCTTTGCAGAAGTATAATCAAACATAAAATTTGCAGAGCTGCAGAGACATTTGAACATGTGCGCAAACTGATTATAATGGTACTTTGGAGAAAGACCAAAGGAATGGAAGTGAGGTTGACAGTTTAAGTGAGACAGTTCCAGAGTTTAGTGCCTGATGAGCTAAAGGAATCGTGACAACAGTAGGATAAAGGGAACAATGGATGGATAAAAAGCTCAAATCAAAGGACACTTGTAGACCTAGAGCAAGTTGTCGAAATCAAAAGGGTTAGGAGCCATGATTGGATTTAACAAAAGGATGAGAATTTTATGATATGAGGCTGAGACAGACACTATATAAATGGAAGAGATAGTAAGAACAGCAGATGCTGGAGTCAGAGGTAACACAGTGTGGAGCAGGATGAACTCAGCAGGCCGGGCAACATCAGAGGAGCAGGAAAGCTGACACTTCAGTTCAAGACCCTTCCCTAGAAATGTCTATATAAATGCAAGTTCTTTATTTAATTATTCATAAGGCTGATTGTGAGATGAATGCATATACACACACATTCTCACACTCGCACGCACTCACTTGTATTCCCGTTCACACTCTTCCTCTCAGTTCAAAGTTGGAATGGGAGGATGAGGGTGTCGGAGCCCATTTATGGGTTATTTGGCCACTGCTGGGGATGCTGACACCATTCCCCACTGCATATCTACTTATCCAATCCAAGCTCCGAATCTCCACATTTCTTCTTAGGCAATCCTTTGAGAATGACTTGCTTCCACTCTGGGTTGATGGGTTCTGAGATGGTTGGTCAATCCAATCTACAAAATTGCAGACTTTGCCACATTTAAGAAAGGTGGCCTTCAAGAAAGGTGGAAGCTGAGTCTTGGAATAGTTTAAGGTGCCACTAGGTAGATTCTTGTTAAGCAAGAGTTTGAAAAGCTATCAGGGATAGGCAGAAATGCGGAGGTATGTTACAGGTTAGCCATGATCTAATTAAATGGCAGAACAGGTTTTAGGGTCTGAAGGGCCTCCTTCTACCCTAATTCACATGTCTGTATGTTTCATTAGAAACTGAATTCCATGTCATTATTGACTCTTTTTCTAAAGCATGTGAGAAAATGAGAGTTTCTGTCTGCAGAATATCACATAAAAGCTGTCCCTTGTGTGGCAGACAATTTGCAACAATTGCTTACTTCAAACCAAAATGAGTTCTCACAGAACTAAGTGGTAGTGACAGGGGGCTGGGTGGGGGGTGGGGGGGAAGGGATATGGGCTGAATCCACAATCCAGTGATGCAGTGATCCAGACAAATGGAACCCAGCAAGGAGTGACAGGCGGTAATCATTGCCCTTGAGTGAACATTGTGGGTTCTCTCTGAGCACAAGTTCTTACTGGGCCTTCTGTATCTCAGAATCAGACCTAATCATTGTTACAGTAAGGAGGGGAAAAGAAAGTGCTGTCTTTATATTGTGCCTTTCCAAACCACATCTATAAACCAAGTTATTTTTGAAGATGCACCCACTGTTGAAATGTAGGAAAGTTTATGCACTGTACATGCAGCAGTAATTATAATGACGATAGTCGCTTTCCAGATATTATTTGATAAATAGATATTTGCTAAAGCAATTCCCTTGCACAACTTGACATCACCCTCCAGGATCCCTACATCTACCTGAGAATGTAGTCTTATCTGAATGTATCATTTGAAAGACAACATTTCTTGTAGTGTGACACTCACTTGTTAGTTTTGACTTGGAAATTTCCACTTCCTTGCATTAAATGTAATGTTCTGTTAACTACCTTCTTTACAGTTTCCAGAGTTCTTGATGCTGATGAAACCACTGCCTGGCCTCTTAGGAGTTCAGCTGATTATTTTGGCATTGGCTTGTATTTAGTGCTTGGCACTGACGGTTTTGGTGCACGCTGTTACTAGCAGCTTTGTTCTTTTTGCTGACTCTTTTATAAAACTTCATTCCTCAGTATGTTGGTGTCACTCATAAGGTCAGCTTCTGTTCTCCGACCTCAGTACCCTTTGAGAGAATAGAGGTAGATCTTCTAAACACGTTTGGGATCACATGGTATTCACCCAAAGCTTTTGAATGTTGTCATGTGATTTGAACGTTGCTGGCATGACAGCCAGAGGCAAAAGACCCTAATGAGCTGAATGAACAGTCGACAGCATGCGCACTCTGGCATTTCCATATGTTTTTTGTGAGAAAAAGGCTACCAAGTTCTCTTGGTCCTCCAAGCCCATACCAAGTTTCCTACATACTGAGTGAGTAGTCGGAGGTGCTATGGTCTGGTACTCTTTTCTATCCCAGTCTTTAAAATGGCTAAGTTCGCAAAGCCCAAGGGGTCTTCAATTAGCTCATCAAGAAGCCGTGCATAAGCACAACCTGCTTGCTCAGTGCTTACTGCAGCACTGTGCAGGAGCCCACACAGGAAACATTAATCTTTATAGGAGCGGGGCAATACCTCCTCATATTCTTTGTCTTTTCAGGCTGCCAGGGTGGCACGGTGGCTCAATGGCTAGCACAGCTGCCTCACAGCACTGGGGACCCAGGTTTGATTCCACCCTCGGGTGACTGTCTGTGTGGAATTTATAATTCTCCCCGAGTGTGTGTGTGTGTGTGTGTGTGTGTGTGTGTGTGTGTGTGTGTGTGTGTGTGTGGGTTTCCTCCAGGTGCTCTGGTTTTATCCCACAGTCCAAAGGTGTGCTGGTTAGGTGGAATGGTAATACAAAATTGCCCCTGGTGCCCAAGGATGTGATGGTAATGTGGAATAGCCATGGGAGATGGAAGATTACAGGAATGGGGTGCATTGTTCTTCAAAGGGTTGTTATGGGCTGAGTGGCCTGCTTCCACACAGTAGGGATTCTGTGTTTTCAGATTTTTAGTATTTACTGTTCTTTTTATTCCCTTTTTCTGATTTTGCTTTGGTGTTCGCTGCAGTGTGTCTGTCATTTGTCATATTTGTTATAGTTTTCGCATTAGCTTTTTTTTTATTCTATCATGGCCCAGCCTTTGTTGACCATCCTTAACGTCCATGGAGAATGTGGTGGTGGTGAATCGCACTCTTGGCCTGCTGGGTGGTGACATGCTGGGTTCTGTTAGAAAGGGAGTTCCAGAATTTTGACTCAACTGTTGTGAAGGAGCAGCAAGTCAGGTGTGGCTTGATGGGGAGCTTGCATGCGGTGCATCTGCTACCCTTTTCCTTCTTGAGCAACTATGCCAGAGGGTTGTGGGCAGGAAGGGATTAAGGAGACAGTGGCAAGAGGTACAAAGCTGTGGAGAAATTTTAAAGAGATAATGGGAACTGCAGATGCTGGAGAATCCGAGATAACAAAGTGTGGGGCTGGATGAACAAAGCAGGCCAAGAGCATCTCAGGGGCACAAAAGCTGACGTTTCGGGCCTAGACTGATAAACCCTCTCTGTTAAAGGGTCTAGGCCCGAAACGTCAGCTTTTGTGCTCCTGAGATGCTGCTCGGCCTGCTTTGTTCATCCAACCCCACACTTTGTTATCTTAGAAATTTTAAAGCCATGTGGTTCAAGTGGGGACAACTACAGGTCACCAAATATATGGTGTGACTTGGTGTGCATTAGGACAAAGGCAGCAAAAAATTGGATGACCTTAAGTTTACAAAGGGTAGAATGTGGGCGATCAGCAATGGGATTGCCAAGTGCAGAAGTAACAAAGGTACAAATTAATTTATTTAGTTGTTTAGTATGAGTGTCTAAATTAAAGTGTAGGCTTGTTTTCCGCTACTTGTGTGCTCCATTTACTACATGGTTTTGGCCTCAGCTGGTTAGTTTTGGTGAAAAGGGTGCTGATAATTCACCCTCGCTGGGCCAGTTTAACCTTTGGCCAACAGAAGAAAATAATATTTGAGGACCAGAATCTCAAGCCAAGATCATGGCTTATCAGGTAGAAGTGTACTCTAATTTCCATTGGAGATTTACACTTGTACAACAGGCACGTTAATGCACTGGAGAGGTATGACCAGAGGGGTACTTTCTCCCAAATATAGAGGCACGAAATATGATCCCACAGCAAAGAATTTCTGAAGAAGGGTCGAGACCGAATCATCAGCTTTCCTGCTCCTCTGATGCTGCTTGGCCTGCTGTGTAGCTCCATAGCTTGTGATCCCATAGCAAACTCCTCTCGCAAACCAATATGCTCAGCTTCAAGGCATTAAACCAGCTCCATTGGATAACTTATGCTTATGCCTGAAACTGGACTCCTCAAAAAACTGCTCTACTTGGATCTTAGATGCAGCAGGAGAACCCCGGGACAGCAGGAATGTTTCAGGGATGTCCTGAAGAGGTGAGATTACCCTGCTGACCCATGGGAGTCCACAGATTGTGGCCAATGAAAGCGGGAGAGGTTAATTTGGGAAGGTATTGAGCACGTTGAGATATTTTGGGCAACAGGCAGAGGCGAAGTTGAGGCCAGAGAGAACTGATAAACGTCCAAACCTCCCACCTACCCAATCCCGCAAACACCATCAGCCCAGAATGTGATGGCATCTCTAGATTGCATATAGATTTTGCAGCCATCTGTGAATCCAACAATCAGAGCAATCATCCACAAGAATAGACAAAAAGGAGAGTAAAACAAAACTGCGGATGCTGCAAGTCAGAAACAAGAACAGAAATTGCTGGAAAAACTCAGCAGGTCTGGCAGCGTCTATGGTCAGAAAGCAAAGTTAATGGTTCGGGTCCAGTGGCCCTTGTTGAGTTAAAGAGAAAGTACTTCAGCTTCATATTAAAACTAGGTGTATTTAATATTTGTAACTTGCGTTTAATACTGGTTGCCAGTTACTGCTCATGTGTACGTCTGGTTAGATTTAGTGGTAACTGTGTTTAGTGTTTGCAGTTTGCATTTGATGTCAGCTGGTCACTTTTACTGCTGAATACAGGCATTATCTCTGAGATTCTGAAGATGACAGCAGCTCAGACAGTATCCATGGAGAGAGATAATAAAATGTGAGGCTGGATGACACAGCAGGCCCAGCAGCATCTCAGGAGCACAAAAGCTGACGTTTCGGGCCTAGACCCTTCATCAGAGAGTGGGATGGGGTGAGGGTTCTGGAATAAATAGGGAGAGAGGGGGAGGCGGACCGAAGATGGAGAGAAAAGAAGATAGCTGGAGAGGAGAGTATAGGTGGGGAGGTAGGGAAGACAGACAGGTCAAGGAGGTGGGATGAGGTTAATAAGTAGGAGATGGAGGTGCGGCTTGGGGTGGGAGGAAGGGATAGGTGAGAGGAAGAACAAGTTAGGGAGGCAGAGACAGGTTGGACTGGTTTTGGGATGCAGTGGGTGGAGGGGAAGAGCTGGGCTGGTTGTGTGGTGCAGTGGGGGAAAGGGAAGAACTGGGCTGGCTTTGGGATGCGGTGGGGTAAGGGGAGATTTTGAAGCTGGTGAAGTCCACATTGATTCCATTGGGCTGCAGGGTTCCCAAGCGGAATATGAGTTGCTGTTCCTGCAACCTTCGGGTGGCATCATTGTGGCACTGCAGGAGGCCCATGATGGACATGTCATCTAAAGAATGGGAGGGGGAGTGGAAATGGTTTGCGACTGGGAGGTGCAGTTGTTTACTGCGAACCGAGCGGAGGTGTTCTGCAAAGCGGTCCCCAAGCCTCCGCTTGGTTTCCCCAATGTAGAGAAAGCCACACCGGGTACAATGGATACAGTATACCACATTGGCAGATGTGCAGGTGAACCTCTGCTTAATATGGAAAGTCATCTTGGGGCCTGGGATAGGGGTGAGGGAGGAGGTGTGGGGGCAAGTGTAGCATTTCCTGCGGTTGCAGGGGAAGGTGCCGGTTGTGGTGGGGTTGGAGGGCAGTGTGGAGCGAACAAGGGAGTCACGGAGAGAGTGGTCTCTCCGGAAAGCAGACAGGGGAGGGGATGGAAAAATGTCTTGGGTGGTGGGGTCGGATTGTAGATGGCGGAAGTGTCGGAGGATGATGCGTTGTATCCGGAGGTTGGTAGGGTGGTGTGTGAGAACGAGGGGGATCCTCTTGGGGCGGTTGTGGCGGGGGCGGGGTATGAGGGATGTGTTGCGGGAAATACGGGAGACGCGGTCAAGGGCGTTCTCGATCACTGTGGGGGGAAAGTTGCGGTCCTTAAAGAACTTGGACATCTGGGATGTGCGGGAGTGGAATGCCTCATCCTGGGAGCAGATGCGGCGGAGGCGGAGGAATCCATGGAGAGAGAACAAGTTAGTCGAAACATTAACTCGCTCTCTCTCTCTCTCCACGGATGCTGCCTGCCCTACTGTGATCTCCAACATTTGTTGTTCTCGCTACAGATTCCAGCAGGAATTTGTTCCTGCACTTTACTGCTGGTTGCTAGTTTTCTCGTGTGTGTGTGTTTCTGGTTAATTCTCGTGCTAACTGTGTTTAGTGTTTGCAGTTTGCATTTGATGTCAGCTGGTCACTTGTACCGCTCGCTAGCTTTCTAGCATGTATCTTTCTGGTTAGCTTTAGTGCTAACTGTGATCAGTGTTTGCAGCATGTGCCAGCTGGTTACTATCGAGTCTTGCAGCATTGATTGCGAAGCGGTTGTCCCTCTCCAGTTGTGGAAAGCTGCTTGTTCGGGAGCCGGCAGCTCTATGCATTGGCTAAGCTCTGAGTGACTGAGAAGGGTCAGGGCTGGGAGGAGGGATTTTCCGTATCGGGAGGTGGGGAAAGAGGGAGGTCCGGCGGGAGGGGGGTCCAGCCTGCGGCTGTCAGACGGTTGTCTGTATCTCTGCTTAGAGAGAGAGAGAGGGCTCAGATTACACTGTGTGAGTTAGAAAGGAAAGAGTCTCAGGGTTAGAGCCTTTGTCACTCATTCTGCTCGCTGGCGGCTGAAGCAGGCTCCGTCACTTCTATCGATGTGGCCATAACTTCTTCTCACATTAGATATGGACTACAGGTAAAGGACTCTAGCCAGCACTCCCTCTCTGTCTAGCTACTGTTCATTGTTTAGTGCCTGCCTTTTGCTAACTTGCTCTGTGGTCCCTCCTCTCTCTCTCTTTCCGTGCATGTGTGGCAGGTTCTGCAAGACCACCCTGGCCCAGATGTTCCTTTTCCTCTGGTATTGCAGAGTGACCGACGCTGCCCAGGTTCTGGAAGGTAAGGACCAACAGGAGGGAGAGGGCCGGAGAGGGAGGGGAAAGTTGTAACTGCAGTGTGCATCTTAATTCTCAGTTTTTAAAAAATTTCTTGTCTCATTGGACAGAAGTTCAGTTTGAATTCTACTTGAGAAGCATTAAGTCTATACTGTGAATAAAATCTGACAATGCAAAATAAAAGCATTTCAGTTTGGAAATGTTTTAATCTTTCCATGTTCTCATTCATTCTTGCCCTGCATCTCATCAGTACTTTATTTTACCAACTTGCCAAACGCAGACTCTATGCTGGTTGGTAAAAGGAGTGTCTGTACTTTAGGGAATGAGAATTGGATGAGGACATGGAAAGGATTTCTTCATTCGAAGGTTTCTGTGATTTGGGTTGTAGACGCTGCGGAACTGTCTGTTAGCAGCTTGAGTCTGCAAGTGGCTTGCTTTAAGTATTTAGCTCAACTCTGGCAGATCACTGGCAGTGATAACTCACCTCAGGCTCCCCAGTACTGACCACACAGCCACCGAGAAGTGCAGTGCAGAGACATTTGCAAACATACAGTTGTGTCTGTTTTAAACAGAGCAGGGATTTAAGTGAAATAGCTCTACACATTAGGGAATTCTTGTACATCTTCCTGATTTCTGTTTTAATGAGAAAGGGTTCATTTGCTTCTGAGTCCTCGATCAGTGTGAACGTTTACACTTATGAAACAATGTTGTATTGTCAATTAGATCAGTACATATGCTCTGAATGTATGTTTTAAGCTGGATATGCCAAATGTTCTAGGAGTGAAGTGTGGCGGTACTTTATTTGTACTGGAATACAAAGCGTGTCACTCACATGAGCAGGTGAATCACTGTGCCTATTCATCAGCCTGAGAAACTGAAGTAAGTTACAATGGGAGAGCCTATTCCACCAATAAATTAATTCATGATCACATCACCTGTTTTTTTGCCCCCAGGAAGTGAATGAAGTTTTGTGATTTTTAGCTCCAGGTAGACACTATACCCATTCTAAGATAATAAAATGTGAGGCTGGATGAACACAGCAGGCCAAGCAGCATCTCAGGAGCACAGGCCTGCTGTGTTCATCCAGCCTCACATTTTATTATCTTGGAATCTCCAGCATCTGCAGTTCCCATTATCTCTGCCACTATACCCATTCTGTTTGTTTTCTCCCAGGAATATCACAGAATAGTCTTCATTACAGACCGCTTCCTTGCAACTGAACCTGAGTTTCAACTCTGATGGCATCCCACCCAATCCCAGATTGAGTTCTCGGAAAAGTCTTTTGGCTCCAATGCCAATACAGTGTGCTTTCATCTCATTCCCTGCCTGTACACCCACTTGCCCACCTATCTCCACTGAGCAGCATGGTGGCTCACTGATTAGCAATCCTGCCTCACAGCGCCAGGGCTCTGAGTGTGATTCTACCCTTGGACAACTGTCTGTGTGGAGTTTGCACATTCTCCCCGTGTCTGCATAGGTTTCCCGCAAATGCTTTGCTTTACTCCCACCGTCCAACGATGTGCAGGTTAGGTGGATTGGCCATGCTAAATTACTTCATGGTGCCCAGGGACATGCAGAATTTGTGGATGAGCCAGGGAAATGTGGGGTTATGGGGATGGAGTGGGTCTTGGATGCTGTCTAGAGGGTCAATGTGGACTTAATGGGCCAAATAGCCTGCTTCCACACTAAAGGGAATTCGAGAATTCTAAATCCTCTGAACACTGTCTCTACATTGGCTCGAAAGGCGTCTAGAGCTAAGAGACGCTGTATCAAATTAGGGCCTTCCATTAAAGACTGAGATAAATTTTCTTCAATTTTATCCAATCCTTCACCTCTTTGCTTGTCTACAACAGTTTATTGCGGTCACCCTCCAACACCACCGTGACGTTGCAGTCTAAAGTTTTTTCTCTGCCTTGTTACCTTTTTCCCACTTTCAAGACTGACTTCTCTTTCGCGACACATTTAGTCATGTCCTTGTATCTCTCAACAATTCCAAATGTGTAACAATGATTCCCTCCTTCATCAGTCCAAGAGCAAAAAGAAATCTCAGAGAATTGAACTGCATTTTGCATGAAAACCTCATCGAATTGTAGCTTACATTTGTTTTCAAAATTAGGCTGATCTAGGTTAAAAAAATGGACTCGCTATAACTTCAAATAAAATGGAAAATGGTATGGTTTGTAGGCAACAAAGTCAACTTGTTTGCCAATTGTGAAGATTCCTGTTTACTATGTTTGGAATGTTGTTCATTTTCCAGTTTATTGAACTTCAAAGAATTGAAGTTTGATGGAGAGAAGGGTTTAATGTGTCATTGAACATAATTTATAAAGTGGGTCAATGTAAATAGTTCGCTCACAAACATTATCCTTTATTTAATCTCCTGAACTTGCACAGCGGCCGAATAATGCAAGAAAAGCATTTTTACCACAATGGTGACCTATCTGGATTAAAACACATCTCATGCCATTTTGTTTTCAATGGAACTTAATGTAATACATTTTCTAAATAACCTAGAATTAATCGAGGAGGAATGATATCATTTAAACTATAACCTAAGTCTGGTGGACTCCAAGCCATGATGATTTCAGTTTGAATCTTGACCAGGACTGCATTTAAATTGCAATGGAAGTGTGATCATCGAGATGGTTCACTTCATATCAGCGTAATATAGCCTACATTCAAAGTCAGGATCTAAACTGATACTGGTTTGAAATCCCTACAGAAGCAACTCAGTCCATTTCACTTTGGAGTTAACTCACCCAAACAATCCAATTTACACCACATTCACATAGCATTGCTGCAAAACCGTAACTCTACACTCACATTAAACCTGGAACCTTAAATAAATATCGTTCTGTATGTGACAACTTTAACTGTTCAGGGACAGCACAGCTATGAAGGGAAAAACTAAGAAAGGAAAAGGCACAAAAACAGAAGTTGCTGGAAAAGCTCAGCAGGTCTGGCAGCATCTGTGGAGGAAAAAAACAGAGTTAATGTTTCGGGTCCGGTGACCCTTCCTCAGAACTGATGGTTGCTGGGAAAACATAATTTATATGCGGAAAATAGGAAGGTGGGTGGGGTAGGGAGTAAACGATGGGATAGAGCCCAAAGAGAGAGAAAGACAGTTGGACAGACAAAGGAGTTGCTAACGATCAGGCTGGGAGGGTGAGTAGTTGTTAAAGGGGACTGTTAGTGACTAACCACAGGGGGGTGTGTAGTGGCAGGCTATGTGGTAACAAGGCCTGTTGTGTGGGGTGGGGGGCTGGGGGATGGGAGAGTTTAGGCCCTAAAATTATTGAACTCAATATTGTGTCCAGAGGGCCGCAGGGTCCCATAGCAGAAAATGAGGTGTTGTTCCTCCAGCTCGCTTTGGGCTTTGCTGGAACATTGCAGCAAGCCAGAGACAGCAATGTTGGTCAGAGAACAGGGTGGTGTATTAAATTGGCAGGCAATGGGTCGCTCAGGTCTTTTTAGCGAGCAGAACGTCGATGTACTGCGAAGCAGTCACCCAGTCTGTGCTTTGTTTCCCCAATGTAGAGGAGACCACATTGTGAGCAGCGAATGCAGTAGACTAGATTCTGGGAAGTGCAGGTGAAGTGTTGATTCACCTGAGAGGTATGTTTGGGCCCTTGGATAGTGGGGAGGGAGGAGGTAAATGGGCAGGTGTTGCACCTTTGCCGGTTACAGGGGAAGGTGCCGTGGGGCTGTGGGGGCTGGTGTTGGAGGTGTCAGACACATCTTTCCCTCCCCTCCCCTGTCCACCTTCCGCAGGGACCTCCCTCCGGGACACCTTCCAGGTGAAGCAACACTTCACTTGCACTTCCCAGAATCCAAGATAGTAGGAACTACAGATGCTGGAGAATCCGAGATAACAAGGTGTAGAGCTGGATGAACACAGCAGGCCAAGCAGCATCATAGGAGCAGGAAAGCTGACGTTTCGGGCCTGGACCCATTTTTTTCTGAAGAGGGGTCTCGGCCCGAAACGTCAGCCTTCCTGCTCCTATGATGCTGCTTGGCCTGCTGTGTTCATCCAGCTCTACTCCGTGTTATCTTTTCCCAGAATCTAGCCTACTGCATTTGCTGCTCATGATGTGGTCTCCTGTACATGGGGGAAACGAAGTGTAGAATGGAGTGTAGAATGCTGCACAGAACATCTACGTTCTACTCACAAAAAAGACCCTGACCTATCTGTTGCCTGCCACTTTAACACGCCACCCTGTTCCCTGACCAACATCTCTGTCTCTGGCTTGTTGCAGTGTTCCAGTGAAGCCCAGCGTAAGCTGGAGGAACAACACCTCATTTTCCGCTTGAGGACCATACAGCCGTCCGGACACAATATTGAGTTCGATAATTTTAGGGCCTAAACTCTCCCATGTCCCAGCCCCGCACCCCACACACCCGGCCTTGTTACCACATAGCCTGCCACTACACACCCCCTGTTGTTAGTCACTAACAGTCCCCATTAACAACTATTCACCGTCCCAGCCTGATCGTTAGCAACTCCTTTGTCTGTCCAACTGCTTTTTTCTCTCTTTGGGCTCTATCCTATCGTTTACTCGCTACCCCACCCTCCTCCCTGTTTTCTGCATATAAACTGATGTCTCCCCAGCCACCATCAGTTCTGAGGAAAGGTCACCAGACCCGAAACGTTAACTCTGTTTTCTCCTCCACAGATGCTGCCAGACCTGCTGAGCTTTTCCAGCAACTTTGTTTTTATTCCTGAATTACAGCAACCCCAGTTCTTTTGGTTTTTATTAAAGTTAAAGGCACCTTTTTCTTTCCCCATAGACTCTGGTAACTTCTCAACTAATGGGTTAAAAAATGAAAAAGGCTCATGTTTACCTTGAGAAACTAGGAACTGCAGATGCTGGAGAATCCGATTTCACAAGCTTCAAAATCTCCCCTCCCCCAACTACATCCCAAAACCAGCCCAGCTCGTCCCTGTCTCCCTAACCGGTTCTCCCTCTCACCTATCCCCTCCTACCACCTCAAGCCGCACCCCCATTTCCTACCTCCTAACCTCATCCCACCCCATTGACCTGTCCGTCCTCCCCGGACTGACCTATCCCCTCCCTACCTCCCCACCTACACTCACCTTTACTGGCTCCATCCCTGCCTCTTTAACTTGTCTACCTCTTCTCCACCTATCTTCTCCTCTATCCATCTTCAATCTGCCCCCCCCTCCCTATTTATTTCAGAACCGTCTTGCCCCCCCGCCCCCCCAGCCATTTCTGATGAAGGGTCTAGACTCAAAACGTCAGCTTTTCTGCTCCTAAGATGCTGCTTGGCCTGCTGTGTGCATCCAGCTCTACACCTTGTTATCTCACTTATCTTTGGTGCTACTTCTACAAATACCTTGAAATTTAAATCCTCATACTTCAGTCCACCAGACACCTCATTCCTCTTACCTTCTCCATCTCTATCAACCTCACGTAATTCTGTATTCTATGATTCTGTCTCTTTGCACCTTACCCACTTCCTTCGTTGCACTCCTTCCCCATCCCACTGGCAGCCATGCCTTTAATCATGTATGCCGTAATCTCTGGAATTTCCTCCCTAAACTTTGCCACTTTTCCTGAATGATCTTCCTTAAAACCCATCTGTTTGAACACATTTTGTGTTAACTGTCCTAATGTCTTTGGCTTTGGCTGTGTGTCCATTTTTGCACCTTGGGGCAGTTTCCAACATTAAAGAGGCTGCTTAAATACAGTTATTGTTTGATTTTACACAGAAGTTTGTTACATATGTTTGATTCCTAAGCTAACAACGTTCCCAAGCCTCCCCAATTCCTTACTCCCCAGCCATTTACCAAGTGTGAGCTAGTCTTTGAGAACTAGCATCTCTTTATTCATTGCCAAGCAGACTTACCAACAAAATATCAGAACATTTCTCTCTGTCTCTTTTATAAATTACATCCCTTTCTCTGGATTAAGGCTCCAAAGCTGTGCTGTCAATTTGGAGGTTTCTGTTTTTCAATATCAATCAGGAATTTGGGTGATCATATCGCAGCCCGACATCTGACCCATGCTCAAGTGCAACAATCCCCAGAAGCTTGGTCTCATAGAATATTGTAAAACCCTACGAACATTACCTGACAGATCCAGAGTGAGCATGGCAAACGGAGAGAGGCCACTGTATCCCATACAACTATCCTATGTAGCTTCCATTGTCTTCTGCATGACTAGTTGACCCTAGATAGTGCACATGTAGTGTTTTGGAGCTTTCTGCAATGTGTGTGTGTCACATTATCTAGTGAACATGATAAGTATAACATTTAGAGTATAAATTTATAACTTTCTGTTTTGTTTCAATTAAATTTTACGTGTGTCAAATACTTGTGTCAATTATGTCGCCTCATAATGGGACACTTGTAGAATTGTTCCCTTCCTCATCCATCAAAGTAGACTTAACACTTGCACTAATCAAAAAGTGGAACACTGCAGATGCTAGAAACCTGACAGTAAAACAGTGGAAGTTAGACTGGTTCGGCAGTTCAACGATATCTGTGGAGGGGGAAATAGAGTCAATGGATGAATTTGGCCATATTTTGACCTTGTCATATTCGAGGAGTTGCCTGTAGGTTAAGAGTTGAGAGAAGTTCCATAATCCGATGCCTGAGATGGGTGCCTGTCCCTGTGTGAAAAGCGGCCTCGCAACGTTGCAATGAAGAGAGCCATTGAGACTCCCATTGCAGTCGTGAAGACACTTAGAGATGTAATATGATGACACGATTATGCTGACACTTTGCCAACCTGCATGTGCATAGGATACAGGCAGTCACTCCTGTGGAGTATTCCCTGAGATGCTGGGTAACACTGGCCAATGTTGAGGCCCGGTGAAGACACTAGTGACTGTGAGATACCCAGTCTGACAGTCAGATTGGAAGGGGCACTGTTTATTGCTCACCAGTATCTGGGGAAACAGCAAACTGCATTCAATTAGAATGGGATCAGGTAAATAGTGAGATATTTAGTGCATGAGAATCGGTCCTCTCCACTTACTAGATATTCTCATTGTAGCCATTATAACCTTAAGCAGAAAACTGGACTTCTTTTTCTTTGATGAGAGAAGTCATTTTTTTTTCATAAAAGCTGAAAGAACTGTGGATGCTGGATGTAGAGACAAAAACAAAAACAGAACTCGCTGAAGAGATCTCATTGTCTGCTTTCCGGAGAGACCACTCTCTCCATGACTCCCTTGTTCGCTCCACACTGCCCTCCAACCCCACCACACCCGGCACCTTCCCCTGCAACCGCAGGAAATGCTACACTTGCCCCCACACCTCCTCCCTCACCCCCATCCAGGCCCCAAGATGACTTTCTCTATTAAGCAGAGGTTCACCTGCACATCTGCCAATGTGGTATACTGCATCCACTGTACCTGGTGCGGCTCCCTCTACATTGGGGAAACCAAGCGGAGGCTTGGGGACTGCTTTGCAGAACACCTCCGCTCGGTTCGCAATAAACAACTGCATGTCCCAGTCGCAAACCATTTCCACTCCCCCTCCCATTCTTTAGATGACATGTCCATCATGGGCCTCCTGCAGTGCCACAATGATGCCACCCGAAGGTTGCAGGAACAGCAACTCGTATTCCGCTTGGGAACCCTGCAGCCCAATGGTATCAATGTGGACTTCACCAGCTTCAAAATCTCCCCTCCCCCCACTGCATCACACAACCAGCCCAGCTCTTCCCCTCCCCCCACTGCATCCCAAAACCAGCCCAGCCTGTCTCTGCCTCCCTAACCTGTTCTTCCTCTCACCCATCCCTTCCTCCCACCCCAAGCCGCACCTCCATTTCCTACCTACTAACCTCATCCCACCTCCTTGACCTGTCTGTCTTCCCTGGACTGACCTATCCCCTCCCTACCTCCCCACCTATACTCTCCTCTCCACCTATCTTCTTTTCTCTCCATCTTCAGTCCGCCTCCCCCTCTCTCCTTATTTATTCCAGAATCCTCACCCCATCCCCCTCTCTGATGAAGGGTCTAGGCCCGAAACGTCAGCTTTTGTGCTCCTGAGATGCTGCTGGGCCTGCTGTGTTCATCCAGCCTCACATTTTATTATCTTGGATTCTCCAGCTTCTGCAGTTCCCTTTATCTCTTCAAAACTGAGACCTGCTGAGTTTTTCCGGCAATTTTGGTTTCGTTATTTTCATTGTCATTCTGTTAAGAACATGGAACATAGAATAGTACAGCATAGTCCAGGCCCTTTGGCCCATGATGTTGTGCCGACCTATTATCCTACTAAGATCAATCTACCCTGCCTACCCTACATTTTACTACCCTCCATGTGCCTATCCAAGAGTTGCTTAAAAGTCTCTAAAGTATCTGGCTCCACTACCACTGCCGGCGGCACATTCCACATGCCCACCACTCTCCGTTTGAAGAGAGTATTCTCCCCAATTATTCATCATTCAAAAGCTGGGAAAATTCACCCCAAAGTTTCAGATCAAGCACCTTTAGCCAGAATTTGGTGAACTTAGAGACCTGACAGGCTTTGTGTAAGGAGCACATGAGGCAAAGATTTAAGAAATGTCTGTGAACGGGGATAAGTCTGGAAAGAATGAAATTAGTCCTCGGCACATTTTTTGTTTCAGAGACAAAAACAAGAAGTTGCTGGAAAAGCTCGGCAGGTCTGGCAGCATCTGTGGAGAGAACTCAGAATTAACTTTTCGGGTCAAGTAACACTTCCTCTTTACTTCTTTTCTTGTGCCGTCATCATTCCCTTTGGCCCTGTTAGACTTACTCTTCCACCATTCAATCTGTCCTGACATCCACCTTATCACAGGCTTTCCACGATCTTGCCCCATTCACATCTTGGCTAACACAACTTTTCCTAGTTCTGATGGAAGGCCATCAACCTGAAATTTCAAAATAAATCAAAAAAAAATTGTTAAACTGTGACTCTCCTTACAGCTGCTGCTTGATCTGCTGAGTACCTTCAGCATTTTCTGTATTTTATTAACAACCGAACTATTCAAGCTCCCCATTAATGTTGATCTAATAGCCATTATTGTTTATTTCAAATTGAGAAAATGTTTGTTCCAAATCCTGGGAATGAATCACCTCGCAAAAAATGTAAAATCAAAGTGAATTTTGCATATTTACTCTCAGCAAACACATTTATAGGTTAACTTTGGAAAACTTCCTGTTTAAGATAATAATTTAAAAATATGGTGACTTGCAACCCTATGAGACAAAGATTAGAGAAAAATTCTACACTTGTGGGAAAACTGATGTAACCAGACAGTCAGCTTTTCAACACTGTACTACATAGGAATGTTCATTCAGCATAGTGCAATGAATTTATCCTTAAGTAAGATTTGATTCACTTTAGACATCATATTTCTCTTTTTATAATGACCTACCTATTCTATCAAGTGCTTTTATTTCTGGGACATTTGGAATGACATTGGTCCCTATTGCTTACAGTAAGTATGGCAGTAAAGTGATTGTGTCACTGGCCTGTAATCCAAAGGGCTGGATTAGTAATTCAGAGCATTTGAGTTCACATACCACTAGAGAAATGTGGGAAATGGCATTTAGTTCACAAAAATCTGGTATCTGTAAAAGTGACTATCCATTTGGAGTGTAATAATTAATCATAGCTGGTTCATTAATGCCCCCCTGACTTTGCCTACATTTGACAACATCTCACACTGAGTGGCCTATGAGTTGCTATTCATTTTGTTCTATCAAGTGAAGTTTGCTGGCTAGGTTGGCATTTATAACCCATCCCTAACAGCTCTTGAGCTCTTATTTAACTGCTGCAGTCTTTGTGTAAGTACACCACAGTGTTGTTAGGTAGGGATTACCAGGAATTTGATCTCGTGACAGTATTGGAATAGGGACAGAGCTCCAAGTCAGGATGAGATAGTAGGAATTGCAGATGCTGGAGTCTGAGATAACACGGTGTGGAGCTGGAGGAACACAGCAGGCCAGGCAGCAACAGAGGAACAGGAAAGCTAATGTTTCGGGTTGGAACCCTTTTTGTGAAGAAGGGTGCAGACCCAAAACGTCAGCTTTCCTGCTCCTCCGATGCTGCCTGGCCTGCTGTGTTCATCCAGCTCTACACTGTGTTATCCAAGTCAGGATGGTGTGTGACTTGGAGGGGAACTACCTAATGTGAACATTCCCATGCATCTGTTTCCCCTGTCCTTCCAGATGGTAGCGACAGCAGTTTTGAACGAAGCTGAAGGAGGCTTGGTGAGAAGTAAAATGCATTTATAGGGACCACATATTGCTGCAGTGGTACATAGATGATGGAAGGAGCAAAAGCTCAAACTGGAGGACTGAATGCCAATCAAGCAGATCAGTTTTGTTTTATTGGATGGATGTGAGCTTGCTAGGTGTTATTCGAGCTGTATTCATCCACACAAATAGGGAGTCAATGACCTCTCTGTTGACTTGTGCCTTGTAAATTGCCTACATGTTTTGATTTTTAGAGACTCAGGAGGTGAGTTACCACATAATATCCACCCTCTGGCCCACGCTTGTCAATAATTTTATGGCTGGCCCTGGCTTTAGTTGGAGTGATACCCGGCATAAAGAAAGCTGATTGTGGTTTTTGGAGATCAATCGTCTCAGCCATCGGAAATCATTGCAGGAGTTCCTCAGGGCAGTGACCGAGGCCCAACCGCCTTCAGCTGCTTCAGCAATGTTCCTCCATCCAAAGTAAAGTCAGAAGTAGATTTGTTTTGCTGATAATTGCACATACTTAATGCCATTCAGATGATACATTAATGTAGCTCTCACGTAAATGACAGGCAATGACTACGTCTAGTCAGATAGAATTCAAGCATTTGCCCTTGACTTTCAACAACATTAACATTGCTGAATGCCACACCGTCAACATCTTAGGAGTTACCATTGACCAGAAACCGAACTGGACCAACTTTATAAATACTGTGGCTGCAAGAGTAGGTCAAACGCTGAGAATTCTGTCTAGATTAACTCACTCCTTGACTTACCAAAACCTTCCCTCCACCTCCTGGAAACAAGTCAGGAGTGCAATGAAATACACTTCATTTCTTTGGATTGGTGCAGCTCCACAAGCTGAGTTCAGTATCCTCCAGGACAATGTGGCCCCACCTGATCAGCAACCCCTGTGCGATCGTAAACATTAAGTCTCTCCATGAGCCGTTACATGGTGGCAGAAGTCTATACCATCTCTGTGAGGCTTTGCAGCAACACACCAAGACTTCCTTGATGGTAGCAGCCATATGTGGAACTTCTACCATCACCAGCAGCTTTGAGTCGAAAAGGGGCAGCAGATGCATGCAAACACTGCCAAATCGCAAGGTCCCCTCCAAGTAATATACACACCTGCCTTGGAACAACATTTCTGCTCCTTTATGTTACTGGGTGAAAATCCTAGAACTCCCCTCCTTACCACACAATGGGTGTATCTATAACATCAGATTTCAGCAGTTCATGAAGACAGGTCAAGAGCAAATGGGAATGGGTTGAATCCCATGAATTAATTTTTAATCTAAATCTTGCTGCTTTTGAACTTGAGCTGCTCATGTTTGAGGACCTGCAAATGATACTGAGCCTGATACAACCTTCAGTGAGATGTTTTGTTTTGAAGAACGCGGAAGTTATCCCTGGGGCCCTAGCCAATATTTACCTCGCAGCAGCATCAGAAAATTTGATTAGCTGGTCATTATTACATTGCTATTTATGGGAGTTTGCTGCATCCAAACTGACTGCCACATTTCCAACAACTACTGTTCAAAAATACATCGCCTGTAAGACATCTGATAATCTTGAAAGGTGCTACGTAAATGCAGGTCTTCATGATGATGAAAGAGAGGTCATTTGTGAAGGAATGGACCATCATTGGACATAAGACCACGGAGATTCACCTCCATTTAGCTGTTTAATTATCCATCACCAGTTACAATTAGATTTGGTTGGACTGAGGAGCTTTGCTTTGGTCTATTTGTTGCATAATCACTTGGTTTGGTTTACAAAATACTTTGCTCAATATTTAGCATGTGTCTAATCTTGTTTTAAAAATTCACCAGGTTGACAGCTGATGTTTAGGTCTTCCTGATGTTACTCCTGGCATGCTCTAATGCACTACAGAGTGAGGAATATGTCAGGTTATGGGGTTATAGACTCCAGGTGAATACAATTCTGCTGTTGCTGACGGTCCACTGTGCCTCATAAATGTTGAATTTTGAACAACTGAATTTGTTCTGAATCTGTCCCACATAGCACAATATAGAACCACACAAGCTAACAGATATCCTCATTGTAAAGATGAAATATTATCTCCACTACAACAGTGCAGTAATCACTATATTCATACTTTAATGCATAGATGGATGAGGTGAGGTCGAGATCAAGCTGGTTATTGTTTTCTTTGTTCTGTGACTACCTGCAACATGTTAAATGGATCCAAGCCAGATATGAAGTGTGAAACAAGACACAGCGCTTCGTTTTGTTTGAAGAATTATTCATCTAAAGCAGCATTACAGATCTCTGTTTCCTAGCCCACAGCATCCCAGCTGACTCTCTTTATATATGCTTCCAGTCCTTAATCAAACAATGCTCATCGTCTGTTGTATCCTTCCCACAATTGACCAAGCGTTACTACAACAGGGAGGAATGAACACCTGTACAGCTGTGTGGAAGTGCCATCTCTGCATTAGTTCAGCAAAAAGACCCGCCACTATTTTCTAAGGGATACTAGGGAGGGGGAATGAATGTAGCACTTGGCACATTTAGAGAACCCACATTTAGAGAACGTATTTGTGTATAGAATGAACAAAATTCATTTTGTTCTGTAAAGCTGAGTAATATTATTTGGCATCACTTTTCAAAGTACGATTTGTGTATGAAGAACAAAGCTTGCAATTCAGAGGAATAAGGTGATGGTAATTGTCTGCTTCTCCCTGTTCATGAAAGAGTTGGGTTTTTGGCTCTTGTTGGTGACCAGTCTCTTGGCTCCATCTCTTGTTCTTGGAAAACTGTAGCAGAAAATGGTGCCAGATTAAAACGGGATACTTGTGGCTTTGAAAGATCCGAAACCTCTTCCTGTCCTGTTGGAGGTTGTCTCCATGTTTCACTCAGTCTATTCTGTTCATTTGTGGAAAAATGTGGCCCTGCATTTAAATAAGGAGAAAGCTTGTAAGCTCAAACTCTTTCAGCCCAGAGCAAACTGGGGTCTTTATAGGCAAGATCTCAAAGAGGAGAGACTTTTCCTCACAAAATTCAGAATAAATGGGATAAAAAGCTTGAGAAACTTTGTCAATCAGCTTTATCTTGTGGTTTATCTTGAACTGAAGCCTCAGCACCATCCTGAATGAAGTACCTGTAATCCCGGAACTGCTTGCATCTATCTGTCCTGTAGGACTGACCGTGTTCCAAACGCTGCCAGCAGGGACACAAATCCCAGACTCCAACTGGACCAGGTCACTGACTCTGTAGCCATCCCTATGACTGGGATAGGATGCCCCCATGACTGACTGTGACGGAACCTCGCAACTGATAGCGGCTCCCTTTCACCTCACTAAGGACTGCCCCACTTTGACTTCCGTTGCCATTTGCTTGAGTCATATGTAGCGTATTTGCCATGTAAACTGCTGGTAAATGGCACAGGTCTGAGTTGGTGTATTATAGGGCTGCATGGCGATATGCCCAGTCCCTACTTGGCTGATAGCCTGACTGTCTACCATCACAAACTTCTTTCTCTCCCTGTGTGTTATAGAAACAATGTGAGATAGTGCTGAATTCAGCAAGTTGTATGCGAAGAAAGCAATGTGAAATGTTGACAGTCTGGCAGCCTCCAAATAAGCACTAAAGTGAGCAAGTGCTATGTAAGAAAGCTAAAGACCATGAGATGCAGGTGTCCATGTGAGCAGAAAATCCCCTCCTGTGTAGATGCATGCCTGTCCCTGTGCACAAAGTAACCTTTGTCAAGTATGTGAGTCCTAGCTGTCCCTGAGCTGTAATGGAAATTGGTGAAGCACTGAAGTGGTGTGTGAGATGGCCCAAGAGTGGACAGGATGATGCCACCCGAAGGTTGCAGGAACAGCAACTCATATTCCGCCTGGAACCCTGCAGCCATATGGTATCAACATGGACTTCACCAGTTTCAAAATCTCCCCTTCCCCTACTGCATCCCTAAACCAGCCCAGTTCGTCCCCTCCCCCCACTGCACCACACAACCAGCCCAGCTCTTCCCCCCCACCCACTGCATCCCAAAACCAGTCCAACCTGTCTCTGCCTCCCTAACCGGTTCTTCCTCTCACCCATCCCTTCCTCCCACACCAAGCCGCACCCCCAGCTACCTACTAACCTCATCCCACCTCCTTGACCTGTCCGTCTTCCCTGGACTGACCTATCCCCTCCCTACCTCCCCACCTATACTCTCTCCACCTATCTTCTTTACTCTCCATCTTCGGTCCGCCTCCCCCTCTCTCCCTATTTATTCCAGCTCCCTCTCCCCGTCCCCCTCTCTGATGAAGGGTCTAGGCCCGAAACGTCAGCTTTTGTGCTCCTGAGATGCTGCTTGGCCTGCTGTGTTCATCCAGCCTCACATTTTGTTGTCTAGGATGATGTGATGAGGCTGGTGGTTTGCTGATGCTGCTTGGATGAAGGGTCGAGGAGGAGAGTGATCTTGGTGCATTCAGAGACACTGTTCTGAACAGACTTTTGCATCAAGCCTGGAACAAGAGCTCGGTGAACTGCAGCTGCTCTGAATTCCATGTCGGGAATTTGTGCTGTAGCGTTCCCCAGTAGAGGAGAGGGGAGTTAGAAGTGGCCTTTAAATGAGGTGGAGTGGAATTTCAATGAGATGCAAATGCTTGGGAATAGGGTAATCACCACTCGATGGTAAGATTCTGAAGTCTCGATTTACACTTTGAGGGGACAATTCGGAAAATCTCTCAATGACTAGAAGCTGACTTTTTTCATCCTAGTCATATATTCCTACCTTTGTTGCCATTACTCACCCCAAATCAGAGAGGGGAAAACGCTGCTCACATACGTTGTTCAGTAGTAGTTTAGTGATGTTAATGCTGCAGCAGGTTTATGCAGTATCTGGTCGTGGCATCATAAAGGTTCTTTACAAGGTTTGGGACATTTGGAAGGACAATGTACATCATTTACGACCATGACTTCTTTGGCAATGGGGAGCACAGTTGTGAGATATTGAAGATGTTATTATCTGCCGTGCTATGAATCACTGAGTGGGAGTATTTGGGAGTGGAGCTTCCAGATGTTCTCAAGCTGGATGTTCCCTTTCATGAATGCTGGAATGCTGGAGTTGAAGAAACCCATGTGCTTCTTTGTTGGCTGCACCTACAAAATGTAACAAATACCACCTAGAAAAGCTGGCAATACATCAAGAACCGGACCAACAGAACAGAATAAAGAGCTCTATCAATTTTATTTATAGCCATAACCACATAGTTAAACTATACCAAAATGTAAGTACATAATGGCCATAAAATGTATTTAACTTTGCAAAGACATCACTAAATTGATAGTAACTTCTAACAATATTCATTAAATTGCTCGGTTTGCTGGACTGGATCTTCATTTGAACTTCATGGTCCGTCATATGTAAAAGATGACCTGATATCAAAATATCCAATCTTCAACAGTGCACATTTCTGTAGAAAAACGTCCCAGCATCAAAACTGCAGAGCTAAAACTCCGCAACCATTTCACCTTCACCCTGGCTGGACGCTTCCTGATTTTGTTCCAAAGATTTTCTTTGTGTGCACCGGATCTTATGAGTTTGGATAGCTAACCTAATCCTGATGCAGGAGCTGCAAATGTTTGCTGTGGCCTCTTCAAGCAGAAAAGGGAATGTGAGATAAAGGAATGAGGTAGGCCTTTTGGCTCATTGAGTCTGTTCCACTATATGCTAAGGTGATGGTTGATCCGGCTATGATATCAACTCCACCTTTGTGTCGGTTCCTTGTAACTTTGACTGCCTTGCCTATCAACAAGCTGTGTAACTCAACCTTCAATAATACCTCAGTCTAATGCTGATAACTTCAGGCCTGTAGCACGATCTCTACTACAGTAGAGAGATCAGCTTTAATTTACAGCATGGAATGTTTAACATTGAGAACCCACAGTTAAAGTTTACCATTCTTTTAAACATTGACAATCCACTTCATTACAATCTGACATCTGCTGAAAATATTATCGCTTTCAAGAAGCTTATTTATATTTACTAAAGGAAGGGAAAAGGCTAGTTGAGTTTGCAAGTGCTTATTTCTCTGAAGTTCACTTAGTAAGGGTTTACAAGGTTCTTAACTCATGTTGCAGCAATTTCTTTATTGCAAGAGGGCATCCCAAGAATCAAATTGAAATTGTTGAAATCAAAATAGGAATTCTGCCCACACCCTTCCCATTTGTAGCTATTCCCTCCTCCCACCACCTAAAAACACATACATGATGTCACATTACACAGTGGAAGACCACAGCCAGTTTCAGTGGGATCTTCATTCCCCCTGAGTCCCACTGTGCCTCTAGCTGGTGATCTGGAACAGCTGGGAACTGGAACTGGGGTCTGTTCATTGCCAAGGCAGGGATTCCTTTGTATTCTGATTGTTTCTTGCAATTCCACAAAATACAAAGAAACACATTGTGGAGATTTGATGATGGTTGAACATTGTTGTGACTATTTCATTGGAATTTGTGAAGTGGAATGCCTGTCTGCCAGCTGCTGGAGACTGAGATTTCATTCTCAGTTCTACCAGAGTGAAGGGCTTAATGTTCACAGCAGTAACGGTGAGGGATCTCAGTGACAGTTAAAGTCTCAGTCTTGTGTAAGAAACAGACCAATCAGCTGTCTCAATTTTTGCAAGTTTATTTTACTTTGGCAAAAATAAATTATCACGTGGTCTAAGCAAACTGGAAGAGATTAATTTTCATTCTTGGAAAAATCAGTGGTTTGCACTGATAAACTGCCCATACCGATAACGAAAAGACCTCCAGTCCTCAGCCAGCTTGGTGAAACTCCATGTTGAAGCCTTAGGGCCAGATGGGGCAGTGATCATAAGGCTATATCATCTAAGGTAGGTTGGCTCCAAGCGTCAAGAGAAGGAAGCTTGTACAATGGCAGTATCTCAGGCCTGCCAGAGACTGCCCCTTATCTCAGAGACTGCCCCTTATCACAGTGACTGCCCATTATCAGAGACACTGCCACTTATCACAGAGACTGCCCCTTATTGCAGAGACTGCCCCTTACCGCAGACTGCCCCTTGTCACAGAGACTGCCCCTTGTCACAGAGACTGCCCCTTGTCACAGAGACTGCCCCTTGTCACAGAGACTGCCCCTTACACAGTGTCTGCCCCTTATCACAGAGATTGTCCCTTATCACAGAGATTGTCCCTTATCACAGAGATTGTCCCTTATCACAGAGACTGCCCCTTATCACAGAGACTGCCCCTTATCACAGTGACTGCCCCTTATCACAGTGACTTCCCCTTATCTCAGTGACTGCCCCTTACTGCAGAGACTGCCCCTTACCGCAGAGACTGCCCCTTACCGCAGAGACTGCCCCTTACCGCAGAGACTGCCCCTTACACAGTGACTGCCCCTTACACAGTGACTGCCCCTTACACAGTGACTGCCCCTTACACACAGACTGCCCCTTACACAGTGACTGCACCGTATCACAGACACTGCCCCTTATCATAGTGACTGCCCCTTATCACAGTGACAGCCTCTTGTCACAGTGACTGCCCCTCACCGCAGAGACTGCCCCTCACTGCAGAGACTGCCCCTCACAGAGACTGCCCCTCACAGAGACTGCCCCTTACACAGTGACTGCCCCTTACACAGTGACTGCCCCTTACACAGAGACTGCCCCGTATCACAGTGACTGCCCCTTACCGCAGAGACTACCCCTTACACGGAGACTGCCCCTTACACAGAGACTGCCCCTTACACAGTGACTGCCCCTTACACAGTGACTGCCCCTTACACAGAGACTGCCCCTTACACAGAGACTGCCCCGTATCATAGTGACTGCCCCGTATCATAGTGACTGCCCCGTATCATAGTGACAGCCTCTTGTCACAGTGACTGCCCCTTACCGCAGTGACTGCCCCTCATCGCAGTGACTGCCCCTTACACAGTGACTGCCCCTTACACAGTGACTGCCCCTTACACAGTGACTGCCCCTTATCACAGTACTGCACCTTATCACAGAGACCTCCCCTTATCACAGTGACTGCCCCGTATCACAGTGACTGCCCCGTATCACAGTGACTGCCCCTTACACAGAGACTGCCCCTTACACAGAGACTGCCCCTTACACAGAGACTGCCCCTTACACAGAGACTGCCCCGTATCATAGTGACTGCCCCGTATCATAGTGACTGCCCCGTATCATAGTGACTGCCCCGTATCATAGTGACAGCCTCTTGTCACAGTGACTGCCCCTTACCGCAGAGACTGCCCCTCATCGCAGTGACTGCCCCTCATCGCAGTGACTGCCCCTTACACAGTGACTGCCCCTTACACAGTGACTGCCCCTTATCACAGTACTGCACCTTATCACAGTACTGCACCTTATCACAGAGACCTCCCCTTATCACAGTGACTGCCCCGTATCACAGTGACTGCCCCTTACAGTGACTGCCCCTTACACAGTGACTGCCCCTTACACAGTGACTGCCCCTTACACAGTGACTGCCCCTTATCACAGTACTGCACCTTATCACAGAGACCTCCCCTTATCACAGTGACTGCCCCGTATCACAGTGACTGCCCCTTACACAGTGACTGCCCCTTACACAGTGACTGCCCCTTACACAGTGACTGCCCCTTACACAGTGACTGCCCCTTATCACAGTACTGCCCCTTATCACAGTACTGCACCTTATCACAGTGACTGCCCCTTATCACAGTGACTGCCCCGTATCACAGTGACTGCCCCGTATCACAGTGACTGCCCCTTACACAGTGACTGCCCCTTATCACAGACTGCACCCGTATCACGGAGACCTCCCCTTATCACAGTGACTGCCCCGTATCACAGTGACTGCCCCTTACACAGACACTGCACCCGTATCACAGTGACTGCCCCTTATCATAGAGACTGTCCCTTACCTGCCCAAGACTGCTCAATACCCCCGACCTGTCAAAGACTGCTGTGGACCCCAAATATACCAGAGACCCCCTTGTGCTCAAGATATGCCTTAGACTGCCTTCTGCCTTAGACCTGCTTGAGATTGCCTCAGGGCTGCCTGTAAATAACTTCCATGTCACTTCAGATTTCACTGACTTTGGCTTGAGCCTATTTAGGCCCCAGCTGCACATTTGCCTCAGACATTGTGTGTTGCTGTTGTGTATTCTTCTTTTAGTGGACTGTGGACAATGGGACTGACTAGTTTGAACATTCATTGATGTAATGCTCAGTTGTATTGTGGGATACAAAGTGAAGAGTAACAGATTGGCCACCTCTTGTCCACCCTGCCAATTGCTTCAGCATAGGGCTGGGATGGCTATCATGAAAATAACATGTGGGGTGAGATAGTGGGGAGCAGTGTTGAGGTAGCGGGACTCCTGGTCACATAGGGATCCCAGGATGGCAGCGAGCTGATTTATCATTGAGGAGCATTCCACAGTGGCCTTGATCAAGCCTGGACTGTGCCCTGGCTGGTGGCAGCAGACCCAATGCCACCCAATCTTATGTCCCTGCAAGCTGCACTTAGCCACCCTGAATGCAGAATTCCTGCTTGCGACTCTCTGGATGGGGAATTCAGCATTCCGCTGCCAAGGACTGCAAATGTGAAATGCATATCTGCACCAAGAAAAATAATGTAATAACATGTGGTTAGTTCTGTTAAAGTGGCTGAAAACTCTGAGTGCCTTTTATAAGTCACAGTGAACCTTTCAGTCTCCACAATGAGTTTTATGGCAATTTTATGAGAAATTAGTGAAGTACAGAATATCTGTGCAAGTTATTTCAATGTCTGGGCCACCTCAGTCACCATGTCCCCCATGCTCCACAGGTTTTATAAAAATACCTGTTGAGTTCTTTTTCAAAAAAAGCAATACATTTTGGCAATATTTGGCACAGCTAGTATTTAGTGCCCATTCCTGGTGACAATGAGAAGATATTGGTGAGCCACGATTTTTAAGAAAAGTTCTTTGTGATGCTTTTGTTACAACCGAGTGCTTTGCCAGGCCACATCAGAGGGAAGTTTCAATTTGGGGCTGGACAGGAGTCAGCTAAAGACCAGCTTGGATAAGAAAAGGAAGCTGGATTAATGAAGTGGTCTCGCAGTCCGAGGATGTCCAAAAGCACTCTATGGCCAATGAACTCCTGCTGAAGCTTTGTCCTTTGTTATAATGTTAGAAGGCATAGAAGTTAGTTTATTACGAGCAAGACATGGCAATGAGGTAGTGACTACCTGATATGGTGATGTTGGTCAATTGATGATAATTGCACAGGACAATGCCTCAAGTTATAGAATCCTGACAGTGTTGTAGCTGGTCCTTTGGCCCATCAAGCCCACACTGACCCTCTGTAGATCATCACACCCCCACCCAATCCTTGTAACTCCTGCATCTGCTGCGGCTAACCCAACTAACCTGCACACTATGGGCAATTTAGCATGGCCAATCTACTTAACAGGCACATCCATACAGACATGGGGAGAGCATGCAAACTCCAAAAAAAGCCAACCGAGGTTGGGATTAAACCTGGGTCCCTGGTGCTTTGGGGCAGCAGTGCTAACCGCTGAGCCACAGTGCCACACATAGTAGTTACACCTTTTGCATCCACCTAAAGGGGACAATAGAGGCCCAGTTTAGCCTCTGTTTAAAAGGCGACATCTCTGACAGTGCGGCACTCTTCCAGCATGGCAGTGAAATGTCAACCAAGATTATGTGGTCAACTTTCCAAGTGGAGTTTGAATCCATGACCATCTACAGTCAGCGTTACTACTGAACCACAGATTACGTCTGCAGTCCAATTGAATCAGTAAGATTGTTGAGGATTAACTGTTGCGGGAGGTTTATTGTTGTGGCTTATCTCTGCTGTTAATGCTCTTCTCCATCCTGATGTTTGTTGAACGCTTTCCATTAGTAACAGCACAAGGTTGATGAGGAATATTGTTAAGTTGGAATTTTTAGTGATTCCTTTCGGGGCTGTAAGTGTGATTCTAAGTGCCAACCATGGTTTATACCGTCAGCAGTGCCCATTCCGTACAACACAGAGTTGCTGTCCTGATGCGAATCATAAAATAAAAATTTAATGTTCGCTCTGGGATGGAGCCAGCCTCTGATCAACACCAGCTGCATTTGTTTTACTGCTGGAAGGAGGTTGTTTGTGAAACTGCATTGGTGGCCCTGAGATTTCCTCAGCACTTCGTAACGATTCTGATTTCAGAATAAAAAAAGCCATGTTGAAAAAGTCACGATTATTCATTTCCTTGTGAGTAGATGGTTGTATTTGGTTTTCCCAGTTTAGAATCAAGCAATGTGTCATGTAGAGGAGAAGGAGAGACTTGAATCGATATAGCACCTTCGATGACCATGAGACATCCCAAAGCACTATATCAGCAAAGAGGTACTGTTGAGATAGTCGCTACTGTAATGCAGGAAACACAGCAGCAAATTTATGCATAGCAAGATCCCACAAATGCAGTGTGCTAACGAATGGAAATTCTGTTCCAGAGATCTGAAGTGAGGGATACATGCTGGATAAGACAGCAGGGTAGCTCCCCTGCTATTCTTCAAAATAATGACCTAGTATCTATAACATCCACTTAATATCCAGAACATACTTAGAGTCATAGAGATGTACTTTACGGAAACAGACTCTTCGATCCAACTCGTCCATGCCAATCAGGTAACCTAGTTAATTTAGATCCACTTGCAAGAATTTGGCCCATATCCCGCTAAACCCTTCCTATTCATAAACCCATCCAGATGCCTTTTGACTGTTGTAATTGTACCAGCCCCCATCACGTCCTCTGGCAGCACATTCCATACATGCACCGCCCTCTTTGTGAAAAGGTTACCCCTTACGTCCCTTTTAAACCTTTCCCCTCCCATCTTAAACCTATGCCGTTTAGGTTTGGATTCCCCTACCCTGGGGAAAAGACCTTGGCTATTAACCCTATTCATGCCCCTCATGATTTTATAAACTTCCTTAAGTTTACCCCTCAGCCTCCGACATTCCGGGTGAAAATAGCCCCAGCCTGTTGAGACTCTCCCTGTAGTTCAAACCCTCCAGCCCTGGCAACATGCTTATAAATCCTGACTGAACACATTCAAGCTGCACAACATCTCTCCTATAGCTGAACTGAACACAGTATTCCAAAGGTGGCCGAACCAATGTCCTGTACAGCCGCAACATGACCTCCCAGCTCCTATACCCAATGCACTGACCAATAAAGGTAAGCGTGTCAAATGCCTTCTTCACCACCCTGTCCACCTGCAACTCCACATTTTTCAGGAGGTTTAAGGCAGTAAGACGCTGGCCATCCTTTCATTAGCAATTATTCAATTTATAATTTCAATTCGGGCAATGCAGAGTCCAAAGAGGGGTGGAGTAAGAGCACCCTCTAACCCTAGGAATGTGAGACCCAGAGAACCAATGAAATGCTTTTGAAGGTGTAGATACTCTGTAGGAAATGGAGCAGGTGATTTACCCATGGAGAGGTCTCTCAAACTGCAATGTGGCCATCTCTGTTGGGTGGTCTCGAGGGAGAATACTCTTCAATTGCCTTGCTGTTTGTCAAGTAGGTGCCAGTGGCCCTTTTATGTCAATTTCAAAGGGGAGTGGATCCCTCAGAAAGTGCCTAACTCCCTCTTCCATGCTCCCATCGTGAAAGAGGAAGCTGGAGGCTTCAGCGTGCTGCCACAAAATAGTAGCGGCTTCAGGAATAGTGTCATGGCTTATAATTTCAAATTCTTGAAGGGTGATAGAAACACTTGAACCCACAGCGTTCGGACTCAGGGAGTGAAGGGTGACTGCTCCCACTGAGCCCTGGTGACATCTAGATTTAACATTACTGATGCCAAACATTAGGTACATCTTCATACTCCCAGTCCAAGAAAGTGAATGATGAAGTGTAATCTCCCTTAAGTTGCACCTTGACGGCAAGATAATGCTCCGAGTTAGGAAACCACGTGCAGAGAGTGTGGGAAGGCAGAAAAATGACGTCAGTCTGCATTCTCTGACCTATGTCTTCTTTATTGAGAGCTGTCATTTTGAAAAAAGGACTCTACATAAATGTAGTTATAGTCTCAGACTGGATCTGTTACCAATTCATAATGGATCAGGAGAATTGTGGCATTTAACGAACACAGCTCCAAATTGTGCATGAAAAATGTTTCAAAAACAACCAAAGCCAGTGAGTACTCATTTTTGTGACATCTCCTGTGAGTTATTTTGCTGCCGAAAATGTTCTGTTCTTTTTTGCTTCCTTGAGCGCAATGTTCAGAAATAATTCCTGCTGTATCAATGTAAATCAACCCACGTCTGGCTTTGGAATTTAGTGAAACACCAGCAACATGTGGAATAGGCGGCGGGTATTCGGCGAGGAGCCCAGCTTTTATTACACTTTAATGAAATGATAAATGCTTCATGCTCCCATGGTGAAAGAGGAAGCTGGAGGCTTCAGTGTGCTGCCACAAAATAGTAGTGGCTTCAGGAGTTGATTACCAAAATTGCATTCTCAGAAATGGTGCCATATCCACTGGGAGGACATATCCAGAGATTGTGGTACATATTCCCTTATGGAAGGAACATAGAATCAAGTATACTCGTGAATTTCCGATCTCAGCCAGTGACGTTGCCACCTCAGATTTGATTTTGTGGAATTATCTTTCTTGTATAAAAAGAGCCATGACCCTCCTGTTCAAGTTTGGAGTTCATTGCTGCTCAGTGCCTATGTACTGATTTCCTTAATACTGCACTGAGGGACCAGTCTAGATGTTATGCTAAAGATTTTGGAGCGAAGTTTCAATTCAGACCCTTAGGAGCTGGGAGTGTGACCACTCAGCCCAGGTTGATGGTAGAAATTGTAATTTTCATCCCAATCAAGATAAAGGATCAAATTTAAGTTAATAAGTGCAAGATCTTGAACCATTATGAACATTCTAACAGGCTCACTAATGTTCTCAGGAAGGGCGCCGACAAACATTGGGCCTCCATTTTTAAACTACATTACTGACTCTTAAAAACCTTCACTGGATAACTGAAAATGGGCAATGAACACTGTTCCGTCTATTCCCCCAGTATAAAATAAAATTTGTAAATAAAATTTGTAAGTAAAGTAATCTTGACCAACCTTCACAATGTAGCTCAACTGATGTTATGAGAAGTTGAAAATTTTGTTAATTTTTCAATCTAATAACATACTGATCATTCCAGGTTCCAGAAACATCTTTGTTTCACTTGAACTCAACATGCTAATTTGTTAGAAGATTATCAGTGGGTTGATAACTTCATAAGTTGATCGCATTGTGCCACAATACATTGACCAGGAGTTTTTTGAGAAAAAATTAATGAAGAATGTATTAGCAAGCTTATGAAATAAAATGCGCAGCTTGTGTCACTGGTAATCAATTTTGTGTAGCTTTGGTTGGAGACTGGGGAAGAGTCTGGAAGAAACAAACAGTGAGAAAGCTTGAGCAGGTCTGGCAGCATCTGTGGTCAGTTATACAGTTAACATTTCACGTTTCAAGTCTAGGATATATTCAGAACCGAAAAAAATCTAGATTATGTTCATTCTTGTTTCTTTGTTTAATACGTTATTGAAAACATTTGTATGGTGCAAACATCCCAATCCTTTCTTCCTGTTAACATTTAGCAGTTTAATCAGCTATGTAAATATTTATCGATGAACACAGCAGGCCAAGCAGCATCTCAGGACCCTTCTGAAGGGTCTAGGCCCGAAACGTCAGCTTTTGTGCTCCTGAGATGCTGCTTGGCCTGCTGTGTTCATCCAGCCTCACATTTTATTATCTTGGAATTTCTCCAGCATCTGCAGTTCCCATTATCTCTGGTAAATATTTATCCTTTGGTTTGCAGTGTCAACTGTCACACTGTAGTTGCAGGCTTTGACCACTAAATGGCACTGCAAAGTACAGAACATAATCTGGAAGTCTTCCTCCTAATTTTTACCATCTTGTAGGGAAGGAAATATTAGGTTCATGACCTGACTTTGAGGAGCACCATAAGCAATTCGTCGTATCTTTTAAAAGTATTTAGCAAGCTGTCTCATTTGCGGACAATCGTTGATTGCACACAATTGTAAAGATTCCCATGGAGATACCCTGACATCTTGCAGCTTGATTACATTTTGATGTCAGGGTTTCAGTTCTTGTGTCTGCTGCTGCCTGTTCTGAAGTGCTGTCCTTTCAAACTCATTCAGCAAAGAACAATCGCAGTGACATTTCAAGATTTATCGAGCATGCCTGCGTGTGCTGAATTGTCCAAGAAGGAGCCAGTGTTTGCTGAGTGCCTGATGTGTGGTTGAGCTACATTCCACTGCTCATGGCTTTATTGTACCTGCATTCAAACTGAAGGCTGGTGTGTGGGTGGCTCTCAGTTACAAACCCAAACAGCAGTTTTGTTAAAGAAAGAAAGACTTGCATTAGTATGGTGACTTTCACAACTTCAGGACTGCCTAAAGCATTTTGAGCCAATTAAACACTTTGAAGTAAAGTCATGGTTGTAATATCGACTGCATTGTGCTGTGGTTCGACAAACTGTAAAGTACAATTGTTACAAATTTAGAAGTTCAAATTATTGTCCTTCGAGCAGAGATGATTTAATAGAAACGTTCCCAATCTGAGAAGTTTTGATGTTGTAGATTGGAGGAAATGATTTTAATGGCGTGTGTTGATTAACACAGTACAGATTAACATACTTGCAATGAGCACCAGAGGCAGATGAGGAGGTATCTTTAATGCAGCAAATTGTTATGCAGTACTTGAAAGAACAGTGGAAGCTGATTCAAGTTTTTCAAAGGGAATTGGATAAATACTTGCTAAGAATATTTTATCAAAAATAACTGGAAGGAGAAGGGGAGTAAAGTTAAATATTGGTTCCACGAAGAGCCAGCAGAGACATTATAGTTCATGCTATCTCTGATATAAGATCCTATGAACATGAAAAAGGTAATTAGTTAAAGTTGTGTTGAAGGAGGAAACAAGTTAGCTGGTTTCAGTCACTTTACAGAAGTTGATAATTTTTAACAATGGTTTCACACAATAAAGCACCTATTTATGACTTGTTTGCGATTTAGCTTAAATTAAAACCAAGATTCAGAACATTAGATTGCTCAAATTGACTTTTTTAGGCAAGGATGAAAAGAATTTTTTTTGAATGGTCTGTGTTTTCTTGTCACTGGTTTGAGGCATTCTGTATGTTTTCCTTTGTCTGTGTTCCAGTCATCCTGAGATCCGGCTCTGTGTGTTTGTACAGGCTCAACTCTGATAGATGCATTGGTGGTGTTTGCTTCGTCTTCAGTCAGAATCCCAGCTGGGATAAGCTGAGCTTGTGAATTTGCCTGACCAGTGTCTGTCTCTTATTTGCAGCTTGTTTGCTTCAAAAATATAATTTATTTATAAAATTTATAAAAGTACATGCCATGACCATTGAATGCTATCATTAATAAAGTGCATAATAAATCCAATGGACCCAACTGTTTCAATGAAAAGTGCAGGAAGGCATGCTAGGTATACTAAGAGTGATGCTTCACCCTGGCGAAGCTACAAAACCACATTACTTATATGTCTAACAGTAGAAACAGCATGTAATAGACAGGGTTAAGCAAACCAACAGCACTGATGAGACATAATCAGAGCTGATTTTTGGCATAATCATTCCCCATGAATGGTGGGGACAAAGGATTTTCTGTCAAATTTAGAAAGGTTGTCTGGGGCCTTGGATGGAGGTGAGAGAGTGTAGCACCCCCTGTGGTTGCAGGGAAAGGTGCAGGATGTGGTGGGGTTGGAGGGGAGTGTGGAGTGGATGAGGGAGTCGCGGAGTGAGCGGTCCCTATGAAAGGCAGATAGGGGGTGGGGAGGGAAATATTGCTATCTCCTCTGTCTTCTGCCTTGTCTGTGTGTTACCAAGTCTAGAATGTGGGGAGAAGAGAGGTGGTTATTCCAAGCAATGAATGCATACAGATTGAAGCCTCCTTGTAAGTGTATGACCTCACTGTTTTCTGCTTGGATTCACTCTCATTAGCAGACTGAACTGTTCATGGTGACAAGGTCATTTCTTTGGGAAATGATCTATCCCCTTCCCCATCAGGTCAGACGTGGCTGAGATATAGGTCATGATTTCACAGGGACAGACTGCAAGCCACACCCTCCCCCCAGTCATTTCTAGTCCCTAGAAAAATCCTGCTGTGTTTCACGTGCGTCCCCTCTGAAAACACACCCAGCAGAAACTTATAAAATCCAGCCCACAGAGTTGGATGGGCCAGGGAGAGCATGAGAATGAGAAGGAGCTTTTCTGAACAAGGGCCTGACCCGAAATGTCAGCTTTCCTGCACCTCTGATACTGCCTGCCCTGCGGTGCTCATCCAGCCCCACTCTGTGTTATCTCTGACTCCAACATCGGCAGTTCTTACTATCTCTGAAAGGTGATTCGGGGTGGGCAGGAACGTTGCATAATCAGATTAGCCATGATCTTAGCAAATGGTGGAACAGGCTAGAGGGGCCAAGTGGCCTCCTCCTGCTCATTGGTATGCTTGTAATGAACCCTTCTGTGATTGAAAAGGCAGTCTGCACAAATTTTGGCTCCTCTTGGCCATGGAATTGTTTCTTTTTCCTCATTTTTGCCTTTCTTACTCACCATTTTTGCAAATAATACACAGCTAAAAATACATTGAAGCATCACTGTCGCTCACTGTGCACAAAGTATAATTAAATGAGACGATAATTCAATTACTGTGCAATCGTAGAATACACTTTGTGTGCTTTATATTCATTTGTGCATTGTGGGTGTTGCTGGCTGGCCAGCATTTCTTGCCCATCCCTAGTTGCCCTTGAGAAATTGGGGGTGAGCTACCTTCCTGAACTGCTGCAGTCCCTCTGCTGTAGGTTGACCCACAATGCCATTAGGGAGGGAATTCCAGGATGTTGACCCAGCGACAGTGAAGGAGCGACAATATAATTCCAAGTCAGGATGGTTTAGCCAGTTTAGACAGAACACGTGACACATTATCAATGCACACCACAAGTCAACACAAGTGCCTTGACTTATGTGGGCACAATTGCATTGTGGGCATATACACTTGATTTTATGCCAAATTTCTGGATAAAATCATGAGCTCTACACTGTTCTCCATTCTACAAAAAAACCCCACCCTCATCTTCTAAACTCTTTCTTCTGAACAGATCGACATTAACGTGCTTGGATAAAAGATCAGCACGTTACTGTGTGAGAGCTTTGCCTTTAAACAAGAGCATGAGGCAAGTTGATTTGACTCACCTACACAACTTCCCTCCACTGCACTTTCTTTATAATGCAACAATTTATTCATGATGTATCTTTTGAAATGTATTAGTTACAGCTGCAACTTTTCACTGACTGCTGCTCAGTTCTCTGTTAGCTGCATGAGGAGAATTGCAGCTCTGAGCAGTAAATAAGAATGGGTAATCGATATATTGTTAGGCAATGTGATGTCAAGACTCACAATATTTACATGTGAACTTTAATCTTAAAGTGTCTATCAGTAAAATGGTGAGGCAAAACACAAAGAATGTTAGTGCTTTTACTTCCTCGATTACTGAACTCTGATAACTTATGTGAATATAAGTCTATTCAGCTAAACACTATCAAATAAGTGTATTCAAAGCATTTTCTGTGAAGATTACTGCATGAGGCTAAAATGGTGTTGACATTGCCAAGTGTTTAGCTGATCAGTGATTTACGTAACTGCATACATAAAATACCATTGAACTGGAGCATAGAAACAGACCACTTGGCACAGTTGAATCATACCGATGCTTATGCTCCTCATAAATCTTTCCCCATCTTTCATCTTTCAAAATAAACTCCTAGTTAACAGGCAGGCAATGTCCTTGTGGTATTATTGCTGGATTGTTAATCCAGAGACCCAGATAACATTCTGGGGACCCGGGTTCAAATCCTGCCACAGCAGACGGTGGAATTTGAATTCAATAAAATATCTGGAATTCAGCATCTAATGATAACTGTGAAACAATTGCTGATTCTCAGGAAAAACCCATCTGGTTCACCAATGACCCTAGGGAAGGAGATAACAAGGTTTAGAGCTCGATGAACACAGCAGGACAAGCAGCATCAGAGGAGCAGAAAGGCTGACTTGTCGGGCCTAGACCCTTCTTCAAAAATGAGGGAGGGGAATGGGGTTCTGAAATAAATAGGGAGTAAGGAGGAGGCTGATAGAAGATGGACAGAGGAGAAGATAGGTGGAGAGGAGACAGACTGGTCAAAGAGGTGGGGATGGAGCCAGTAAAGGTGAGTGTAGGTGGAGAGGTAGGGAGGGGATAGGTCAGTCCAGGGAGGACAGACAGGTCAAGCGGGCAGGATGAGGTTAGTAGATAGGAGATAGGGGTGGGACCTGAGGTGGGAGGAGGGGATAGGTGAGAGGGAGGACGGATTCGGGAGGTGGGGACGAGCTGTGCTGGTTTTGGGATGCAGTGGGGAGAGGGGAGATTTTGAAGCTTGTGAAATCCACATTGATACCATTGGGCTACAGAGTTCCCAAGCGGAATATGAGTTGCTGTTCCTGCAACCTTAGGGCGGCATCGTTTTGGCACTGCAGGCGGCCCAGGATGGACATGTCGTCTGGGGAAAGGGAGGGGGAGTTGAAATGGTTCGCGACTGGGACGTGCAGCTGTTTATTAGCGAAGTGAGCGTAGGTGTTCCACAAAGTGGCCCCCAAGCCCCCGCTTGGTTTCCCTGATGTAGAGGAGGCCACAACGAGTACAGCGGATGCAGTATACCACATTGGCAGATGTGCATGTGAACATCTGCTTGATGTAGAAAGACTTATTGGGGCCTGGGATGGGGATGAGGGGGTAGGTGTAGGGGCAGGTGTAGCACTTCCTGCAGTTGTAGGGAAAAGTCCAGGGAAAAGTGGTGGGGCTGGAGGGGAGTGTGGAGCGGACAAGGGAGTCATGGAGAGAATGGTCCCTCTGGAAAACAGATAAGGGTGGGGATGGAAAAATGTCTTTGGTGGTGGGGTCAGATGCGAAGGAATTGAGAATAGAGGATGGCATTTTGCTGGAAGGTGGGTGGGAGGAGGTGCATTTCTTCCTTCATCTCCGCCGTATCTGCACCCAGGATGAGGCATTCCACTCCCGTACATCTCAGATGTCCTCGTTTTTCAAGGACCGCAACCTCCCCCCCCGCAGTGGTCAAGAACGCCCTCGACTGTGTCTCCTGCATTTCCTGCAACTCATCCCTCACACCCCCTCCCCACAAAAACAACCAAAACATAATCCCCCTCATCCTCACGTACCACCCCACCAACCTCTGGATCCAATGCATCATCCTCCAACACTTCCGCCATCTGCAATCCGACCCCACCACCAAAGACATTTTTCCCTCCCCCCCCCTTTATCTGCTTTCCAGAGGGACCACTCTCTCCTGCTAATGTATCATACTGCATCCGCTGTTCCCGTTGTAACCTCCTCTACATTGGGGAAACCAAGCGAAGGCTTGGGGACCACTTAGCAGAACACCTACGCTCAGTTCGCGATAAACAACTGCACCTCCCTGTCACGAACCATTTCAACTCCCCCTCCCATTCCGCAGACAACATGTCCATCCTGGGCCTCCTTCAGTGCCACAACGATGCCACCCGAAGGATGCAGGAACAGCAACTCATATTCCGCTTGGGAACCCTGCAGCCCAATGGTATCAATGTGGATTTCACAAGCATCAAAATCTCTCCTCCCCCTACCGCATCCCAAACCCAGCCCAGCTCGTCCCCGCCTCCCTAACCTGTCCTTCCTTTCACCTATCCCCTCCTACCACTTCAAGCCCCACCCCCATCTCCTGCCTACTAACCTCATCCCACCCCCTTGACCTGTCTGTCCTCCCTGTACTGACCTATCCCCTCCCTACCTCCCCACCTACACTCACCTTTACTGGCTCCATCCCCGCCTCTTTGACCAGTCTGTCTCCTCTCCACCTATCTTCTCCTCTGTCCATCTTCTATCCACCTCCCCTTTTCTCCCTGTTTATTTCAGAAACCCTCTTCCCCTCCCCCATTTCTGAAGAAGGGTCTAGCCCCGAAACGTCAGCTTCCCTGCTCCTCTGATGCTGCTTGGCCTGCTGTGTTCATCCAGCTCTACACCTTGTTATCTCAGATTCTCCAGCTTCAGCAGTTCCTACTATCTCCTTGCAGGAAGAAAACTGCCATCCTTACCTGGTCTGATCTACATGTGACCCCAGACCCACAGCAATGTGGTTGGCTCTTAACTGTACTCTGGGCAATTAAGAGTAACTGGGTAATAAATGCTTCTAGCCAGCAACACTCTCATGCCATGAATGAATAAAGAAGGTCTCTTCTCCCTTGTGTTAATCCAGCTTCTCCTTTCATGTATCTGTGTTACTTGCTTCAACGGCTCCTTGTGGTAGAAAATACACAAAACAAAATTTCTCCTGAAGCTTTCATTGCATCTGTCTTGTGTCTGAGGCCCCAAGGTTTGGATTTACATTTGATTTCTATTAGACAATATTGTTTTACAATCACAGTGTGATTAATCTTTTGCTTGCCTCTTTCTTCAGTCCTCTGGAGGACTTCCTTTCCTCGCAGGGAAAACCTTGTAATTTTACAGAGGCTATATTGGTCTTTCCACAGCTCACTTTAGTTTTAATGACTTTGTGTTACCTTCTAATCCTGTTGGGCTCTCTGTAGCTGGCCAAATAAAGTATTCCAACATTTACACATATACAAAGGCTAGTGAGTTGAGTGAGGAGCATAAATCACAGCAGTGAGTGATTAGCTGCTGTTTGTGTAGCTACGCTAAGTTAAAGAATCTAACTTTGCAAGAATATATTCAGCTAGTGAGTTGTTTCCAACACCAGCAGACTGAGTCTTTTGGTGCATTTCTGTTTTGAAATAAAAGGAATACTGCTCGTCTTGTTGAGGGGCAAAACTGAAGTTTTGAAATAAGTTAGATGTGCATATGTTGAGAATACCTTTAATCCTTCATGTGCGATGTTTGCATTTCCTTTGAAAGTATTTCAAAAATATGCTGCATTTCTTTACAGTTTTAACGGCCTTTCTTTATCAGCCAATGATCAGCAGACATTCCTATGTCTACACATATTACCAATGGTGCCAAGTAAAATGAGGGCATGGATTCACAAGAGCCAGGGCACTACTTTCTTGCATGAAGTGTCCTTTTAAATGTTACATCTCCATCCGGCCAACTTTAGTGTTGCAATGTTTCGCATGCTGTGTTTAGATAGCAATCATGGAGCTCCTGATTTCACATCATTGAAACCAATGACTGGAAAACCACTGTTTGGTGTGTGTAAACTTCCATGTCCAACTCTTTGATCTACTTTTTCACTGAGTAAGACCAGCCTGGAGAGAAGTCTTTTTTTTATTCGTTTTACTTTTACTAAACCCGAACTAGTCATTAACTGTACTAAAATTTGCTTTTTTCAAATTCAAAACATTGTTTCCACTCTGCATATTTCAAGCTAAGAAAGATAGGACCAAGTTTCTGACTCAGTCCATTAAAAAACGGACGAACCTGCCTTATCTCCAGTCTCCAGTTAGTGTACCAAGCTCAATGAGCCATGCAAGATTTCTTCAAATTTTGGTCTAATTTGTTTAAATTATTTCAGATTCTTTTCATCTGACCTGGGTGTTTTATAAATATTCAAGGCACCCATTTTTCTACTGTTTGAACGCTACACACGTAAACTTAGATATCTCTTGTGCTGATTATTTAGAACAGAATACAGCCTGATAATTTACTATATTGCAGGCTGTTGTGAAATGCATGTAAAAAATGTGGATGCTGGAAATCTGCAAAATAACACAGAAAATGCTGGAAGAGCTCAGCAGGCCTGGCAGCATCTGTGGAGAGAGAAGAACAGTTAAAGCCGCGAGTCTAGTATGACTCTTCTTCAAAGTATTCTCTGCAAAAGGGCCAGAAGTTGAATGATGGGCAGCATACCATCCATCTTGACTCTTTCCGTCTTACTGTGGGCTGTTTTCTTGGAATAAGAGAGAGGCAGGTATCACAAGGGATGAAAGTGGATGACACTAGCTGTTAATCTTGGTATATGTGCGGAGATGTCCTGGCCGAGTGAGTTGATAGCACAGAGGGAATGTGTGCTTTGTAGTGTTGCGGGTTGGAGTCCATGTGAGCGAGCAGGGGACATGTTGCAGGCTAATAATGAGTGGTAGAGCATGAGGGTCTAGTAGAATGAGTGTTGTGTATTAGAGAGATGATCGTGGTATTTATGCTAATGAAGAGGAGAAGATTATTGACCTTCTTCTAACAGTACTGGGCATTCCTCCAGATGGCTGAAGCTGCAATGACTCCTGGGGATACCTCAAACCTGGTTGACATGGTCTAGGGTCATGCCCTCCACTGCTGATCCTGGAAGAGATAGAGAGCAACTTGAGTCAGCTCCACTCCATTCAGCAGGGTCGGAGCTCCCTGCCTCAAAAGTGCAACATGACTTTTACCATGTCCAGGGCAATCATCAGGAACTGAGCAGGACATCTCCAGGCTGACGGTGCTCACCTGGGTGCACAGCAGCCTTTCAAAGTTGGCACAATGCCACCCGTGAACTGTGGGATATCCATTAAGTGACAAGTTGTTGTGGGAGCGGCATGTGGTAAGATGGGGTGGAGATTGGAGATGAGGGATGCTATGGGGAGGGGTGGGCAACAAACAAGATGGGTTGGTGAGACAGGACGAAAAAAATTACAAGGCCACATGGTTGCAAGATTTCTAAAACCTAAACACGATATGGACTCAGCTAAAACAGGGTCCCGACCCCAAACATCAGTTTTCCTGCTCCTCCAATGCTGCCTGGCCTGCTGTGTTCCTCCAGCTCCACATTGTGTTGTCTCTGACTCCAACATGGCAGTTCTTATTGTCTCCACGATTTAGCAATAGTGCCAAGCCATCAAGCGGATCTTTGTGAATAAAATGCTGTAAATCTGGTCTGACTTTTCAAAAAGGTGTCAAGGTTAATTTCTCAATATGAGTTACATTTTGCAAAAGAAGAAAAGTCCACAGTAAATTTCTGTTACTTTTATTTCAAAAGACCTACAGTTTAGATCTTCACGTTTGGACAAACATAAGCCAAAGTATCAGTTAGTTTTGTCCTTGCTCCATTTTTCTCAGTAGTTGCTTTCTACTTTTTATGATCTCTGGATGGAGACAGAACTTACCTCAGTGTTTGTTTCATACTTCGTTTTATGAGCAGAGTTTGGAACATATAAAGGGGGAGCTAAATATAAATGCATGCTTAACACTAATGCCATTGCACCATGAGAATGGTATATTTTAAATATAAATACTAAAGGTGCTAAACAATTAATGCAAAGAAAGCCAGTCCCACTGCATGAATTAGATGCTTTATTTGGAACTTGGTCATTTATAAACTGAGAAAACTATGTAAAACTGTGTAAATAGCACAACCAGGCATTAGCAGTTTTTAGCTGAGCTTTACTTTTCCTCTGTCTGAGCTGGGGGAACCCAATTGAGGAAGATGACTACAGAAGCACCAGGCATTGCTTTCTGTCTTTTAGAAAGCTGCTAATGGGATTGTAATCCGATTGTAATATGTGGGCTTTGAGCATTTTAGAAAGAAATTAAAGCTCCCTCATTTCCATCCAAGAATGTCAGACTTGTTGACATGATGAAGACATAAAAAGGTAGGAGGCAAAAGGTCATATTTTTTAGAAATGGCAGCCACTAAAAAACCTCTTGTCTCCTCAAACAATGATGCTTTACAGACTTCATTAGCCGAGTGGAGTCAGTATGCAGATGACTGCCAGAAGAAATCTGGCCTCAAGAGCCAAAATTCAAACCTTGTGTGATAGGAAAATGTAGACATGCATTTTTGTGTTGGGTTCGTCAAAGTGAGGGCAGATATCTGGTAATTAATGGAAAACTTGACATATGAAAGAATACACTCTTCACGTTAAAGCATTGCCTCAAACTTAGCTCAGAACATTTCAATCTTGCACTAAACAACATCATTCCAAGTAGTACACTCGGGTAGTAGTCAAAGTGGCAATTCACAGTTGCCAGGAAACAAGTTGACTTCAGTTCCCCAAATGAATTTTTTTCTGATGTAAAAATTTCCGTTCTGGGTCAAACTGTACAAATACAGCAGTATAACTGATACTGCCTTATATCAGAACAGCAGCATGATCTGTTTCATTAAAAGCACACTTATTAAATGGCTTCAGCTAAACGTAAAAGATAACTTAAGATAACCACAAAACTTCCTTCAAGATGTGCCAAAAATCAAGTCTGAGTAGCTCATTAATTGCCTCGGCTCATTTTTGCTGTTGAATCATTAATAGACTTCATTATTCCTAATACATAGCTATAGACCAGTACACACATTTCTAACCTGTTAATGGCTCTGCAGTTAGGCTACTGTGTGACAGTAGGTTTACTATACTGTGTGACAGAAGGCTCACTATACCTTCTGACAGCATTCAGTATACCGTGTGATGGTGTTCGCTATTCCGTGTGACTGGAAGCTCATGATACTGGCTATATTCAGTAACTCAGTATTGAGCCCAGATGCTGTAAGTTGCCTAAGTGGACAACGAACTACCTTGCTCACATGCTAACAGTTTTGTCCCAGGCCTGATGCAATATTCCAATGGATCACAATGGACGCTCGCAGAACTGCACCTCATTTTACTTCTCAGGCACTTTGCAGCCTCTGGGGTTCAATATTGAATTTCGCAACTTTACAACCTGACCACAGATGTCTGTCCTCCATTTTTATTACATTCTGTAACACCATCCCCAGATGGCCCTGTCTTAAGTAAAACTGAAAACTGAGGATGCTGGAATTCTCCAACCAACTCGAGGGCGTAGTTTTAAAGTGAGAGGGGAGAAATTTCAAAGGGATCTTAGGAGAAACTTTTTCACTCAGAGGATGATGAGTGCATGGAATGAGCTGCCAGAGGAAGTGGTGGAGGCTGGTACAATTACAACATTTAAAAGGCATCTGGATGGGTATATGAATAGGAAGGATTCAGAGAGTGAGGACTAGAATACTTTAGAATATCTGGTCGACGTGGACGAGTTGGATTGAAGGGTCTGTTTCTATGCTGTACATCTCTATGACTGTAAAAACAGAAATATCTCGGGAAGCTCAGACCCTTCACCCTTCGATGCCACTTCAACACAGTGTTCCTTGGCCAACATTTCTGTCTTGGACAAAAGCTGAAGTTGCTGGAAAAGCTCAGCAGGTCCGGCAGCAACTGTGAAGAAAAAGTTAGAGTTAATGGTTTGGGTCCAGTCACCATTCCTCAGAATCGTTCTGAGGAAAGGTCACTGGCCCCAAAATGTTAACTCTGATTTTTTAAATTCACTGATGCTGCTGGACCTGCTGAACTTTTCCGGCAACTTCAGCTTTTGTTCCTGACTTACAGCATCTGCAGTTCTTTCAGTTTTTATTTAGTATTTAACTCACTGCCACATCTCTTCTATGCTGCCCACCTTGAGGAAGTTCTGCTCCTCTGGGATTTCCGTTCCAATCCTTTTTTTGCCCACCAACTTTAATGTCACTGTCCCTCCTGGTGTTTGACCAGGTATTTGCTAAAACTCATTTCCACAGCCATATCATATTCCTCAGTGACTGCCTCCAGCTCAGACTCACCCCACGTGGATTCCAACTGAAGTTTCATCCCTCATGTTCTGAATACTCCCAGGATCACAGAAATCTCCGTGATGTTCGATGTTCCACAGACAGCTGCTCTCGCCATATCCTGCGATCTACACTCAGTGCCATGCAGGTTCACATGCACACACTCAACCTTTCTCTCCAACAGCATTGCAATGTGCTGGCTCAGGGCTGCACCACTCTGCAGTTCCACTTCATTCTCCAGCTCATGCATCGAGCTAACAAGAAACTTTTCCTTTCAGGCATCAAAGCCCAAAAGATGCAATAACTCAGAGATACCCATGGCTCTCTGGAACCTTCCTTTCCTCCTCTTCCCTCTGAATCCATGCTCTCTCCCAAACCCCCACCTCCCGTTGGGTATCCTAACCTTCCATTCCCCGATGCTGAATGCTCTGTACTCAGCAAAGGCCACAGCTTTGTTCCTCTGCGTCCCCGCCTTAACGAATTTCGGGTACGACATGACGCCGAACTCTTCGTCCGCTGTCTTCGCCTCCGTGCTCATTTCTTTGGGCAAGAGTCCTCTCCCCATCCCACAGACCCCTTCACCCAGTTCCAATATGCTCCCTCCGCCTGGACCCCTCCCTCTGGCCTTCTACCTGCACTCGATCTGTTCATTGAGAACTGTCGACGAGACATTAGTCGCCTCAATTTCTCTGCCACCCCCTCACCAAATCCAACCTATCTCCCTCCGATCTGACTGCATTCTGTGCACTCCAATCTAACCCTGACTTTCTCATTAAGCCTGCCGATAAGGATGGTGCTGTTGTTGCCTGGCGTACTGACCTCGGATACTTCCTCCTACCTTCCCCTGGACCATGACCTCACCATAACACATCAGGCCATTGTACCTACTCCCATAAATGATCTCATTTCGTCCGGTGATTTCCCCAACTCTGCTTCCAAGCTGATAGTTCTCCAGTCCCGCACAGCTCGCTTCTACGTCCTCCCAAAAATCCACGAATAGGACTGTCCAGGTAGACCCATTGTTTCAGCCTGCTCCTGCTCCACAGAACTCATGTCTTCCAGTTGACTCAGTCATCTCTCCCCTGACCCAATTCTGAGGAAGGGTCAACAGACACGAAACGTTAACTGTGATTTTTTTCTTCACAGATGCAGTCAGACCTTTCCCAACAACTTTTGTTTTTATTTCCCTCTTGAACTTGTTGCAGTGCCCCAACATGGCTCAGTACAAGCTGGAAGAACAGCATTTCATTTTCCGCTTGCGGACCCTGCAGCCTTTAGGACTCAACATTGAGTTCAACAATTTTAGGGCTTCTTCCATGTTCCTTACCCACCCCCACACCCCAGGCCTCATCATTCCATGGGCTGATTTCAGCGCAACCAACCTATAATAGCAACATTCTTATGTGTGTTTTCTCTCAGTGGAGGGGACCTATTCTCTCCCTTCCGCACCCTAATTTACATCCATTTTGCATCTCAATTTGCCTTTCAGCACCATTAAAAACCCCTTTGTCTTTTGCACTGGGTCACGACACCACTTCGTCCTCTCCCACCTCTGTCAAAAAGTTTTTTCCGACTCCTTTCAGTTCTGAAGAAGTCATTTTGGACTCGAAATCTGTTACACTTTACACACATGCTGCCGGATGTGAGTTTCTCCAGCACTTTGTATTTTTAATTGAGTCCTCCATGATCTGCTTTTGTCACTACCTGTACACCGTGCAACTGGATCATTAACTGTGACTATGTGCTACCCGATGTGATTTCAGCCTAAACTCGTTACCTGCCCATATCTAGATATAGTTTTGAGAAAGTTGTCAGGATCATCTGCTAACGTCTTTCTTTTTATCTGTCCATTTTAAAAGAATTTTCCTCTGTGAAGTCCTTTGGTATAGTTTTCTATATCAGCGCTAAATGCAAATATAAACCAAAAGAACAGCAGATGCTGTAAATCAGGAACAAAAACAGAAGTTGCTGGAAAAGCTCAGCAGGTCTGGCAGCATCTGTGAAGGAAAAAAACAGAATTAACTGAGTTCCGAGGAAGGGTCACCGGACCCGAAACATTAATCCTGTTTTCTCCTTCACTGGTGCTGACAGACCTGCTGAGCTTTTCCAGCAACTTTGTTTTTGTTCCGAAAAGCAAATATGTTTGAGTTCCTTGCACTGTTGTGTCTTATTGTCATTTCGTATTCAGATATTAATGGGATCTTCATGAGTTGATCCAATTAATATTAGAGTTGGTCTTTAATTAGTAGATTAAGAGATTGCATCATCTATGGTCATTTTAGCTTTGTATTTTGCCATAACGTTAATTTTCAAATCTCTTTCTTTATTAGAACAATGACAACATTTCAAAGCATAACCCAGTTCAAATGTCCTGGGGATTTGAAAGGCACTGTATAAACACACCTTTTCTTCCTTTTTATTCAATAGAAGCACAGACTAGTTTGTTGCTAGGCTACACAATCACCCTTTTTAGGATACTTTGCAATGTGCTGAACACATTTGCTATTGTATTATTCTAACATGCTAAAAGCAGTTTCTGTTTATCTAGTTATTAGATTATGTTATGAATCTTGAGAATGAGCAGAGCTGCATGGCATTGTTCACAGTGAGTAAAGGTTCCAAAGTTGCGAAGAAGAATAGGAGTGAAAGAAGTTGTAAGATGTTGATGTCGAGTATAAACCATTACATTAAACCGGATTTCCAATGTTACATTGCACAACTGATTTGAACAGCCACAGGATGTGTTTTAGATGAAATGATTAGTTAGTCTGAAAAGCAAAAGCCAAGATCAACCATTCCAGCTGCAGGTTGTTCCCAGTAATGTTTAATTTTCAGAATGTGTATGTTTGTTCTGGCACAGTCAGCAACAACAACTGGAGTGCAGGAAATGTAGGAGATGGGACAGACTACAAAGTGGACGCGGTGCCTTATGATGAGTCCAGCGAGAGATAAGCTGCCGTTTGGTGAAAAATGTAAGAGGTTCCTGGAACCAGATGGCCCCAAAGACATAAGAAAGCAATGGGCCAAATGCCTCTTCCCCCATTGGGAGATTTTCCTTCACCTGCCACGCTCCATGCTTTCCAATGATTTACCTACACTCCAATTTCTTTCCCTTTTTAAGACTCTCCTCGACCAAAGTTTTAATGACCTGTCTCAACATCCTGCTGTGTTTTTTGTAGGTGCACTTGTGAGAGGAATTGTAGATCATTTCTCTACATTAAGGAGGGCATTTGAAGGCGAGATGTTCATTCTGGCTGTTGAAACATGCAAGAAATGGCAGCTCAGTTTAAAGCATGGAAGAAAGTAGAACGAAATGTCTCCACTTCCAGTAAAACAAACACAGTGTTCCAAAGTACTTCCAGAAAGGAGAGGGAGGTTAAAGAAACCAACCACAAGCAGCAAGGTTGCTGAATTACGAATTGGTGCACTTCATGTGTGGCAAGCGTTTCTGGCAGAAGAGATTAACAGTGAGATTACTAATAACCGTAGCACGTCCTTCACAATCAGGCTGATACTAGGTAGCAGTTCAAGTTCCCTGTGTCCTGGTGTTTCTCTGCACTACACAGTGACTCAAAAACACACACATGGAATGCTAAAGTGTTTACATCCCTCACACTGTCAATCCTGAGCTCATTGACCCAGGTCATCTGATCCCAAGACCGGACTTTACCCAGTATTGCACAGCCCTTTAAATCAAGGGCAGTGTTAAAGCACATCCACCTCCCAACACTGTTCACCCACCATCACACCCTCAACACTGTTCACCCCCCACCATCACACCCTCAACACTGTTCACCCCACCGTCACACCCTCAACACTGCTCACCCCCCATCACACCCTCAACGCTGTTCCCCCCACCATCACACCCTCAACACTGTTCCCCCCACCATCACACCCTCAACACTGTTCCCCCCACCATCACACCCTCAACACTGCTCACCCCCCATCACACCCTCAACGCTGTTCACCCCCCATCACACCCTCAACACTGCTCACCCAACATCACACCCTCAACACTGTTCCACCACCTTCACACCCTCAACACTGCTCACCCACCATCGCACCCTCAACACTGTTCACCCCCCATCACACCCTCAACACTGCTCACCCACCATCACACCCTCAACGCTGTTCAGCCACCATCACACCCTCAACACTGGTCCTCCCATCATCACACCCTCAAAACTGCTCACCCACCATCACACCCTCAACACTGTTCAGCCACCATCACACCCTCAACACTGTTCACCCACCATCACACCCTCAAAACTGCTCACCCCCCATCACACCCTCAACACTGTTCCACCACCTTCACACCCTCAACACTGCTCACCCAACATCACACCCTCAACACTGTTCCACCACCTTCACACCCTCAACACTGCTCACCCACCATCGCACCCTCAACACTGTTCACCCCCCATCACACCCTCAACACTGCTCACCCACCATCACACCCTCAACGCTGTTCAGCCACCATCACACCCTCAACACTGGTCCTCCCATCATCACACCCTCAAAACTGCTCACCCAACATCACACCCTCAACGCTGTTCCACCACCTTCACACCCTCAACACTGCTCACTCACCATCACACCCTCAACACTGTTCACCCATCATCGCACCCTCAACACTGCTCACCCCCCATCACACCCTCAACACTGTTCACCCCACCATCACACCCTCAACACTGCTCACCCAACATCACACCCTCAACACTGTTCACCCACCATCACACCCTCAACACTGTTCACCCACCATCACACCCTCAACACTGCTCACTCACCATCACACCCTCAACACTGCTCAGTCACCATCACACCCTCAACACTGTTCACCCACCATCACACCCTCAACACTGTTCACCCACCATCACACCCTCAACACTGTTCACCCACCATCACACCCTCAACACTGTTCACCCACCATCACACCCTCAACACTGTTCACCCACCATCACACCCTCAACACTGCTCACTCACCATCACACCCTCAACACGGTTCACCCACCATCACACCCTCAACACTGCTCACTCACCATCACACCCTCAACACGGTTCACCCACCATCACACCCACAACGCTGTTCACCCCCCCACCATCACACCCTCAACGCTGTTCACCTACTATCACACCCTCAACACTGTCATCCACCATCACACCCTCAACACTGTCACCCACCATCACACCCTCAACACTGTCACCCACCATCACACCCTCAACACTGTCACCCACCATCACACCCTCAACACTGCTCACCCACCGTCACACCCTCAACACTGTTAACCCACCGTCACACCCTCAACACTGTTAACCCACCGTCACACCCTCAACACTGCTCACCCACCATCACACCCTCAACACTGTTCACCCCACCATCACATCCTCAACACTGCTCACCCACCATCAAACCCTCAACACTGTTCACCCACCATCACACCCTCAACACTGTTCACCCACCATCACACCCTCAACACTGTTCACCCACCATCACACCCTCAACACTGCTCACTCACCATCACACCCTCAACACTGTTCACCCACCATCACACCCTCAACACTGTTCACCCCACCATCACACCCTCAACACTGCTCAACCACCATCACACCCTCAACACTATTCACCCCACCATCACACCCTCAACACTGTTTACCCCCGCCTGGCACTGCTCATTTCCTCACCCAGCACTCAACCATTCCTCCCTTGGCAGTGTTCACATGTTCTGCCAGTTATCTCTGCCCGTCCACACCCCTCCCTTTCCCCCAACCTGCCCCAGCGCCTTAATGCCTTGTTTCTGTCTTCTGGAAATACTAGTGCAGTACATCCATAGTTCCTATTTATCCACAATGCATATCATTCCTTGAAACATCTCCAACAACAAGTTGGTAACATAATTTCCTTTCTCCAAAATATGTTGACTGTGTGCACTTGCCTTGAAATTCTCTTAGTGCCTTTACTAGTAGCTTCTAATATCTTCCCTCGTTTGAATGGCCTACTTCTCTTTAAGTTTTTGGATGTTTTAAAGTGACAGATGTTAAAGCTAACTGGCCTGTTTTCCGTCTTCCTCCCCTTAAATAACTGCAGAGATTGATGCCAATTAATCAAGGCATATCCTTTTTATAGCGCATCCTTCATACTGAGGGCTAATGCAAAAAATACCCTGTTCACTTCATTTGCCATCTCCTTATTTTCCATTAGTTCCCCAGATTCACTTATGGGACAACTTTAATAACTCTTCTTTAAATAGCTGTAAAAACTTTGTTTTTATATTTTTAATTTGCTTTCTCTCACTGCACTTAATCTTTCCCGTTTTATTAATCTTTTAGTCAATTTTTGCTCTTTGCACATGCTGTCTAATGGGACCTCTGTAAAATGTAATTGTTTGCCACTGTTGTTTGTGTCGCAAGTGGTCCCTTTGCCCTGATTTGTCTGGCCAGCCATTCGCATGATTTCTCACACATCAAAAGTCTGCACAGAAACTGTGTCTGCAGAGTGCAGGCAGCTTCGCCAGCTCATTGCTTGGGACAGCTTTAATTGTACCTGGGGAGAAGGCAGGAAACCTGCAGGAAGGTCAGTGGTGGCATCGAGAATTTTGCTGAGGTCTCTGATCCCCGTGGTGGAACCGGGAGTGGTAGATCCTGGTCATTGGATTGCTAGGGTCGAGTGTGTGATTACCATCCAGTGAGGTGTGGAAAAGGGGTCTGTGGGGTGTTTGAGGGCTGAGATTGCCTTACTGGGGTAGGAGACATGTTCAATGTTTGACAGGTAGGCTTGTTGGTTGGGTGTGTGCAAATGTTAAAAGTTTGATTTGATATCTACTTAATTACTATAATTAAAAACCAAGTGTAACATAAATTTGGAGATTTCACACACGCGTCTAAATATTTGTAGAAATAAAAGTGCTTGGAAATTGAAATACGCTGCAAGATATTTTAACATAGAGTAAAAGCCTACATTACCCGTGTCATGTAGTCATTCTCAGAGTTGCTACAGCCAATGATTCAGAACCTAACAAGTCCTTCTTTGAAATCTATTTCCATTATAGAATTGTACGGTTATGTTTTAGAGTTTGGAAACTATGCCTTTTACACCACTGAGCCAACAGTGGACATGATTTTTGAACTTTGGATTCAAATTCTCTTTGTCAGTGAATGTATCCAGCTCCCAACGTTGACAAATGGCCATTTTCAGTCATAACGTCTTATAAATTCTTTTCAAATTGTATTTTTTTCAAATAAAGAATCATTTCCTACTCAGAGGGATATAAACATGGTTCTGAAATTGCAACCCCAAGAAATGATCAGCCTTAGAACTTTTCTAAGTATCACTTAGAAAAGTGATACAGCACAGAGGGAGTCATTCTGCCCATCTTTGAATCATAGAATCCCTTCAGTGCAGCTAGAGGCCATTCAGCCCATTAAGTCTGCAACAACCTCCGAGGAGTATCCTACCCCATCATCCTATCTCTGTAACCCCACCTTTCACCATGGCTAACCCATCTAGCCTGCACTCTACAGGGCAATTTAGCATGGCTAATCCATCCAACCTGCACATCTTTGGAATGTGGGAGAAACTGGATCACTCAAAGTGAACATATAGAGACACAGGGAGAATGTACAAATTCTACACAGACAGTCACCTGAGGCTCGAATTGAACTTGGATCCCTGGCACTGCGAGGCAAAGGTGCTAACCACTGAGCCATGCTGCCCCAAAGACACTCAAAATGCCCTTGCTAATCCCAACTTCCCACATATGGCCCATAGCCCTGCAGCTCACTGCACTTAAGGTGCAAATCCAGGCACTTCTAAAAAGAGTTTAGAGCCTCTTCCATCACCACCATCTCAGGCAGCACTTTACAAACCCACCACTCTCTGTATAAAACAAATTTTTCCTCATATCCGCTCTAATTCTCTGCCACTTAAGTTGAATCTATGATCCCTGATGCTTTAATTCTGTTTTAACTGGCTCTTCCAGTTTACTCTATCTCCACCCCCCACAATTTTGTATGTCAAGTCATAAAGATACACAGCACAGAAACACATACCAAATGCCTTCTTCACGATCCTACCTACCTGTGACTCCATTTTCAAGGAATTATGAACCTGCACTCCAAGGTTTCTTTGTTCAGCAACACTCCCCAGGACCTTACCATTTTGTGTACGAGTCCTGCCCTGATTTGCCTTTCCAAAATGCAGCACCTCATATTCATCTAAATTAAACTCCTTCTGCCACCCATTGGCCCATCTGATCAATATCCCATTGTACTCTGTGATAACCATCTTTGCTGTCCACTACACCTCCAATTTTTGCATCATTTGCAAATGTGCTGACCATGCCTCCTATCTTCACATCCACATCATTTATAGAAATGACAAAAATCAGTGGATCCAGCATCGATCCTTGGGGTATATTGCTGGTCACGGGCCTCCAGTCTGTAAAGCAACCCTCCACCACCATCCGTGATAATGGGAACTGCAGATGCTGGAGAATCCAAGATAATAAAATGTGAGGCTGGATGAACACAGCAGGCCAAGCACCATCTCAGGAGCACAAAAGCTGACGTTTCGGGCCTAGACCCTTCATCAGAGAGGGGGATCGGGTGAGGGTTCTGGAATAAATAGGGACAGAGGGGGAGGCGGACTGAAGATGGAGAGAAAAGAAGATAGGTAGAGAGAGTATAGGTGGGGAGGTAGGGAGGGGATAGGTCAGTCCAGGGAAGACGGACAGGTCAAGGAGGTGGGATGAGGTTAGTAGGTAGGAGATGGAGGTGTGGCTTGGGGTGGGAGGAAGGGATGGGTGAGAGGAAGAACAAGTTAGGGAGGCAGAGACAGGTTGGACTGGTTTTGGGATGCAGTGGGTGGGGGGGAAGAGCTGGGCTGGTTGTGTGGCCCAGTGGGGGGAGGGGACAAGCTGGGCTGGTTTTGGGATGCAGTGGGGGAAGGGGAGATTTTGAAGCTGGTGAAGTCCACATTGATACCATTGGGCTGCAGGGTTCCCAAGCGGAATATGAGTTGCTGTTCCTGCAACCTTTGGGTAGCATCATTGTGGCAGTGCAGGAGGCCCATGGTGGACATGTCATCCAAAGAATGGGAGGGGGAGTGGAAATGGTTCGCGACTGGGAGGTGCAGTTGTTTATTGCGAACCGAGCGGAGGTGTTCTGCAAAGCGGTCCCCAAGCCTCCGCTTGGTTTCCCCAATGTAGAGGAAGCCACACCGGGTGCAATGGATACAGTATACTACATTGGCAGATGTGCAGGTGAACCTCTGCTTAATGTGGAATGTCATCTTGGGGCCTGGGATAGGGGTGAGGGAGGAGGTGTGGGGGCAAGTGTGTCACCCCACCAACCTCCAGATCCAACGCATCATCCTCCGACACTTCCGCCATCTACAATCCGACCTCACCACCCAAGACATTTTTCCATCCCCACCCTTGTCTGCTTTCCGGAGGGACCGCTCTCTCCGTGACTCCCTTGTTCGCTCCAGACTCCCCTCCAACCCCACCACAGCCGGCACCTTCCCCTGCAACTGCAGGAAATGCTACACTTGCCCCCAGGAGAATGCTGAGAAGATATTCCCCCTCATGGGGAGAGAGTAGGACCAGAGGACATAGTTTCAGAATTATAAACGTACCACCTTAAAACTGAGATAAGGAGTGATTTCATGTCTCAGAGGTTGGTGAATCTGGATCTCCTTGTCACAGAGACCTGTGGAGGAAGAGTTCTTGTGTATAGAGTCCTTGTGTATATTTAAGGCTAAGATAAATTTTAAATCAGTAGGGGAATCAGTGGTCATGGGGAGAGGGCAGGAAAGTGGGTGTGAGAAGTGTCGGATCAGTCCACTGTATGGTGCAGCAGGCTCAAAGGGCTGAATGCCCTACTCGTGTTCCTATTTCTTATTGTTGTATTGTCTATACACAGCGGCTCCCATTTTGTGATTTGTCGAAGCAAATATGACACACCAACCCCCCCTACCCACTCCAGGGTGGATGTAACAATTTGATAAGCGGGGTTCAGATGGACAAGTAACTCAGTACATCTAAAAACTGCTGAACATTTCAAATGCTCTTAAACAATAATTCCTGGTCATTGGACATTAATTCTAGCCCTTGGTTGACTGTTTTATTGATTAACAACAGTGTTTAAACATAAAGCATTTCAGCCACTTTGCAAGCCTGTAACCCCCATGAGCTCTGGATTTCGATGTGAACAAAGCACTTGCAATCACACCTGTAAATACAGAACAATTTCACGTTGTATCCTTCAAAAGGAGCCATATCAACATAGTGAGGGGAGCAGGGAAGTTCCCTATCCTGTCCTGGCTAGCAATTAATCCAAAAATTATACCCAAAGCTAATAATTAAAAGGAAAATTGCTGGAAATAATTGGCAGGTCAATCAGCATCTGTAGTGAGAAACAGATTAGTAGTTCAAGCTGTTTCAGAGATAATAGGAACTGCAGATGCTGAAGAATCTGAGATAACAAAGTGTAGAGCTGGATGAACACAGCAGTCCAAGCAGCATCAGAGGAGCAGGGAAGCTGATATCTCGGGCCTGGACCCTTCTTCAGAAATGATTTCTGTTGAAGGGTCTAAACCCAAGATGTCAGCTCTCCTGCTCCACTGATGCTGCTTGGACTGCTGTGTTCATCCAGCTCTACACCTTATTATCTCTAGTAGTTCAAGCTGATGACTTTTGATTGGAACAGATAAAACTTGTACTGCAGTAATTTATTTGATTGCTGTGTGTGGTCCCTTAAAATTAGCATTTCTTTGGAGCTTCTTGCCATAGAGTGCTGTGGGGGAAGACTCCTTGTGTACAGAGCCCTGAACTTCACAGCCTTTCCATTTGCATCTACTTCTGTTTCTGCTCACTATCGCTAACTGAATCCCCAATGCCCTTATCTTACCGTCTGGACCACAGGGATTGCTGGGCTCCGTACCAGTGCTAGGGGAGGTCTATATGAGCAGCAGTGCACTTTCAGCAAGGTTAATGTGCTACTCCTGCTACCTCACATTTCCGTTTGTGTGGTTATTGTTTTGTTGAATTGTTCAATTGTTCTGTCTTTAACTATAGGAGCCTAATTACTGTTGTTGCTCATTATGTTTGATTAGTTACCTCTGAGTATGGACAAAGAGGAAAGTTAATGAAGGTGGAGAAGTTGCTGTCAGTTAAAGCTGTAAATACGGAGAAAAATTTTTAAAGTACTGAATAAAACATGCTATTCACATATGTAAAAATGTTATACAGCCCACAATAGAGGGAAACGTGGCATGACTTCGTTAGGCAGGGTATAAATTTCAGAGTTCCCAATTAGTTGAGATGCAATGATAGAGCAACTTTGCAGAATGTTAAAAATTATGCCAGCCTGTGGTGGATTTGTACTGCCGACACATTTGCATTCCATGAATTCTCAATAATTCATCAAAGTGTTTTCAATTAAATCCTCCCTTGGGGGTAAAGTCAGCAGTTCGTGAGAATCTTGTGGCATCTTATTTTATATTGCTTAAAAGTGGCTTGTGCCAGTTGACTCTCAGCAGTTTTTGACTGAAGTGACTGATTCTCTATGTTGGACCCTGGTACAAGATAATGGATGATGAATGAAAGGTAAGGGTGGTCGAAGGAGGAGTTGCAGTCATTGGAGGAAATTGTACTCAGTATGGGAGTGGATTCAAAATCAGGGTCGGATTGGAAAGCATCATTGGCTGGGTCATGGAAGCAAACCGAAGCATGGGCGAGCATAATAGAACTGTTGAGGATTGGTGTGGCCATTTGGACAGTTACAAATGTCAGCACAATGGAGAAATGGCCAGTGTTGGAAAATAGCAGTGGTGAGGTTCAAGAGTAACAAATTGAGAGGAAATGTTACATTGGATGGGTCAACGGTGATGAGAGCAATTATGATGGTGACAAGGGAGGTGTAGAGTACAGGATTAGATATTGAGTGTAAGTGCACCATTGTCTGTGACCCACTGAAAGCATGCATTTGATGCAAGGAATACAGGTGGAGGAGGATCGTTTTGCATGAGTGGAGACTCTGTTGCACACGATTGGCTAATTAAAGGGGCTTCTTATTAATTAGTTAAATGGGTGAAAATAATGGATGATTATATTCTCACATCTGAAACTGCCTCCTGTGTACACTTCAATAACCACCACACTCCTGGGTCTCATTCACTTTATTGTCCTGTAACCTCAGGAACACGGAGAGGGAATGTGAACAGGGATAACTCTTGCTGTCCGACATCAGAGACTGCAAGGCCCGACAGCAGGCAGCGCCAGACAAGGAGGGTGGTTCAGACATAAACATTTGGGAAGGGCAGTGGCCAAGATGGACACTGGCACATCAACATATGCAGGGGACAAGAACAAACCACCTCCCGATGCCAGACAGACAATACCTGACACATCTTTGAATGGCCTGAAAAATGATCGCTCATATTTGTTGGATGGTTCATCAAGAGCCGCAGCCTTGTGGATTTGGTGGGAATCCTATGCCCCTAACCCATAAGGTTACTGTGATACTCGGTTTCTACACCAGTAGTGGCTCCCAGTTCACGACAGGCAACATAGGTGCATCTCACAATCTACCGCACTCTCACACTCGTTCTGGTTGTGCCAATGATTTGATCCACTTCACGTGGATGTGCTTATGGCTAATAATGTAAGGGAGGCACCATGAGAATCAAAACTCAGGGGTGCTTCGATCAAGTTCATGTGCCCTCCACTGTCATCATTGGGCTTCTCAAAATGTGCTTCCACTGCCGTGAGCGGTCTACCATGCACAGTCTAAAGGGTGTCATGATTTGTAGTCGTTTTCTATGCACTATACAATATAGGAACTTCAAAACATAGGAGTAGGCACAGGCCATCTGGCCCTTTGAGCCTTGTTCCACCATTCAATAATATCATGGCTCCACTTTCCCGTCTGATCCCCAAGACCCATCACTCCTTTGTCTGTCGAAAATCTTTTTAACAGAACCTTCAGTAAATTTAAATACTTATCATCCGCTACCTTCTGGAGAAGAACATTCCACATGCTGACAACACCTTAAGATGGACAAAATTCTCCCATCTCTTAAAAGGGAGATTTCTTATTGTTAAACTGTTTCCTCTAGCATCCCAGTCTACCCCCTTTCCAGTATTCACAAGAAGGTATATGTTGCAATAAGGACAAGTCTCATTCTGCTAAACTCCAATGGGTATAGGCCCAATCAATACATTTTTTCACAATAAAATAAGTTCTTCATCCCAGTCAAGTGAATTTTATCTGAACTGCTTCTAAAGCAATTGCAACACTTTTGTTTCAAATAGAAAAACCAATGCTACACACAATACTCCAGTAGTAAACACAGCACTCTCACCATCATGGCCACATTAAAACATCCCTGTTTTTTTAGATTCCATCCCCTTGCAATAAAAAAATCAACAAAGAGCAAAGCTCAATACTGATTCCTGCAGGACACAACTGTTAACCAGTCTGCAAGCAGATCTAGTTCTTCCATCACTGCTTCCTGCTAACCATCTTCCAGCCAATTCAATATGTTAACATTAATATTGCAAGCTTCAATCTTGTAGAACAGGTATAGTTTAAGTATCTCACCACAATTTGTTTGAAAGTCTACATCGACGATGGGTTTTCCTTATCCAATATCTCAGTGACTTATTCAAAAACTACAGTGAAAATTATAAAAAATTAATCTTCTTGAAGCCATGTTAAATATCCTTGGTATGTTCTGTTTCTAAATGTACAATTTGTAGCTCAGTTGGCTGAATGGCTGGTTTGTGATGCGGAGTGTTAACAATAGTGTGGGTTCAATTTCTGAGGTAACCAATGAAGGATTCCCCATCTCATCATCTTTCCCCTCACCTGTCCCTCGGGTAAACCACCACTAGTCATCCCTTACTAATGGGAGAACAGCTCTATGATCTGCTAGAACTATGGTGACTTTGCCTCAATACAATTTGTCATGAATTCCGTCCCAAATTATTTCCTGAACTTCTTTTGCCATTATTGACATTGGAGAAATGCATCCATCATAATTCAGATCTGATATTTCTGCTTGTTGAAAGTCTAAGCGACCCATAAACTCTGAGTGCGGTGAGCTACTGCAGGGACTCACACACCTGTGCTTTTAAAGCTGGATTGAATTATCCTGTTTGAGGCTGGCATTGAGCTGATTTCTGGGTTGCAAACCTGGATGAATACATTGTGGGCGTTTGAACACAATCTACTCGGGGAAGGAGAATTGAGAAGCTGCCTCCTGGAAAGCTAGGGATAGCAGGTCACCTCAGGACATTCAAGGGTCTTCAGTGTCCAAAGTGAAAGGAACCCAGTGAAGCTATCAATAAGGCAATGGTTCTGAAAGAGTTAATACTGAAATTACATTAGCTGCACCCAATTGGATGACATCACACACAATCTGTGCCTGGAGACAGTGAATTCTACAATAGTTTTTCAAAAGAGCATGTGTATTCTGTACGGCTTCTGACAGTCCTAGTAATGATGCCTAACTTCTGATGTAGTTATATATATTGGTATCATGCAATAAGCCTTCTTGTTAATTAAGAATAGGAACTCATCTGTAAAGACTCTACAACGGTGCATTATTGATCTTAAATGAACTTTCTTGCTTATAAAGGGGCAGCTTTCTCACAAATGTACATTCTATGCTGCAGCTGTACAAAACTCTGGTGCGGCCGCATTTGGAGTATTGCGTACAGTTCTGGTCACCGCATTATAAGATGGATGTGGAAGCTTTGGAAAGGGTGCAGAGGAGATTTACTAGGATGTTGCCTGGTATGGAGGGAAGGTCTTATGAGGAAAGGCTGAGGGACTTGAGGTTGTTTTCCTTAGAGAGAAGAATGTTGAGAGGTGACTTAATTGAGACATATAATCAGAGGGTTAGATGGGGTGGATAGGGAGAGCCTTTTTCCTAGGATGGTGACGGCGAGCACGAGGGGGCACAGCTTTAAATTGAGGGGTGAAAGATATAGGACAGATGTCAGAGGTAGTTTCTTTACTCAGAGAGTAGTAAGGGAATGGAACGCTTTGCCTGCAACGGTAGTAGATTCGCCAACTTTAGGTACATTTAAGTCGTCATTGGACAAGCATATGGACATACATGGAATAGTGTAGGTTAGATGGGCTTGAGATCGGTATGACAAGTCGGCACAACATCGAGGGCCGAAGGGCCTGTACTGTGCTGTAATGTTCTATGTTTGATTTACACTCTGTAACGACATTGGTTTCTAAAATAAATAAATAAATAATGGCATTGCATTAGCCAACCTTCCATCCTCCAGCACCTCACTTGTGGCTGTCAATTAGATTAGATTTCCTACAGTGTGGAAACAGGCCCTTCGGCCCAACAAGTCCACACCGCCGCTTCGAGCATCCCACCCAGACCCATCCCTATCCCCTTATAACCCACACACCCCTGAACACTACGGGCAATTTAGCATGGCCAATCCACCTAGCCTCCTATGCAAACTCCGCACAGCCAGTTACCCCAGGTTGGAATCGAACACAGGTCCCTGGTGCTAGGCAGCAGTGTTAACCACTGAGCCACTGTGTCGCCCATGCTGTGTTGATGATACAGATATCTCAGCAAGGGTCCCAACAATCACTTCCCCAGCTTCCCACACGTTCTGATCAGGTCCCAGGGATTTATCTACCTTTATGTGCTTTAAGACCACCAGAACCTCTTCTGTGATATGAGCGTTTTTTCAAGACATCACTAATTATTACCCCAAGTCCCCTAGGTTCCACAGTTAATACCGATGCAAAATATTTGTTCAGCATATCACCCATCTTCTGTGGTTCTACCCACAGATTGTCACATTGATCTTTAAGGGGACCCATTCTCTCCTTAGTTACTCTTTTGCCTTTAATGTACTTCTCAAATCTCTGAATTCTCCTAAACTCTTTTTGCCAAAGCAATCTCATGTCCCCTTTATACCCTCCTGTTTTTGCTCTTAAGTATGCTCTTACTGCCCTCTTACCCCTCCAGGGATTCACTTGATCCCAGCTGACTGCACCTGACATATTTCTCCTTTTTCTTGACCAGAGCCTCAATTTCTCTAATCATCCAGCATTCCCTACACCTACCAGCCTTGCCTTTCACACTAACAGGAACATACAGTCTCTGAGCTCTCATTACTTCATTTTAATGGCCTCTCACTTCCTGACCATTGCTTTACCTGTGAAGAACATCCCTCAATCAACCTTTGAAAGTTCTTGTTTAATGCCATCAAAATTGGACTCAGTCCATTTTCGAACTTCAACTTTTTGATCAGTTCTATCCTTTTCCACAATTACTTTAAAACTTGAAATTGTATCTCCCTAAGTTGATTGAGTTTTTTTGAAGAGATGACTGTAGTAATTGTAATGAGGTCAACCAGGTAGACCTCATAGAATATGAGTTCCCGATTGGGGCTGTTAACCTGCTCCATTCAGAGACCGCTCACTGACAGATACAAACCAAAGTGACAGATATCCCGTCCACCTGAGATCTGGCTCTGAGAAACTTGGTCAGTGTCAAAGATTCTCCGTGTGAAAACAGAGGGTGACTTGGTGATGGGATACCAGCCCTTGTGGAGTTATTTCAGTGACAAAGAAGGTTGATGAAGGCAGATCAGTAGACATTGTCTATGTGGACTTCAGCAAAGTATTCGGCAAGGTTCCACATGGTGGGCTGGTTAGTAACATTGGATCACATGGGATCCAGGGAGAGCTAGCCATTTGGATACAGAATTGACCTGAAGGTTGGACATAGAGAGTGGTGATAGAGGGTTGCTTCCTGGAGGCCTGTGACCAGCGATGTGCCACAAGAATCAGTGCTGGATTCACTACTATTCATAGTTTATATAAATGATTTGGATGTACATAGAGGAGATATGGTTAGTAGGTTTCCAGATGACACCAAAATTGGTGGTGTATTGGACAGCGAAGAAGGTCATCTCAGAGCACAACTGGACCTTGATCAGATAGGCCAATGAGCCAAAGACTGGCAGATGGAGTTTAATTTAGATAAATGTGAGATGCTGCATTTTGGTAAGACAAACCAGGGCAGGACCTACACGGTTATTGGTAGGACCTTGGAGAGTGTTGCTGAACAAACAGCCTCAGGGGTCCAGGTGCATAGTTCGTATGAAAGTGGAGTCACAGGTAGACAGGTTGGTGAAGAAGGCGTTTGGTGTGCTTGCCTTCATTGGTCAGAACATTGAGCAGAGGAGTTGGGACGTCATGTTGTGTTGTACAACACATTGGCGAGGTCACTTTTAGAATACTGCATACAATTCTGGTCACCATTTTAGGAAGGATGTTGTTAACCTCAAAAGGTCACAGAAAAAATTTACAAAGACTTTGAGTTCAGGCAGTGGAGTACCGGAGGCTGAGGGGTGACCTTATTTATAAAATCGTCAGGGGTATAGATAGAGTGAATAGCCAAATTCTTTTTCCCTATGATAGGGAAGTATGAAACTAGAGTGCTTAGGTTTAACACGAGAGGGGAGAAATTTAGAAGGACCTAAGGGGTTACATTTTCACACAGAGGGTGGTGCATGTATGGAACAAGCTACCAGAAGAAGTGGTGGGGGCTGGTACAATGTAACATTTAAAAAGCATCCTGATAGGTTCGTGAATAGGAAGAGTTTAGGAAGATGTAGGCCAAATGCTGGCAATGCAACTGGGTGAGATTGGGATGTCTGATCAGCACAGATGAGTTGGACCGAAGGGTCTGTTTCCTAGCTGTATGCTGTACTTCACATCTGTAATTGGATGACTATTTATCTCCAAACAATGATGCATTTTTGTTTGTTTGGTAAAGTAGACTGACGCAATGTTTGAAATCACAACCGGTTGCTATTGGTGTCATAATAAATATTTAGTGTAGGATGCTTAAAACACTCCAGCAGCAGGGGGCAGTAGATGTAAAGGAATGGTGAAACTATCTGCCTGAAACTCTGATCATTTCCGTTATCACAGTCAGCTCCGTACCAGTATTTAATGCAGCCTGAACAATTTGAATGTGTTGAAAGCATTTGATGATTAATAACTTGAAAACCAAATCCAGGCTGACTTCCTTGATGACAAATTTCCAATGGCTTTATCTGAAATAGAACGAGTGCACTTTCTCCAATGTCCCAGCCACATTATCCTGCACCATCACTAGAAAGGGTTATCCAGTCTTTATTACTTTGCTGCTTATGGATTTTTAATGAGTGCAATGCAACTAATGCTTTTCCCTGCAAACAGCCATAATTAATTGGAGGTAAATCATTTGGAATACCCCATGGTTGTGAAAGGCTTTTTATAAATGCAAGAGGTTTCCTACCCATTGAATAATGTTTTCAAAGGAACGCAATGGGCTGTATGATTGCCTTCTGTGCAGTAAGATTCTGCCTCAGTCAGCCTCATACAGCACCTTCAAACAGGAGCATTTCATCAATGACATTTTACATGGCAGTTAGCTATAGTTTGCAAGGCTAAAGGCGGATATAACAGGTTGCTGAATTGGATGATCAGCCATGATCATATTGAATAGTAGAAAGGCTTGCTTCTGCTCCTATTTGCTATGTTTCTTTGATTTTAAACTTCAAGAATTTTTTTTAAATCTCTGATTCTTGTCATCTAATTATCATCAGATTTGGGTAAGGGCTTGCAGCAACATCCTGACTGGGTAAACTGCAGATCTGCAGACCATCCAAACATTATTAAGAGATTGTCATTTCTGAAGAAGGTTCCCGACCTGAAAGGTCAACTTTCCTGTTCCTCTGATGCTGTCTGGCCTGCTGTGTTCCTCCAGCTTCACACTGTGTGTTATCCAAAAATAGTATAATGTAGGATATGCAGGCTGGTTTGATCTTAGTAGGACAATAGGTTGTGGGCCAAAGGGCTTGTACTGTGCTGTACTGTTCTATGTTCAAAAATAATTGTTCTATCTTATACCAAGTCAGGTTTCATTCGTACCTTTTTCAGAGAACATTTCCTCAACAGCATAGTGTAACGTATTATAGTCTACGACAATGCTTACAAAATGGCTATTTCACAGCTATTTTATTTGCAGTTAACTCAACTTGATGGCTTCCATGATTGTCATTGACAAATCCGAAAGGAGTAGTCATTTCACATTTAAGAAATGCTGAGAAAAGACACTTTTTGTTGAAACTATTCATCTTACACTCATCGGGTCATTCATAAGAAATACTCAGGCAAAGGCAGACAGAATTTGAGATAACAAGGTGTACAGCTGGATGAACACAGCAGGCCAAGCAGCATCAGATTCTTCAGAATCGTCTGGGCCCGAAACGTCAGCCTTCCTGCTCGTCTGATGCTGCTAGACCCGCTGTGTTCATCCAGCTCTACACCTTGTTATCTCAGATTCTCCAGCATCTGCAGTTCTTGCTATCCCCACAGACAGCATTTGATGTGTACAAGAAGAGAGTGCTAATTAGTTGGTAGTGTTTCACCTTGACAAAAGAGGCAACTACTATTCTCTGGTTCAGTCCTTAAAGCAATGCCTTGACCAATTAAAGCCAATCTGCTGATTTAAACTTCAAGAAAGCTTGACATTTGACTGTTTAACTGCTGCATTTTCCATCGTAATGCCTTTACCAACTAACATCCACTTATTAACCGATTAGCACTCTCTTTTCATATGGCATAAATTATTGTTCCTCTTTACCTTGGTATGAACTAATACCCTGATGAGTGACAAAATGTGTCTTCTGTCAGCAAGACTCAAGTTCTGTACTGCTAAACAAATAATATTAATTTTTTTAAACCTGCACCTGTATGTCATGATGTAGAACTGGATGAACACAGCAGGCCAAGCAGCATCAGAGGAGCAGTTCCTGCTATCGCTGTATATCATGCTAATGTTTCAATCAATTTGCCTCCGATACTGTCAAAGTATAAGCACTACCTAAGAATAGGCAAACTGTTAAATCACACAAACAAATTCATTACAAAACTAAAACTCCCTCGTGAGCAGTATAGTTTGATTGGATTCATTGTTACAAAGAACAAAGAAACCTACAGCTCAGGAACAGGCCCTTCGGCCCTCCAAGCCTGCGCCAGTCGAAATCCTCTGTCTAACCTGTCATCTATTTTCTTAGGGCCTGTATCCCTTTGCTCCCTGCCCATCCATATACCTGTCCAGATGCATCTTAAAAGACACTATCATGTCTGCGTCTACCTCCTCCGCTGGCAACGTGTTCCAGGCACCCTCCACCCTCTGTGTAAAGAACTTTCCACGCATATCTCCCTTAAACTTTCCTCCTCTCACTTTGAACTCATGACCCCTAGTAATTGAGTCCCCCACTCTGGGAGAAAGCTTCTTGCTATCCACCCTGTCTATACCCCTCATGATTTTGCAGACAAACTTGATCTTCTTCCTCAGAACTCTCAGTGTCAACTTGAGGACACTCCCTCTTTGCTTTGGGTGGTTCAAAACCTCATGATACTTTCAGTCACACCTCATGCACTTATCTGTTCGTTGGGTTTTGCTGGGATTCACTTACCACAAGCTAGGTATTCTGAGGTACTTAGAACTTTATAGTGCTCCTATGAAGTAATTAGGACATTTCGTTTTATTAAGAAAACAGTATAAGTATAAATATTTTTGTCAGTTTGAGTATGTGTCTTTTCCCAAATCTGCCAAAGTCTGACTGTGCCTCATAGACATTTGACAGATCACTTCATCAGTTTGAGCCAAGAATTCTCAGTAGATGATTCAAACCTTGATCTTTATTCAACTGATAGGCATTTGACTCACAAATCTACTTCTGGTTAGAGATACTCCATTTCTTCTTTAGCAGGAATGTAACCTGTGTCACCAAACCCACTTTATTCAACTATAGGTCATTTGATTCAGGTGCCAATAACATCAGAGGATATCATAACAATTTATATTTTGTTTTGTACCACTTCTCACAATGGCCACTAAGATTGTAGCTTTCGGTTATTTTCTATTCACGAAACCTGAGTGATGAAGGTCAGAAGAGGAGGCAATGGTTATATACTATACTGTACATATATTTACAAGAGTTACACATTTCAAATATAGACTGCCTAATCCAACAATTAGAGTTTTAGTCTTTGCCAATTACAGGGGACATCTTCATAGAATTAGCCCAATTGATATATGATTAATGAAGAGGTGTGTGTGTGTGCATGTGTGTGTGTGCATGTGTTTGTGTGTGTGTGTGTGTGTGTGTGTGTTTGTGTGTATGTGTGTGCGTGTGTGTGTGTTGATCCTCGGTTTGCAGAAAGCTGAGTGGGTTGATGGTCTCCAGAGAAACAACAGGAGCCATAGCACTGACGGATTACTGCCAGGGGAGCCTATAAGCAGTGACTCACCCTGCAAGACTGCTCTGGTCGACATGCAGAAAATTTTCAATTTAAAAAATGTTGTGCTCCCATCGACCATGTGTGGGAGTGGACAAATAATTCCCTGAGCAATGCCCAGCCCTGATGTTTGTGAATTGATTAGTCATTGTGCACTGGGTCACATGAGGTGGAAAAGATGTATAATCTTCAGAGCCCTGACGATGACATTGGCCAAGATAGCCTCCTCACTCCATCGCCCCCGTTGCCTTTCTTGGCAGCCTCCTTGGAGTTAGTCAACCTCCCAGGCGACTTTCAAAGAACTGACACGATTCTGCATCACAGTCTGTTGCTAGGCACCAAAAACATCTATTGCCTCCACAGCTGACTGGAGAAGCTTTCTAGCAGTTTACAGGCATTTTCAATTTGGCATCCAGTATGTGGAGTGGGAGATATAACAGTAGGGAGTAGCTGTGGAAAAAACTAAGATCGAGGTCCAAGAAAACAGACCAGAGACAGATGTGGTGATCAAGAACATAAGCAAAACATTGCAGATGGTGGAAATCCGAAATGGAGAAGAAACACAGAAAATGTTAAAAAAAAACCTCAATAGGCCAAGCCGTGAGAAGTGTAACTGAATTACTGGGAGAAAATTACTGCCCCTAGAAAGGGACATCATGGCAGAGAGCTGCAGGAAGAATGGAGGAGGTAACATTGTGGGGAGCAGGGGAGGAGCTGGCTCAGATTGACATCCTATCCCTGTCCTGCAATGTTTTCCTGACAGGCTTTGTCTGTCACACCAGGGTGGAAAATAAGCTTAAATGGTCAAACACCCTCTTAAGGGGGAGGCAATGGCCTAGTGGCATTATCCCTGGACGGCTAATCCAGAGACACAGAGAAACATTCTGGGATCTGAGTTCAAATCCTGCCATGGTAGAATTTAAATTCAGTAAATATCTGGAATTAACAAACTAATGATAACCATGAATCCATTGTCAATGGTCAGGAAAAACCCACCCAGTTGGTCTCCAAATTTGAGGAAGGATATTCTGGCTATTGAGGGAGTGCAGTGTAGGTTCACGAGGTCAATTCCCAGAATGGCAGGACTATCATATGTTGAAAGACTGGAGCGACTGGGCTTGTATACTCTTGAGTTTAGGAGGATGAGAGGGGATCTGATTGAGACATATAAGATTATTAAGGGATTGGACAATCTGGAGGCAGGAAGTATGTTTCCGTTGATGGGGGAGTCCAGAACCAGAGGACACAGTTTGAAAATAAGGGGGAGGCCATTTATAACAGAGTTGAGGAGAAACTTCTTCACCCAGAGAGTGGTGGATATATGGAATGCTGTGCCCCAGAAGGCAGTGGAGGCCAAGTCTCTGGATAGTTTCAAGAAAGAGATGGATAGAGCTTTTAAAGATAGTGGAATCAAGGGTTATGGGGATAAGGCAGGAACAGGATACTGATTGTGGATGATCAGCCATGATCATAATGAATGGTGGTGCTGGCTCGAAGGGCCGAATGGCCTACTCCAGCACCTATTGTCTATTGTCTAATGCCCTTTAGGGAAGGAAACTGCCACCCTTACCTGGTCTGTACTACATGTGACTCCAGATCCAGAGCAATGTGGTTGACTCTGAACTGCCCTCTGGGCAATTAGGCATGGGCAATAAATGCTGCCTGGCCAGTGACAGCCTCATCCCATGAATGAATAAAATAAAAGGTCCACTTTAACAGTTCATTGCCATATGGCCAATGGCAGTCCTGGGATGATATAGGCAGGGTAGGATTAATTAGACTGGCTTGTTTCCCTCCCCAGTTGTAGTTACTGATAAAGTCTCTCCATCCTAGTTACTGCAGGGTTCCTGCCTTCCTCGGCAGTGGTGATTCATTATAATAAAATGTGAGGCTAGATGAACACAGCAGGTCCAGCAGCATCTCAGGAGCACAAAAGCTGACGTTTCGGGCCTAGACCGTTCATCAGAGAGCCAGCTGATGCCAGTAGCACTGCATATGGTGGGCGGTTTCCATCAGTTGGTGAGGCAAGCTACCAGTGGCTATCAGGGAGTGGTCTCCAGGTGTATAATCCCTCCTTCATTTTCCGGCCAAATGAATCCATCTGTTCCCATTTTGATTTATAAATGTACGAAACTGGAGAGAAATCCAACTGGCTGGAAATAGTGGGTGAGGATTATGTTACCAACACACCCCAGGCATGTGCTCACAGTGGTCCATGACCGAAGAATTTGCATAAAAATCATGAGTTTCAATACAAAATCACCAGAAGCACTGCTTTGTAAGTTAAACGGGATAAAAGATAATTTTATTACACAGCTATTCCTGGCAGTTACTCGGGTAAAAAGGGATGAAGTGATCAACTGGAAAGCAGAGAACAAGCTTTAAAATAGATAAGGATAAAACGTATGAGGGTGGGATTGAGATCGGACTCTCCAATTGTCGCAAGAGCAGTTTGCTTGAAGATTCCTTCTGTGAGGTGGAGGGTTTGAAAGTATGAGATCAGATTCCTGCAGGCAAATAATTGGATGTTGCTCCAACAGTTGGATTGCAGGCAGCAGATCTTGGCAATGAATGAAGGCTGCTTTGTTTCGCTTTTACGAAACTTTGGCTTTTTTTTAACTAAAATATTTAACCCACTTTCCTAATCAGCCTGCTCTGGGATGTTATTACAGACCTTCAGAGGCTCGAACCTTAGCTGTATAGCCCAGGGTCAAGAACACTACCACTGAGCCATAAGAGGGTTCAGTAGCCTCATTTGCTACAACATGCCGAGATACCTCCCTGTTGAGAAGCAGCAACAGTGTTTAAAGATGCAAAAACAGAAATTGCTGGAAAAGCTCAGCATCTTTGGAGAGAAATCAGAGTTAACATTTCAGGTACAGTGACCCTTCCTCAGAATTGATGGTAGCTAGGAAAAAGTTAGTGTTTATGCAGAAGATAGGGTTAGGAGAGGAGTAATCAATAGGTGGAAATAGAGCCCAAAGAGAGAAAAAATCAGTTGGACAGACTAAAGAGTGGAAGATGGCCAGCCGAGGAGAATGAAAGGCAATGAATGGGAGCTATTTGTGGCCAACAATGGGATATGTGTAATAGTAGATCAAGGCCTGGTGTGTGGGTGTTGGGAGAAGGTTCCTCAAGCCCTAAAATTGTGAACTTGATATTGAGTCCAGAGGCTGTAGAGTTGCCAAGCAGAAAATGAGGTGCTGTTCTTGTGCTGAGCTTTGCTGGAGCACTGCAGCAGGCCTAAGACAGAGGCATTGGTCAGGGAACGGAGTGGTGTGCTGAAGGGGCAGGCAACTGGAAGCTCAGGGTCTTTTTTGCAGGTAGAACGTAGGTGTTCTGCGAAGCAGTCTCCCAGTTAATGCTTTGTTTTCCCAATATAGAGGAAACCACCTTGTTGAGCAGTGAAGACAGCATACCAAATTGAACAGGTAAAGCGCTGCTTCACCTGGAAGGTATGTTTGGGCCCTTGGATGCTGAGGAGGGAGGAGGTAAATGGGCAGGTGTTGCATCTTCGCCGGTTACAGGGGAAGGTGCCGTGGGGCTGTGGGTTGGTGTTGGGACTGAAGGAGTGGTGGACTAGAGTATTTCGGAAGGAACAATCCTTGCGGAAGGCTAACAGGGAGGGGAATATGTGTCTAGTGGAGGCATCCCACTGGAGGTGGCGGAAATGGTGCCTACCTATCCTCTGGATGTGGATGTTGGTGGAAAGGTGGGTGAGGATAAGGGAGATACTGTCCCTGTTGTGGGAAGGAAGAGAATGGGTGGAGGCTGAAGTGCAGGAGATGGGTCAGACCCAGCTGAGAGCCTTGTCAACTGCAATGCTGGGGAATTCTTAGTTGGGGAAGAAGTTGGATATTTCAGAGGCCCCTTTGTTGAAATTGGCATCATCATACAAATGCAACAGAGGCATAGGAACTGGGAGAATGGAATAGAGTTTTACTGGATGAGGGTGTGAGAATGTACGGTCAGGGTAGCTGTGGGAGTCAATGGGTTTGTAGTGGATATTGGTGGCCGCTTATCCCCAGAAATGGAAACCGAGATGTTGAGGGAGGGAAAGGAGAAATCAGGGATGGACGAGATAAAGGTGAGAGCGGAGTGGAAATTCGAAGCGAAATGGATAAACTTTTCCAATTCTGGGTGAGAGAGGGCTGATGATATCATCGATACACTGGAGAAACATTGTGGGTAGGGGCTAGAATAGGACTGGAACAAGGAATGTGCCATGTACCCCGCAAAGAGACAGGCATAACTGGGTCCCATGCAGGTACCCATGGACACCCCTCTGACCTGAAGAAAGTTTTTTTTAAAGTTCTTAAGGCTGTCTCTGTCCTGATGTTCCAATAATCGTCTTTAAAAAATGGCTGTTTCCAGCTTGATTTCTCACAATCAAATTAAATGTCAAGGAATTATTGTTTTACACAGAACAAAGCCAGCTATGTTTTGAATTCCGTACGATAACTGTCCCACATCCTGTTCACATTCGTACAAGGAAGGATGTTCTGTCTGAAGAAGTGCAATGAAGCTTTACCAGACCGATTCCTGGGATGGCACGACTGATATATGGAGAGACGTTGGATCAGTTATGACTGTACTCACTCGAGTTTGAAAGAACAAGGTGGAGATCTCATAGAAAGCCATAAAAACCTAAGACAGACTAGACAGGATAAACACAGGAAGAATGCTCCTGATGCAAAGGAAGTCCAGCACTAGGAGTTATCGTTTAAGGATAGAAGGTAAGTAATTTAGGACAGAGATGAGCAGAACTTCCATCACGCAGAACAGAACAGCACAGGAACTGGCCCTTCAGCCCACCATGTCTGTGCCAACTATGATGCTATTCTAAACTAATCCCATCTATCTGCATATGGTCCACATCCCTTTATTCCCTGCCTGCTCGTGCGTCTGTCTATGTGCATCTTGAACTTTGCTATCAGAGAGTGGAGAAATCTTGAAATAACCGCACAAAGGCCAGAAACCTGTCACCAAGTCACCCTTTATTTACATGCCCAAAATATTTGACACTGGCCTGGCTTCTTCAGAGCCAGGTTTCAGAGTGAACAGAACCTTCCCAATTAACAGGGAATCAGGGAACTCATATTGTGTGAGAGACACCCAGCCGACCTGGTTACAATCACTACAAATCCATGTAATTGTCTACTGCTGAAAACAGTTGATGCCAAAATATTTGGGCCGCATGGACTCTTGCTGCACTGTTCGGGGATTCTGAGATTTATATGAGTTTAAAACAGTTCCTAGGGTTAAAGGAATCAAAGGGTAAGGGGGAGAAAGTGGGAACAAAATGCTGAGTTGGGTGATCAGTCATGATCATTTTGAATGGTGGACTGGTCTCACAGGGCTGAATGCTCCTATTTTCTATGTCACTACAGAGGCTCACAAGTATTCACACCACTTGAAAGTTCAGTAGACAGTTCTGGAATTGCTGAGTTATTTAATGACCTTTTGTAATTGGCTTGTAACATGATAGCTCACATGGGTGGCCCAGTGGTTGGCAGTGCTGCCTCACAGCGCCAGGGACCCAGGTTCAATTCCACCCTTGGGTGACTGTCTGCAGGGAGTTTGCACATTCTCCCTGTGTCTGCACGGGTTTCCTTCTACAGTCTAAAGATGTGCAGGCTTGGCCAAGCTATATAGTGTCCAGGGATGTGTAGACTAGACACGGGAACTGCTGGGTGATTAAGGATTGATTACATTTCTACACAAACTATATAATAATTGTGCATCTGTGGTAATTACCAGGCCTTGAGTCCTGAGGATATATAAACAATGACAATTTTATTTTCAAAGTGATCATTAGACCTTTGAATGTGACGCAGGAGGCCACCAACCATTCAGGTAAATCATTCCAGGCAATAACAAGTTGCTGTGTAAAACAATCATTTTCCCAATGAAGTCCCAACGAAGGGTGTAAACCCGAAATGTCGACTCTATGCTGCCTGGCCTGCTGTGTCCCTCCAGCTCCACGCTGTGTTGACTGACTCCAGCATCTGCAGTTCTTGTATGCTGCATATCTTTGTTCTGAAATTCACCAAACAATTAGGTTCTAATCAATCCCATAATTGCCACAGTCAGCCATGAAATCAGGAGGATTCTCAACTGTGCTTAATTCATCACAACCTGACACCGCTTTGCCCTATCCCACCCTGGGCCTACCTCACTGTTTTAAAAGGGGTGGGACTTAGAGCTCAGTCTGACTGCCAAGGTGTCATTTTTTTCTCAGACATCACCTCGGAAGGAGAAGAAGACTTCAAAACAATTCCACTTGTTTCAGTAGCTCAGAATAACACATTCATCGTAGGGCAACTTGCACTGTTCCAACTGTGGATTAAAAATAGTCCACGTTATGTGAGGTCTAAAATGATGGATACATCTGATTGGATAGTGCCTTTGGTGTCCAGAGAATGAGTTCAGTGGAAAACATAATTACTTATGGCATGAAATTACCGTTTGGATTCCAATAGCAAGCTGCAGTCATCCAAATACAATGAGTTTAAAAATAACACTTTGCAGCTAAGATTACAAGAGTAGTTAACCAATACCTTGTCTGCAGTTGAAACATAGGACCATCCTTGTTCACTTGAAGAACGACAAACATTGTTCACTGCGTATTTTTTCACTGACAAGCAATGGTAGGAGTGTTGAGATGGATAGGGTTGACAGTTCAAGCAGAGAAACGCCTTGGTACTTGAGTGGAAGACCCTAAACCAGAGCAAAACTCTGATGAGGTGGTCCGCATCTTTCATGCTGACATGCTTTCTGCTTCTGCCTGGCTCCTAATCTGCTTTGCTAGACTTCCAAACTCCCTTTACTGCGAACGCACCCAATATCTGACAACGCCTCCTGCCCCACACCCACCCCTGTTCCTAACCCCAACTAGTGATGTATTTGTTTGATTTTCTGATCTTGAGGGTGCTTTTGCTTCTGTTGGGAACAAACAAAGCGTATCACGCTTGTCTGGAATTCACTTTGACTCTCCTCAGTGTTCACCCTATTCTCTGTGGGCATGTGTTTCCTTTCTGTTAGCAGCCCCTCTACTCTGCTCAAAACTCGTTTCTCCAGCTTTATTCTTTACATTAGTGAATCCAAATCTGAAAACACCTTTGGTTTCTGATTCCAGACTACTTCTTGTCGATAGTTCCTGGGAGATTTTCTTTCTGAGATAATAAAATGTGAGGCTGGATGAACACAGCAGGCCAAGCAGCATCTCAGGAGCACAAAAGCTGACGTTTCGGGCCTAGACCCTTCATCAGAGAGGGGGATGGGGTGAGAGTTCTGGAATAAATAGGGAGAGAGGGGGAGGCGGACCGAAGATGGAGAGAAAAGAAGATAGGTGGAGAGGGTATAGGTGGGGAGGTAGGGCGGGGATAGGTCAGTCCAGGGAAGACGGACAGGTCAAGGAGGTGGGATGAGGTTAGTAGGTAGATGGGGGTGTGGCTTGGGGTGGGAGGAAGGGATGGGTGAGAGGAAGAACAGGTTAGGGAGGCAGAGACAGGTTGGACTGGTTTTGGGATGCAGTGGGTGGAGGGGAAGAGCTGGGCTGGTTGTGTGGTGCAGTGGGGTGGGGGGGGGGGGACGAACTGGGCTGGTTTAGGGATGCGGTGGGGGAAGGGGAGATTTTTAACTGGTGAAGTCCACATTGATACCATTAGGCTGCAGGGTTCCCAGGCGGAATATGAGTTGCTGTTCCTGCAACCTTCGGGTGGCATCCTTGTGGCACTGCAGGAGGCCCATGATGGACATGTCATCTAAAGAGTGGGACGGGGAGTGGAAATGGTTTGCGACTGGGAGGTGCAGTTGTTTGTTGCGAACTGAGCGGAGGTGTTTCCTCTGAATGAGTCCTCCCAGCCTTTTTCAGCTGGACAGCCTCTTCCCTTGATGATTTGAGATCTCTTGTACCCTGTTCATGTTTATCGCTCTATTTCGTTTCCTCAGCAACTGACTCAGGCTCCTACCCATTCCACATGGAGATCTCACCCTTGCTGGATGCTGACGAAAGTGAGAAATAGTCTCGCCTTTCCCCTCCTATAGATGGTATTCGACCTGCTGAGTGTTTCCAGCATTTTGTGCTTTCATTCGAGGAACGCATGTGCCTTTTGAGCCAACAAACGAATAACTTCAAGTGAGACTACCGTCAATGCACTGAAGTGCGGTCAATTATTCCACTGTGTGACAGGCAGCTGATCCCATTTTACAAGTGAGTTAAATCCACAGCCCCGTGATTGCACAGTAGGATATAATCTGGCTAAACGCTTCGGGAACAAGGAGGGGGAGTGAGAGATCTATGTTCCAAATGCTTCTTAGCAGGGGTTACTGCAGTTCATTGTGTTACTCAGGCATTATATTTGCCTGTGATCTGTAAAAAGCATCTCCTTTTCTTTGGCTTTTTCTGCTTTGAATTCTCTGTTCGGGTACTTCCTGTGGGCAACACAGAGAACGCGGTGTTACAATGACTTATTTCTTCTCAGTCTTTATCTACACTTATCAAAAGAGGATATGTTTGGAATCAGAGCCATAAACAAGGAAAGGGATGGAGTCAACCAACCATTCCCATTCCACTGACGAAACAGAAGAGAGTTCCTCAGAAACTCTTGGGGTAAAAGAAAAGGATAACCTTCTTTCTTTTTAAATTCAAACTTGGACTTGTTTACTTTGTGCAATGTTGTAAAGAGAAGGCTCGGAGCTGTTGTGTGATTGTGTAGAGCATACTCTAAATGCCTAAAGGCAGCTTAGAAAAGGACAGAGGCTTAATTGTTACAAAACTAGACTCTTAAAGCACCAGAATCGCTACTATTCAGTTCGGCTCACAGTAATACATTCTGAAAGGCCTGCCCACAGTTTCAGATTGGGTGCAAAAAAAAATCCATGCCATTATTCGAAAAGAGAAAGGAATGCACTCCCCAGTGTCCTGCCTAGCATATATCCCTCAAGAAACATCACTGATATCTCATCCAGTCATTTATCTCATTGCTGGCTTGAGAGTTTGATATTGTGTAGCAACTGTACATAAGTTGACCATGATGTTTCTCTATGTTACAATACAGATGATATTCCACTGGCGCTTCATTGACTGTGAAGTACTTTGGGGTTTCCTTAGATTGTGAAAATCGCGAGAGAAACTCAAGTTCCTTCTTACTTTCTGAGGAGATTTATGAGCTTGGAGATGGGGCCTGTAAGCAAAATTGAAGAAAAATGTGTCATGCCAGTTCCCCAAGGCATGCCCATCTTGTCCCATTTATCCTGGAGGCAGCTCCTGTGCGATGACAGCTTTCTGTCTGGCAGCAGTGAAGTGCACTTATTAATCTGCAGAAAATTGCAAAAGCTCTCCTGCAATTTTGACAGCAAGAGCCCCCATGCATTGCCCACAACATTCAAGAGGGTAGCTGCACAGTAAGAGGAAAGAGAGCCATGAAAATAAGGAGTAATCTGTCTGTCTAGTGGTGCCAATAGCCAGCCTGAGGCCATGCAGTGACAGAATTGCGATTGGAGGTCCAGGACACTGTTCTCACAGCCAGCGGTTGGGGTACAGGGACAACTGCCTGTCCTGCAGCCCTTCACCCTGCTTTACTTTATCCCCTCGGAAACACACTGTCAATCCTGGTGCTGTGAAAGATCCAAGTATACTCACCAGTCCTCCTCCCCCTCAGTCTGGACAGGAAACTCAAGAGGCAGCCTGCTAACCAGTGATCTTCCGGAATGTTCCAGATATTGTGCTGATCTGATGGCCTGGTCTCACGTCTGGAAGGTTCAGCTCATGTTACCTTTGTGGAAAATTGTAGGGCTTTGTTTCGGCACAGTTTTTTTTCCTCCCTCCCCTTTATTTATTCACAAGATGAGGGTGTCACTGGCTAGGCAGCATCTATTGCCCATCCCTAATTGCCCAGAAGGCAGTTCAGAGTCAACCACATTGCTATGGGTCTGGAGTCACACGTAGGCCAAAACAGGTGAGGATGGCAGTTTCCTTCCCTGAAGGACATTAGTGAACCAGGAGGGTTTTCTCCTGACAATTGACAATGGATTCGCGGGTCATCGTTAGATTGTCAATTCCAGATATTTTACTGAATTTGAATTCCACCATCTGCTGTGGAGGGATTTGAACCCTAGTCCCCAGGATGTTAGCTGGGTCTCTGGGTTAATAGTCTAGTGATAATACTACTGGGCCATCACCTCCCCCTTAGGGCTGCTGACTGCAGTGCTTTCAGGCTTGCTAGTGGCACCATGAAATGGTCAGATTGCATTTTATTTTCACACTTGCTGTGCCCTCCCACTGTGCAGTTCCCTCCTCTGTACCTTCTGACACCGTGTAGGGGCCTGCATGATGCTATCGAAATTGCATCCCCATCGGAAATTTGCTATCATGTGCACATTTAACAAGCCTAATGGGCTCCACCTTGCTGCTGGTTGAGTTGCTGTCGTTTGAGCTGACTCTGGGTGTATCAGGAGAAAGTGGGAATCAATGGGAGAATAGCCTCAATCAGAGATAGGAAGAACTGCAGATGCCGGAGTCTGAGATAACAGTGTGGAGCAGGAGTAACACAGCAGGCCAGGCAGTGTCAGAGGAGCAGGAAAGCTGACGTTTCGGGTCGGGGGCCTTCTTCAGAAATAAGCTCAATGCGTTTTTCTTTGGTTTAATTAAAGCGCTCTTAATGTGTGACTGAAACTATTAGTAAATGCTGCATGAAGCTTATTTGAAGCTTATTCTTTACTGACTAGTAATTTCAAGGCAATTGGTACTTGCAGTCAATAGAAAAACTGCTGATTCTGTTTGGCTTGTATTTAAGATCCAGGGAGCCAACAGGCTGTATAGCTTCTTAGTTGCTGGAATCATTTGTTCGGGTACGTATGGAGCTAAGCCAAATGCAACAGCACGTTGGTGCAGTACTGAACTGCTTGGAATTACAGTGCAGTGCTACTCAAATGCTGAAGTTGGATCCAAGGAATCTGCAGACAGAAAAGAATAAGACCGAAGAGTAGGAAAGTAAATTGCAGAATAACCGGGAGGTTTGCGGCATCAGGAGGATTTGTTTCCATTTTTATTTTCGGCGTTTTACAAAACAAAAAAGCAATGCCCCTGGGGACTGTAGCTGTCTCCATCTGTCTATTGCTGTGCACAGGGGCACATGGACAGTGGGGTTGGTGGTCCCGGCTGTGGGGGACAGACAAAACCACGGCAACACCCGGCACAACGACCCCGGTGAGCACACAATCACCCAGCAATGACCGGCTGCCAGGAGACACGATGAGCCAAGGACTCCAGTCCACATCAGCTGCCAAATCGGCTGATGCCACCCAATCCCTGAGTCCACCTCGCCAAGAGCACTCGGCCCGAGTGTCCTCAACAGCAAGGAACTCTTCAGCTGCAGAACTGACTGAAACCAAAAGTGTTGGCCAGCTTCAGGAAAGGAATCTGACAGGTAACACATACTTTCAGCAGGGGTTAACTGAATGCTCAGGCTGTCCTTATCGGATCGACATTCAGTCTACACTGGGCACTGGAAGTCAGGTGTGGCATTATGCTGAAATAGCAAAGCTTTCCTAGCAACGTTCAATATGCCTAGTGTCTGAAATTGTGGCCTTTTTATTCACATTTAAAAATTTCAGTGCTAATTGCGAAGCATTCCATTTAGAGCTGATGGAAGTTAAAGCTGGCACAGTTGGAAACACATATGCATTCTATCACACCCATATGGAGGAAATCTACTTTAACATTGCTGGGGGAAGATTTCCAATGCAACTAGTCTGATGTGTATACCTAGCACTCTGCTTATTTTAAAATTTCATACTTTCAGTAACTGCTGTTACCTGCTCAGTCTGCACGAGCCTGTACTGGTAGGGCTCGGTATTTAAAATGGTTACAAAGCTGTGCTTTACATGTCTGTGGTAAATGGTTGCTTTCCTGGAATACCAGATCAGGTCAAAGGCCTTCCAGGGCAATGTTTAGATAAGATCTTACTTTATGCAGCAAAAAAGAACAACATTTAAATACTAAATGGGGAGGAAAGAACGTACATTTATGCAGCATTTTCATAACCTCTGATTATGTCGAAGTTCTTTCCAGCCTGTGAATTACTGGGGGACGGGTCTGGGTGGGATGCTCTGAGGGTCAGTGTGGACTTGTTGGGCTGAAGGGCCAGTTTCCACACTGGTGGGATTAGCTTTTATTCTATGACACTCCTTCTGAGGGGTGATGAGGTGCAATTTGTTTCTGATGGTATCCACCGGGTATAGTCTCGCCACACAAAGGGTAAGGAAAGCAAACCATGCTGGGATTGTTCCCAGTTGGAGAGAGGTAGGAGGTGGTAGGGTGTCTGAATGAAGGCCCCAATGTTGTCAAGGTAAGCCCCACCTAGAGCCAGCCTCCTGCTTTTGCTGCTGGTCCCTGTCCTCCTCCCCCTCATGATCTCCCAACCCTGTACTGCTGTTGCCAGGATCCCTCGACAGCGCTGGGATTCCAATGTGCGCCACTGAAGTAGCGGCCACTGCTCCCCCTAGAGCTTCGCCAACCACAGCACAGCTACCAGTGAGGTGAGGAGGGGATGACAGGATAGGTGTGGCAGGTCAGGAGATAGCAACATTTCTTTCCCTGGGGTCCTTGATCCTGCACAACTGCTACACAGTTCGGTATTTAATTCAGCAAGACCTCCCCAAAAGGAGGCAGGACAGGGCCTTCACTAACTTGTCTGCTGATGAATGGGATCCCAGTCATGTACATTGAATGTATAAAGGTTTGTGCAAGAGAGCCACATGGTAAGATCCAACAACCCTTCCTGTCTGCTACTCATGTTCCAGAGAAAGCAGCCGCCCACCCAAAGCCCATCTGGACCATCCCTCAAACACCATGTAGTCGCTACCTGGGATTTACTAGACTGATGTCTGCAATGGCAGGACTGATGTACGAAGAGAGACTGGTTCATTAGGTCTATATGTGCTGGAGTTTAGAACAATGGTACATGGGATCTCATAGAAACCTACAAAAGTCTAACTGGGCTAGACAGCATGAGTGCAGGAAGGATGTTCCTGATCACTGGGACGTCCAGAACAAGGGGTCACAGTTTAAGGATAAGGAGGAGGCCATAATAGCACTGAGAGAAAGAGAAATTTCTTCGCCCGGAGAGTGGTGAACCTGGGGAAATCTCTGTCACACAGAGTGGTTAAGGTCAAAACACTGAATATTTCCAAGGAGGTGGATGCAGTTCTTTGGGCTACAGGGAACAAAGGGGAGAAGGTGGGAACAGGGTTCTGGCTTGGGTGATCAGCCATGACCATGTTGAATGGTGGAGCAGGTGTGAAGGACAGAACGACCCTACTCCTATTCCCTAAGTTTCTATGATTTCTCCTGATCAGATCCTGTAACAGCGACGAAAGGTAATTGTATATCCCGTGGAAGCAGAAGTCTGATCTGGGGAATCCCCCAGAGATGCATATTTAATGAAAACGTCGCAATGGAAAGGGATTCGCATTGGTTAAACGGTGACAGGTAAAGCATTTACGTTTTTGTTCTTGTATTGCAGAGAGAGGATCCAACGATCACATTGACTTAACGGGCCTGATTGGAGTCCCTTTACCACCGTCAGTTGCATTCATCACGGGATATGAAGGCTTTCCAGCATACAGTTTCGGGCCGGGTGCAAACATTGGTCGGCTGACGAGGACTATGGTGCCTCAGTCTTTCTACAGGGACTTTGCTATCCTGGTGACCATCAAGCCAGCCAGTGACAATGGTGGGGTGCTGTTTGCCATTACAAATTCCTACCAGAATATTATTTACTTGGGAGTGAAACTGACTGCAGTCTGGAACAACAGCCAACAGATTGCGCTTTTTTACACGGAATCGGGTTCTCAAACTTCCCATGAGGTCGTCTCATTTGAAGTGCCACCAATGACAAACAAATGGACTCGGTTTGCTTTATCCATTGAGGACGATCTTGTCACGTTGTACTTGGACTGTGATGAATACCAGCAGAGCCACTTCACACGGTCACATCGGGCATTACATTTTGAGCCAAGCTCTGGAATTTTCATTGGGAATGCTGGAGCTTCAGGGTTGAGCAAGTTTATAGTAAGTGCCATGGAGGTTTTATTTCTCAATGTGTTAAAGGCTTAAAAGATGCATGGTTGATATATTAACCACTGATATTGGTGTTTTATTAGCAAAATTATCATCACAAAACCTCTGAAAAATATAGCAGGGTCAAGCGTTTAAAGTGTTATTTCACCTTCCAGGTATAGGCTATTCAGATCACGTATTTATGAAAACAATTTAGTGGTCTCAATATTTACCTGAGTCGAGATTTGGAGTACAAGGATGGGAAAACCCAGCTGGCCAGAGTACATGTGTATTTTTTTGAACAAGTTTCCTGCCTGGGAATCAGTCTCATTGACCGGCTTGGCTGCCTGACAGGCAGGGAATGCCTAGGAAAAATCTGCATCCCAGGAGCGGATAGCTTCGGTAGCTGTTGGATGTAGAGTTTGTTGTGGCAAAGGTTCCACGCAGTATAGTTGTTGGGATCAGGAAATGGGTTACAGCCAGCTCAAAGTGCACAGTCAGGTTGGAGAGGGAGCAACATTGAGTCAAAAACTGGGACAGACGTGACATTTTCATAGAAAGATCAAATGGGTTCAGTTTGTTCTTTGATCCTGAGGGCGTTTATAGAGATGATGATGGATAATTCTTGATTGTGCCAATTGGGTGCTGATTTTGGAGGTGCACGTGTATTTAGTCATTTGAGCTGAGGTAGGAACTCCCTACCTACGCCCATGACACCATCCATGCCCTCCATCTCCTCCAGAACTTCCAATTCCCCGGTCCCCAACACCATGGACGTGCAGTCCCTATGTACCTGCATTCCCCATGCAGATGGCCTAAAGGCCCTCTACTTCTTCCTGTCCCGCAGGCACGACCAGTCCCCCTCCACCAACACCGTCATCCGCTTAGCCAAACGCGTCCTCACCCTCAACAACTTCTCTTTCAATTCCTCCCACGTCCTACAGACAAAGTGGGTGGCCATGGGTACCTGCATGGGCCCAAGCTATGCCTGCCTCTTTGTAGGTTACGTGGAACAGTCCCTCTTCTGAACCTACACTGGCCCTAAACCCCACCTCTTCCTCCGTTACATTGATGACTGTACTGGCGCTGCCTCGTGCTCCCACGAGGAGCTCGACAGTTCAGCCACTTCACCAACACCTTCCACGCCAACTTAAGTTCACCTGGACTATCTCTAACACCTCCCTCACCTTCCTGGACCTCTCTGTCTCCATTTCGGTCAACCACCTAGAAACTGATATCCATTTCAAAGCCCACCGACACCCACAGATACCGAGAATACACCTCCTCCCACCCACCTTCCTGCAAAAATGCCATCCCCTGCTCCCAATTCCTTCACCTCCGCCGTATCTGCTCCCAGGGTGAGGCATTCCACTCTCAAACATCCCAGATGTCCTCGTTTGTCAATGACTGCAACTCCTCCCCCCCCCCGCAGTAGTTGAGAACGCCATCAACCGTGTCTCCCGCATTTCCCGCAATGCATCTCTCACACCCCATTCCTGCAATAACCACCAAACGAGAATTCCCCTCATCCTCACACACCACCCCACCAACGTCCGGATCCAACGCATCAACCTTCGACACTTCCACAATCTGCAATCCAACCCCACCACCAAAGACATTTTTCCCTCTCCACCCTTATGTGCTTTCCAGAGGGACCACTGTCTCTGGGACTGTCTGCTCCACACTCCCCTACAGCCCCACCACACCCAGCACTTTGCCCTGCAACTGCAGGAAGTGCCACACCTGCCCCCACACCTCCTCCCTCACCCCTATCCCAGGCCCCAAGAAGATTTTCCACACCAAGCAGAGGTTCACCTGCACACCTGCCAATGTGGTATACTGTATCCTCTGTTCCCGTTGTGGCTTCCTCCACATCGTGGAAACCAAACGGAGGCTTGGGGACCACTTTGCAGAGCACCTACGCTTGGTTCGCGATAAACAGCTGCACCTCTCAGTCACGAACCATTTCAACTCGCCCTCCCATTCCTCAAACGACATATCCATCATGGGCCTCCTGCAGTGCCACAATGATGCCACCCGAAGGTTGCAGGAACAGCAACTCATATTCCGCTTGAGAACCCTGCAGCCCAATGGTATCAATATGGACTTCACAAGCTTCAAAATCTCCCCTCCACCCACCACATCCCAAAACCATCCCAGCTCATCCCCTCCTCCCTAACCTGTACTTCCTCTCACCTATCCCCTCCTCCCACCTCAAGCCTCACCCCCATTTCCTACTGACTAACCTCATCCTGCCCCCTTGATCTGCCCGTCCTCCTCGGACTGACCTATACCGTCCCTACCTCCCCACCTACACGCACCTCTACAGTCTCCATCCCTGCCCCTTTAACTTGTCTGTCTCCTCTCCACATATCTTCTCCTCCATCCAAATTCGATCTGCCTCCCCCTCTCTCCCTATTTATATCAGAGCCCTCTACCTCTCCCCCATTTCTGATGAAGGGCCTAGGCCCAAAACGTCAGCTTTCCTGCTCCTAAGATGCTGCTGGGCCTGCTGTGTTCATCCAGCTCCACACCTTATTATCTCGGATTCTCCAGCATCTGCAGTTCCTATTATCTCTGTAACACTTTTGTCCCTCTTGGCTCCAAAACCAGGAGGACACTATTTTTTTAAAGAAAATCTGTCATGGTACGCAGATGTTGCTGGCAAGCACAACATATATTGCCCATTCTCTATTGCCGTCAAGAAGGTGATGGTGATCCACCATGAAAGCAGCACTCTGACTTGCTCGTATAGCCTCAGTGTCTATATGGCTGGATTGGTTTGGTTTTCTGGTCAATGGGAACACCTGAGATGTAGTGGTGGGCGATTCAATGATGGTAGTGCCAGGAAGTCCTGCAGAAGTTCATTATCAAGGAAAACGTGTTAGATTCCCTCTTGTTGGATTTCATGGCTCATGTTATTTATAAATTTAACTGATTACTCATCAGACTAAAGCTAAGTGTTGTCCAGGTCTTTTTGAAGATGGACTCGGACTACTTTATTATCCAACTAGTTATGTATGGTACTGAACCTTGTCCAATCATCAATGAACATTCTTCATCTAACCTCATGATAAAAGGAAGGCCATTAATGAGGCTTATGAAGATGGTTGGTCATATGAACTACCCTGAGAAACCGCTGCGCCACTGTCCTGAAGCTGAGATGTTTTGACATCCAATAACCACAGACAAACTCCTTTCTGATAGGTATGACTCCCAACTCGAGGAGAGTTTTTTTCTGATTCCCAGTGGTTCGAGTTTTGCCAGAGCTCCTTGATGCCACATTTGGACAAATGCTGCCTTGCTGTCAAGAACAATCACTCTCACCTCACTTCACTTCTGGAATTCATTTGTTTTATCCATGTTAGACCCAGGCTGTAATGATTCCACAGACATGTAGTCCTGGAAAAATATAAACCGTAAATTATTGCTGAGTGAGTGACACTTGATAGAACAGTCAAAAAAAAATTCCGTAATTTTGCTTCCAATTTGAGAGTAGATTGATGGGAGAGTAATTGCTTTCAAATTGAACTTGTTCTGCTTTTCATGGATAGGATATGCTTTGACAATTGTCTACATTGTTGCATGGATTTCAGTGTGGTAGTTGTGCTGGAATAAGGGCCACAAGTAGTTCTGGAATACAAGTCTTCAGCACTGCAGCTACAATGATGTTGGCACTCACAGGCTTGGCTGTATCTAGTATGTTCACGGAGTTCCTCAGGGTGATGTCCTAGGCCCTACAAATTCAGCTGCTTCATCAATGACCATTTCTGCATAATACTCTTAGAGGTTGGGATGTTCGGTGACGGTACTGTTGGGTGTTATTCACAAAATCTGAGATATTGAAGCAGTCTGTACCCACACACAACAAAGTTTGGGCAAAGTTCAGCTTGAGTTGAAAAGTGAAGTGTAGCATCATGCCACTCAAATGCCAGGCTAGGACCATCTCCAACATGAGAGAATTTAACCACATCTTCCTAGCATTCAACGGCAGGCTCAAAATACCCCATCATCAACATCCTGGGGGGTTACTATTGAGTTGAAGCTTAGCTGGTCCAGCCGTATAAATACTGTGTCTGCGAGAGCAGGTTAATAGCTTGGAATTCTGTAGTGAGTAACTTATTTCTTGGCCTTCAAAACCTTTCCATCACTTACCATGTTTTAAAGTAAGGAGTCTGATGGAATTGTTTCCACTTATCTGAATGAGGGCACTCAAGAAGCTCAATAGCATCTAAGCCAAAGCAACCCACTGGATTTAATCTCTGTGCACCACTGTAAACACTAATTGCTTCCATTGCCACTACACAGTGGCAACAATAATATCATGTACAAGATACACTGCAACAACTGAACAAGACTGTCTTAACAGTGATTCTTAAACCCACAAACTCAATTGCCTTGAAGAACAAAGACAGCATATATACAGGAACGCCACCAATTGCAAATAATCTGGAGTTATATCACCACTCCAAAGCAGTTGTTTGGTCACATTCCCAGGACTCTCTCCCGACAGCACTGCATGGATCACAGCAGGTTGAAGGTCTTGTGACACGTTGGTAGCATCCCAATTCAAGGCCAGAAGCTCTGGCTTCAAGTTCTACCTAAAGTTTTAGTGGCCAACGAAACTGTGTCAAACCAACATGACCATAGAGGCTATTTATCAATCTGTTTCTAATTCACCGTTGGCAGTTGGCAGGACTGACCAAGTTACTTGGTCAGCCAGAATAGTGTGCCAGATACAGCACACCAACCTCCCTAGTTTCAAAAAGATTCCCAGTTCAGGATCTTACCAGGAGCAATCATTAACCCTACTCAAAGCACCACCACGCTCACATATGCAGCTCAAGAAGGTAACTATAGAGGTTCAAGAAAGTGGCACATCACCACATTTACAGGGGTGATGAGGGATGGTAATAAATGTTGACTTGCAAGCGACATAACCCAAGTATGAATATAAAAAGAAAGTTCAACAGGGCTTTAGTAAGACCACACCTGAATGACCATGTGTAGTTTTAGTCTCGATATTGAAGGCAAAATATTTTTACTTTTGAGGTGGTACTGCAGAGGTTCACTAGATTGGTTCCTGGGATGGGAGGGTTATCCCTATGATGACAGGCAGAGTGAATGACCTCTGACTTTTTGAAGAATGGAAGCCGCCCTGATTGAAATGTTCAAAGTTCGAGAGGAGCTGGATACTGAGAGGTTGACTGGCCCTGGCTGGGGAATTGAAGACAAGGCCATTGATCCTTTAAAAATGAGGAGAAATTTCTTCTCTCAGAAAGTTTGGGATCTTTAGAACTTTTAATCCCCACAGGGTGTGGAAGCACCTTCACTAAGTGTTTTTGGTGCTCAACTGAACAGATATTTTGATCTCTCAGGGAGTCAGAGTGTAATGGGACAATGAGTTGAGACAGAAGACTAGCGATGATCATATTCAATGATGGAGCAGGTTTGAGGGGCTGTTCAGTCCATTCTTGCTCCAATTTGGTTCGTTCCCAGGACATGGGTTTAAGGTAGAAATCCTGCTAAAATGGAGAAATGCAATTTCCTGAAAATGTTTCAACAGCCTGCTGAGATCAGACTTGTCAACTCCCCTACCAAACTCCACGAGCAACACATATGAGTGTCTAGGGTTGTATACTTGTGTCAAACCAATTCTCAATTGACTGACACCACCCCTTTGAGGTGTTAATACTTCTCCCAGTGAACCAACAAAACTGTGTTGCCTGAATATGAAGCTATCGCTGTAACAACATTATAGTCTTTTGTAATTGGAGTCTTAGAAGGTGATAACATTTACACAGAAAGAGGCCACTCTCCCCACAGTGCTGATGCTGGATCTTCAACTAGAACAGTCCAAAAAGTCCCATTTCTTTTTCAAATCCCTATCCAATTCCTTTTCTAGTGATGTCATGGTCTGACCATGCTCTGTGGGGGAGCATGTCCTTGAACAACCTCCTTTATTCTTCCAGACATAATCCTCACTCTATGCTTTTTCTACTGAGGTAATTTTCTTCAGTCAATACGATCAATCTTCAACTATTTTATGTCCAAATACCTTCCAGTGAAAATAATTTGTCATTGTCAGAAATGAACTTTTTTACTTAACATTACAAAAATGCAATATACATATATTTTCATGTATGCAATGTTTTCATATTAATTGCTGCCTTCACAGATGGCCAATGAAATTTAACATGTTGATTTGAATCTCGTAAATCTGCAAATGTTGGAGATATTACTACAGTTATTTTGAATAATTGAAAATATCTTGCTAGATTTAATCTAGTTTAATCTGCTTAAACTTTCTCTGTCAAAAGTTCAACAAAATAATCAGTTTTTGGTTAATGATTCTTTTAATCTTTAATAGGCAAATAAATTGTAGACTTTCCTTTGCACTGATACTGAATATTCAGATGGGGGTTCCAAGTATCTTTTGCTTTAATGTCAACTTCACAATCTATCAATGTAATCCTAAAGTGACAGAAGGTGTAAATATTCTTGTGATAGATCACAGATATGAAGACATTCCAATGTTCTACAAATGGCCCCCTCAAATGAGCTTATCTTTTCGAAAACGAAGAAATGAATACCACCACAGGCTTGTAATTACCTTGCTGGGCACTACTCTAAATATTTCTGACCAAACCAAGGAATTAGGGAAATACTAACTCAAAGCAGTTCTCTGTACATGTTCAATTTTTCATTCTTTGAACTGGTCCAAAACTCTGTTGCCCGCTTTAGCTCTAGATCATAAAACTGGCAGTAAACCTGTCCATTAATTACCCACAGTTGCTGACCTAAATCGGCCTTCAGCCACCAAATGCCGTAATAATAAGATTCTCAGCCATGTGTTCAATTCCTTTCACAACCTCACCCTTTCCTATTCTTGTATCCCCACCCTCTGACATTTCTGCATTCGCCAATTCTGGCTTCTTGCCCATCCTTCTCAGTATTTAGGAACTTTGCTGTGGTCTCTGTTTCCTATCATCTTTTAATCATCCGCCACTCCTTCCATCCCGACTCCTGTGACCTTAAATTGTTTGGGCCCTGAGCTCTGAAATTCTGTCATTCAATTTCCCCCATTTCTCTCTCCCCATTTTAAGCCCCTCCTTTAAAACCACCTCTTTGATGGAATTTATAGTTGCCTGTCCTGTTGCTTCCTTCTTTGAGCAAAATTTTTTCTGCATAGTCTCTTCAAAAGCAGCTTAAGACGTTTCAGAAACATTGTCTTAATCCACATTGCCATCACTGAAAATTCAAGTGCATCAGGATGAAAGTTTCAGTTTTCTCTCGGTCGTTAAAATGCTGACTCAGGCTAAGTCCCTGCGATTGAGATATTGTGCACAGAATGCAGTGTCTCCATATAGGACCGTATTCAAAAGTATTTCAGTCAGAACGAGTGTGACCTGCCAGTTGTTTGTATCTGCTTTGCTTTTTGTTCCTTTGAATATGATGTGGTTAAACATTAGTGGTCAGCTTCCATGGGTCACTGTATACATTCCCATGATATTAAAGTCCATGTGTGATGTGTCAGCAGTGTCCCAATGGGCAGCATTCTTAACCTCTGAGTCGCTACGTTCAATTCCCATTCTAGGGCTAGAACATTAATCGTCAAAGCTGATACTTCAGTGCTGTACTAACGGAGTGCTGCACTGTGAAAGGTGCTGTCTTTGCGATAACATATTAAATTGATGTCCCACCTGTTTATCTAATAGAACATAACCTGGCACTGTTTTGAAGAAGAATGAGACAGTCCTTCACAATGTGCCAGGCTATATTTATTCCTCAAATCAACGTCACAGGAACATGAATATGTTACCTTGTTTCTGATATTCCAAAAGTGACGACATGTCACCGGGATTTATTGGCCGTGAAGCTTCTTGAGACGACTAGCTGTTGTGAAAAGCACGAACAACTCTTTCTTTTCATGTTTTGAAGATGACCCGATGAAATGTTAATGTTAAGGCAAAATCACATTGACTACTTTTCTGAGCATTACAAACATAGAACATAGAACATAATAGCACAGTACAGGCCCTTCGGCCCTCAATGTTGTGCCGACCTGTCATACCGATCTCAAGACCATCTAACCTACACTATTCCATGTACGTCCATATGCTTGTCCAGTGACGACTTAAATGTACCTAAAGTTGGCGAATCTATTACCGTTGCAGGCAAAACGTTCCATTCCCTTACTACTCTGAGTAAAGAAACTACCTCTGACATCTGTCCTATACCTTTCACCCCTCAATTTAAAGCTATGCCCCCTCATGCTCGCCGTCACCATCCTAGGAAAAAGGCTCTCCCTATCCACCCTATCTAACCCTCTGATTATTTTATATGTCTCAATTAAGTCACCTCTCAACCTTCTTCTCTCTAATGAAAACAGCCACAAGTCCCTCAGCCTTTCCTCGTAAGACCTCCCCTCCATACCAGGCAACAACCTAGTAAATCTCCTCTGCACCCTTTCCAAAGCTTCCACATCCTTCTTATAATGCGGTGACCAGAACTGTACGCATTACTCCAAGTGCGGCCGCACCAGAGTTTTGTACAGCTTCACCATAACCTCTTGGTTCTGGAACTCGATCCCTCTATTAATAAAAGCTAAAACACTGTATGCCTTCTTAACAGCCCTGTCAACCTGGGTGGCAACTTTCAAGGATCTGTGTACATGGATACCGAGATCTCTCTGCTCATCTACACTGCTAAGAATCTTACCATTAGCCCTGTACTTTGCCTTCTGGTTACTCCTACCAAAGTGCATCACCTCGCACTTGTCTGCATTAAACTCCATTTGCCACCTCTCAGTCCAGCTCTGCAGCTTATCTATGTCTCTCTGCAACCTACAGCATCCTTCGTCACTATCCACAACTCCACTGACCTTAGTGTCATCTGCAAATTTACTAACCCATCCTTCTACGCCCTCATCCAGGTCATTTATAAAAATGACAAACAGCAGTGGACCCAACACCGACCCTTGCGGTACACCACTAATAACTGGTCTCCAGGATGAACATTTCCCATCAACTACCACCCTCTGTCTTCTTGCAGCAAGCCAATTTCCGATCCAAACTGCTATATCTCCCACAATTCCAT